>NW_028115428.1:0-600000 GCF_964273445.1 Streptopelia decaocto | reverse complement strand
ATGTCCAAAGTTTCAGCGTGATTTCCAAAATGTTGAAAGGAACTCGAACCATGTCAACCTTGGTTTTGAGAATCTCTCCCGGAGTTTGAGAGATTTGGACGTGAAAGGGTACCGATCTTGTCGGGGATCGGGAACCCTTCGCGAGAATGTCCAAAGTTTCAGCGGGATTTCCAAAATGTTGAAAGGAACTCGAACCATGTCAACCTTGGTTTTGAGAATCTCTCCCGGACTTTGAGAGATTTGGACGTGAAAGGGTACCAGTCTTGTCGGGGATTGGGAACCCTTCGCGAGAATGTCCAAAGTTTCAGTGGATTTCCAAAATGTTGAGAGGAACTCGAAACATGTCAACCTTGGTTTTGAGAATCTCTCCCGGAGTTTGAGAGATTTGGACGTGAAAGGGTACCGATCTTGTCGGGGATCGGGTACCCTTCGCGAGAATGTCCAAAGTTTCAGCGGGATTTCCAAAATGTTGAAAGGAACTCGAACCATGTCAACCTTGGTTTTGAGAATCTCTCCCGGAGTTTGAGAGATTTGGACGTGAAAGGGTACCAATCTTGTCGGGGATCGGGAACCCTTCGCGAGAATGCCTAAAGTTTCAGCGGGATTTCCAAAATGTTGAGAGGAACTCGAAACATGTTGACCTTGGTTTTGACAATCTCTCCCGGACTTTGAGAGATTTGGACGTGAAAGGGTACCGATCTTGTCGGGGATCGGGAACCCTTCGCGAGAATGTCCAAAGTTTCAGCGGGATTTCCAAAATGTTGAAAGGAACTCGAACCATGTCAACCTTGGTTTTGAGAATCTCTCCCGGAGTTTGAGAGATTTGGACGTGAAAGGGTACCAGTCTTGTCGGGGATTGGGAACCCTTCGCGAGAATGTCCAAAGTTTCAGCGGGATTTCCAAAATGTTGAAAGGAACTCGAAACATGTCAACCTTGGTTTTGAGAATCTCTCCCGGAGTTTGAGAGATTTGGACGTGAAAGGGTACCAATCTTGTCGGGGATCGGGAACCCTTCGCGAGAATGTCCAAAGTTTCAGCGGGATTTCCAAAATGTTGAAAGGAACTCGAAACATGTCAACCTTGGTTTTGAGAATCTCTCCCGGAGTTTGAGAGATTTGGACGTGAAAGGGTACCAATCTTGTCGGGGATCGGGACCCCTTCGCGAGAATGTCCAATGTTTCAGCGGGATTTCCAAAATGTTGAAAGGAACTCGAACCATGTCAACCTTGGTTTTGAGAATCTCTCCCGGACTTTGAGAGATTTGGACGTGAAAGGATACCAGTCTTGTCGGGGATCGGGAACCCTTCGCGAGAATGTCCAAAGTTTCAGCGGGATTTCCAAAATGTTGAAAGGAACTCGAAACATGTCAACCTTGGTTTTGAGAATCTCTCCCGGAGTCTGAGAGATTTGGACGTGAAAGGGTACCAATCTTGTCGGGGATCGGGAACCCTTCGCGAGAATGTCCAAAGTTTCAGCGGGATTTCCAAAATGTTGAAAGGAACTCGAAACATGTCAACCTTGGTTTTGAGAATCTCTCCCGGAGTTTGAGAGATTTGGACGTGAAAGGGTACCAATCTTGTCGGGGATCGGGACCCCTTCGCGAGAATGTCCAAAGTTTCAGCGGGATTTCCAAAATGTTGAAAGGAACTCGAAACATGTCAACCTTGGTTTTGAGAATCTCTCCCGGAGTTTGAGAGATTTGGACGTGAAAGGGTACCAGTCTTGTCGGGGATCGGGAACCCTTCGCGAGAATGTCCAAAGTTTCAGCGGGATTTCCAAAATGTTGAAAGGAACTCGAAACATGTGAACCTTGGTTTTCAGAATCTCTCCCGGAGTTTGAGAGATTTGGACGTGAAAGGGTACCAATCTTGTCGGGGATCGGGAACCCTTCGCGAGAATGCCCAAAGTTTCAGCGGGATCTCCAAAATGTTGAAAGGAACTCGAACCATGTCAACCTTGGTTTTGAGAATCTCTCCTGGAGTTTGAGAGATTTGGACGTGAAAGGGTACCAGTCTTGTTGGGGATTGGGAACCCTTGGCGAGAATGTCCAAAGTCTCAGCGGGATTTCCAAAATGTTGAAAGGAACTCGAAACATGTCAACCTTGGTGTTGAGAATCTCTCCCGGAGTTTGAGAGATTTGGACGTGAAAGGGTACCAATCTTGTCGGGGATTGGGAACCCTTCGCGAGAATGTCCAAAGTTTCAGCGGGATTTCCAAAATGTTGAAAGGAACTCGAAACATGTCAACCTTGGTTTTGAGAATCTCTCCCGGAGTTTGAGAGATTTGGACGTGAAAGGGTACCAATCTTGTCGGGGATCGGGACCCCTTCGCGAGAATGTCCAAAGTTTCAGCGGGATTTCCAAAATGTTGAAAGGAACTCGAAACATGTCAACCTTGGTTTTGAGAATCTCTCCCGGACTTTGAGAGATTTGGACGTGAAAGGGTACCAGTCTTGTCAAGGATCGGGAACCCTTCGCGAGAATGTCCAAAGTTTCAGCGGGATTTCCAAAATGTTGAAAGGAACTCGAACCATGTCAACCTTGGTTTTGAGAATCTCTCCCGGAGTTTGAGAGATTTGGACGTGAAAGGCTACCAATCTTGTTGGGGATTGGGAACCCTTCGCAGGAATGTCCAAAGTTTCAGCGGGATTTCCAAAATGTTGAAAGGAACTCGAAACATGTCAACCTTTGTTTTGAGAATCTCTCCCGGAGTTTGAGAGATTTGGACGTGAAAGGGTTCCAATCTTGTCGGGGATCGGGAACCCTTCGCGAGAATGTCCAAAGTTTCAGCGGGATTTCCAAAATGTTGAAAGGAACTCGAACCACGTCAACCTTGGTTTTGAGAATCTCTCCCGGACTTTGAGAGATTTGGACGTGAAAGGATACCAGTCTTGTCGGGGATCGGGAACCCTTCGCGAGAATGTCCAAAGTTTCAGCGGGATTTCCAAAATGTTGAAAGGAACTCGAAACATGTCAACCTTGGTTTTGAGAATCTCTCCCGGAGTGTGAGAGATTTGGACGTGAAAGGGTACCAATCTTGTCGGGGATCGGGAACCCTTCGCGAGAATGTCCAAAGTTTCAGCGTGATTTCCAAAATGTTGAAAGGAACTCGAACCATGTCAACCTTGGTTTTGAGAATCTCTCCCGGAGTTTGAGAGATTTGGACGTGAAAGGGTACCGATCTTGTCGGGGATCGGGAACCCTTCGCGAGAATGTCCAAAGTTTCAGCGGGATTTCCAAAATGTTGAAAGGAACTCGAACCATGTCAACCTTGGTTTTGAGAATCTCTCCCGGACTTTGAGAGATTTGGACGTGAAAGGGTACCAGTCTTGTCGGGGATTGGGAACCCTTCGCGAGAATGTCCAAAGTTTCAGTGGATTTCCAAAATGTTGAGAGGAACTCGAAACATGTCAACCTTGGTTTTGAGAATCTCTCCCGGAGTTTGAGAGATTTGGACGTGAAAGGGTACCGATCTTGTCGGGGATCGGGTACCCTTCGCGAGAATGTCCAAAGTTTCAGCGGGATTTCCAAAATGTTGAAAGGAACTCGAACCATGTCAACCTTGGTTTTGAGAATCTCTCCCGGAGTTTGAGAGATTTGGACGTGAAAGGGTACCAATCTTGTCGGGGATCGGGAACCCTTCGCGAGAATGCCTAAAGTTTCAGCGGGATTTCCAAAATGTTGAGAGGAACTCGAAACATGTTGACCTTGGTTTTGACAATCTCTCCCGGACTTTGAGAGATTTGGACGTGAAAGGGTACCGATCTTGTCGGGGATCGGGAACCCTTCGCGAGAATGTCCAAAGTTTCAGCGGGATTTCCAAAATGTTGAAAGGAACTCGAACCATGTCAACCTTGGTTTTGAGAATCTCTCCCGGAGTTTGAGAGATTTGGACGTGAAAGGGTACCAGTCTTGTCGGGGATTGGGAACCCTTCGCGAGAATGTCCAAAGTTTCAGCGGGATTTCCAAAATGTTGAAAGGAACTCGAAACATGTCAACCTTGGTTTTGAGAATCTCTCCCGGAGTTTGAGAGATTTGGACGTGAAAGGGTACCAATCTTGTCGGGGATCGGGAACCCTTCGCGAGAATGTCCAAAGTTTCAGCGGGATTTCCAAAATGTTGAAAGGAACTCGAAACATGTCAACCTTGGTTTTGAGAATCTCTCCCGGAGTTTGAGAGATTTGGACGTGAAAGGGTACCAATCTTGTCGGGGATCGGGACCCCTTCGCGAGAATGTCCAATGTTTCAGCGGGATTTCCAAAATGTTGAAAGGAACTCGAACCATGTCAACCTTGGTTTTGAGAATCTCTCCCGGACTTTGAGAGATTTGGACGTGAAAGGATACCAGTCTTGTCGGGGATCGGGAACCCTTCGCGAGAATGTCCAAAGTTTCAGCGGGATTTCCAAAATGTTGAAAGGAACTCGAAACATGTCAACCTTGGTTTTGAGAATCTCTCCCGGAGTCTGAGAGATTTGGACGTGAAAGGGTACCAATCTTGTCGGGGATCGGGAACCCTTCGCGAGAATGTCCAAAGTTTCAGCGGGATTTCCAAAATGTTGAAAGGAACTCGAAACATGTCAACCTTGGTTTTGAGAATCTCTCCCGGAGTTTGAGAGATTTGGACGTGAAAGGGTACCAATCTTGTCGGGGATCGGGACCCCTTCGCGAGAATGTCCAAAGTTTCAGCGGGATTTCCAAAATGTTGAAAGGAACTCGAAACATGTCAACCTTGGTTTTGAGAATCTCTCCCGGAGTTTGAGAGATTTGGACGTGAAAGGGTACCAGTCTTGTCGGGGATCGGGAACCCTTCGCGAGAATGTCCAAAGTTTCAGCGGGATTTCCAAAATGTTGAAAGGAACTCGAAACATGTGAACCTTGGTTTTCAGAATCTCTCCCGGAGTTTGAGAGATTTGGACGTGAAAGGGTACCAATCTTGTCGGGGATCGGGAACCCTTCGCGAGAATGCCCAAAGTTTCAGCGGGATCTCCAAAATGTTGAAAGGAACTCGAACCATGTCAACCTTGGTTTTGAGAATCTCTCCTGGAGTTTGAGAGATTTGGACGTGAAAGGGTACCAGTCTTGTTGGGGATTGGGAACCCTTGGCGAGAATGTCCAAAGTTTCAGCGGGATTTCCAAAATGTTGAAAGGAACTCGAAACATGTCAACCTTGGTTTTGAGAATCTCTCCCGGACTTTGAGAGATTTGGACGTGAAAGGGTACCAGTCTTGTCAAGGATCGGGAACCCTTCGCGAGAATGTCCAAAGTTTCAGCGGGATTTCCAAAATGTTGAAAGGAACTCGAACCATGTCAACCTTGGTTTTGAGAATCTCTCCCGGAGTTTGAGAGATTTGGACGTGAAAGGCTACCAATCTTGTTGGGGATTGGGAACCCTTCGCAGGAATGTCCAAAGTTTCAGCGGGATTTCCAAAATGTTGAAAGGAACTCGAAACATGTCAACCTTTGTTTTGAGAATCTCTCCCGGAGTTTGAGAGATTTGGACGTGAAAGGGTTCCAATCTTGTCGGGGATCGGGAACCCTTCGCGAGAATGTCCAAAGTTTCAGCGGGATTTCCAAAATGTTGAAAGGAACTCGAAACATGTCAACCTTGGTTTTGAGAATCTCTCCCGGAGTTTGAGAGATTTGGACGTGAAAGGGTGCCAATCTTGTCGGGGATCGGGAACCCTTCGCGAGAATGTCCAAAGTTTCAGCGGGATTTCCAAAATGTTGAAAGGAACTCGAAACATGTCAACCTTGGTTTTGAGAATCTCTCCCGGAGTTTGAGAGATTTGGACGTGAAAGGCTACCAATCTTGTTGGGGATCGGGAACCCTTCGCGAGAATGTCCAAAGTTTCAGCGGGATTTCCAAAATGTTGAAAGGAACTCGAAACATGTCAACCTTGGTTTTGAGAATCTCTCCCGGAGTTTGAGAGATTTGGACGTGAAAGGGTACCAATCTTGTCGGGGATCGGGAACCCTTCGCGAGAATGTCCAAAGTTTCAGCGGGATTTCCAAAATGTTGAAAGGAACTCGAAACATGTCAACCTTGGTTTTGAGAATCTCTCCCGGAGTTTGAGAGATTTGGACGTGAAAGGGTACCAATCTTGTCGGGGATCGGGACCCCTTCGCGAGAATGTCCAAAGTTTCGGCGGGATTTCCAAAATGTTGAAAGGAACTCGAACCATGTCAACCTTGGTTTTGAGAATCTCTCCCGGACTTTGAGAGATTTGGACGTGAAAGGATACCAGTCTTGTCGGGGATCGGGAACCCTTCGCGAGAATGTCCAAAGTTTCAGTGGGATTTCCAAAATGTTGAGAGGAACTCGAAACATGTCAACCTTGGTTTTGAGAATCTCTCCCGGAGTCTGAGAGATTTGGACGTGAAAGGGTACCAATCTTGTCGGGGATCGGGAACCCTTCGCGAGAATGTCCAAAGTTTCAGCGGGATTTCCAAAATGTTGAAAGGAACTCGAAACATGTCAACCTTGGTTTTGAGAATCTCTCCCGGAGTTTGAGAGATTTGGACGTGAAAGTGTACCAATCTTGTCGGGGATCGGGAACCCTTCGCGAGAATGTCCAAAGTTTCAGCGGGATTTCCAAAATGTTGAAAGGAACTCGAAACATGTCAACCTTGGTTTTGAGAATCTCTCCCGGAGTTTGAGAGATTTGGACGTGAAAGGGTACCAGTCTTGTCGGGGATCGGGAATCCTTCGCGAGAATGTCCAAAGTTTCAGCGGGATTTCCAAAATGTTGAGAGGAACTCGAAACATGTCAACCTTGGTTTTGAGAATCTCTCCCGGAGTTTGAGAGATTTGGACGTGAAAGGGTACCAATCTTGTCGGGGATTGGGACCCCTTCGCGAGAATGTCCAAAGTTTCAGCGGGATTTCCAAAATGTTGAAAGGAACTCGAAACATGTCAACCTTGGTTTTGAGAATCTCTCCCGGAGTTTGAGAGATTTGGACGTGAAAGGGTGCCAATCTTGTCGGGGATCGGGAACCCTTCGCGAGAATGTCCAAAGTTTCAGCGGGATTTCCAAAATGTTGAAAGGAACTCGAAACATGTCAACGTTGGTTTTGAGAATCTCTCCCGGAGTTTGAGAGATTTGGACGTGAAAGGGTACCAATCTTGTCGGGGATCGGGAACCCTTCGCGACAATGTCCAAAGTTTCAGCAAGATTTCCAAAATGTTGAAAGGAACTCGAAACATGTCAACCTTGGTTTTGAGAATCTCTCCCGGAGTTTGAGAGATTTTTACGTGAAAGGGTACCAATCTTGTCGGGGATCGGGAACCCTTCGCGAGAATGTCCAAAGTTTCAGCGGGATTTCCAAAATGTTGAAAGGAACTCGAACCATGTCAACCTTGGTTTTGAGAATCTCTCCCGGAGTTTGAGAGATTTGGACGTGAAAGGGTACCAATCTTGTCGGGGATCGGGAACCCTTCACGAGAATGTCCAAAGTTTCAGCGGGATTTCCAAAATGTTGAAAGGAACTCGAAACATGTCAACCTTGGTTTTGAGAATCTCTCCCGGAGTTTGAGAGATTTGGACGTGAAAGGGTACCAATCTTGTCGGGGATTGGGACCCCTTCGCGAGAATGTCCAAAGTTTCAGCGGGATTTCCAAAATGTTGAAAGGAACTCGAACCACGTCAACCTTGGTTTTGAGAATCTCTCCCGGACTTTGAGAGATTTGGACGTGAAAGGATACCAGTCTTGTCGGGGATCGGGAACCCTTCGCGAGAATGTCCAAAGTTTCAGCGGGATTTCCAAAATGTTGAAAGGAACTCGAAACATGTCAACCTTGGTTTTGAGAATCTCTCCCGGAGTGTGAGAGATTTGGACGTGAAAGGGTACCAATCTTGTCGGGGATCGGGAACCCTTCGCGAGAATGTCCAAAGTTTCAGCGTGATTTCCAAAATGTTGAAAGGAACTCGAAACATGTCAACCTTGGTTTTGAGAATCTCTCCCGGAGTTTGAGAGATTTGGACGTGAAAGGGTACCGATCTTGTCGGGGATCGGGAACCCTTCGCGAGAATGTCCAAAGTTTCAGCGGGATTTCCAAAATGTTGAGAGGAACTCGAAACATGTTGACCTTGGTTTTGACAATCTCTCCCGGACTTTGAGAGATTTGGACGTGAAAGGGTACCGATCTTGTCGGGGATCGGGAACCCTTCGCGAGAATGTCCAAAGTTTCAGCGGGATTTCCAAAATGTTGAAAGGAACTCGAACCATGTCAACCTTGGTTTTGAGAATCTCTCCCGGAGTTTGAGAGATTTGGACGTGAAAGGGTACCAGTCTTGTCGGGGATTGGGAACCCTTCGCGAGAATGTCCAAAGTTTCAGCGGGATTTCCAAAATGTTGAAAGGAACTCGAAACATGTCAACCTTGGTTTTGAGAATCTCTCCCGGAGTTTGAGAGATTTGGACGTGAAAGGGTACCAATCTTGTCGGGGATCGGGACCCCTTCGCGAGAATGTCCAAAGTTTCAGCGGGATTTCCAAAATGTTGAAAGGAACTCGAAACATGTCAACCTTGGTTTTGAGAATCTCTCCCGGAGTTTGAGAGATTTGGACGTGAAAGGGTACCAATCTTGTCGGGGATCGGGAACCCTTCGCGAGAATGTCCAAAGTTTCAGCGGGATTTCCAAACTGTTGAAAGGAACTCGAACCATGTCACCCTTGGTTTTGAGAATCTCTCCCGGAGTTTGATAGATTTGGACGTGAAAGGGTACCAATCTTGTTGGGGATCGGGAACCCTTCGCGAGAATGACCAAAGTTTCAGCGGGATTTCCAAACTGTTGAAAGGAACTCGAACCATGTCAACCTTGGTTTTGAGAATCTCTCCCGGAGTTTGAGAGATTTGGACGTGAAAGGGTACCAATCTTGTCGGGGATCGGGAACCCTTCGCGACAATGTCCAAAGTTTCAGCGGGATTTCCAAAATGTTGAAAGGAACTCGAAACATGTCAACCTTGGTTTTGAGAATCTCTCCCGGAGTTTGAGAGATTTGGACGTGAAAGGGTACCAATCTTGTCGGGGATCGGGACCCCTTCGCGAGAATGTCCAATGTTTCAGCGGGATTTCCAAAATGTTGAAAGGAACTCGAACCATGTCAACCTTGGTTTTGAGAATCTCTCCCGGACTTTGAGAGATTTGGACGTGAAAGGATACCAGTCTTGTCGGGGATCGGGAACCCTTCGCGAGAATGTCCAAAGTTTCAGCGGGATTTCCAAAATGTTGAAAGGAACTCGAAACATGTCAACCTTGGTTTTGAGAATCTCTCTCGGAGTCTGAGAGATTTGGACGTGAAAGGGTACCAATCTTGTCGGGGATCGGGAACCCTTCGCGAGAATGTCCAAAGTTTCAGCGGGATTTCCAAAATGTTGAAAGGAACTCGAAACATGTCAACCTTGGTTTTGAGAATCTCTCCCGGAGTTTGAGAGATTTGGACGTGAAAGGGTACCAATCTTGTCGGGGATCGGGACCCCTTCGCGAGAATGTCCAAAGTTTCAGCGGGATTTCCAAAATGTTGAAAGGAACTCGAAACATGTCAACCTTGGTTTTGAGAATCTCTCCCGGAGTTTGAGAGATTTGGACGTGAAAGGGTACCAGTCTTGTCGGGGATCGGGAACCCTTCGCGAGAATGTCCAAAGTTTCAGCGGGATTTCCAAAATGTTGAAAGGAACTCGAAACATGTGAACCTTGGTTTTCAGAATCTCTCCCGGAGTTTGAGAGATTTGGACGTGAAAGGGTACCAATCTTGTCGGGGATCGGGAACCCTTCGCGAGAATGCCCAAAGTTTCAGCGGGATCTCCAAAATGTTGAAAGGAACTCGAACCATGTCAACCTTGGTTTTGAGAATCTCTCCTGGAGTTTGAGAGATTTGGACGTGAAAGGGTACCAGTCTTGTTGGGGATTGGGAACCCTTGGCGAGAATGTCCAAAGTCTCAGCGGGATTTCCAAAATGTTGAAAGGAACTCGAAACATGTCAACCTTGGTTTTGAGAATCTCTCCCGGAGTTTGAGAGATTTGGACGTGAAAGGGTACCAATCTTGTCGGGGATCGGGACCCCTTCGCGAGAATGTCCAAAGTTTCAGCGGGATTTCCAAAATGTTGAAAGGAACTCGAAACATGTCAACCTTGGTTTTGAGAATCTCTCCCGGACTTTGAGAGATTTGGACGTGAAAGGGTACCAGTCTTGTCAAGGATCGGGAACCCTTCGCGAGAATGTCCAAAGTTTCAGCGGGATTTCCAAAATGTTGAAAGGAACTCGAACCATGTCAACCTTGGTTTTGAGAACCTCTCCCGGAGTTTGAGAGATTTGGACGTGAAAGGCTACCAATCTTGTTGGGGATTGGGAACCCTTCGCAGGAATGTCCAAAGTTTCAGCGGGATTTCCAAAATGTTGAAAGGAACTCGAAACATGTCAACCTTTGTTTTGAGAATCTCTCCCGGAGTTTGAGAGATTTGGACGTGAAAGGGTTCCAATCTTGTCGGGGATCGGGAACCCTTCGCGAGAATGTCCAAAGTTTCAGCGGGATTTCCAAAATGTTGAAAGGAACTCGAAACATGTCAACCTTGGTTTTGAGAATCTCTCCCGGAGTTTGAGAGATTTGGACGTGAAAGGGTGCCAATCTTGTCGGGGATCGGGAACCCTTCGCGAGAATGTCCAAAGTTTCAGCGGGATTTCCAAAATGTTGAAAGGAACTCGAAACATGTCAACCTTGGTTTTGAGAATCTCTCCCGGAGTTTGAGAGATTTGGACGTGAAAGGGTACCAATCTTGTCGGGGATCGGGAACCCTTCGCGAGAATGTCCAAAGTTTCAGCGGGATTTCCAAAATGTTGAAAGGAACTCGAAACATGTCAACCTTGGTTTTGAGAATCTCTCCCGGAGTTTGAGAGATTTGGACGTGAAAGGGTGCCAATCTTGTCGGGGATCGGGAACCCTTCGCGAGAATGTACAAAGTTTCAGCGGGATTTCCAAAATGTTGAAAGGAACTCGAAACATGTCAACCTTGGTTTTGAGAATCTCTCCCGGAGTTTGAGAGATTTGGACGTGAAAGGGTACCAATCTTGTCGGGGATCGGGACCCCTTCGCGAGAATGTCCAAAGTTTCGGCGGGATTTCCAAAATGTTGAAAGGAACTCGAACCATGTCAACCTTGGTTTTGAGAATCTCTCCCGGACTTTGAGAGATTTGGACGTGAAAGGATACCAGTCTTGTCGGGGATCGGGAACCCTTCGCGAGAATGTCCAAAGTTTCAGTGGGATTTCCAAAATGTTGAGAGGAACTCGAAACATGTCAACCTTGGTTTTGAGAATCTCTCCCGGAGTCTGAGAGATTTGGACGTGAAAGGGTACCAATCTTGTCGGGGATCGGGAACCCTTCGCGAGAATGTCCAAAGTTTCAGCGGGATTTCCAAAATGTTGAAAGGAACTCGAAACATGTCAACCTTGGTTTTGAGAATCTCTCCCGGAGTTTGAGAGATTTGGACGTGAAAGGGTACCAATCTTGTCGGGGATCGGGAACCCTTCGCGAGAATGTCCAAAGTTTCAGCGGGATTTCCAAAATGTTGAAAGGAACTCGAAACATGTCAACCTTGGTTTTGAGAATCTCTCCCGGAGTTTGAGAGATTTGGACGTGAAAGGGTACCAGTCTTGTCGGGGATCGGGAACCCTTCGCGAGAATGTCCAAAGTTTCAGCGGGATTTCCAAAATGTTGAGAGGAACTCGAAACATGTCAACCTTGGTTTTGAGAATCTCTCCCGGAGTTTGAGAGATTTGGACGTGAAAGGGTACCAATCTTGACGGGGATTGGGAACCCTTCGCGAGAATGTCCAAAGTTTCAGCGGGATTTCCAAAATGTTGAAAGGAACTCGAAACATGTCAACCTTGGTTTTGAGAATCTCTCCCGGGGTTTGAGAGATTTGGACGTGAAAGGGTGCCAATCTTGTCGGGGATCGGGAACCCTTCGCGAGAATGTCCAAAGTTTCAGCGGGATTTCCAAAATGTTGAAAGGAACTCGAAACATGTCAACGTTGGTTTTGAGAATCTCTCCCGGAGTTTGAGAGATTTGGACGTGAAAGGGTACCAATCTTGTCGGGGATCGGGAACCCTTCGCGACAATGTCCAAAGTTTCAGCAAGATTTCCAAAATGTTGAAAGGAACTCGAAACATGTCAACCTTGGTTTTGAGAATCTCTCCCGGAGTTTGAGAGATTTTTACGTGAAAGGGTACCAATCTTGTCGGGGATCGGGAACCCTTCGCGAGAATGTCCAAAGTTTCAGCGGGATTTCCAAAATGTTGAAAGGAACTCGAACCATGTCAACCTTGGTTTTGAGAATCTCTCCCGGAGTTTGAGAGATTTGGACGTGAAAGGATACCAGTCTTGTCGGGGATCGGGAACCCTTCGCGAGAATGTCCAAAGTTTCAGCGGGATTTCCAAAATGTTGAAAGGAACTCGAAACATGTCAACCTTGGTTTTGAGAATCTCTCCCGGAGTCTGAGAGATTTGGACGTGAAAGGGTACCAATCTTGTCGGGGATTGGGAACCCTTCGCGACAATGTCCAAAGTTTCAGCGGGATTTCCAAAATGTTGAAAGGAACTCGAAACATGTCAACCTTGGTTTTGAGAATCTCTCCCGGAGTTTGAGAGATTTGGACGTGAAAGGGTACCAATCTTGTCGGGGATCGGGAACCCTTCGCGAGAATGTCCAAAGTTTCAGCGGGATTTCCAAAATGTTGAAAGGAACTCGAAACATGTCAACCTTGGTGTTGAGAATCTCTCCCGGAGTTTGAGAGATTTGGACGTGAAAGGGTACCAGTCTTGTCGGGGATCGGGAACCCTTCGCGAGAATGTCCAAAGTTTCAGCGGGATTTCCAAAATGTTGAAAGGAACTCGAAACATGTGAACCTTGGTTTTGAGAATCTCTCCCGGAGTTTGAGAGATTTGGACGTGAAAGGGTACCAATCTTGTCGGGGATCGGGAACCCTTCGCGAGAATGCCCAAAGATTCAGCGGGATCTCCAAAATGTTGAAAGGAACTCGAACCATGTCAACCTTGGTTTTGAGAATCTCTCCCGGAGTTTGAGAGATTTGGACGTGAAAGGGTACCAATCTTGTCGGGGATTGGGAACCCTCGCGAGAATGTCCAAAGTTTCAGCGGGATTTCCAAATGTTGAAAGGAACTCGAACCATGTCAACCTTGGTTTTGAGAATCTCTCCCGGAGTTTGAGAGATTTGGACGTGAAAGGGTACCAATCTTGTCGGGGATTGGGAACCCTTCGCGAGAATGTCCAAAGTTTCAGCGGGATTTCCAAAATGTTGAGAGGAACTCGAAACATGTCAAGCTTGGTTTTGAGAATCTCTCCCGGAGTTTGAGAGATTTGGACGTGAAAGGGTACCAGTCTTGACGGGGATTGGGAACCCTTCGCGAGAATGTCCAAAGTTTCAGCGGGATTTCCAAAATGTTGAAAGGAACTCGAAACATGTCAACCTTGGTTTTGAGAATCTCTCCTGGAGTTTGAGAGATTTGGACGTGAAAGGGTACCAGTCTTGTTGGGGATTGGGAACCCTTCGCGAGAATGTCCAAAGTCTCAGCGGGATTTCCAAAATGTTGAAAGGAACTCGAAACATGTCAACCTTGGTGTTGAGAATCTCTCCCGGAGTTTGAGAGATTTGGACGTGAAAGAGTACCAATCTTGTCGGGGATTGGGAACCCTTCGCGAGAATGTCCAAAGTTTCAGCGGGATTTCCAAAATGTTGAAAGGAACTCGAAACATGTCAACCTTGGTTTTGAGAATCTCTCCCGGAGTTTGAGAGATTTGGACGTGAAAGGGTACCAATCTTGTCGGGGATCGGGACCCCTTCGCGAGAATGTCCAAAGTTTCAGCGGGATTTCCAAAATGTTGAAAGGAACTCGAACCATGTCAACCTTGGTTTTGAGAATCTCTCCCGGACTTTGAGAGATTTGGACGTGAAAGGGTACCAGTCTTGTCAAGGATCGGGAACCCTTCGCGAGAATGTCCAAAGTTTCAGCGGGATTTCCAAAATGTTGAAAGGAACTCGAAACATGTAAACCTTGGTTTTGAGAATCTCTCCCGGAGTTTGAGAGATTTTGACGTGAAAGGCTACCAATCTTGTTGGGGATTGGGAACCCTTCGCAGGAATGTCCAAAGTTTCAGCGGGATTTCCAAAATGTTGAAAGGAACTCGAAACATGTCAACCTTGGTTTTGAGAATCTCTCCCGGAGTTTGAGAGATTTGGACGTGAAAGGCTACAATTATTGTCGGGGATCGGGAACCCTTCGCGAGAATGTCCAAAGTTTCAGCGGGATTTCCAAAATGTTGAAAGGAACTCGAAACATGTCAACCTTGGTTTTGAGAATCTCTCCCGGAGTGTGAGAGATTTGGACGTGAAAGGGTACCAATCTTGTCGGGGATCGGGAACCCTTCGCGAGAATGCCCAAAGTTTCAGCGGGATTTCCAAACTGTTGAAAGGAACTCGAACCATGTCAACCTTGGTTTTGAGAATCTCTCCCGGAGTTTGAGAGATTTGGACGTGAAAGGGTACCAGTCTTGTCGGGGATTGGGAACCCTTCGCGAGAATGTCCAAAGTTTCAGCGGGATTTCCAAAATGTTGAGAGGAACTCGAAACATGTCAAGCTTGGTTTTGAGAATCTCTCCCGGAGTTTGAGAGATTTGGACGTGAAAGGGTACCAATCTTGTCGGGGATTGGGAACCCTTCGCGAGAATGTCCAAAGTTTCAGCGGGATTTCCAAAATGTTGAAAGGAACTCGAAACATGTCAACCTTGGTTTTGAGAATCTCTCCCGGAGTTTGAGAGATTTGGACGTGAAAGGGTACCAATCTTGTCGGGGATCGGGACCCCTTCGCGAGAATGTCCAAAGTTTCAGCGGGATTTCCAAAATGTTGAAAGGAACTCGAACCATGTCAACCTTGGTTTTGAGAATCTCTCCCGGACTTTGAGAGATTTGGACGTGAAAGGGTACCAGTCTTGTCAAGGATCGGGAACCCTTCGCGAGAATGTCCAAAGTTTCAGCGGGATTTCCAAAATGTTGAAAGGAACTCGAAACATGTCAACCTTGGTTTTGAGAATCTCTCCCGGAGTTTGAGAGATTTGGACGTGAAAGGCTACCAATCTTGTTGGGGATTGGGAACCCTTCGCAGGAATGTCCAAAGTTTCAGCGGGATTTCCAAAATGTTGAAAGGAACTCGAAACATGTCAACCTTGGTTTTGAGAATCTCTCCCGGAGTTTGAGAGATTTGGACGTGAAAGGGTACCAATCTTGTCGGGGATCGGGAACCCTTCGCGAGAATGTCCAAAGTTTCAGCGGGATTTCCAAAATGTTGAAAGGAACTCTAAACATGTCAACCTTGGTTTTGAGAATCTCTCCCGGAGTGTGAGAGATTTGGACGTGAAAGGGTACCAATCTTGTCGGGGATCGGGAACCCTTCGCGAGAATGCCCAAAGTTTCAGCGGGATTTCCAAACTGTTGAAAGGAACTCGAACCATGTCAACCTTGGTTATGAGAATCTCTCCCGGAGTTTGAGAGATTTGGACGTGAAAGGGTACCAATCTTGTCGGGGATCGGGAACCCTTCGCGAGAATGTCCAAAGTTTCAGCGGGATTTCCAAAATGTTGAAAGGAACTCGAAACATGTCAACCTTGGTTTTGAGAATCTCTCCCGGAGTTTGAGAGATTTGGACGTGAAAGGGTACCAGTCTTGTCGGGGATCGGGAACCCTTCGCGAGAATGTCCAAAGTTTCAGCGGGATTTCCAAAATGTTGAAAGGAACTCGAAACATGTGAACCTTGGTTTTGAGAATCTCTCCCGGAGTTTGAGAGATTTGGACGTGAAAGGGTACCAGTCTTGTCGGGGATCGGGAACCCTTCGCGAGAATGTCCAAAGTTTCAGCGGGATCTCCAAAATGTTGAAAGGAACTCGAACCATGTCAACCTTGGTTTTGAGAATCTCTCCCGGAGTTTGAGAGATTTGGACGTGAAAGGGTACCAGTCTTGTCGGGGATTGGGAACCCTTCGCGAGAATGTCCAAAGTTTCAGCGGGATTTCCAAAATGTTGAGAGGAACTCGAAACATGTCAACCTTGGTTTTGAGAATCTCTCCCGGAGTTTGAGAGATTTGGACGTGAAAGGGTACCAATCTTGACGGGGATTGGGAACCCTTCGCGAGAATGTCCAAAGTTTCAGCGGGATTTCCAAGATGTTGAAAGGAACTCGAAACATGTCAACCTTGGTTTTGAGAATCTCTCCCGGAGTTTGAGAGATTTGGACGTGAAAGGGTGCCAATCTTGTCGGGGATCGGGAACCCTTCGCGAGAATGTCCAAAGTTTCAGCGGGATTTCCAAAATGTTGAAAGGAACTCGAAACATGTCAACCTTGGTTTTGAGAATCTCTCCTGGAGTTTGAGAGATTTGGACGTGAAAGGGTACCAGTCTTGTTGGGGATTGGGAACCCTTCGCGAGAATGTCCAAAGTCTCAGCGGGATTTCCAAAATGTTGAAAGGAACTCGAAACATGTCAACCTTGGTGTTGAGAATCTCTCCCGGAGTTTGAGAGATTTGGACGTGAAAGAGTACCAATCTTGTCGGGGATTGGGAACCCTTCGCGAGAATGTCCAAAGTTTCAGCGGGATTTCCAAAATGTTGAAAGGAACTCGAAACATGTCAACCTTGGTTTTGAGAATCTCTCCCGGAGTTTGAGAGATTTGGACGTGAAAGGGTACCAATCTTGTCGGGGATCGGGACCCCTTCGCGAGAATGTCCAAAGTTTCAGCGGGATTTCCAAAATGTTGAAAGGAACTCGAACCATGTCAACCTTGGTTTTGAGAATCTCTCCCGGACTTTGAGAGATTTGGACGTGAAAGGGTACCAGTCTTGTCAAGGATCGGGAACCCTTCGCGAGAATGTCCAAAGTTTCAGCGGGATTTCCAAAATGTTGAAAGGAACTCGAAACATGTAAACCTTGGTTTTGAGAATCTCTCCCGGAGTTTGAGAGATTTGGACGTGAAAGGCTACCAATCTTGTTGGGGATTGGGAACCCTTCGCAGGAATGTCCAAAGTTTCAGCGGGATTTCCAAAATGTTGAAAGGAACTCGAAACATGTCAACCTTGGTTTTGAGAATCTCTCCTGGAGTTTGAGAGATTTGGACGTGAAAGGGTACCAATATTGTCGGGGATCGGGAACCCTTCGCGAGAATGTCCAAAGTTTCAGCGGGATTTCAAAATGTTGAGAGGAACTCGAAACATGTCAAGCTTGGTTTTGAGAATCTCTCCCGGAGTTTGAGAGATTTGGACGTGAAAGGGTACCAATCTTGTCGGGGATCGGGACCCCTTCGCGAGAATGTCCAAAGTTTCAGCGGGATTTCCAAAATGTTGAAAGGAACTCGAACCATGTCAACCTTGGTTTTGAGAATCTCTCCCGGACTTTGAGAGATTTGGACGTGAAAGGGTACCAGTCTTGTCAAGGATCGGGAACCCTTCGCGAGAATGTCCAAAGTTTCAGCGGGATCTCCAAAATGTTGAAAGGAACTCGAACCATGTCAACCTTGGTTTTGAGAATCTCTCCCGGAGTTTGAGAGATTTGGACGTGAAAGGGTACCAGTCTTGTCGGGGATTGGGAACCCTTCGCGAGAATGTCCAAAGTTTCAGCGGGATTTCCAAAATGTTGAGAGGAACTCGAAACATGTCAACCTTGGTTTTGAGAATCTCTCCCGGAGTTTGAGAGATTTGGACGTGAAAGGGTACCAATCTTGACGGGGATTGGGAACCCTTCGCGAGAATGTCCAAAGTTTCAGCGGGATTTCCAAGATGTTGAAAGGAACTCGAAACATGTCAACCTTGGTTTTGAGAATCTCTCCCGGAGTTTGAGAGATTTGGACGTGAAAGGGTGCCAATCTTGTCGGGGATCGGGAACCCTTCGCGAGAATGTCCAAAGTTTCAGCGGGATTTCCAAAATGTTGAAAGGAACTCGAAACATGTCAACCTTGGTTTTGAGAATCTCTCCTGGAGTTTGAGAGATTTGGACGTGAAAGGGTACCAGTCTTGTTGGGGATTGGGAACCCTTCGCGAGAATGTCCAAAGTCTCAGCGGGATTTCCAAAATGTTGAAAGGAACTCGAAACATGTCAACCTTGGTGTTGAGAATCTCTCCCGGAGTTTGAGAGATTTGGACGTGAAAGAGTACCAATCTTGTCGGGGATTGGGAACCCTTCGCGAGAATGTCCAAAGTTTCAGCGGGATTTCCAAAATGTTGAAAGGAACTCGAAACATGTCAACCTTGGTTTTGAGAATCTCTCCCGGAGTTTGAGAGATTTGGACGTGAAAGGGTACCAATCTTGTCGGGGATCGGGACCCCTTCGCGAGAATGTCCAAAGTTTCAGCGGGATTTCCAAAATGTTGAAAGGAACTCGAACCATGTCAACCTTGGTTTTGAGAATCTCTCCCGGACTTTGAGAGATTTGGACGTGAAAGGGTACCAGTCTTGTCAAGGATCGGGAACCCTTCGCGAGAATGTCCAAAGTTTCAGCGGGATTTCCAAAATGTTGAAAGGAACTCGAAACATGTAAACCTTGGTTTTGAGAATCTCTCCCGGAGTTTGAGAGATTTGGACGTGAAAGGCTACCAATCTTGTTGGGGATTGGGAACCCTTCGCAGGAATGTCCAAAGTTTCAGCGGGATTTCCAAAATGTTGAAAGGAACTCGAAACATGTCAACCTTGGTTTTGAGAATCTCTCCTGGAGTTTGAGAGATTTGGACGTGAAAGGGTACCAATATTGTCGGGGATCGGGAACCCTTCGCGAGAATGTCCAAAGTTTCAGCGGGATTTCCAAAATGTTGAAAGGAACTCGAAACATGTCAACCTTGGTTTTGAGAATCTCTCCCGGAGTGTGAGAGATTTGGACGTGAAAGGGTACCAATCTTGTCGGGGATCGGGAACCCTTCGCGAGAATGCCCAAAGTTTCAGCGGGATTTCCAAAATGTTGAAAGGAACTCGAACCATGTCAACCTTGGTTTTGAGAATCTCTCCCGGAGTTTGAGAGATTTGGACGTGAAAGGGTACCAGTCTTGTCGGGGATTGGGAACCCTTCGCGAGAATGTCCAAAGTTTCAGCGGGATTTCAAAATGTTGAGAGGAACTCGAAACATGTCAAGCTTGGTTTTGAGAATCTCTCCCGGAGTTTGAGAGATTTGGACGTGAAAGGGTACCAATCTTGTCGGGGATCGGGACCCCTTCGCGAGAATGTCCAAAGTTTCAGCGGGATTTCCAAAATGTTGAAAGGAACTCGAACCATGTCAACCTTGGTTTTGAGAATCTCTCCCGGACTTTGAGAGATTTGGACGTGAAAGGGTACCAGTCTTGTCAAGGATCGGGAACCCTTCGCGAGAATGTCCAAAGTTTCAACGGGATTTCCAAAATGTTGAAAGGAACTCGAACCATGTCAACCTTGGTTTTGAGAATCTCTCCCGGACTTTGAGAGATTTGGACGTGAAAGGGTACCAGTCTTGTTGGGGATTGGGAACCCTTCGCGAGAATGTCCAAAGTTTCAGCGGGATTTCCAAAATGTTGAAAGGAACTCGAAACATGTCAACCTTGGTGTTGAGAATCTCTCCCGGAGCTTGAGAGATTTGGACGTGAAAGGGTACCAATCTTGTCGGGGATCGGGAACCCTTCGCGAGAATGTCCAAAGTTTCAGCGGGATTTCCAAAATGTTGAAAGGAACTCGAAACATGTCAACCTTGGTTTTGAGAATCTCTCCCGGAGTTTGAGAGATTTGGACGTGAAAGGGTACCAATCTTGTCGGGGATCGGGACCCCTTCGCGAGAATGTCCAAAGTTTCAGCGGGATTTCCAAAATGTTGAAAGGAACTCGAAACATGTAAACCTTGGTTTTGAGAATCTCTCCCGGAGTTTGAGAGATTTGGACGTGAAAGGGTACCAATCTTGTTGGGGATTGGGAACCCTTCGCAAGAATGTCCAAAGTTTCAGCGGGATTTCCAAAATGTTGAAAGGAACTCGAAACATGTCAACCTTGGTTTTGAGAATCTCTCCCGGAGTTTGAGAGATTTGGACGTGAAAGGGTACCAATCTTGTCGGGGATCGGGAACCCTTCGCGAGAATGTCCAAAGTTTCAGCGGGATTTCCAAAATGTTGAAAGGAACTCGAAACATGTCAACCTTGGTTTTGAGAATCTCTCCCGGAGTGTGAGAGATTTGGACGTGAAAGGGTACCAGTCTTGTCGGGGATTGGGAACCCTTCGCGAGAATGTCCAAAGTTTCAGCGGGATTTCCAAAATGTTGAAAGGAACTCTAAACATGTCAACCTTGGTTTTGAGAATCTCTCCCGGAGTTTGAGAGATTTGGACGTGAAAGGGTTCCAATCTTGTCGGGGATTGGGAACCCTTCGCGAGAATGTCCAAAGTTTCAGCGGGATTTCCAAAATGTTGAAAGGAACTCGAAACATGTCAACCTTGGTTTTGAGAATCTCTCCCGGAGTTTGAGAGATTTGGACGTGAAAGGGTACCAATCTTGTCCGGGATCGGGAACCCTTCGCGAGAATGTCCAAAGTTTCAGCGGGATTTCCAAAATGTTGAAAGGAACTCGAAACATGTCAACCTTGGTTTTGAGAATCTCTCCCGGAGTTTGAGAGATTTGGACGTGAAAGGGTACCAATCTTGTCGGGGATCGGGAACCCTTCGCGAGAATGTCCAAAGTTTCAGCGGGATTTCCAAAATGTTGAAAGGAACTCGAAACATGTCAACCTTGGTTATGAGAATCTCTCCCGGAGTTTGAGAGATTTGGACGTGAAAGGGTACCAATCATGTCGGGGATCTGGAACCCTTCGCGAGAATGTCCAAAGTTTCAGCGGGATTTCCAAAATGTTGAAAGGAACTCGAACCATGTCAACCTTGGTTTTGAGAATCTCTCCCGGAGTTTGAGAGATTTGGACGTGAAAGGGTACCAGTCTTGTCCGGGATTGGGAACCCTTCGCGAGAATGTCCAAAGTTTCAGCGGGATTTCCAAAATGTTGAGAGGAACTCGAAACATGTCAAGCTTGGTTTTGAGAATCTCTGCCGGAGTTTGAGAGATTTGGACGTGAAAGGGTACCAATCTTGTCGGGGATTGGGAACCCTTCGCGAGAATGTCCAAAGTTTCAGCGGGATTTCCAAAATGTTGAAAGGAACTCGAACCATGTCAACCTTGGTTTTGAGAATCTCTCCCGGAGTTTGAGAGATTTGGACGTGAAAGGGTACCAGTCTTGTTGGGGATTGGGAACCCTTCGCGAGAATGTCCAAAGTTTCAGCGGGATTTCCAAAATGTTGAAAGGAACTCGAAACATGTCAACCTTGGTGTTGAGACTCTCTCCCGGAGTTTGAGAGATTTGGACGTGAAAGGGTACCAATCTTGTCGGGGATTGGGAACCCTTCGCGAGAATGTCCAAAGTTTCAGCGGGATTTCCAAAATGTTGAAAGGAACTCGAAACATGTCAACCTTGGTTTTGAGAATCTCTCCCGGAGTTTGAGAGATTTGGACGTGAAAGGGTACCAATCTTGTCGGGGATCGGGACCCCTTCGCGAGAATGTCCAAAGTTTCAGCGGGATTTCCAAAATGTTGAAAGGAACTCGAAACATGTCAACCTTGGTTTTGAGAATCTCTCCCGGACTTTGAGAGATTTGGACGTGAAAGGGTACCAGTCTTGTCAAGGTTCGGGAACCCTTCGCGAGAATGTCCAAAGTTTCAGCGGGATTTCCAAAATGTTGAAAGGAACTCGAAACATGTAAACCTTGGTTTTGAGAATCTCTCCCGGAGTTTGAGAGATTTGGACGTGAAAGGGTACCAATCTTGTTGGGGATTGGGAACCCTTCGCAAGAATGTCCAAAGTTTCAGCGGGATTTCCAAAATGTTGAAAGGAACTCGAAACATGTCAACCTTGGTTTTGAGAATCTCTCCCGGAGTTTGAGAGATTTGGACGTGAAAGGGTACCAATCTTGTCGGGGATCGGGAACCCTTCGCGAGAATGTCCAAAGTTTCAGCGGGATTTCCAAAATGTTGAAAGGAACTCGAAACATGTCAACCTTGGTTTTGAGAATCTCTCCCGGAGTGTGAGAGATTTGGACGTGAAAGGGTACCAGTCTTGTCGGGGATCGGGAACCCTTCGCGAGAATGTCCAAAGTTTCAGCGGGATTTCCAAAATGTTGAAAGGAACTCTAAACATGTCAACCTTGGTTTTGAGAATCTCTCCCGGAGTTTGAGAGATTTGGACGTGAAAGGGTTCCAATCTTGTCGGGGATTGGGAACCCTTCGCGAGAATGTCCAAAGTTTCAGCGGGATTTCCAAAATGTTGAAAGGAACTCGAAACATGTCAACCTTGGTTTTGAGAATCTCTCCCGGAGTTTGAGAGATTTGGACGTGAAAGGGTACCAATCTTGTCGGGGATCGGGACCCCTTCGCGAGAATGTCCAAAGTTTCAGCGGGATTTCCAAAATGTTGAAAGGAACTCGAACCATGTCAACCTTGGTTTTGAGAATCTCTCCCGGAGTTTGAGAGATTTGGACGTGAAAGGGTACCAGTCTTGTCAAGGATCGGGAACCCTTCGCGAGAATGTCCAAAGTTTCAGCGGGATTTCCAAAATGTTGAAAGGAACTCGAAACATGTAAACCTTGGTTTTGAGAATCTCTCCCGGAGTTTGAGAGATTTGGACGTGAAAGGGTACCAATCTTGTTGGGGATTGGGAACCCTTCGCAGGAATGTCCAAAGTTTCAGCGGGATTTCCAAAATGTTGAAAGGAACTCGAAACATGTCAACCTTGGTTTTGAGAATCTCTCCCGGAGTTTGAGAGATTTGGACGTGAAAGGGTACCAATCTTGTCGGGGATCGGGAACCCTTCGCCAGAATGTCCAAAGTTTCAGCGGGATTTCCAAAATGTTGAAAGGAACTCGAAACATGTCAACCTTGGTTTTGAGAATCTCTCCCGGAGTGTGAGAGATTTGGACGTGAAAGGGTACCAATCTTGTCGGGGATCGGGAACCCTTCGCGAGAATGCCCAAAGTTTCAGCGGGATTTCCAAAATGTTGAAAGGAACTCGAACCATGTCAACCTTGGTTTTGAGAATCTCTCCCGGAGTTTGAGAGATTTGGACGTGAAAGGGTACCAGTCTTGTCGGGGATTGGGAACCCTTCGCGAGAATGTCCAAAGTTTCAGCGGGATTTCCAAAATGTTGAGAGGAACTCGAAACATGTCAACCTTGGTTTTGAGAATCTCTCCCGGAGTTTGAGAGATTTGGACGTGAAAGGGTACCAATCTTGTCGGGGATTGGGAACCCTTCGCGAGAATGTCCAAAGTTTCAGCGGGATTTCCAAAATGTTGAAAGGAATTCGAAACATGTCAACCTTGGTTTTGAGAATCTCTCCTGGAGTTTGAGAGATTTGGACGTGAAAGGGTACCAGTCTTGTTGGGGATTGGGAACCCTTCGCGAGAATGTCCAAAGTTTCAGCGGGATTTCCAAAATGTTGAAAGGAACTCGAAACATGTCAACCTTGGTGTTGAGAATCTCTCCCGGAGTTTGAGAGATTTGGACGTGAAAGGGTACCAATCTTGTCGGGGATTGGGAACCCTTCGCGAGAATGTCCAAAGTTTCAGCGGGATTTCCAAAATGTTGAAAGGAACTCGAAACATGTCAACCTTGGTTTTGAGAATCTCTCCCGGAGTTTGAGAGATTTGGACGTGAAAGGGTACCAATCTTGTCGGGGATCGGGACCCCTTCGAGAGAATGTCCAAAGTTTCAGCGGGATTTCCAAAATGTTGAAAGGAACTTGAACGATGTCAACCTTGGTTTTGAGAATCTCTCCCGGACTTTGAGAGATTTGGACGTGAAAGGGTACCAGTCTTGTCAAGGATCGGGAACCCTTCGCGAGAATGTCCAAAGTTTCAGCGGGATTTCCAAAATGTTGAAAGGAACTCGAAACATGTCAACCTTGGTTTTGAGAATCTCTCCCGGAGTGTGAGAGATTTGGACGTGAAAGGGTACCAGTCTTGTCGGGGATTGGGAACCCTTCGCGAGAATGTCCAAAGTTTCAGCGGGATTTCCAAAATGTTGAAAGGAACTCTAAACATGTCAACCTTGGTTTTGAGAATCTCTCCCGGAGTGTGAGAGATTTGGACGTGAAAGGGTACCAGTCTTGTCGGGGATTGGGAACCCTTCGCGAGAATGTCCAAAGTTTCAGCGGGATTTCCAAAATGTTGAAAGGAACTCTAAACATGTCAACCTTGGTTTTGAGAATCTCTCCCGGAGTTTGAGAGATTTGGACGTGAAAGGGTACCAATCTTGTCGGGGATCGGGAACCCTTCGCGAGAATGTCCAAAGTTTCAGCGGGATTTCCAAAATGTTGAAAGGAACTCGAAACATGTCAACCTTGGTTTTGAGAATCTCTCCCGGAGTTTGAGAGATTTGGACGTGAAAGTGTTCCAGTCTTGTCGGGGATTGGGAACCCTTCGCGAGAATGTCCAAAGTTTCAGCGGGATTTCCAAAATGTTGAAAGGAACTCGAAACATGTCAACCTTGGTTATGAGAATCTCTCCCGGAGTTTGAGAGATTTGGACGTGAAAGGGTACCAATCTTGTCGGGGATCGGGAACCCTTCGCGAGAATGTCCAAAGTCTCAGCGGGATTTCCAAAATGTTGAAAGGAACTCGAAACATGTCAACCTTGGTGTTGAGAATCTCTCCCGGAGTTTGAGAGATTTGGACGTGAAAGAGTACCAATCTTGTCGGGGATTGGGAACCCTTCGCGAGAATGTCCAAAGTTTCAGCGGGATTTCCAAAATGTTGAAAAGAACTCGAAACATGTCAACCTTGGTTTTGAGAATCTCTCCCGGAGTTTGAGAGATTTGGACGTGAAAGGGTACCAATCTTGTCGGGGATCGGGACCCCTTCGCGAGAATGTCCAAAGTTTCAGCGGGATTTCCAAAATGTTGAAAGGAACTCGAACCATGTCAACCTTGGTTTTGACAATCTCTCCCGGACTTTGAGAGATTTGGACGTGAAAGGGTACCAGTCTTGTCAAGGATCGGGAACCCTTCGCGAGAATGTCCAAAGTTTCAGCGGGATTTCCAAAATGTTGAAAGGAACTCGAAACATGTAAACCTTGGTTTTGAGAATCTCTCCCGGAGTTTGAGAGATTTGGACGTGAAAGGCTACCAATCTTGTTGGGGATTGGGAACCCTTCGCAGGAATGTCCAAAGTTTCAGCGGGATTTCCAAAATGTTGAAAGGAACTCGAAACATGTCAACCTTGGTTTTGAGAATCTCTCCCGGAGTTTGAGAGATTTGGACGTGAAAGGGTACCAGTCTTGTCAAGGTTCGGGAACCCTTCGCGAGAATGTCCAAAGTTTCAGCGGGATTTCCAAAATGTTGAAAGGAACTCGAAACATGTAAACCTTGGTTTTGAGAATCTCTCCCGGAGTTTGAGAGATTTGGACGTGAAAGGGTACCAATCTTGTTGGGGATTGGGAACCCTTCGCAAGAATGTCCAAAGTTTCAGCGGGATTTCCAAAATGTTGAAAGGAACTCGAAACATGTCAACCTTGGTTTTGAGAATCTCTCCCGGAGTTTGAGAGATTTGGACGTGAAAGGGTACCAATCTTGTCGGGGATCGGGAACCCTTCGCGAGAATGTCCAAAGTTTCAGCGGGATTTCCAAAATGTTGAAAGGAACTCGAAACATGTCAACCTTGGTTTTGAGAATCTCTCCCGGAGTGTGAGAGATTTGGACGTGAAAGGGTATCAGTCTTGTCGGGGATTGGGAACCCTTCGCGAGAATGTCCAAAGTTTCAGCGGGATTTCCAAAATGTTGAAAGGAACTCTAAACATGTCAACCTTGGTTTTGAGAATCTCTCCCGGAGTGTGAGAGATTTGGACGTGAAAGGGTTCCAATCTTGTCGGGGATTGGGAACCCTTCGCGAGAATGTCCAAAGTTTCAGCGGGATTTCCAAAATGTTGAAAGGAACTCGAAACATGTCAACCTTGGTTTTGAGAATCTCTCCCGGAGTTTGAGAGATTTGGACGTGAAAGGGTACCAATCTTGTCGGGGATCGGGACCCCTTCGCGAGAATGTCCAAAGTTTCAGTGGGATTTCCAAAATGTTGAAAGGAACTCGAACCATGTCAACCTTGGTTTTGAGAATCTCTCCCGGAGTTTGAGAGATTTGGACGTGAAAGGGTACCAGTCTTGTCAAGGATCGGGAACCCTTCGCGAGAATGTCCAAAGTTTCAGCGGGATTTCCAAAATGTTGAAAGGAACTCGAAACATGTAAACCTTGGTTTTGAGAATCTCTCCCGGAGTTTGAGAGATTTGGACGTGAAAGGGTACCAATCTTGTTGGGGATTGGGAACCCTTCGCAGGAATGTCCAAAGTTTCAGCGGGATTTCCAAAATGTTGAAAGGAACTCGAAACATGTCAACCTTGGTTTTGAGAATCTCTCCCGGAGTTTGAGAGATTTGGACGTGAAAGGGTACCAATCTTGTCGGGGATCGGGAACCCTTCGCCAGAATGTCCAAAGTTTCAGCGGGATTTCCAAAATGTTGAAAGGAACTCGAAACATGTCAACCTTGGTTTTGAGAATCTCTCCCGGAGTGTGAGAGATTTGGACGTGAAAGGGTACCAATCTTGTCGGGGATCGGGAACCCTTCGCGAGAATGCCCAAAGTTTCAGCGGGATTTCCAAAATGTTGAAAGGAACTCGAACCATGTCAACCTTGGTTTTGAGAATCTCTCCCGGAGTTTGAGAGATTTGGACGTGAAAGGGTACCAGTCTTGTCGGGGATTGGGAACCCTTCGCGAGAATGTCCAAAGTTTCAGCGGGATTTCCAAAATGTTGAGAGGAACTCGAAACATGTCAACCTTGGTTTTGAGAATCTCTCCCGGAGTTTGAGAGATTTGGACGTGAAAGGGTACCAATCTTGTCGGGGATTGGGAA
Organism: Streptopelia decaocto; assembly: GCF_964273445.1. Classification (NCBI taxonomy): domain Eukaryota; kingdom Metazoa; phylum Chordata; class Aves; order Columbiformes; family Columbidae; genus Streptopelia; species Streptopelia decaocto. The sequence goes on along the minus strand of NW_028115428.1, from coordinate 573,008 downwards.
CCCTTCGCGAGAATGTCCAAAGTTTCAGCGGGATTTCCAAAATGTTGAAAGGAATTCGAAACATGTCAACCTTGGTTTTGAGAATCTCTCCTGGAGTTTGAGAGATTTGGACGTGAAAGGGTACCAGTCTTGTTGGGGATTGGGAACCCTTCGCGAGAATGTCCAAAGTTTCAGCGGGATTTCCAAAATGTTGAAAGGAACTCGAAACATGTCAACCTTGGTGTTGAGAATCTCTCCCGGAGTTTGAGAGATTTGGACGTGAAAGGGTACCAATCTTGTCGGGGATTGGGAACCCTTCGCGAGAATGTCCAAAGTTTCAGCGGGATTTCCAAAATGTTGAAAGGAACTCGAAACATGTCAACCTTGGTTTTGAGAATCTCTCCCGGAGTTTGAGAGATTTGGACGTGAAAGGGTACCAATCTTGTCGGGGATCGGGACCCCTTCGAGAGAATGTCCAAAGTTTCAGCGGGATTTCCAAAATGTTGAAAGGAACTTGAACGATGTCAACCTTGGTTTTGAGAATCTCTCCCGGACTTTGAGAGATTTGGACGTGAAAGGGTACCAGTCTTGTCAAGGATCGGGAACCCTTCGCGAGAATGTCCAAAGTTTCAGCGGGATTTCCAAAATGTTGAAAGGAACTCGAAACATGTCAACCTTGGTTTTGAGAATCTCTCCCGGAGTGTGAGAGATTTGGACGTGAAAGGGTACCAGTCTTGTCGGGGATTGGGAACCCTTCGCGAGAATGTCCAAAGTTTCAGCGGGATTTCCAAAATGTTGAAAGGAACTCTAAACATGTCAACCTTGGTTTTGAGAATCTCTCCCGGAGTTTGAGAGATTTGGACGTGAAAGGGTTCCAATCTTGTCGGGGATTGGGAACCCTTCGCGAGAATGTCCAAAGTTTCAGCGGGATTTCCAAAATGTTGAAAGGAACTCGAAACATGTCAACCTTGGTTTTGAGAATCTCTCCCGGAGTTTGAGAGATTTGGACGTGAAAGGGTACCAATCTTGTCGGGGATCGGGAACCCTTCGCGAGAATGTCCAAAGTTTCAGCGGGATTTCCAAAATGTTGAAAGGAACTCGAAACATGTCAACCTTGGTTTTGAGAATCTCTCCCGGAGTTTGAGAGATTTGGACGTGAAAGTGTTCCAGTCTTGTCGGGGATTGGGAACCCTTCGCGAGAATGTCCAAAGTTTCAGCGGGATTTCCAAAATGTTGAAAGGAACTCGAAACATGTCAACCTTGGTTATGAGAATCTCTCCCGGAGTTTGAGAGATTTGGACGTGAAAGGGTACCAATCTTGTCGGGGATCGGGAACCCTTCGCGAGAATGTCCAAAGTCTCAGCGGGATTTCCAAAATGTTGAAAGGAACTCGAAACATGTCAACCTTGGTGTTGAGAATCTCTCCCGGAGTTTGAGAGATTTGGACGTGAAAGAGTACCAGTCTTGTCGGGGATTGGGAACCCTTCGCGAGAATGTCCAAAGTTTCAGCGGGATTTCCAAAATGTTGAAAAGAACTCAAAACATGTCAACCTTGGTTTTGAGAATCTCTCCCGGAGTTTGAGAGATTTGGACGTGAAAGGGTACCAATCTTGTCGGGGATCGGGACCCCTTCGCGAGAATGTCCAAAGTTTCAGCGGGATTTCCAAAATGTTGAAAGGAACTCGAACCATGTCAACCTTGGTTTTGACAATCTCTCCCGGACTTTGAGAGATTTGGACGTGAAAGGGTACCAGTCTTGTCAAGGATCGGGAACCCTTCGCGAGAATGTCCAAAGTTTCAGCGGGATTTCCAAAATGTTGAAAGGAACTCGAAACATGTAAACCTTGGTTTTGAGAATCTCTCCCGGAGTTTGAGAGATTTGGACGTGAAAGGCTACCAATCTTGTTGGGGATTGGGAACCCTTCGCAGGAATGTCCAAAGTTTCAGCGGGATTTCCAAAATGTTGAAAGGAACTCGAAACATGTCAACCTTGGTTTTGAGAATCTCTCCCGGAGTTTGAGAGATTTGGACGTGAAAGGGTACCAATATTGTCGGGGATCGGGAACCCTTCGCGAGAATGTCCAAAGTTTCAGCGGGATTTCCAAAATGTTGAAAGGAACTCGAAACATGTCAACCTTGGTTTTGAGAATCTCTCCCGGAGTGTGAGAGATTTGGACGTGAAAGGGTACCAATCTTGTCGGGGATCGGGACCCCTTCGCGAGAATGTCCAAAGTTTCAGCGGGATTTCCAAAATGTTGAAAGGAACTCGAACCATGTCAACCTTGGTTTTGAGAATCTCTCCCGGAGTTTGAGAGATTTGGACGTGAAAGGGTACCAGTCTTGTCAAGGATCGGGAACCCTTCGCGAGAATGTCCAAAGTTTCAGCGGGATTTCCAAAATGTTGAAAGGAACTCGAAACATGTAAACCTTGGTTTTGAGAATCTCTCCCGGAGTTTGAGAGATTTGGACGTGAAAGGGTACCAATCTTGTTGGGGATTGGGAACCCTTCGCAAGAATGTCCAAAGTTTCAGCGGGATTTCCAAAATGTTGAAAGGAACTCGAAACATGTCAACCTTGGTTTTGAGAATCTCTCCCGGAGTTTGAGAGATTTGGACGTGAAAGGGTACCAATCTTGTCGGGGATCGGGAACCCTTCGCGAGAATGTCCAAAGTTTCAGCGGGATTTCCAAAATGTTGAAAGGAACTCTAAACATGTCAAGCTTGGTTTTGAGAATCTCTCCCGGAGTTTGAGAGATTTGGACGTGAAAGGGTACCAGTCTTGTCGGGGATTGGGAACCCTTCGCGAGAATGTCCAAAGTTTCAGCGGGATTTCCAAAATGTTGAAAGGAACTCTAAACATGTCAACCTTGGTTTTGAGAATCTCTCCCGGAGTTTGAGAGATTTGGACGTGAAAGGGTTCCAATCTTGTCGGGGATTGGGAACCCTTCGCGAGAATGTCCAAAGTTTCAGCGGGATTTCCAAAATGTTGAAAGGAACTCGAAACATGTCAACCTTGGTTTTGAGAATCTCTCCCGGAGTTTGAGAGATTTGGACGTGAAAGGGTACCAATCTTGTCGGGGATCGGGAACCCTTCGCGAGAATGTCCAAAGTTTCAGCGGGATTTCCAAAATGTTGAAAGGAACTCGAAACATGTCAACCTTGGTTTTGAGAATCTCTCCCGGAGTTTGAGAGATTTGGACGTGAAAGGGTACCAATCTTGTCGGGGATCGGGAACCCTTCGCGAGAATGTCCAAAGTTTCAGCGGGATTTCCAAAATGTTGAAAGGAACTCGAAACATGTCAACCTTGGTTTTGAGAATCTCTCCCGGAGTTTGAGAGATTTGGACGTGAAAGGGTACCAGTCTTGTCCGGGATTGGGAACCTTTCGCGAGAATGTCCAAAGTTTCAGCGGGATTTCCAAAATGTTGAGAGGAACTCGAAACATGTCAAGCTTGGTTTTGAGAATCTCTGCCGGAGTTTGAGAGATTTGGACGTGAAAGGGTACCAATCTTGTCGGGGATTGGGAACCCTTCGCGAGAATGTCCAAAGTTTCAGCGGGATTTCCAAAATGTTGAAAGGAACTCGAACCATGTCAACCTTGGTTTTGAGAATCTCTCCCGGAGTTTGAGAGATTTGGACGTGAAAGGGTACCAGTCTTGTTGGGGATTGGGAACCCTTCGCGAGAATGTCCAAAGTTTCAGCGGGATTTCCAAAATGTTGAAAGGAACTCGAAACATGTCAACCTTGGTGTTGAGACTCTCTCCCGGAGTTTGAGAGATTTGGACGTGAAAGGGTACCAATCTTGTCGGGGATTGGGAACCCTTCGCGAGAATGTCCAAAGTTTCAGCGGGATTTCCAAAATGTTGAAAGGAACTCGAAACATGTCAACCTTGGTTTTGAGAATCTCTCCCGGAGTTTGAGAGATTTGGACGTGAAAGGGTACCAATCTTGTCGGGGATCGGGACCCCTTCGCGAGAATGTCCAAAGTTTCAGCGGGATTTCCAAAATGTTGAAAGGAACTCGAACCATGTCAACCTTGGTTTTGAGAATCTCTCCCGGACTTTGAGAGATTTGGACGTGAAAGGGTACCAGTCTTGTCAAGGATCGGGAACCCTTCGCGAGAATGTCCAAAGTTTCAGCGGGATTTCCAAAATGTTGCAAGGAACTCGAAACATGTCAACCTTGGTTTTGAGAATCTCTCCCGGAGTTTGAGAGATTTGGACGTGAAAGGCTACCAATCTTGTTGGGGATTGGGAACCCTTCGCAGGAATGTCCAAAGTTTCAGCGGGATTTCCAAAATGTTGAAAGGAACTCGAAACATGTCAACCTTGGTTTTGAGAATCTCTCCCGGAGTTTGAGAGATTTGGACGTGAAAGGGTACCAATCTTGTCGGGGATCGGGAACCCTTCGCGAGAATGTCCAAAGTCTCAGCGGGATTTCCAAAATGTTGAAAGGAACTCGAAACATGTCAACCTTGGTGTTGAGAATCTCTCCCGGACTTTGAGAGATTTGGACGTGAAAGAGTACCAATCTTGTCGGGGATTGGGAACCCTTCGCGAGAATGTCCAAAGTTTCAGCGGGATTTCCAAAATGTTGAAAGGAACTCGAAACATGTCAACCTTGGTTTTGAGAATCTCTCCCGGAGTTTGAGAGATTTGGACGTGAAAGGGTACCAATCTTGTCGGGGATCGGGACCCCTTCGCGAGAATGTCCAAAGTTTCAGCGGGATTTCCAAAATGTTGAAAGGAACTCGAACCATGTCAACCTTGGTTTTGAGAATCTCTCCCGGACTTTGAGAGATTTGGACGTGAAAGGGTACCAGTCTTGTCAGGGATCGGGAACCCTTCGCGAGAATGTCCAAAGTTTCAGCGGGATTTCCAAAATGTTGAAAGGAACTCGAAACATGTAAACCTTGGTTTTGAGAATCTCTCCCGGAGTTTGAGAGATTTGGACGTGAAAGGCTACCAATCTTGTTGGGGATTGGGAACCCTTCGCAGGAATGTCCAAAGTTTCAGCGGGATTTCCAAAATGTTGAAAGGAACTCGAAACATGTCAACCTTGGTTTTGAGAATCTCTCCTGGAGTTTGAGAGATTTGGATGTGAAAGGGTACCAATATTGTCGGGGATCGGGAACCCTTCGCGAGAATGTCCAAAGTTTCAGCGGGATTTCCAAAATGTTGAAAGGAACTCGAAACATGTCAACCTTGGTTTTGAGAATCTCTCCCGGACTTTGAGAGATTTGGACGTGAAAGGGTACCAATCTTGTCGGGGATCGGGAACCCTTCGCGAGAATGCCCAAAGTTTCAGCGGGATTTCCAAAATGTTGAAAGGAACTCGAACCATGTCAACCTTGGTTTTGAGAATCTCTCCCGGAGTTTGAGAGATTTGGACGTGAAAGGGTACCAGTCTTGTCGGGGATTGGGAACCCTTCGCGAGAATGTCCAAAGTTTCAGCGGGATTTCAAAATGTTGAGAGGAACTCGAAACATGTCAAGCTTGGTTTTGAGAATCTCTCCCGGAGTTTGAGAGATTTGGACGTGAAAGGGTACCAATCTTGTCGGGGATCGGGACCCCTTCGCGAGAATGTCCAAAGTTTCAGCGGGATTTCCAAAATGTTGAAATGAACTCGAACCATGTCAACCTTGGTTATGAGAATCTCTCCCGGACTTTGAGAGATTTGGACGTGAAAGGGTACCAGTCTTGTCAAGGATCGGGAACCCTTCGCGAGAATGTCCAAAGTTTCAGCGAGATTTCCAAAATGTTGAAAGGAACTCGAACCATGTCAACCTTGGTTTTGAGAATCTCTCCCGGAGTTTGAGAGATTTGGACGTGAAAGGGTACCAGTCTTGTTGGGGATTGGGAACCCTTCGCGAGAATGTCCAAAGTTTCAGCGGGATTTCCAAAATGTTGAAAGGAACTCGAAACATGTCAACCTTGGTGTTGAGAATCTCTCCCGGAGCTTGAGAGATTTGGACGTGAAAGGGTACCAATCTTGTCGGGGATCGGGAACCCTTCGCGAGAATGTCCAAAGTTTCAGCGGGATTTCCAAAATGTTGAAAGGAACTCGAAACATGTCAACCTTGGTTTTGAGAATCTCTCCCGGAGTTTGAGAGATTTGGACGTGAAAGGGTACCAAACTTGTCGGGGATCGGGACCCCTTCGCGAGAATGTCCAAAGTTTCAGCGGGATTTCCAAAATGTTGAAAGGAACTCGAACCATGTCAACCTTGGTTTTGAGAATCTCTCCCGGAGTTTGAGAGATTTGGACGTGAAAGGGTACCAGTCTTGTCAAGGATCGGGAACCCTTCGCGAGAATGTCCAAAGTTTCAGCGGGATTTCCAAAATGTTGAAAGGAACTCGAAACATGTAAACCTTGGTTTTGAGAATCTCTCCCGGAGTTTGAGAGATTTGGACGTGAAAGGGTACCAATCTTGTTGGGGATTGGGAACCCTTCGCAAGAATGTCCAAAGTTTCAGCGGGATTTCCAAAATGTTGAAAGGAACTCGAAACATGTCAACCTTGGTTTTGAGAATCTCTCCCGGAGTTTGAGAGATTTGGACGTGAAAGGGTACCAATCTTGTCGGGGATCGGGAACCCTTCGCGAGAATGTCCAAAGTTTCAGCGGGATTTCCAAAATGTTGAAAGGAACTCGAAACATGTCAACCTTGGTTTTGAGAATCTCTCCCGGAGTGTGAGAGATTTGGACGTGAAAGGGTACCAGTCTTGTCGGGGATTGGGAACCCTTCGCGAGAATGTCCAAAGTTTCAGCGGGATTTCCAAAATGTTGAAAGGAACTCTAAACATGTCAACCTTGGTTTTGAGAATCTCTCCCGGAGTTTGAGAGATTTGGACGTGAAAGGGTTCCAATCTTGTCGGGGATTGGGAACCCTTCGCGAGAATGTCCAAAGTTTCAGCGGGATTTCCAAAATGTTGAAAGGAACTCGAAACATGTCAACCTTGGTTTTGAGAATCTCTCCCGGAGTTTGAGAGATTTGGACGTGAAAGGGTACCAATCTTGTCGGGGATCGGGAACCCTTCGCGAGAATGTCCAAAGTTTCAGCGGGATTTCCAAAATGTTGAAAGGAACTCGAAACATGTCAACCTTGGTTTTGAGAATCTCTCCCGGAGTTTGAGAGATTTGGACGTGAAAGGGTACCAATCTTGTCGGGGATCGGGAACCCTTCGCGAGAATGTCCAAAGTTTCAGCGGGATTTCCAAAATGTTGAAAGGAACTCGAAACATGTCAACCTTGGTTATGAGAATCTCTCCCGGAGTTTGAGAGATTTGGACGTGAAAGGGTACCAATCTTGTCGGGGATTGGGAACCCTTCGCGAGAATGTCCAAAGTTTCAGCGGGATTTCCAAAATGTTGAAAGGAACTCGAAACATGTCAACCTTGGTTTTGAGAATCTCTCCCGGAGTTTGAGAGATTTGGACGTGAAAGGGTACCAATCTTGTCGGGGATCGGGACCCCTTCGCGAGAATGTCCAAAGTTTCAGCGGGATTTCCAAAATGTTGAAAGGAACTCGAACCATGTCAACCTTGGTTTTGAGAATCTCTCCCGGACTTTGAGAGATTTGGACGTGAAAGGGTACCAGTCTTGTCAAGGATCGGGAACCCTTCGCGAGAATGTCCAAAGTTTCAGCGGGATTTCCAAAATGTTGAAAGGAACTCGAAACATGTAAACCTTGGTTTTGAGAATCTCTCCCGGAGTTTGAGAGATTTGGACGTGAAAGGGTACCAATCTTGTTGGGGATTGGGAACCCTTCGCAAGAATGTCCAAAGTTTCAGCGGGATTTCCAAAATGTTGAAAGGAACTCGAAACATGTCAACCTTGGTTTTGAGAATCTCTCCCGGAGTGTGAGAGATTTGGACGTGAAAGGGTACCAGTCTTGTCGGGGATTGGGAACCCTTCGCGAGAATGTCCAAAGTTTCAGCGGGATTTCCAAAATGTTGAAAGGAACTCTAAACATGTCAACCTTGGTTTTGAGAATCTCTCCCGGAGTTTGAGAGATTTGGACGTGAAAGGGTTCCAATCTTGTCGGGGATTGGGAACCCTTCGCGAGAATGTCCAAAGTTTCAGCGGGATTTCCAAAATGTTGAAAGGAACTCGAAACATGTCAACCTTGGTTTTGAGAATCTCTCCCGGACTTTGAGAGATTTGGACGTGAAAGGGTACCAGTCTTGTCAAGGATCGGGAACCCTTCGCGAGAATGTCCAAAGTTTCAGCGGGATTTCCAAAATGTTGAAAGGAACTCGAAACATGTAAACCTTGGTTTTGAGAATCTCTCCCGGAGTTTGAGAGATTTGGACGTGAAAGGGTACCAATCTTGTTGGGGATTGGGAACCCTTCGCAGGAATGTCCAAAGTTTCAGCGGGATTTCCAAAATGTTGAAAGGAACTCGAAACATGTCAACCTTGGTTTTGAGAATCTCTCCCGGAGTTTGAGAGATTTGGACGTGAAAGGGTACCAATCTTGTCGGGGATCGGGAACCCTTCGCCAGAATGTCCAAAGTTTCAGCGGGATTTCCAAAATGTTGAAAGGAACTCGAAACATGTCAACCTTGGTTTTGAGAATCTCTCCCGGAGTGTGAGAGATTTGGACGTGAAAGGGTACCAATCTTGTCGGGGATCGGGAACCCTTCGCGAGAATGCCCAAAGTTTCAGCGGGATTTCCAAAATGTTGAAAGGAACTCGAACCATGTCAACCTTGGTTTTGAGAATCTCTCCCGGAGTTTGAGAGATTTGGACGTGAAAGGGTACCAGTCTTGTCGGGGATTGGGAACCCTTCGCGAGAATGTCCAAAGTTTCAGCGGGATTTCCAAAATGTTGAGAGGAACTCGAAACATGTCAACCTTGGTTTTGAGAATCTCTCCCGGAGTTTGAGAGATTTGGACGTGAAAGGGTACCAATCTTGTCGGGGATTGGGAACCCTTCGCGAGAATGTACAAAGTTTCAGCGGGATTTCCAAAATGTTGAAAGGAATTCGAAACATGTCAACCTTGGTTTTGAGAATCTCTCCCGGAGTTTGAGAGATTTGGACGTGAAAGGGTACCAGTCTTGTTGGGGATTGGGAACCCTTCGCGAGAATGTCCAAAGTTTCAGCGGGATTTCCAAAATGTTGAAAGGAACTCGAAACATGTCAACCTTGGTGTTGAGAATCTCTCCCGGAGTTTGAGAGATTTGGACGTGAAAGGGTACCAATCTTGTCGGGGATTGGGAACCCTTCGCGAGAATGTCCAAAGTTTCAGCGGGATTTCCAAAATGTTGAAAGGAACTCGAAACATGTCAACCTTGGTTTTGAGAATCTCTCCCGGAGTTTGAGAGATTTGGACGTGAAAGGGTACCAATCTTGTCGGGGATCGGGACCCCTTCGCGAGAATGTCCAAAGTTTCAGCGGGATTTCCAAAATGTTGAAAGGAACTCGAACGATGTCAACCTTGGTTTTGAGAATCTCTCCCGGACTTTGAGAGATTTGGACGTGAAAGGGTACCAGTCTTGTCAAGGATCGGGAACCCTTCGCGAGAATGTCCAAAGTTTCAGCGGGATTTCCAAAATGTTGAAAGGAACTCGAAACATGTCAACCTTGGTTTTGAGAATCTCTCCCGGAGTGTGAGAGATTTGGACGTGAAAGGGTACCAGTCTTGTCGGGGATTGGGAACCCTTCGCGAGAATGTCCAAAGTTTCAGCGGGATTTCCAAAATGTTGAAAGGAACTCTAAACATGTCAACCTTGGTTTTGAGAATCTCTCCCGGAGTTTGAGAGATTTGGACGTGAAAGGGTTCCAATCTTGTCGGGGATTGGGAACCCTTCGCGAGAATGTCCAAAGTTTCAGCGGGATTTCCAAAATGTTGAAAGGAACTCGAAACATGTCAACCTTGGTTTTGAGAATCTCTCCCGGAGTTTGAGAGATTTGGACGTGAAAGGGTACCAATCTTGTCGGGGATCGGGAACCCTTCGCGAGAATGTCCAAAGTTTCAGCGGGATTTCCAAAATGTTGAAAGGAACTCGAAACATGTCAACCTTGGTTATGAGAATCTCTCCCGGAGTTTGAGAGATTTGGACGTGAAAGGGTACCAATCTTGTCGGGGATCGGGAACCCTTCGCGAGAATGCACAAAGTTTCAGCGGGATTTCCAAAATGTTGAAAGGAACTCGAAACATGTCAACCTTGGTTTTGAGAATCTCTCCCGGAGTTTGAGAGATTTGGACGTGAAAGGGTACCAATCTTGTCGGGGATTGGGAACCCTTCGCGAGAATGTCCAAAGTTTCAGCGGGATTTCCAAAATGTTGAAAGGAACTCGAAACATGTCAACCTTGGTTTTGAGAATCTCTCCCGGAGTTTGAGAGATTTGGACGTGAAAGGGTTCCAATCTTGTCGGGGATTGGGAACCCTTCGCGAGAATGTCCAAAGTTTCAGCGGGATTTCCAAAATGTTGAAAGGAACTCGAAACATGTCAACCTTGGTTTTGAGAATCTCTCCCGGAGTGTGAGAGATTTGGACGTGAAAGGGTACCAATCTTGTCGGGGATCGGGACCCCTTCGCGAGAATGTCCAAAGTTTCAGCGGGATTTCCAAAATGTTGAAAGGAACTCGAACCATGTCAACCTTGGTTTTGAGAATCTCTCCCGGAGTTTGAGAGATTTGGACGTGAAAGGGTACCAATCTTGTGGGGGATCGGGAACCCTTCGCGAGAATGTCCAAAGTTTCAGCGGGATTTCCAAAATGTTGAAAGGAACTCGAAACATGCCAACCTTGGTTATGAGAATCTCTCCCGGAGTTTGAGAGATTTGGACGTGAAAGGGTGCCAATCTTGTCGGGGATCGGGAACCCTTCGCGAGAATGTCCAAAGTTTCAGCGGGATTTCCAAAATGTTGAAAGGAACTCGAAACATGTCAACCTTGGTTTTGAGAATCTCTCCCGGAGTTTGAGAGATTTGGACGTGAAAGGGTACCAATCTTGTCGGGGATTGGGAACCCTTCGCGAGAATGTCCAAAGTTTCAGCGGGATTTCCAAAATGTTGAAAGGAACTCTAAACATGTCAAGCTTGGTTTTGAGAATCTCTCCCGGAGTTTGAGAGATTTGGACGTGAAAGGGTACCAATCTTGTCGGGGATCGGGAACCCTTCGCGAGAATGTCCAAAGTTTCAGCGGGATTTCCAAAATGTTGAAAGGAACTGGAACCATGTCAACCTTGGTTTTGAGAATCTCTCCCGGACTTTGAGAGATTTGGACGTGAAAGGGTACCAGTCTTGTCAAGGATCGGGAACCCTTCGCGAGAATGTCCAAAGTTTCAGCGGGATTTCCAAAATGTTGAAAGGAACTCGAAACATGTCAACCTTGGTTTTGAGAATCTCTCCCGGAGTTTGAGAGATTTGGACGTGAAAGGGTACCAATATTGTCGGGGATCGGGAACCCTTCGCGAGAATGTCCAAAGTTTCAGCGGGATTTCCAAAATGTTGAAAGGAACTCGAAACATGTCAACCTTGGTTTTGAGAATCTCTCCCGGAGTGTGAGAGATTTGGACGTGAAAGGGTACCAATCTTGTCGGGGATCGGGACCCCTTCGCGAGAATGTCCAAAGTTTCAGCGGGATTTCCAAAATGTTGAAAGGAACTCGAACCATGTCAACCTTGGTTTTGAGAATCTCTCCCGGACTTTGAGAGATTTGGACGTGAAAGGGTACCAGTCTTGTCAAGGATCGGGAACCCTTCGCGAGAATGTCCAAAGTTTCAGCGGGATTTCCAAAATGTTGAAAGGAACTCGAAGCATGTCAACCTTGGTTTTGAGAATCTCTCCCGGAGTGTGAGAGATTTGGACGTGAAAGGGTACCAGTCTTGTCAAGGATCGGGAACCCTTCGCGAGAATGTCCAAAGTTTCAGCGGGATTTCCAAAATGTTGAAAGGAACTCGAACCATGTCAACCTTGGTTTTGAGAATCTCTCCCGGAGTTTGAGAGATTTGGACGTGAAAGGGTTCCAATCTTGTCGGGGATTGGGAACCCTTCGCGAGAATGTCCAAAGTTTCAGCGGGATTTCCAAAATGTTGAAAGGAACTCGAAACATGTCAACCTTGGTTATGAGAATCTCTCCCGGAGTTTGAGAGATTTGGACGTGAAAGGGTGCCAATCTTGTCGGGGATCGGGAACCCTTCGCGAGAATGTCCAAAGTTTCAGCGGGATTTCCAAAATGTTGAAAGGAACTCGAAACATGTCAACCTTGGTTTTGAGAATCTCTCCCGGAGTTTGAGAGATTTGGACGTGAAAGGCTACCAATCTTGTTGGGGATTGGGAACCCTTCGCAGGAATGTCCAAAGTTTCAGCGGGATTTCCAAAATGTTGAAAGGAACTCGAAACATGTCAACCTTGGTTTTGAGAATCTCTCCCGGAGTTTGAGAGATTTGGACGTGAAAGGGTACCAATCTTGTCGGGGATCGGGACCCCTTCGCGAGAATGTCCAAAGTTTCAGCGGGATTTCCAAAATGTTGAAAGGAACTCGAACCATGTCAACCTTGGTTTTGAGAATCTCTCCTGGACTTTGAGAGATTTGGACGTGAAAGGGTACCAGTCTTGTCAAGGATCGGGAACCCTTCGCGAGAATGTCCAAAGTTTCAGCGGGATTTCCAAAATGTTGAAAGGAACTCGAACCATGTCAACCTTGGTTTTGAGAATCTCTCCCGGAGTTTGAGAGATTTGGACGTGAAAGGGTACCAATCTTGTTGGGGATTGGGAACCCTTCGCAGGAATGTCCAAAGTTTCAGCGGGATTTCCAAAATGTTGAAAGGAACTCGAAACATGTCAACCTTGGTTTTGAGAATCTCTCCCGGAGTTTGAGAGATTTGGACGTGAAAGGGTACCAATATTGTCGGGGATCGGGAACCCTTCGCGAGAATGTCCAAAGTTTCAGCGGGATTTCCAAAATGTTGAAAGGAACTCGAAACATGTCAACCTTGGTTTTGAGAATCTCTCCCGGAGTTTGAGAGATTTGGACGTGAAAGGGTACCAATATTGTCGGGGATCGGGAACCCTTCGCGAGAATGTCCAAAGTTTCAGCGGGATTTCCAAAATGTTGAAAGGAACTCGAAACATGTCAACCTTGGTTTTGAGAATCTCTCCCGGAGTGTGAGAGATTTGGACGTGAAAGGGTACCGATCTTGTCGGGGATTGGGAACCCTTCGCGAGAATGTCCAAAGTTTCAGCGGGATTTCCAAAATGTTGAAAGGAACTCGAAACATGTCAACCTTGGTTTTGAGAATCTCTCCTGGAGTTTGAGAGATTTGGACGTGAAAGGGTACCAGTCTTGTTGGGGATTGGGAACCCTTCGCGAGAATGTCCAAAGTTTCAGCGGGATTTCCAAAATGTTGAAAGGAACTCGAAACATGTCAACCTTGGTGTTGAGAATCTCTCCCGGAGTTTGAGAGATTTGGACGTGAAAGGGTACCAATCTTGTCGGGGATTGGGAACCCTTCGCGAGAATGTCCAAAGTTTCAGCGGGATTTCCAAAATGTTGAAAGGAACTCGAAACATGTCAACCTTGGTTTTGAGAATCTCTCCCGGAGTTTGAGAGATTTGGACGTGAAAGGGTACCAATCTTGTCGGGGATCGGGACCCCTTCGCGAGAATGTCCAAAGTTTCAGCGGGATTTCCAAAATGTTGAAAGGAACTCGAACCATGTCAACCTTGGTTTTGAGAATCTCTCCCGGACTTTGAGAGATTTGGACGTGAAAGGGTACCAGTCTTGTCAAGGATCGGGAACCCTTCGCGAGAATGTCCAAAGTTTCAGCGGGATTTCCAAAATGTTGAGAGGAACTCGAAACATGTCAAGCTTGGTTTTGAGAATCTCTGCCGGAGTTTGAGAGATTTGGACGTGAAAGGGTACCAATCTTGTCGGGGATTGGGAACCCTTCGCGAGAATGTCCAAAGTTTCAGCGGGATTTCCAAAATGTTGAAAGGAACTCGAACCATGTCAACCTTGGTTTTGAGAATCTCTCCCGGAGTTTGAGAGATTTGGACGTGAAAGGGTACCAGTCTTGTTGGGGATTGGGAACCCTTCGCGAGAATGTCCAAAGTTTCAGCGGGATTTCCAAAATGTTGAAAGGAACTCGAAACATGTCAACCTTGGTGTTGAGAATCTCTCCCGGAGTTTGAGAGATTTGGACGTGAAAGGGTACCAATCTTGTCGGGGATTGGGAACCCTTCGCGAGAATGTCCAAAGTTTCAGCGGGATTTCCAAAATGTTGAAAGGAACTCTAAACATGTCAACCTTGGTTTTGAGAATCTCTCCCGGAGTTTGAGAGATTTGGACGTGAAAGGGTACCAATCTTGTCGGGGATCGGGACCCCTTCGCGAGAATGTCCAAAGTTTCAGCGGGATTTCCAAAATGTTGAAAGGAACTCGAACCATGTCAACCTTGGTTTTGAGAATCTCTCCCGGACTTTGAGAGATTTGGACGTGAAAGGGTACCAGTCTTGTCAAGGATCGGGAACCCTTCGCGAGAATGTCCAAAGTTTCAGCGGGATTTCCAAAATGTTGAAAGGAACTCGAAACATGTCAACCTTGGTGTTGAGAATCTCTCCCGGAGTTTGAGAGATTTGGACGTGAAAGGGTACCAATCTTGTTGGGGATTGGGAACCCTTCGCAAGAATGTCCAAAGTTTCAGCGGGATTTCCAAAATGTTGAAAGGAACTCGAAACATGTCAACCTTGGTTTTGAGAATCTCTCCCGGAGTTTGAGAGATTTGGACGTGAAAGGGTACCAATCTTGTCGGGGATCGGGAACCCTTCGCGAGAATGTCCAAAGTTTCAGCGGGATTTCCAAAATGTTGAAAGGAACTCGAAACATGTCAACCTTGGTTTTGAGAATCTCTCCCGGAGTGTGAGAGATTTGGACGTGAAAGGGTACCAGTCTTGTCGGGGATTGGGAACCCTTCGCGAGAATGTCCAAAGTTTCAGCGGGATTTCCAAAATGTTGAAAGGAACTCTAAACATGTCAACCTTGGTTTTGAGAATCTCTCCCGGACTTTGAGAGATTTGGACGTGAAAGGGTTCCAATCTTGTCGGGGATTGGGAACCCTTCGCGAGAATGTCCAAAGTTTCAGCGGGATTTCCAAAATGTTGAAAGGAACTCGAAACATGTCAACCTTGGTTTTGAGAATCTCTGCCGGAGTTTGAGAGATTTGGACGTGAAAGGGTACCAATCCTGTCGGGGATCGGGAACCCTTCGCGAGAATGTCCAAAGTTTCAGCGGGATTTCCAAAATGTTGAAAGGAACTCGAACCATGTCAACCTTGGTTTTGAGAATCTCTCCCGGACTTTGAGAGATTTGGACGTGAAAGGGTACCAGTCTTGTCAAGGATCGGGAACCCTTCGCGAGAATGTCCAAAGTTTCAGCGGGATTTCCAAAATGTTGAAAGGAACTCGAAACATGTAAACCTTGGTTTTGAGAATCTCTCCCGGAGTTTGAGAGATTTGGACGTGAAAGGGTACCAATCTTGTTGGGGATTGGGAACCCTTCGCAGGAATGTCCAAAGTTTCAGCGGGATTTCCAAAATGTTGAAAGGAACTCGAAACATGTCAACCTTGGTTTTGAGAATCTCTCCCGGAGTTTGAGAGATTTGGACGTGAAAGGGTACCAATCTTGTCGGGGATCGGGAACCCTTCGCCAGAATGTCCAAAGTTTCAGCGGGATTTCCAAAATGTTGAAAGGAACTCGAAACATGTCAACCTTGGTTTTGAGAATCTCTCCCGGAGTGTGAGAGATTTGGACGTGAAAGGGTACCAATCTTGTCGGGGATCGGGAACCCTTCGCGAGAATGCCCAAAGTTTCAGCGGGATTTCCAAAATGTTGAAAGGAACTCGAACCATGTCAACCTTGGTTTTGAGAATCTCTCCCGGAGTTTGAGAGATTTGGACGTGAAAGGGTACCAGTCTTGTCGGGGATTGGGAACCCTTCGCGAGAATGTCCAAAGTTTCAGCGGGATTTCCAAAATGTTGAGAGGAACTCGAAACATGTCAACCTTGGTTTTGAGAATCTCTCCCGGAGTTTGAGAGATTTGGACGTGAAAGGGTACCAATCTTGTCGGGGATCGGGAACCCTTCGCGAGAATGTCCAAAGTTTCAGCGGGATTTCCAAAATGTTGAAAGGAATTCGAAACATGTCAACCTTGGTTTTGAGAATCTCTCCTGGAGTTTGAGAGATTTGGACGTGAAAGGGTACCAGTCTTGTTGGGGATTGGGAACCCTACGCGAGAATGTCCAAAGTTTCAGCGGGATTTCCAAAATGTTGAAAGGAACTCGAAACATGTCAACCTTGGTTTTGAGAATCTCTCCCGGAGTTTGAGAGATTTGGACGTGAAAGGGTACCAATCTTGTCGGGGATTGGGAACCCTTCGCGAGAATGTCCAAAGTTTCAGCGGGATTTCCAAAATGTTGAAAGGAACTCGAAACATGTCAACCTTGGTTTTGAGAATCTCTCCCGGAGTTTGAGAGATTTGGACGTGAAAGGGTACCAATCTTGTCGGGGATCGGGACCCCTTCGAGAGAATGTCCAAAGTTTCAGCGGGATTTCCAAAATGTTGAAAGGAACTCGAACGATGTCAACCTTGGTTTTGAGAATCTCTCCCGGACTTTGAGAGATTTGGACGTGAAAGGGTACCAGTCTTGTCAAGGATCGGGAACCCTTCGCGAGAATGTCCAAAGTTTCAGCGGGATTTCCAAAATGTTGAAAGGAACTCGAAACATGTCAACCTTGGTTTTGAGAATCTCTCCCGGAGTGTGAGAGATTTGGACGTGAAAGGGTACCAATCTTGTCGGGGATCGGGACCCCTTCGCGAGAATGTCCAAAGTTTCAGCGGGATTTCCAAAATGTTGAAAGGAACTCGAACCATGTCAACCTTGGTTTTGAGAATCTCTCCCGGACTTTGAGAGATTTGGACGTGAAAGGGTACCAGTCTTGTCAAGGATCGGGAACCCTTCGCGAGAATGTCCAAAGTTTCAGCGGGATTTCCAAAATGTTGAAAGGAACTCGAAACATGTCAAGCTTGGTTTTGAGAATCTCTCCCGGAGTTTGAGAGATTTGGACGTGAAAGGGTACCAATCTTGTCGGGGATCGGGACCCCTTCGCGAGAATGTCCAAAGTTTCAGCGGGATTTCCAAAATGTTGAAAGGAACTCGAACCATGTCAACCTTGGTTTTGAGAATCTCTCCCGGACTTTGAGAGATTTGGACGTGAAAGGGTACCAGTCTTGTCAAGGATCGGGAACCCTTCGCGAGAATGTCCAAAGTTTCAGCGGGATTTCCAAAATGTTGAAAGGAACTCGAAACATGTCAACCTTGGTTTTGAGAATCTCTCCCGGAGTTTGAGAGATTTGGACGTGAAAGGCTACCAATCTTGTTGGGGATTGGGAACCCTTCGCAGGAATGTCCAAAGTTTCAGCGGGATTTCCAAAATGTTGAAAGGAACTCGAACCATGTCAACCTTGGTTTTGAGAATCTCTCCCGGAGTTTGAGAGATTTGGACGTGAAAGGGTACCAATCTTGTCGGGGATCGGGAACCCTTCGCGAGAATGTCCAAAGTTTCAGCGGGATTTCCAAAATGTTGAAAGGAACTCGAAGCATGTCAACCTTGGTTTTGAGAATCTCTCCCGGAGTGTGAGAGATTTGGACGTGAAAGGGTACCAGTCTTGTCAAGGATCGGGAACCCTTCGCGAGAATGTCCAAAGTTTCAGCGGGATTTCCAAAATGTTGAAAGGAACTCGAACCATGTCAACCTTGGTTTTGAGAATCTCTCCCGGAGTTTGAGAGATTTGGACGTGAAAGGGTTCCAATCTTGTCGGGGATTGGGAACCCTTCGCGAGAATGTCCAAAGTTTCAGCGGGATTTCCAAAATGTTGAAAGGAACTCGAAACATGTCAACCTTGGTTATGAGAATCTCTCCCGGAGTTTGAGAGATTTGGACGTGAAAGGGTGCCAATCTTGTCGGGGATCGGGAACCCTTCGCGAGAATGTCCAAAGTTTCAGCGGGATTTCCAAAATGTTGAAAGGAACTCGAAACATGTCAACCTTGGTTTTGAGAATCTCTCCCGGAGTTTGAGAGATTTGGACGTGAAAGGGTACCAATCTTGTCGGGGATTGGGAACCCTTCGCGAGAATGTCCAAAGTTTCAGCGGGATTTCCAAAATGTTGAAAGGAACTCGAAACATGTCAACCTTGGTTTTGAGAATCTCTCCCGGAGTTTGAGAGATTTGGACGTGAAAGGGTACCAATCTTGTCGGGGATCGGGACCCCTTCGCGAGAATGTCCAAAGTTTCAGCGGGATTTCCAAAATGTTGAAAGGAACTCGAACCATGTCAACCTTGGTTTTGAGAATCTCTCCCGGAGTTTGAGAGATTTGGACGTGAAAGGGTACCAGTCTTGTCAAGGATCGGGAACCCTTCGCGAGAATGTCCAAAGTTTCAGCGGGATTTCCAAAATGTTGAAAGGAACTCGAAACATGTCAAGCTTGGTTTTGAGAATCTCTCCCGGAGTTTGAGAGATTTGGACGTGAAAGGCTACCAATCTTGTTGGGGATTGGGAACCCTTCGCAGGAATGTCCAAAGTTTCAGCGGGATTTCCAAAATGTTGAAAGGAACTCGAAACATGTCAACCTTGGTTTTGAGAATCTCTCCCGGAGTTTGAGAGATTTGGACGTGAAAGGGTACCAATATTGTCGGGGATCGGGAACCCTTCGCGAGAATGTCCAAAGTTTCAGCGGGATTTCCAAAATGTTGAAAGGAACTCGAAACATGTCAACCTTGGTTTTGAGAATCTCTCCCGGAGTTTGAGAGATTTGGACGTGAAAGGGTACCAATCTTGTCGGGGATCGGGACCCCTTCGCGAGAATGTCCAAAGTTTCAGCGGGATTTCCAAAATGTTGAAAGGAACTCGAACCATGTCAACCTTGGTTTTGAGAATCTCTCCTGGACTTTGAGAGATTTGGACGTGTAAGGGTACCAGTCTTGTCAAGGATCGGGAACCCTTCGCGAGAATGTCCAAAGTTTCAGCGGGATTTCCAAAATGTTGAAAGGAACTCGAACCATGTCAACCTTGGTTTTGAGAATCTCTCCCGGAGTTTGAGAGATTTGGACGTGAAAGGGTACCAATCTTGTTGGGGATTGGGAACCCTTCGCAGGAATGTCCAAAGTTTCAGCGGGATTTCCAAAATGTTGAAAGGAACTCGAAACATGTCAACCTTGGTTTTGAGAATCTCTCCCGGAGTTTGAGAGATTTGGACGTGAAAGGGTACCAATATTGTCGGGGATCGGGAACCCTTCGCGAGAATGTCCAAAGTTTCAGCGGGATTTCCAAAATGTTGAAAGGAACTCGAAACATGTCAACCTTGGTTTTGAGAATCTCTCCCGGAGTTTGAGAGATTTGGACGTGAAAGGGTACCAATATTGTCGGGGATCGGGAACCCTTCGCGAGAATGTCCAAAGTTTCAGCGGGATTTCCAAAATGTTGAAAGGAACTCGAAACATGTCAACCTTGGTTTTGAGAATCTCTCCCGGAGTGTGAGAGATTTGGACGTGAAAGGGTACCGATCTTGTCGGGGATTGGGAACCCTTCGCGAGAATGTCCAAAGTTTCAGCGGGATTTCCAAAATGTTGAAAGGAACTCGAAACATGTCAACCTTGGTTTTGAGAATCTCTCCTGGAGTTTGAGAGATTTGGACGTGAAAGGGTACCAGTCTTGTTGGGGATTGGGAACCCTTCGCGAGAATGTCCAAAGTTTCAGCGGGATTTCCAAAATGTTGAAAGGAACTCGAAACATGTCAACCTTGGTGTTGAGAATCTCTCCCGGAGTTTGAGAGATTTGGACGTGAAAGGGTACCAATCTTGTCGGGGATTGGGAACCCTTCGCGAGAATGTCCAAAGTTTCAGCGGGATTTCCAAAATGTTGAAAGGAACTCGAAACATGTCAACCTTGGTTTTGAGAATCTCTCCCGGAGTTTGAGAGATTTGGACGTGAAAGGGTACCAATCTTGTCGGGGATCGGGACCCCTTCGCGAGAATGTCCAAAGTTTCAGCGGGATTTCCAAAATGTTGAAAGGAACTCGAACCATGTCAACCTTGGTTTTGAGAATCTCTCCCGGACTTTGAGAGATTTGGACGTGAAAGGGTACCAGTCTTGTCAAGGATCGGGAACCCTTCGCGAGAATGTCCAAAGTTTCAGCGGGATTTCCAAAATGTTGAGAGGAACTCGAAACATGTCAAGCTTGGTTTTGAGAATCTCTGCCGGAGTTTGAGAGATTTGGACGTGAAAGGGTACCAATCTTGTCGGGGATTGGGAACCCTTCGCGAGAATGTCCAAAGTTTCAGCGGGATTTCCAAAATGTTGAAAGGAACTCGAACCATGTCAACCTTGGTTTTGAGAATCTCTCCCGGAGTTTGAGAGATTTGGACGTGAAAGGGTACCAGTCTTGTTGGGGATTGGGAACCCTTCGCGAGAATGTCCAAAGTTTCAGCGGGATTTCCAAAATGTTGAAAGGAACTCGAAACATGTCAACCTTGGTGTTGAGAATCTCTCCCGGAGTTTGAGAGATTTGGACGTGAAAGGGTACCAATCTTGTCGGGGATTGGGAACCCTTCGCGAGAATGTCCAAAGTTTCAGCGGGATTTCCAAAATGTTGAAAGGAACTCGAAACATGTCAACCTTGGTTTTGAGAATCTCTCCCGGAGTTTGAGAGATTTGGACGTGAAAGGGTACCAATCTTGTCGGGGATCGGGACCCCTTCGCGAGAATGTCCAAAGTTTCAGCGGGATTTCCAAAATGTTGAAAGGAACTCGAACCATGTCAACCTTGGTTTTGAGAATCTCTCCCGGACTTTGAGAGATTTGGACGTGAAAGGGTACCAGTCTTGTCAAGGATCGGGAACCCTTCGCGAGAATGTCCAAAGTTTCAGCGGGATTTCCAAAATGTTGAAAGGAACTCGAAACATGTCAACCTTGGTGTTGAGAATCTCTCCCGGAGTTTGAGAGATTTGGACGTGAAAGGGTACCAATCTTGTTGGGGATTGGGAACCCTTCGCAAGAATGTCCAAAGTTTCAGCGGGATTTCCAAAATGTTGAAAGGAACTCGAAACATGTCAACCTTGGTTTTGAGAATCTCTCCCGGAGTTTGAGAGATTTGGACGTGAAAGGGTACCAATCTTGTCGGGGATCGGGAACCCTTCGCGAGAATGTCCAAAGTTTCAGCGGGATTTCCAAAATGTTGAAAGGAACTCGAAACATGTCAACCTTGGTTTTGAGAATCTCTCCCGGAGTGTGAGAGATTTGGACGTGAAAGGGTACCAGTCTTGTCGGGGATTGGGAACCCTTCGCGAGAATGTCCAAAGTTTCAGCGGGATTTCCAAAATGTTGAAAGGAACTCTAAACATGTCAACCTTGGTTTTGAGAATCTCTCCCGGAGTTTGAGAGATTTGGACGTGAAAGGGTTCCAATCTTGTCGGGGATTGGGAACCCTTCGCGTGAATGTCCAAAGTTTCAGCGGGATTTCCAAAATGTTGAAAGGAACTCGAAACATGTCAACCTTGGTTTTGAGAATCTCTGCCGGAGTTTGAGAGATTTGGACGTGAAAGGGTACCAATCCTGTCGGGGATCGGGACCCCTTCGCGAGAATGTCCAAAGTTTCAGCGGGATTTCCAAAATGTTGAAAGGAACTCGAACCATGTCAACCTTGGTTTTGAGAATCTCTCCCGGACTTTGAGAGATTTGGACGTGAAAGGGTACCAGTCTTGTCAAGGATCGGGAACCCTTCGCGAGAATGTCCAAAGTTTCAGCGGGATTTCCAAAATGTTGAAAGGAACTCGAAACATGTAAACCTTGGTTTTGAGAATCTCTCCCGGAGTTTGAGAGATTTGGACGTGAAAGGGTACCAATCTTGTTGGGGATTGGGAACCCTTCGCAGGAATGTCCAAAGTTTCAGCGGGATTTCCAAAATGTTGAAAGGAACTCGAAACATGTCAACCTTGGTTTTGAGAATCTCTCCCGGAGTTTGAGAGATTTGGACGTGAAAGGGTACCAATCTTGTCGGGGATCGGGAACCCTTCGCCAGAATGTCCAAAGTTTCAGCGGGATTTCCAAAATGTTGAAAGGAACTCGAAACATGTCAACCTTGGTTTTGAGAATCTCTCCCGGAGTGTGAGAGATTTGGACGTGAAAGGGTACCAATCTTGTCGGGGATCGGGAACCCTTCGCGAGAATGCCCAAAGTTTCAGCGGGATTTCCAAAATGTTGAAAGGAACTCGAACCATGTCAACCTTGGTTTTGAGAATCTCTCCCGGAGTTTGAGAGATTTGGACGTGAAAGGGTACCAGTCTTGTCGGGGATTGGGAACCCTTCGCGAGAATGTCCAAAGTTTCAGCGGGATTTCCAAAATGTTGAAAGGAACTCGAAACATGTCAACCTTGGTTTTGAGAATCTCTCCCGGAGTTTGAGAGATTTGGACGTGAAAGGGTACCAATCTTGTCGGGGATCGGGAACCCTTCGCGAGAATGTCCAAAGTTTCAGCGGGATTTCCAAAATGTTGAAAGGAATTCGAAACATGTCAACCTTGGTTTTGAGAATCTCTCCTGGAGTTTGAGAGATTTGGACGTGAAAGGGTACCAGTCTTGTCGGGGATTGGGAACCCTTCGCGAGAATGTCCAAAGTTTCAGCGGGATTTCCAAAATGTTGAAAGGAACTCGAAACATGTCAACCTTGGTTTTGAGAATCTCTCCCGGAGTTTGAGAGATTTGGACGTGAAAGGGTACCAATCTTGTCGGGGATTGGGAACCCTTCGCGAGAATGTCCAAAGTTTCAGCGGGATTTCCAAAATGTTGAAAGGAACTCGAAACATGTCAACCTTGGTTTTGAGAATCTCTCCCGGAGTTTGAGAGATTTGGACGTGAAAGGGTACCAATCTTGTCGGGGATCGGGACCCCTTCGAGAGAATGTCCAAAGTTTCAGCGGGATTTCCAAAATGTTGAAAGGAACTCGAACGATGTCAACCTTGGTTTTGAGAATCTCTCCCGGACTTTGAGAGATTTGGACGTGAAAGGGTACCAGTCTTGTCAAGGATCGGGAACCCTTCGCGAGAATGTCCAAAGTTTCAGCGGGATTTCCAAAATGTTGAAAGGAACTCGAAACATGTCAACCTTGGTTTTGAGAATCTCTCCCGGAGTGTGAGAGATTTGGACGTGAAAGGGTACCAGTCTTGTCGGGGATTGGGAACCCTTCGCGAGAATGTCCAAAGTTTCAGCGGGATTTCCAAAATGTTGAAAGGAACTCGAAACATGTCAACCTTGGTTTTGAGAATCTCTCCCGGAGTTTGAGAGATTTGGACGTGAAAGGGTTCCAATCTTGTCGGGGATTGGGAACCCTTCGCGAGAATGTCCAAAGTTTCAGCGGGATTTCCAAAATGTTGAAAGGAACTCGAAACATGTCAACCTTGGTTTTGAGAATCTCTCCCGGAGTTTGAGAGATTTGGACGTGAAAGGGTACCAATCTTGTCGGGGATCGGGAACCCTTCGCGAGAATGTCCAAAGTTTCAGCGGGATTTCCAAAATGTTGAAAGGAACTCGAAACATGTCAACCTTGGTTTTGAGAATCTCTCCCGGAGTTTGAGAGATTTGGACGTGAAAGGGTTCCAGTCTTGTCGGGGATCGGGAACCCTTCGCGAGAATGTCCAAAGTTTCAGCGGGATTTCCAAAATGTTGAAAGGAACTCGAAACATGTCAACCTTGGTTTTGAGAATCTCTCCCGGAGTTTGAGAGATTTGGACGTGAAAGGGTGCCAATCTTGTCGGGGATCGGGAACCCTTCGCGAGAATGTCCAAAGTTTCAGCGGGATTTCCAAAATGTTGAAAGGAACTCGAAACATGTCAACCTTGGTTTTGAGAATCTCTCCCGGAGTTTGAGAGATTTGGACGTGAAAGGCTACCAAACTTGTCGGGGATTGGGAACCCTTCGCGAGAATGTCCAAAGTTTCAGCGGGATTTCCAAAATGTTGAAAGGAACTCGAAACATGTCAACCTTGGTTTTGAGAATCTCTCCCGGAGTTTGAGAGATTTGGACGTGAAAGGGTACCAATCTTGTCGGGGATCGGGACCCCTTCGCGAGAATGTCCAAAGTTTCAGCGGGATTTCCAAAATGTTGAAAGGAACTCGAACCATGTCAACCTTGGTTTTGAGAATCTCTTCCGGACTTTGAGAGATTTGGACGTGAAAGGGTACCAGTCTTGTCAAGGATCGGGAACCCTTCGCGAGAATGTCCAAAGTTTCAGCGGGATTTCCAAAATGTTGTAAGGAACTCGAAACATGTCAACCTTGGTTTTGAGAATCTCTCCCGGAGTTTGAGAGATTTGGACGTGAAAGGCTACCAATCTTGTTGGGGATTGGGAACCCTTCGCAGGAATGTCCAAAGTTTCAGCGGGATTTCCAAAATGTTGAAAGGAACTCGAAACATGTCAACCTTGGTTTTGAGAATCTCTCCCGGAGTTTGAGAGATTTGGACGTGAAAGGGTACCAATCTTGTCGGGGATCGGGAACCCTTCGCGAGAATGTCCAAAGTTTCAGCGGGATTTCCAAAATGTTGAAAGGAACTTGAAACATGTCAACCTTGGTTTTGAGAATCTCTCCCGGAGTGTGAGAGATTTGGACGTGAAAGGGTACCAATCTTGTCGGGGATCGGGAACCCTTCGCGAGAATGTCCAAAGTTTCAGCGGGATTTCCAAAATGTTGAAAGGAACTCGAACCATGTCAACCTTGGTTTTGAGAATCTCTCCCGGAGTTTGAGAGATTTGGACGTGAAAGGGTACCAGTCTTGTCGGGGATTGGGAACCCTTCGCGAGAATGTCCAAAGTTTCAGCGGGATTTCCAAAATGTTGAAAGGAACTCGAAACATGTCAAGCTTGGTTTTGAGAATCTCTCCCGGAGTTTGAGAGATTTGGACGTGAAAGGGTTCCAATCTTGTCGGGGATTGGGAACCCTTCGCGAGAATGTCCAAAGTTTCAGCGGGATTTCCAAAATGTTGAAAGGAACTCGAAACCTGTCAACCTTGGTTTTGAGAATCTCTCCCGGAGTTTGAGAGATTTGGACGTGAAAGGGTACCAGTCTTGTCGGGGATTGGGAACCCTTCGCGAGAATGTCCAAAGTTTCAGCGGGATTTCCAAAATGTTGAAAGGAACTCGAAACATGTCAACCTTGGTTTTGAGAATCTCTCCCGGAGTTTGAGAGATTTGGACGTGAAAGGGTTCCAATCTTGTCGGGGATTGGGAACCCTTCGCGAGAATGTCCAAAGTTTCAGCGGGATTTCCAAAATGTTGAAAGGAACTCGAAACATGTCAACCTTGGTTTTGAGAATCTCTCCCGGAGTTTGAGAGATTTGGACGTGAAAGGGTACCAATCTTGTCGGGGATCGGGAACCCTTCGCGAGAATGTCCAAAGTTTCAGCGGGATTTCCAAAATGTTGAAAGGAACTCGAAACATGTCAACCTTGGTTTTGAGAATCTCTCCCGGAGTTTGAGAGATTTGGACGTGAAAGGGTTCCAGTCTTGTCGGGGATCGGGAACCCTTCGCGAGAATGTCCAAAGTTTCAGCGGGATTTCCAAAATGTTGAAAGGAACTCGAAACATGTCAACCTTGGTTTTGAGAATCTCTCCCGGAGTTTGAGAGATTTGGACGTGAAAGGGTGCCAATCTTGTCGGGGATCGGGAACCCTTCGCGAGAATGTCCAAAGTTTCAGCGGGATTTCCAAAATGTTGAAAGGAACTCGAAACATGTCAACCTTGGTTTTGAGAATCTCTCCCGGAGTTTGAGAGATTTGGACGTGAAAGGGTACCAATCTTGTCGGGGATTGGGAACCCTTCGCGAGAATGTCCAAAGTTTCAGCGGGATTTCCAAAATGTTGAAAGGAACTCGAAACATGTCAACCTTGGTTTTGAGAATCTCTCCCGGAGTTTGAGAGATTTGGACGTGAAAGGGTACCAATCTTGTCGGGGATCGGGACCCCTTCGCGAGAATGTCCAAAGTTTCAGCGGGATTTCCAAAATGTTGAAAGGAACTCGAACCATGTCAACCTTGGTTTTGAGAATCTCTCCCGGACTTTGAGAGATTTGGACGTGAAAGGGTACCAGTCTTGTCAAGGATCGGGAACCCTTCGCGAGAATGTCCAAAGTTTCAGCGGGATTTCCAAAATGTTGAAAGGAACTCGAAACATGTCAAGCTTGGTTTTGAGAATCTCTCCCGGAGTTTGAGAGATTTGGACGTGAAAGGCTACCAATCTTGTTGGGGATTGGGAACCCTTCGCAGGAATGTCCAAAGTTTCAGCGGGATTTCCAAAATGTTGAAAGGAACTCGAAACATGTCAACCTTGGTTTTGAGAATCTCTCCCGGAGTTTGAGAGATTTGGACGTGAAAGGGTACCAATATTGTCGGGGATCGGGAACCCTTCGCGAGAATGTCCAAAGTTTCAGCGGGATTTCCAAAATGTTGAAAGGAACTCGAAACATGTCAACCTTGGTTTTGAGAATCTCTCCCGGAGTGTGAGAGATTTGGACGTGAAAGGGTACCAATCTTGTCGGGGATCGGGAACCCTTCGCGAGAATGTCCAAAGTTTCAGCGGGATTTCCAAAATGTTGAAAGGAACTCGAACCATGTCAACCTTGGTTTTGAGAATCTCTCCCGGAGTTTGAGAGATTTGGACGTGAAAGGGTTCCAATCTTGTCGGGGATTGGGAACCCTTCGCGAGAATGTCCAAAGTTTCAGCGGGATTTCCAAAATGTTGAAAGGAACTCGAAACATGTCAACCTTGGTTATGAGAATCTCTCCCGGAGTTTGAGAGATTTGGACGTGAAAGGGTGCCAATCTTGTCGGGGATCGGGAACCCTTCGCGAGAATGTCCAAAGTTTCAGCGGGATTTCCAAAATGTTGAAAGGAACTCGAAACATGTCAACCTTGGTTTTGAGAATCTCTCCCGGAGTTTGAGAGATTTGGACGTGAAAGGCTACCAAACTTGTCGGGGATTGGGAACCCTTCGCGAGAATGTCCAAAGTTTCAGCGGGATTTCCAAAATGTTGAAAGGAACTCGAAACATGTCAACCTTGGCTTTGAGAATCTCTCCCGGAGTTTGAGAGATTTGGACGTGAAAGGGTACCAATCTTGTCGGGGATCGGGACCCCTTCGCGAGAATGTCCAAAGTTTCAGCGGGATTTCCAAAATGTTGAAAGGAACTCGAACCATGTCAACCTTGGTTTTGAGAATCTCTTCCGGACTTTGAGAGATTTGGACGTGAAAGGGTACCAGTCTTGTCAAGGATCGGGAACCCTTCGCGAGAATGTCCAAAGTTTCAGCGGGATTTCCAAAATGTTGTAAGGAACTCGAAACATGTCAACCTTGGTTTTGAGAATCTCTCCCGGACTTTGAGAGATTTGGACGTGAAAGGCTACCAATCTTGTTGGGGATTGGGAACCCTTCGCAGGAATGTCCAAAGTTTCAGCGGGATTTCCAAAATGTTGAAAGGAACTCGAAACATGTCAACCTTGGTTTTGAGAATCTCTCCCGGAGTTTGAGAGATTTGGACGTGAAAGGGTACCAATCTTGTCGGGGATCGGGAACCCTTCGCGAGAATGTCCAAAGTTTCAGCGGGATTTCCAAAATGTTGAAAGGAACTTGAAACATGTCAACCTTGGTTTTGAGAATCTCTCCCGGAGTGTGAGAGATTTGGACGTGAAAGGGTACCAATCTTGTCGGGGATCGGGAACCCTTCGCGAGAATGTCCAAAGTTTCAGCGGGATTTCCAAAATGTTGAAAGGAACTCGAACCATGTCAACCTTGGTTTTGAGAATCTCTCCCGGAGTTTGAGAGATTTGGACGTGAAAGGGTACCAGTCTTGTCGGGGATTGGGAACCCTTCGCGAGAATGTCCAAAGTTTCAGCGGGATTTCCAAAATGTTGAAAGGAACTCGAAACATGTCAAGCTTGGTTTTGAGAATCTCTCCCGGAGTTTGAGAGATTTGGACGTGAAAGGGTTCCAATCTTGTCGGGGATTGGGAACCCTTCGCGAGAATGTCCAAAGTTTCAGCGGGATTTCCAAAATGTTGAAAGGAACTCGAAACCTGTCAACCTTGGTTTTGAGAATCTCTCCCGGAGTTTGAGAGATTTGGACGTGAAAGGGTACCAATCTTGTCGGGGATTGGGAACCCTTCGCGAGAATGTCCAAAGTTTCAGCGGGATTTCCAAAATGTTGAAAGGAACTCGAAACATGTCAACCTTGGTTTTGAGAATCTCTCCCGGAGTTTGAGAGATTTGGACGTGAAAGGGTACCAATCTTGTCGGGGATCGGGACCCCTTCGCGAGAATGTCCAAAGTTTCAGCGGGATTTCCAAAATGTTGAAAGGAACTCGAACCATGTCAACCTTGGTTTTGAGAATCTCTCCCGGACTTTGAGAGATTTGGACGTGAAAGGGTACCAGTCTTGTCAAGGATCGGGAACCCTTCGCGAGAATGTCCAAAGTTTCAGCGGGATTTCCAAAATGTTGAAAGGAACTCGAAACATGTCAAGCTTGGTTTTGAGAATCTCTCCCGGAGTTTGAGAGATTTGGACGTGAAAGGCTACCAATCTTGTTGGGGATTGGGAACCCTTCGCAGGAATGTCCAAAGTTTCAGCGGGATTTCCAAAATGTTGAAAGGAACTCGAAACATGTCAACCTTGGTTTTGAGAATCTCTCCCGGAGTTTGAGAGATTTGGACGTGAAAGGGTACCAATATTGTCGGGGATCGGGAACCCTTCGCGAGAATGTCCAAAGTTTCAGCGGGATTTCCAAAATGTTGAAAGGAACTCGAAACATGTCAACCTTGGTTTTGAGAATCTCTCCCGGAGTGTGAGAGATTTGGACGTGAAAGGGTACCAATCTTGTCGGGGATCGGGAACCCTTCGCGAGAATGTCCAAAGTTTCAGCGGGATTTCCAAAATGTTGAAAGGAACTCGAACCATGTCAACCTTGGTTTTGAGAATCTCTCCCGGAGTTTGAGAGATTTGGACGTGAAAGGGTTCCAATCTTGTCGGGGATTGGGAACCCTTCGCGAGAATGTCCAAAGTTTCAGCGGGATTTCCAAAATGTTGAAAGGAACTCGAAACATGTCAACCTTGGTTATGAGAATCTCTCCCGGAGTTTGAGAGATTTGGACGTGAAAGGGTGCCAATCTTGTCGGGGATCGGGAACCCTTCGCGAGAATGTCCAAAGTTTCAGCGGGATTTCCAAAATGTTGAAAGGAACTCGAAACATGTCAACCTTGGTTTTGAGAATCTCTCCCGGAGTTTGAGAGATTTGGACGTGAAAGGCTACCAAACTTGTCGGGGATTGGGAACCCTTCGCGAGAATGTCCAAAGTTTCAGCGGGATTTCCAAAATGTTGAAAGGAACTCGAAACATGTCAACCTTGGTTTTGAGAATCTCTCCCGGAGTTTGAGAGATTTGGACGTGAAAGGGTACCAATCTTGTCGGGGATCGGGACCCCTTCGCGAGAATGTCCAAAGTTTCAGCGGGATTTCCAAAATGTTGAAAGGAACTCGAACCATGTCAACCTTGGTTTTGAGAATCTCTTCCGGACTTTGAGAGATTTGGACGTGAAAGGGTACCAGTCTTGTCAAGGATCGGGAACCCTTCGCGAGAATGTCCAAAGTTTCAGCGGGATTTCCAAAATGTTGTAAGGAACTCGAAACATGTCAACCTTGGTTTTGAGAATCTCTCCCGGACTTTGAGAGATTTGGACGTGAAAGGCTACCAATCTTGTTGGGGATTGGGAACCCTTCGCAGGAATGTCCAAAGTTTCAGCGGGATTTCCAAAATGTTGAAAGGAACTCGAAACATGTCAACCTTGGTTTTGAGAATCTCTCCCGGAGTTTGAGAGATTTGGACGTGAAAGGGTACCAATCTTGTCGGGGATCGGGAACCCTTCGCGAGAATGTCCAAAGTTTCAGCGGGATTTCCAAAATGTTGAAAGGAACTTGAAACATGTCAACCTTGGTTTTGAGAATCTCTCCCGGAGTGTGAGAGATTTGGACGTGAAAGGGTACCAATCTTGTCGGGGATCGGGAACCCTTCGCGAGAATGTCCAAAGTTTCAGCGGGATTTCCAAAATGTTGAAAGGAACTCGAACCATGTCAACCTTGGTTTTGAGAATCTCTCCCGGAGTTTGAGAGATTTGGACGTGAAAGGGTACCAGTCTTGTCGGGGATTGGGAACCCTTCGCGAGAATGTCCAAAGTTTCAGCGGGATTTCCAAAATGTTGAAAGGAACTCGAAACATGTCAAGCTTGGTTTTGAGAATCTCTCCCGGAGTTTGAGAGATTTGGACGTGAAAGGGTTCCAATCTTGTCGGGGATTGGGAACCCTTCGCGAGAATGTCCAAAGTTTCAGCGGGATTTCCAAAATGTTGAAAGGAACTCGAAACCTGTCAACCTTGGTTTTGAGAATCTCTCCCGGAGTTTGAGAGATTTGGACGTGAAAGGGTACCAATCTTGTCGGGGATTGGGACCCCTTCGCGAGAATGTCCAAAGTTTCAGCGGGATTTCCAAAATGTTGAAAGGAACTCGAACGATGTCAACCTTGGTTTTGAGAATCTCTCCCGGAGTTTGAGAGATTTGGACGTGAAAGGGTACCAGTCTTGTCAAGGATCGGGAACCCTTCGCGAGAATGTCCAAAGTTTCAGCGGGATTTCCAAAATGTTGAAAGGAACTCGAAACATGTCAACCTTGGTTTTGAGAATCTCTCCCGGAGTTTGAGAGATTTGGACGTGAAAGACTACCAATCTTGTTGGGGATTGGGAACCCTTCGCAAGAATGTCCAAAGTTTCAGCGGGATTTCCAAAATGTTGAAAGGAACTCGAAACATGTCAACCTCGGTTTTGAGAATCTCTCCCGGAGTTTGAGAGATTTGGACGTGAAAGGGTACCAATCTTGTCGGGGATCGGGAACCCTTCACGAGAATGTCCAAAGTTTCAGCGGGATTTCCAAAATGTTGAAAGGAACTCGAAACATGTCAACCTTGGTTTTGAGAATCTCTCCCGGAGTGTGAGAGATTTGGACGTGAAAGGCTACCAATCTTGTTGGGGATTGGGAACCCTTCGCAAGAATGTCCAAAGTTTCAGCGGGATTTCCAAAATGTTGAAAGGAACTCGAAACATGTCAACCTTGGTTTTGAGAATCTCTCCCGGAGTTTGAGAGATTTGGACGTGAAAGGCTACCAATCTTGTTGGGGATTGGGAACCCTTCGCAAGAATGTCCAAAGTTTCAGCGGGATTTCCAAAATGTTGAAAGGAACTCGAACCATGTCAACCTTGGTTTTGAGAATCTCTCCCGGAGTTTGAGAGATTTGGACGTGAAAGGGTACCAATATTGTCGGGGATCGGGAACCCTTCGCGAGAATGTCCAAAGTTTCAGCGGGATTTCCAAAATGTTGAAAGGAACTCGAAACATGTCAACCTTGGTTTTGAGAATCTCTCCCGGAGTGTGAGAGATTTGGACGTGAAAGGGTTCCAATCTTGTCGGGGATTGGGAACCCTTCGCGAGAATGTCCAAAGTTTCAGCGGGATTTCCAAAATGTTGAAAGGAACTCGAAACATGTCAACCTTGGTTTTGAGAATCTCTCCCGGAGTTTGAGAGATTTGGACGTGAAAGGGTACCAATCTTGTCGGGGATCGGGAACCCTTCGCGAGAATGTCCAAAGTTTCAGCGGGATTTCCAAAATGTTGAAAGGAACTCGAAACATGTCAACCTTGGTTTTGAGAATCTCTCCCGGAGTTTGAGAGATTTGGACGTGAAAGGGTACCAATCTTGTCGGGGATTGGGAACCCTTCGCGAGAAAGTCCAAAGTTTCAGCGGGATTTCCAAAATGTTGAAAGGAACTCGAAACATGTCAACCTTGGTTTTGAGAATCTCTCCCGGACTTTGAGAGATTTGGACGTGAAAGGGTACCAGTCTTGTCAAGGATCGGGAACCCTTCGCGAGAATGTCCAAAGTTTCAGCGGGATTTCCAAAATGTTGAAAGGAACTCGAAACATGTAAACCTTGGTTTTGAGAATCTCTCCCGGAGTTTGAGAGATTTGGACGTGAAAGGCTACCAATCTTGTTGGGGATTGGGAACCCTTCGCAGGAATGTCCAAAGTTTCAGCGGGATTTCCAAAATGTTGAAAGGAACTCGAAACATGTCAACCTTGGTTTTGAGAATCTCTCCCGGAGTTTGAGAGATTTGGACGTGAAAGGGTACCAATATTGTCGGGGATCGGGAACCCTTCGCGAGAATGTCCAAAGTTTCAGCGGGATTTCCAAAATGTTGAAAGGAACTCGAAACATGTCAACCTTGGTTTTGAGAATCTCTCCCGGAGTGTGAGAGATTTGGACGTGAAAGGGTACCAATCTTGTCGGGGATCGGGAACCCTTCGCGAGAATGCCCAAAGTTTCAGCGGGATTTCCAAAATGTTGAAAGGAACTCGAACCATGTCAACCTTGGTTTTGAGAATCTCTCCCGGAGTTTGAGAGATTTGGACGTGAAAGGGTACCAGTCTTGTCGGGGATTGGGAACCCTTCGCGAGAATGTCCAAAGTTTCAGCGGGATTTCCAAAATGTTGAAAGGAACTCGAAACATGTCAACCTTGGTTTTGAGAATCTCTCCCGGAGTTTGAGAGATTTGGACGTGAAAGGGTACCAATCTTGTCGGGGATCGGGACCCCTTCGCGAGAATGTCCAAAGTTTCAGCGGGATTTCCAAAATGTTGAAAGGAACTCGAACGATGTCAACCTTGGTTTTGAGAATCTCTCCCGGACTTTGAGAGATTTGGACGTGAAAGGGTACCAGTCTTGTCAAGGATCGGGAACCCTTCGCGAGAATGTCCAAAGTTTCAGCGGGATTTCCAAAATGTTGAAAGGAACTCGAAACATGTCAACCTTGGTTTTGAGAATCTCTCCCGGAGTTTGAGAGATTTGGACGTGAAAGGGTTCCAATCTTGTCGGGGATTGGGAACCCTTCGCGAGAATGTCCAAAGTTTCAGCGGGATTTCCAAAATGTTGAAAGGAACTCGAAACATGTCAACCTTGGTTTTGAGAATCTCTCCCGGAGTTTGAGAGATTTGGACGTGAAAGGGTACCAATCTTGTGGGGGATCGGGAACCCTTCGCGAGAATGTCCAAAGTTTCAGCGGGATTTCCAAAATGTTGAAAGGAACTCGAAACATGTCAACCTTGGTTATGAGAATCTCTCCCGGACTTTGAGAGATTTGGACGTGAAAGGGTGCCAATCTTGTCGGGGATCGGGAACCCTTCGCGAGAATGTCCAAAGTTTCAGCGGGATTTCCAAAATGTTGAAAGGAACTCGAAACATGTCAACCTTGGTTTTGAGAATCTCTCCCGGAGTTTGAGAGATTTGGACGTGAAAGGGTACCAATCTTGTCGGGGATTGGGAACCCTTCGCCAGAATGTCCAAAGTTTCAGCGGGATTTCCAAAATGTTGAAAGGAACTCTAAACATGTCAACCTTGGTTTTGAGAATCTCTCCCGGAGTTTGAGAGATTTGGACGTGAAAGGGTACCAATCTTGTCGGGGATCGGGACCCCTTCGCGAGAATGTCCAAAGTTTCAGCGGGATTTCCAAAATGTTGAAAGGAACTCGAAGCATGTCAACCTTGGTTTTGAGAATCTCTCCCGGAGTGTGAGAGATTTGGACGTGAAAGGGTACCAGTCTTGTCAAGGATCGGGAACCCTTCGCGAGAATGTCCAAAGTTTCAGCGGGATTTCCAAAATGTTGAAAGGAACTCGAAACATGTCAACCTTGGTTTTGAGAATCTCTCCCGGAGTTTGAGAGATTTGGACGTGAAAGGGTTCCAATCTTGTCGGGGATTGGGAACCCTTCGCGAGAATGTCCAAAGTTTCAGCGGGTTTTCCAAAATGTTGAAAGGAACTCGAAACATGTCAACCTTGGTTATGAGAATCTCTCCCGGAGTTTGAGAGATTTGGACGTGAAAGGGTGCCAATCTTGTCGGGGATCGGGAAACATTCGCGAGAATGTCCAAAGTTTCAGCGGGATTTCCAAAATGTTGAAAGGAACTCGAAACATGTCAACCTTGGTTTTGAGAATCTCTCCCGGAGTTTGAGAGATTTGGACGTGAAAGGGTACCAATCTTGTCGGGGATTGGGAACCCTTCGCGAGAATGTCCAAAGTTTCAGCGGGATTTCCAAAATGTTGAAAGGAACTCGAAACATGTCAACCTTGGTTTTGAGAATCTCTCCCGGAGTTTGAGAGATTTGGACGTGAAAGGGTACCAATCTTGTCGGGGATCGGGACCCCTTCGCGAGAATGTCCAAAGTTTCAGCGGGATTTCCAAAATGTTGAAAGGAACTCGAACCATGTCAACCTTGGTTTTGAGAATCTCTCCCGGAGTTTGAGAGATTTGGACGTGAAAGGGTACCAGTCTTGTCAAGGATCGGGAACCCTTCGCGAGAATGTCCAAAGTTTCAGCGGGATTTCCAAAATGTTGAAAGGAACTCGAAACATGTCAACCTTGGTTTTGAGAATCTCTCCCGGAGTTTGAGAGATTTGGACGTGAAAGGGTACCAATATTGTCGGGGATCGGGAACCCTTCGCGAGAATGTCCAAAGTTTCAGCGGGATTTCCAAAATGTTGAAAGGAACTCGAAACATGTCAACCTTGGTTTTGAGAATCTCTCCCAGAGTTTGAGAGATTTGGACGTGAAAGGGTACCAATCTTGTCGGGGATCGGGACCCCTTCGCGAGAATGTCCAAAGTTTCAGCGGGATTTCCAAAATGTTGAAAGGAACTCGAAACATGTCAACCTTGGTTTGGAGAATCTCTCCCGGACTTTGAGAGATTTGGACGTGAAAGGGTACCAGTCTTGTCAAGGATCGGGAACCCTTCGCGAGAATGTCCAAAGTTTCAGCGGGATTTCCAAAATGTTGAAAGGAACTCGAAACATGTCAACCTTGGTTTTGAGAATCTCTCCCGGAGTTTGAGAGATTTGGACGTGAAAGGCTACCAATCTTGTTGGGGATTGGGAACCCTTCGCAGGAATGTCCAAAGTTTCAGCGGGATTTCCAAAATGTTGAAAGGAACTCGAAACATGTCAACCTTGGTTTTGAGAATCTCTCCCGGAGTTTGAGAGATTTGGACGTGAAAGGGTGCCAATCTTGTCGGGGATCGGGAACCCTTCGCGAGAATGTCCAAAGTTTCAGCGGGATTTCCAAAATGTTGAAAGGAACTCGAAACATGTCAACCTTGGTTTTGAGAATCTCTCCCGGAGTGTGAGAGATTTGGACGTGAAAGGGTACCAATCTTGTCGGGGATCGGGAACCCTTCGCGAGAATGTCCAAAGTTTCAGCGGGATTTCCAAAATGTTGAAAGGAACTCGAAACATGTCAACCTTGGTTTTGAGAATCTCTCCCGGAGTTTGAGAGATTTGGACGTGAAAGGGTTCCAATCTTGTCGGGGATTGGGAACCCTTCGCGAGAATGTCCAAAGTTTCAGCGGGATTTCCAAAATGTTGAAAGGAACTCGAAACATGTCAACCTTGGTTATGAGAATCTCTCCCGGAGTTTGAGAGATTTGGACGTGAAAGGGTGCCAATCTTGTCGGGGATCGGGAACCCTTCGCGAGAATGTCCAAAGTTTCAGCGGGATTTCCAAAATGTTGAAAGGAACTCGAAACATGTCAACCTTGGTTTTGAGAATCTCTCCCGGAGTTTGAGAGATTTGGACGTGAAAGGGTACCAAACTTGTCGGGGATTGGGAACCCTTCGCGAGAATGTCCAAAGTTTCAGCGGGATTTCCAAAATGTTGAAAGGAACTCGAACCATGTCAACCTTGGTTTTGAGAATCTCTCCCGGAGTTTGAGAGATTTGGACGTGAAAGGGTACCAATCTTGTCGGGGATCGGGACCCCTTCGCGAGAATGTCCAAAGTTTCAGCGGGATTTCCAAAATGTTGAAAGGAACTCGAACCATGTCAACCTTGGTTTTGAGAATCTCTCCCGGAGTTTGAGAGATTTGGACGTGAAAGGGTACCAGTCTTGTCAAGGATCGGGAACCCTTCGCGAGAATGTCCAAAGTTTCAGCGGGATTTCCAAAATGTTGTAAGGAACTCGAAACATGTCAACCTTGGTTTTGAGAATCTCTCCCGGAGTTTGAGAGATTTGGACGTGAAAGGCTACCAATCTTGTTGGGGATTGGGAACCCTTCGCAGGAATGTCCAAAGTTTCAGCGGGATTTCCAAAATGTTGAAAGGAACTCGAAACATGTCAACCTTGGTTTTGAGAATCTCTCCCGGAGTTTGAGAGATTTGGACGTGAAAGGGTACCAATCTTGTCGGGGATCGGGAACCCTTCGCGAGAATGTCCAAAGTTTCAGCGGGATTTCCAAAATGTTGAAAGGAACTTGAAACATGTCAACCTTGGTTTTGAGAATCTCTCCCGGAGTGTGAGAGATTTGGACGTGAAAGGGTACCAATCTTGTCGGGGATCGGGAACCCTTCGCGAGAATGTCCAAAGTTTCAGCGGGATTTCCAAAATGTTGAAAGGAACTCGAACCATGTCAACCTTGGTTTTGAGAATCTCTCCCGGAGTTTGAGAGATTTGGACGTGAAAGGGTACCAGTCTTGTCGGGGATTGGGAACCCTTCGCGAGAATGTCCAAAGTTTCAGCGGGATTTCCAAAATGTTGAGAGGAACTCGAAACATGTCAAGCTTGGTTTTGAGAATCTCTCCCGGAGTTTGAGAGATTTGGACGTGAAAGTGTTCCAATCTTGTCGGGGATTGGGAACCCTTCGCGAGAATGTCCAAAGTTTCAGCGGGATTTCCAAAATGTTGAAAGGAACTCGAAACATGTCAACCTTGGTTTTGAGAATCTCTCCTGGAGTTTGAGAGATTTGGACGTGAAAGGGTACCAGTCTTGTTGGGGATTGGGAACCCTTCGCGAGAATGTCCAAAGTTTCAGCGGGATTTCCAAAATGTTGAAAGGAACTCGAAACATGTCAACCTTGGTGTTGAGAATCTCTCCCGGAGTTTGAGAGATTTGGACGTGAAAGGGTACCAATCTTGTCGGGGATTGGGAACCCTTCGCGAGAATGTCCAAAGTTTCAGCGGGATTTCCAAAATGTTGAAAGGAACTCGAAACCTGTCAACCTTGGTTTTGAGAATCTCTCCCGGAGTTTGAGAGATTTGGACGTGAAAGGGTACCAATCTTGTTGGGGATTGGGAACCCTTCGCAAGAATGTCCAAAGTTTCAGCGGGATTTCCAAAATGTTGAAAGGAACTCGAAACATGTCATCTTGGTTTTGAGAATCTCTCCCGGAGTTTGAGAGATTTGGACGTGAAAGGCTACCAATCTTGTTGGGGATTGGGAACCCTTCGCAAGAATGTCCAAAGTTTCAGCGGGATTTCCAAAATGTTGAAAGGAACTCGAAACATGTCAACCTTGGTTTTGAGAATCTCTCCCGGAGTTTGAGAGATTTGGACGTGATAGGGTACCAATCTTGTCGGGGATCGGGAACCCTTCACGAGAATGTCCAAAGTTTCAGCGGGATTTCCAAAATGTTGAAAGGAACTCGAAACATGTCAACCTTGGTTTTGAGAATCTCTCCCGGAGTGTGAGAGATTTGGACGTGAAAGGCTACCAATCTTGTTGGGGATTGGGAACCCTTCGCAAGAATGTCCAAAGTTTCAGCGGGATTTCCAAAATGTTGAAAGGAACTCGAAACATGTCAACCTTGGTTTTGAGAATCTCTCCCGGAGTTTGAGAGATTTGGACGTGAAAGGCTACCAATCTTGTTGGGGATTGGGAACCCTTCGCAAGAATGTCCAAAGTTTCAGCGGGATTTCCAAAATGTTGAAAGGAACTCGAAACATGTCAACCTTGGTTTTGAGAATCTCTCCCGGAGTTTGAGAGATTTGGACGTGAAAGGGTACCAATATTGTCGGGGATCGGGAACCCTTCGCGAGAATGTCCAAAGTTTCAGCGGGATTTCCAAAATGTTGAAAGGAACTCGAAACATGTCAACCTTGGTTTTGAGAATCTCTCCCGGAGTGTGAGAGATTTGGACGTGAAAGGGTACCAGTCTTGTCGGGGATTGGGAACCCTTCGCGAGAATGTCCAAAGTTTCAGCGGGATTTCCAAAATGTTGAAAGGAACTCTAAACATGTCAACCTTGGTTTTGAGAATCTCTCCCGGAGTTTGAGAGATTTGGACGTGAAAGGGTTCCAATCTTGTCGGGGATTGGGAACCCTTCGCGAGAATGTCCAAAGTTTCAGCGGGATTTCCAAAATGTTGAAAGGAACTCGAAACATGTCAACCTTGGTTTTGAGAATCTCTCCCGGAGTTTGAGAGATTTGGACGTGAAAGGGTACCAATCTTGTCGGGGATCGGGAACCCTTCGCGAGAATGTCCAAAGTTTCAGCGGGATTTCCAAAATGTTGAAAGGAACTCGAAACATGTCAACCTTGGTTTTGAGAATCTCTCCCGGAGTTTGAGAGATTTGGACGTGAAAGGGTACCAATCTTGTCGGGGATTGGGAACCCTTCGCGAGAATGTCCAAAGTTTCAGCGGGATTTCCAAAATGTTGAAAGGAACTCGAAACATGTCAACCTTGGTTTTGAGAATCTCTCCCGGACTTTGAGAGATTTGGACGTGAAAGGGTACCAGTCTTGTCAAGGATCGGGAACCCTTCGCGAGAATGTCCAAAGTTTCAGCGGGATTTCCAAAATGTTGAAAGGAACTCGAAACATGTAAACCTTGGTTTTGAGAATCTCTCCCGGAGTTTGAGAGATTTGGACGTGAAAGGCTACCAATCTTGTTGGGGATTGGGAACCCTTCGCAGGAATGTCCAAAGTTTCAGCGGGATTTCCAAAATGTTGAAAGGAACTCGAAACATGTCAACCTTGGTTTTGAGAATCTCTCCCGGAGTTTGAGAGATTTGGACGTGAAAGGGTACCAATATTGTCGGGGATCGGGAACCCTTCGCGAGAATGTCCAAAGTTTCAGCGGGATTTCCAAAATGTTGAAAGGAACTCGAAACATGTCAACCTTGGTTTTGAGAATCTCTCCCGGAGTGTGAGAGATTTGGACGTGAAAGGGTACCAATCTTGTCGGGGATCGGGAACCCTTCGCGAGAATGCCAGAAGTTTCAGCGGGATTTCCAAAATGTTGAAAGGAACTCGAACCATGTCAACCTTGGTTTTGAGAATCTCTCCCGGAGTTTGAGAGATTTGGACGTGAAAGGGTACCAATCTTGTCGGGGATTGGGAACCCTTCGCGAGAATGTCCAAAGTTTCAGCGGGATTTCCAAAATGTTGAAAGGAACTCGAAACATGTCAACCTTGGTTTTGAGAATCTCTCCCGGAGTTTGAGAGATTTGGACGTGAAAGGGTACCAATCTTGTCGGGGATCGGGACCCCTTCGCGAGAATGTCCAAAGTTTCAGCGGGATTTCCAAAATGTTGAAAGGAACTCGAACCATGTCAACCTTGGTTTTGAGAATCTCTCCCGGACTTTGAGAGATTTGGACGTGAAAGGGTACCAGTCTTGTCAAGGATCGGGAACCCTTCGCGAGAATGTCCAAAGTTTCAGCGGGATTTCCAAAATGTTGAAAGGAACTCGAAACATGTCAACCTTGGTTTTGAGAATCTCTCCCGGAGTTTGAGAGATTTGGACGTGAAAGGGTACCAATCTTGTCGGGGATCGGGAACCCTTCGCGAGAATGTCCAAAGTTTCAGCGGGATTTCCAAAATGTTGAAAGGAACTCGAAACATGTCAACCTTGGTTTTGAGAATCTCTCCCGGAGTTTGAGAGATTTGGACGTGAAAGGGTACCAATCTTGTCGGGGATTGGGAACCCTTCGCGAGAATGTCCAAAGTTTCAGCGGGATTTCCAAAATGTTGAAAGGAACTCGAAACATGTCAACCTTGGTTTTGAGAATCTCTCCCGGAGTTTGAGAGATTTGGACGTGAAAGGGTACCAGTCTTGTCAAGGATCGGGAACCCTTCGCGAGAATGTCCAAAGTTTCAGCGGGATTTCCAAAATGTTGAAAGGAACTCGAAACATGTAAACCTTGGTTTTGAGAATCTCTCCCGGAGTTTGAGAGATTTGGACGTGAAAGGCTACCAATCTTGTTGGGGATTGGGAACCCTTCGCAGGAATGTCCAAAGTTTCAGCGGGATTTCCAAAATGTTGAAAGGAACTCGAAACATGTCAACCTTGGTTTTGAGAATCTCTCCCGGAGTTTGAGAGATTTGGACGTGAAAGGGTACCAATATTGTCGGGGATCGGGAACCCTTCGCGAGAATGTCCAAAGTTTCAGCGGGATTTCCAAAATGTTGAAAGGAACTCGAAACATGTCAACCTTGGTTTTGAGAATCTCTCCCGGAGTGTGAGAGATTTGGACGTGAAAGGGTACCAATCTTGTCGGGGATCGGGAACCCTTCGCGAGAATGCCAGAAGTTTCAGCGGGATTTCCAAAATGTTGAAAGGAACTCGAACCATGTCAACCTTGGTTTTGAGAATCTCTCCCGGAGTTTGAGAGATTTGGACGTGAAAGGGTACCAATCTTGTCGGGGATTGGGAACCCTTCGCGAGAATGTCCAAAGTTTCAGCGGGATTTCCAAAATGTTGAAAGGAACTCGAAACATGTCAACCTTGGTTTTGAGAATCTCTCCCGGAGTTTGAGAGATTTGGACGTGAAAGGGTACCAATCTTGTCGGGGATCGGGACCCCTTCGCGAGAATGTCCAAAGTTTCAGCGGGATTTCCAAAATGTTGAAAGGAACTCGAACCATGTCAACCTTGGTTTTGAGAATCTCTCCCGGACTTTGAGAGATTTGGACGTGAAAGGGTACCAGTCTTGTCAAGGATCGGGAACCCTTCGCGAGAATGTCCAAAGTTTCAGCGGGATTTCCAAAATGTTGAAAGGAACTCGAAGCATGTCAACCTTGGTTTTGAGAATCTCTCCCGGAGTGTGAGAGATTTGGACGTGAAAGGGTACCAATCTTGTCGGGGATCGGGAACCCTTCGCGAGAATGTCCAAAGTTTCAGCGGGATTTCCAAAATGTTGAAAGGAACTCGAACCATGTCAACCTTGGTTTTGAGAATCTCTCCCGGAGTTTGAGAGATTTGGACGTGAAAGGGTTCCAATCTTGTCGGGGATTGGGAACCCTTCGCGAGAATGTCCAAAGTTTCAGCGGGATTTCCAAAATGTTGAAAGGAACTCGAAACATGTCAACCTTGGTTATGAGAATCTCTCCCGGAGTTTGAGAGATTTGGACGTGAAAGGGTGCCAATCTTGTCGGGGATCGGGAACCCTTCGCGAGAATGTCCAAAGTTTCAGCGGGATTCCCAAAATGTTGAAAGGAACTCGAAACATGTCAACCTTGGTTTTGAGAATCTCTCCCGGAGTTTGAGAGATTTGGACGTGAAAGGGTACCAATCTTGTCGGGGATTGGGAACCCTTCGCGAGAATGTCCAAAGTTTCAGCAGGATTTCCAAAATGTTGAAAGGAACTCGAAACATGTCAACCTTGGTTTTGAGAATCTCTCCCGGAGTTTGAGAGATTTGGACGTGAAAGGGTACCAATCTTGTCGGGGATCGGGACCCCTTCGCGAGAATGTCCAAAGTTTCAGCGGGATTTCCAAAATGTTGAAAGGAACTCGAACCATGTCAACCTTGGTTTTGAGAATCTCTCCCGGAGTTTGAGAGATTTGGACGTGAAAGGGTACCAGTCTTGTCAAGGATCGGGAACCCTTCGCGAGAATGTCCAAAGTTTCAGCGGGATTTCCAAAATGTTGAAAGGAACTCGAAACATGTCAAGCTTGGTTTTGAGAATCTCTCCCGGAGTTTGAGAGATTTGGACGTGAAAGGCTACCAATCTTGTTGGGGATTGGGAACCCTTCGCAGGAATGTCCAAAGTTTCAGCGGGATTTCCAAAATGTTGAAAGGAACTCGAAACATGTCAACCTTGGTTTTGAGAATCTCTCCCGGAGTTTGAGAGATTTGGACGTGAAAGGGTACCAATATTGTCGGGGATCGGGAACCCTTCGCGAGAATGTCCAAAGTTTCAGCGGGATTTCCAAAATGTTGAAAGGAACTCGAAACATGTAACCTTGGTTTTGAGAATCTCTCCCGGAGTTTGAGAGATTTGGACGTGAAAGGCTACCAATCTTGTTGGGGATTGGGAACCCTTCGCAAGAATGTCCGAAGTTTCAGCGGGATTTCCAAAATGTTGAAAGGAACTCGAAACATGTCAACCTTGGTTTTGAGAATCTCTCCCGGAGTTTGAGAGATTTGGACGTGAAAGGCTACCAATCTTGTTGGGGATTGCGAACCCTTCGCAAGAATGTCCAAAGTTTCAGCGGGATTTCCAAAATGTTGAAAGGAACTCGAAACATGTCAACCTTGGTTTTGAGAATCTCTCCCGGAGTTTGAGAGATTTGGACGTGAAAGGGTACCAATCTTGTCGGGGATCGGGAACCCTTCGCGAGAATGTCCAAAGTTTCAGCGGGATTTCCAAAATGTTGAAAGGAACTCGAAACATGTCAACCTTGGTTTTGAGAATCTCTCCCGGAGTGTGAGAGATTTGGACGTGAAAGGCTACCAATCTTGTTGGGGATTGCGAACCCTTCGCAAGAATGTCCAAAGTTTCAGCGGGATTTCCAAAATGTTGAAAGGAACTCGAAACATGTAAACCTTGGTTTTGAGAATCTCTCCCGGAGTTTGAGAGATTTGGACGTGAAAGGCTACCAATCTTGTTGGGGATTGGGAACCCTTCGCAAGAATGTCCAAAGTTTCAGCGGGATTTCCAAAATGTTGAAAGGAACTCGAAACATGTCAACCTTGGTTTTGAGAATCTCTCCCGGAGTTTGAGAGATTTGGACGTGAAAGGGTACCAATATTGTCGGGGATCGGGAACCCTTCGCGAGAATGTCCAAAGTTTCAGCGGGATTTCCAAAATGTTGAAAGGAACTCGAAACATGTCAACCTTGGTTTTGAGAATCTCTCCCGGAGTGTGAGAGATTTGGACGTGAAAGGGTACCAGTCTTGTCGGGGATTGGGAACCCTTCGCGAGAATGTCCAAAGTTTCAGCGGGATTTCCAAAATGTTGAAAGGAACTCTAAACATGTCAACC
Organism: Streptopelia decaocto; assembly: GCF_964273445.1. Taxonomy (NCBI): domain Eukaryota; kingdom Metazoa; phylum Chordata; class Aves; order Columbiformes; family Columbidae; genus Streptopelia; species Streptopelia decaocto. The sequence goes on along the minus strand of NW_028115428.1, from coordinate 529,870 downwards.
TTGGTTTTGAGAATCTCTCCCGGAGTTTGAGAGATTTGGACGTGAAAGGGTTCCAATCTTGTCGGGGATTGGGAACCCTTCGCGAGAATGTCCAAAGTTTTAGCGGGATTTCCAAAATGTTGAAAGGAACTCGAACCATGTCAACCTTGGTTTTGAGAATCTCTCCCGGAGTTTGAGAGATTTGGACGTGAAAGGGTACCAATCTTGTCGGGGATCGGGAACCCTTCGCGAGAATGTCCAAAGTTTCAGCGGGATTTCCAAAATGTTGAAAGGAACTCGAAACATGTCAACCTTGGTTTTGAGAATCTCTCCCGGAGTTTGAGAGATTTGGACGTGAAAGGGTACCAGTCTTGTCAAGGATCGGGAACCCTTCGCGAGAATGTCCAAAGTTTCAGCGGGATTTCCAAAATGTTGAAAGGAACTCGAAACATGTAAACCTTGGTTTTGAGAATCTCTCCCGGAGTTTGAGAGATTTGGACGTGAAAGGGTACCAATCTTGTCGGGGATCGGGAACCCTTCGCGAGAATGTCCAAAGTTTCAGCGGGATTTCCAAAATGTTGAAAGGAACTCGAAACATGTCAACCTTGGTTTTGAGAATCTCTCCCGGAGTGTGAGAGATTTGGACGTGAAAGGGTACCAGTCTTGTCAAGGATCGGGAACCCTTCGCGAGAATGTCCAAAGTTTCAGCGGGATTTCCAAAATGTTGAAAGGAACTCGAAACATCTAAACCTTGGTTTTGAGAATCTCTCCCGGAGTTTGAGAGATTTGGACGTGAAAGGGTACCAATATTGTCGGGGATCGGGAACCCTTCGCGAGAATGTCCAAAGTTTCAGCGGGATTTCCAAAATGTTGAAAGGAACTCGAAACATGTCAACCTTGGTTTTGAGAATCTCTCCCGGAGTGTGAGAGATTTGGACGTGAAAGGGTACCAATCTTGTCGGGGATCGGGAACCCTTCGCGAGAATGTCCAAAGTTTCAGCGGGATTTCCAAAATGTTGAAAGGAACTCGAACCATGTCAACCTTGGTTTTGAGAATCTCTCCCGGAGTTTGAGAGATTTGGACGTGAAAGGGTTCCAATCTTGTCGGGGATTGGGAACCCTTCGCGAGAATGCCCAAAGTTTCAGCGGGATTTCCAAAATGTTGAAAGGAACTCGAAACATGTCAACCTTGGTTTTGAGAATCTCTCCCGGAGTTTGAGAGATTTGGACGTGAAAGGGTACCAATCTTGTCGGGGATCGGGACCCCTTCGCGAGAATGTCCAAAGTTTCAGCGGGATTTCCAAAATGTTGAAAGGAACTCGAACCATGTCTACCTTGGTTTTGAGAATCTCTCCCGGAGTTTGAGAGATTTGGACGTGAAAGGGTACCAGTCTTGTCAAGGATCGGGAACCCTTCGCGAGAATGTCCAAAGTTTCAGCGGGATTTCCAAAATGTTGAAAGGAACTCGAAACATGTCAACCTTGGTTTTGAGAATCTCTCCCGGAGTTTGAGAGATTTGGACGTGAAAGGCTACCAATCTTGTTGGGGATTGGGAACCCTTCGCAGGAATGTCCAAAGTTTCAGCGGGATTTCCAAAATGTTGAAAGGAACTCGAAACATGTCAACCTTGGTTTTGAGAATCTCTCCCGGAGTTTGAGAGATTTGGACGTGAAAGGGTACCAATATTGTCGGGGATCGGGAACCCTTCGCGAGAATGTCCAAAGTTTCAGCGGGATTTCCAAAATGTTGAAAGGAACTCGAAACATGTAACCTTGGTTTTGAGAATCTCTCCCGGAGTTTGAGAGATTTGGACGTGAAAGGCTACCAATCTTGTTGGGGATTGGGAACCCTTCGCAAGAATGTCCGAAGTTTCAGCGGGATTTCCAAAATGTTGAAAGGAACTCGAAACATGTCAACCTTGGTTTTGAGAATCTCTCCCGGAGTTTGAGAGATTTGGACGTGAAAGGCTACCAATCTTGTTGGGGATTGCGAACCCTTCGCAAGAATGTCCAAAGTTTCAGCGGGATTTCCAAAATGTTGAAAGGAACTCGAAACATGTCAACCTTGGTTTTGAGAATCTCTCCCGGAGTTTGAGAGATTTGGACGTGAAAGGGTACCAATCTTGTCGGGGATCGGGAACCCTTCGCGAGAATGTCCAAAGTTTCAGCGGGATTTCCAAAATGTTGAAAGGAACTCGAAACATGTCAACCTTGGTTTTGAGAATCTCTCCCGGAGTGTGAGAGATTTGGACGTGAAAGGCTACCAATCTTGTTGGGGATTGCGAACCCTTCGCAAGAATGTCCAAAGTTTCAGCGGGATTTCCAAAATGTTGAAAGGAACTCGAAACATGTAAACCTTGGTTTTGAGAATCTCTCCCGGAGTTTGAGAGATTTGGACGTGAAAGGCTACCAATCTTGTTGGGGATTGGGAACCCTTCGCAAGAATGTCCAAAGTTTCAGCGGGATTTCCAAAATGTTGAAAGGAACTCGAAACATGTCAACCTTGGTTTTGAGAATCTCTCCCGGAGTTTGAGAGATTTGGACGTGAAAGGGTACCAATCTTGTCGGGGATTGGGAACCCTTCGCGAGAATGTCCAAAGTTTCAGCGGGATTTCCAAAATGTTGAAAGGAACTCGAAACATGTCAACCTTGGTTTTGAGAATCTCTCCCGGAGTGTGAGAGATTTGGACGTGAAAGGGTACCAGTCTTGTCGGGGATTGGGAACCCTTCGCGAGAATGTCCAAAGTTTCAGCGGGATTTCCAAAATGTTGAAAGGAACTCTAAACATGTCAACCTTGGTTTTGAGAATCTCTCCCGGAGTTTGAGAGATTTGGACGTGAAAGGGTTCCAATCTTGTCGGGGATTGGGAACCCTTCGCGAGAATGTCCAAAGTTTTAGCGGGATTTCCAAAATGTTGAAAGGAACTCGAACCATGTCAACCTTGGTTTTGAGAATCTCTCCCGGAGTTTGAGAGATTTGGACGTGAAAGGGTACCAATCTTGTCGGGGATCGGGAACCCTTCGCGAGAATGTCCAAAGTTTCAGCGGGATTTCCAAAATGTTGAAAGGAACTCGAAACATGTCAACCTTGGTTTTGAGAATCTCTCCCGGAGTTTGAGAGATTTGGACGTGAAAGGGTACCAGTCTTGTCAAGGATCGGGAACCCTTCGCGAGAATGTCCAAAGTTTCAGCGGGATTTCCAAAATGTTGAAAGGAACTCGAAACATGTAAACCTTGGTTTTGAGAATCTCTCCCGGAGTTTGAGAGATTTGGACGTGAAAGGGTACCAATCTTGTCGGGGATCGGGAACCCTTCGCGAGAATGTCCAAAGTTTCAGCGGGATTTCCAAAATGTTGAAAGGAACTCGAAACATGTCAACCTTGGTTTTGAGAATCTCTCCCGGAGTGTGAGAGATTTGGACGTGAAAGGGTACCAGTCTTGTCAAGGATCGGGAACCCTTCGCGAGAATGTCCAAAGTTTCAGCGGGATTTCCAAAATGTTGAAAGGAACTCGAAACATCTAAACCTTGGTTTTGAGAATCTCTCCCGGAGTTTGAGAGATTTGGACGTGAAAGGGTACCAATATTGTCGGGGATCGGGAACCCTTCGCGAGAATGTCCAAAGTTTCAGCGGGATTTCCAAAATGTTGAAAGGAACTCGAAACATGTCAACCTTGGTTTTGAGAATCTCTCCCGGAGTGTGAGAGATTTGGACGTGAAAGGGTACCAATCTTGTCGGGGATCGGGAACCCTTCGCGAGAATGTCCAAAGTTTCAGCGGGATTTCCAAAATGTTGAAAGGAACTCGAACCATGTCAACCTTGGTTTTGAGAATCTCTCCCGGAGTTTGAGAGATTTGGACGTGAAAGGGTTCCAATCTTGTCGGGGATTGGGAACCCTTCGCGAGAATGTCCAAAGTTTCAGCGGGATTTCCAAAATGTTGAAAGGAACTCGAAACATGTCAACCTTGGTTATGAGAATCTCTCCCGGAGTTTGAGAGATTTGGACGTGAAAGGGTGCCAATCTTGTCGGGGATCGGGAACCCTTCGCGAGAATGTCCAAAGTTTCAGCGGGATTTCCAAAATGTTGAAAGGAACTCGAAACATGTCAACCTTGGTTTTGAGAATCTCTCCCGGAGTTTGAGAGATTTGGACGTGAAAGGGTACCAATCTTGTCGGGGATTGGGAACCCTTCGCGAGAATGCCCAAAGTTTCAGCGGGATTTCCAAAATGTTGAAAGGAACTCGAAACATGTCAACCTTGGTTTTGAGAATCTCTCCCGGAGTTTGAGAGATTTGGACGTGAAAGGGTACCAATCTTGTCGGGGATCGGGACCCCTTCGCGAGAATGTCCAAAGTTTCAGCGGGATTTCCAAAATGTTGAAAGGAACTCGAACCATGTCTACCTTGGTTTTGAGAATCTCTCCCGGAGTTTGAGAGATTTGGACGTGAAAGGGTACCAGTCTTGTCAAGGATCGGGAACCCTTCGCGAGAATGTCCAAAGTTTCAGCGGGATTTCCAAAATGTTGAAAGGAACTCGAAACATGTCAACCTTGGTTTTGAGAATCTCTCCCGGAGTTTGAGAGATTTGGACGTGAAAGGCTACCAATCTTGTTGGGGATTGGGAACCCTTCGCAGGTATGTCCAAAGTTTCAGCGGGATTTCCAAAATGTTGAAAGGAACTCGAAACATGTAAACCTTGGTTTTGAGAATCTCTCCCGGAGTTTGAGAGATTTGGACGTGAAAGGGTACCAATATTGTCGGGGATCGGGAACCCTTCACGAGAATGTCCAAAGTTTCAGCGGGATTTCCAAAATGTTGAAAGGAACTCGAAACATGTCAACCTTGGTTTTGAGAATCTCTCCCGGAGTGTGAGAGATTTGGACGTGAAAGGGTACCAATCTTGTCGGGGATCGGGAACCCTTCGCGAGAATGCCCAAAGTTTCAGCGGGATTTCCAAAATGTTGAAAGGAACTCGAACCATGTCAACCTTGGTTTTGAGAATCTCTCCCGGAGTTTGAGAGATTTGGACGTGAAAGGGTACCAGTCTTGTCGGGGATTGGGAACCCTTCGCGAGAATGTCCAAAGTTTCAGCGGGATTTCCAAAATGTTGAAAGGAACTCGAAACATGTCAACCTTGGTTTTGAGAATCTCTCCCGGAGTTTGAGAGATTTGGATGTGAAAGGGTACCAATCTTGTCGGGGATCGGGACCCCTTCGCGAGAATGTCCAAAGTTTCAGCGGGATTTCCAAAATGTTGAAAGGAACTCGAACGATGTCAACCTTGGTTTTGAGAATCTCTCCCGGACTTTGAGAGATTTGGACGTGAAAGGGTACCAATCTTGTCGGGGATTGGGAACCCTTCGCAAGAATGTCCAAAGTTTCAGCGGGATTTCCAAAATGTTGAAAGGAACTCGAAACATGTCAACCTTGGTTTTGAGAATCTCTCCCGGAGTTTGAGAGATTTGGACGTGAAAGGGTACCAATCTTGTCGGGGATCGGGACCCCTTCGCGAGAATGTCCAAAGTTTCAGCGGGATTTCCAAAATGTTGAAAGGAACTCGAACCATGTCAACCTTGGTTTTGAGAATCTCTCCCGGAGTTTGAGAGATTTGGACGTGAAAGGGTACCAGTCTTGTCAAGGATCGGGAACCCTTCGCGAGAATGTCCAAAGTTTCAGCGGGATTTCCAAAATGTTGAAAGGAACTCGAACCATGTCAACCTTGGTTTTGAGAATCTCTCCCGGAGTGTGAGAGATTTGGACGTGAAAGGGTACCAATCTTGTCGGGGATCGGGAACCCTTCGCGAGAATGCCCAAAGTTTCAGCGGGATTTCCAAAATGTTGAAAGGAACTCGAACCATGTCAACCTTGGTTTTGAGAATCTCTCCCGGAGTTTGAGAGATTTGGACGTGAAAGGGTACCAGTCTTGTCGGGGATTGGGAACCCTTCGCGAGAATGTCCAAAGTTTCAGCGGGATTTCCAAAATGTTGAAAGGAACTCGAAACATGTCAACCTTGGTTTTGAGAATCTCTCCCGGAGTTTGAGAGATTTGGACGTGAAAGGGTACCAATATTGTCGGGGATCGGGAACCCTTCGCGAGAATGTCCAAAGTTTCAGCGGGATTTCCAAAATGTTGAAAGGAACTCGAAACATGTCAACCTTGGTTTTGAGAATCTCTCCCGGAGTTTGAGAGATTTGGACGTGAAAGGGTACCAATCTTGTCGGGGATCGGGAACCCTTCGCGAGAATGTCCAAAGTTTCAGCGGGATTTCCAAAATGTTGAAAGGAACTCGAAACATGTCAACCTTGGTTTTGAGAATCTCTCCCGGAGTTTGAGAGATTTGGACGTGAAAGGGTACCAATCTTGTCGGGGATTGGGAACCCTTCGCGAGAATGTCCAAAGTTTCAGCGGGATTTCCAAAATGTTGAAAGGAACTCGAAACATGTCAACCTTGGTTTTGAGAATCTCTCCCGGACTTTGAGAGATTTGGACGTGAAAGGGTACCAGTCTTGTCAAGGATCGGGAACCCTTCGCGAGAATGTCCAAAGTTTCAGCGGGATTTCCAAAATGTTGAAAGGAACTCGAAACATGTAAACCTTGGTTTTGAGAATCTCTCCCGGAGTTTGAGAGATTTGGACGTGAAAGGCTACCAATCTTGTTGGGGATTGGGAACCCTTCGCAGGAATGTCCAAAGTTTCAGCGGGATTTCCAAAATGTTGAAAGGAACTCGAAACATGTCAACCTTGGTTTTGAGAATCTCTCCCGGAGTTTGAGAGATTTGGACGTGAAAGGGTACCAATATTGTCGGGGATCGGGAACCCTTCGCGAGAATGTCCAAAGTTTCAGCGGGATTTCCAAAATGTTGAAAGGAACTCGAAACATGTCAACCTTGGTTTTGAGAATCTCTCCCGGAGTGTGAGAGATTTGGACGTGAAAGGGTACCAATCTTGTCGGGGATCGGGAACCCTTCGCGAGAATGCCAGAAGTTTCAGCGGGATTTCCAAAATGTTGAAAGGAACTCGAACCATGTCAACCTTGGTTTTGAGAATCTCTCCCGGAGTTTGAGAGATTTGGACGTGAAAGGGTACCAATCTTGTCGGGGATTGGGAACCCTTCGCGAGAATGTCCAAAGTTTCAGCGGGATTTCCAAAATGTTGAAAGGAACTCGAAACATGTCAACCTTGGTTTTGAGAATCTCTCCCGGAGTTTGAGAGATTTGGACGTGAAAGGGTACCAATCTTGTCGGGGATCGGGACCCCTTCGCGAGAATGTCCAAAGTTTCAGCGGGATTTCCAAAATGTTGAAAGGAACTCGAACCATGTCAACCTTGGTTTTGAGAATCTCTCCCGGACTTTGAGAGATTTGGACGTGAAAGGGTACCAGTCTTGTCAAGGATCGGGAACCCTTCGCGAGAATGTCCAAAGTTTCAGCGGGATTTCCAAAATGTTGAAAGGAACTCGAAGCATGTCAACCTTGGTTTTGAGAATCTCTCCCGGAGTGTGAGAGATTTGGACGTGAAAGGGTACCAATCTTGTCGGGGATCGGGAACCCTTCGCGAGAATGTCCAAAGTTTCAGCGGGATTTCCAAAATGTTGAAAGGAACTCGAACCATGTCAACCTTGGTTTTGAGAATCTCTCCCGGAGTTTGAGAGATTTGGACGTGAAAGGGTTCCAATCTTGTCGGGGATTGGGAACCCTTCGCGAGAATGTCCAAAGTTTCAGCGGGATTTCCAAAATGTTGAAAGGAACTCGAAACATGTCAACCTTGGTTATGAGAATCTCTCCCGGAGTTTGAGAGATTTGGACGTGAAAGGGTGCCAATCTTGTCGGGGATCGGGAACCCTTCGCGAGAATGTCCAAAGTTTCAGCGGGATTCCCAAAATGTTGAAAGGAACTCGAAACATGTCAACCTTGGTTTTGAGAATCTCTCCCGGAGTTTGAGAGATTTGGATGTGAAAGGGTACCAATCTTGTCGGGGATTGGGAACCCTTCGCGAGAATGTCCAAAGTTTCAGCGGGATTTCCAAAATGTTGAAAGGAACTCGAAACATGTCAACCTTGGTTTTGAGAATCTCTCCCGGAGTTTGAGAGATTTGGACGTGAAAGGGTACCAATCTTGTCGGGGATCGGGACCCCTTCGCGAGAATGTCCAAAGTTTCAGCGGGATTTCCAAAATGTTGAAAGGAACTCGAACCATGTCAACCTTGGTTTTGAGAATCTCTCCCGGAGTTTGAGAGATTTGGACGTGAAAGGGTACCAGTCTTGTCAAGGATCGGGAACCCTTCGCGAGAATGTCCAAAGTTTCAGCGGGATTTCCAAAATGTTGAAAGGAACTCGAAACATGTCAAGCTTGGTTTTGAGAATCTCTCCCGGAGTTTGAGAGATTTGGACGTGAAAGGCTACCAATCTTGTTGGGGATTGGGAACCCTTCGCAGGAATGTCCAAAGTTTCAGCGGGATTTCCAAAATGTTGAAAGGAACTCGAAACATGTCAACCTTGGTTTTGAGAATCTCTCCCGGAGTTTGAGAGATTTGGACGTGAAAGGGTACCAATATTGTCGGGGATCGGGACCCTTCGCGAGAATGTCCAAAGTTTCAGCGGGATTTCCAAAATGTTGAAAGGAACTCGAAACATGTAACCTTGGTTTTGAGAATCTCTCCCGGAGTTTGAGAGATTTGGACGTGAAAGGCTACCAATCTTGTTGGGGATTGGGAACCCTTCGCAAGAATGTCCGAAGTTTCAGCGGGATTTCCAAAATGTTGAAAGGAACTCGAAACATGTCAACCTTGGTTTTGAGAATCTCTCCCGGAGTTTGAGAGATTTGGACGTGAAAGGCTACCAATCTTGTTGGGGATTGCGAACCCTTCGCAAGAATGTCCAAAGTTTCAGCGGGATTTCCAAAATGTTGAAAGGAACTCGAAACATGTCAACCTTGGTTTTGAGAATCTCTCCCGGAGTTTGAGAGATTTGGACGTGAAAGGGTACCAATCTTGTCGGGGATCGGGAACCCTTCGCGAGAATGTCCAAAGTTTCAGCGGGATTTCCAAAATGTTGAAAGGAACTCGAAACATGTCAACCTTGGTTTTGAGAATCTCTCCCGGAGTGTGAGAGATTTGGACGTGAAAGGCTACCAATCTTGTTGGGGATTGCGAACCCTTCGCAAGAATGTCCAAAGTTTCAGCGGGATTTCCAAAATGTTGAAAGGAACTCGAAACATGTAAACCTTGGTTTTGAGAATCTCTCCCGGAGTTTGAGAGATTTGGACGTGAAAGGCTACCAATCTTGTTGGGGATTGGGAACCCTTCGCAAGAATGTCCAAAGTTTCAGCGGGATTTCCAAAATGTTGAAAGGAACTCGAAACATGTCAACCTTGGTTTTGAGAATCTCTCCCGGAGTTTGAGAGATTTGGACGTGAAAGGGTACCAATATTGTCGGGGATCGGGAACCCTTCGCGAGAATGTCCAAAGTTTCAGCGGGATTTCCAAAATGTTGAAAGGAACTCGAAACATGTCAACCTTGGTTTTGAGAATCTCTCCCGGAGTGTGAGAGATTTGGACGTGAAAGGGTACCAGTCTTGTCGGGGATTGGGAACCCTTCGCGAGAATGTCCAAAGTTTCAGCGGGATTTCCAAAATGTTGAAAGGAACTCTAAACATGTCAACCTTGGTTTTGAGAATCTCTCCCGGAGTTTGAGAGATTTGGACGTGAAAGGGTTCCAATCTTGTCGGGGATTGGGAACCCTTCGCGAGAATGTCCAAAGTTTTAGCGGGATTTCCAAAATGTTGAAAGGAACTCGAACCATGTCAACCTTGGTTTTGAGAATCTCTCCCGGAGTTTGAGAGATTTGGACGTGAAAGGGTACCAATCTTGTCGGGGATCGGGAACCCTTCGCGAGAATGTCCAAAGTTTCAGCGGGATTTCCAAAATGTTGAAAGGAACTCGAAACATGTCAACCTTGGTTTTGAGAATCTCTCCCGGAGTTTGAGAGATTTGGACGTGAAAGGGTACCAGTCTTGTCAAGGATCGGGAACCCTTCGCGAGAATGTCCAAAGTTTCAGCGGGATTTCCAAAATGTTGAAAGGAACTCGAAACATGTAAACCTTGGTTTTGAGAATCTCTCCCGGAGTTTGAGAGATTTGGACGTGAAAGGGTACCAATCTTGTCGGGGATCGGGAACCCTTCGCGAGAATGTCCAAAGTTTCAGCGGGATTTCCAAAATGTTGAAAGGAACTCGAAACATGTCAACCTTGGTTTTGAGAATCTCTCCCGGAGTGTGAGAGATTTGGACGTGAAAGGGTACCAGTCTTGTCAAGGATCGGGAACCCTTCGCGAGAATGTCCAAAGTTTCAGCGGGATTTCCAAAATGTTGAAAGGAACTCGAAACATCTAAACCTTGGTTTTGAGAATCTCTCCCGGAGTTTGAGAGATTTGGACGTGAAAGGGTACCAATATTGTCGGGGATCGGGAACCCTTCGCGAGAATGTCCAAAGTTTCAGCGGGATTTCCAAAATGTTGAAAGGAACTCGAAACATGTCAACCTTGGTTTTGAGAATCTCTCCCGGAGTGTGAGAGATTTGGACGTGAAAGGGTACCAATCTTGTCGGGGATCGGGAACCCTTCGCGAGAATGTCCAAAGTTTCAGCGGGATTTCCAAAATGTTGAAAGGAACTCGAACCATGTCAACCTTGGTTTTGAGAATCTCTCCCGGAGTTTGAGAGATTTGGACGTGAAAGGGTTCCAATCTTGTCGGGGATTGGGAACCCTTCGCGAGAATGTCCAAAGTTTCAGCGGGATTTCCAAAATGTTGAAAGGAACTCGAAACATGTCAACCTTGGTTATGAGAATCTCTCCCGGAGTTTGAGAGATTTGGACGTGAAAGGGTGCCAATCTTGTCGGGGATCGGGAACCCTTCGCGAGAATGTCCAAAGTTTCAGCGGGATTTCGAAAATGTTGAAAGGAACTCGAAACATGTCAACCTTGGTTTTGAGAATCTCTCCCGGAGTTTGAGAGATTTGGACGTGAAAGGGTACCAATCTTGTCGGGGATTGGGAACCCTTCGCGAGAATGCCCAAAGTTTCAGCGGGATTTCCAAAATGTTGAAAGGAACTCGAAACATGTCAACCTTGGTTTTGAGAATCTCTCCCGGAGTTTGAGAGATTTGGACGTGAAAGGGTACCAATCTTGTCGGGGATCGGGACCCCTTCGCGAGAATGTCCAAAGTTTCAGCGGGATTTCCAAAATGTTGAAAGGAACTCGAACCATGTCTACCTTGGTTTTGAGAATCTCTCCCGGAGTTTGAGAGATTTGGACGTGAAAGGGTACCAGTCTTGTCAAGGATCGGGAACCCTTCGCGAGAATGTCCAAAGTTTCAGCGGGATTTCCAAAATGTTGAAAGGAACTCGAAACATGTCAACCTTGGTTTTGAGAATCTCTCCCGGAGTTTGAGAGATTTGGACGTGAAAGGCTACCAATCTTGTTGGGGATTGGGAACCCTTCGCAGGTATGTCCAAAGTTTCAGCGGGATTTCCAAAATGTTGAAAGGAACTCGAAACATGTAAACCTTGGTTTTGAGAATCTCTCCCGGAGTTTGAGAGATTTGGACGTGAAAGGGTACCAATATTGTCGGGGATCGGGAACCCTTCGCGAGAATGTCCAAAGTTTCAGCGGGATTTCCAAAATGTTGAAAGGAACTCGAAACATGTCAACCTTGGTTTTGAGAATCTCTCCCGGAATGTGAGAGATTTGGACGTGAAAGGGTACCAATCTTGTCGGGGATCGGGAACCCTTCGCGAGAATGCCCAAAGTTTCAGCGGGATTTCCAAAATGTTGAAAGGAACTCGAACCATGTCAACCTTGGTTTTGAGAATCTCTCCCGGAGTTTGAGAGATTTGGACGTGAAAGGGTACCAGTCTTGTCGGGGATTGGGAACCCTTCGCGAGAATGTCCAAAGTTTCAGCGGGATTTCCAAAATGTTGAAAGGAACTCGAAACATGTCAACCTTGGTTTTGAGAATCTCTCCCGGAGTTTGAGAGATTTGGATGTGAAAGGGTACCAATCTTGTCGGGGATCGGGACCCCTTCGCGAGAATGTCCAAAGTTTCAGCGGGATTTCCAAAATGTTGAAAGGAACTCGAACGATGTCAACCTTGGTTTTGAGAATCTCTCCCGGACTTTGAGAGATTTGGACGTGAAAGGGTACCAATCTTGTCGGGGATTGGGAACCCTTCGCGAGAATGTCCAAAGTTTCAGCGGGATTTCCAAAATGTTGAAAGGAACTCGAAACATGTCAACCTTGGTTTTGAGAATCTCTCCCGGAGTTTGAGAGATTTGGACGTGAAAGGGTACCAATCTTGTCGGGGATCGGGACCCCTTCGCGAGAATGTCCAAAGTTTCAGCGGGATTTCCAAAATGTTGAAAGGAACTCGAACCATGTCAACCTTGGTTTTGAGAATCTCTCCCGGAGTTTGAGAGATTTGGACGTGAAAGGGTACCAGTCTTGTCAAGGATCGGGAACCCTTCGCGAGAATGTCCAAAGTTTCAGCGGGATTTCCAAAATGTTGAAAGGAACTCGAACCATGTCAACCTTGGTTTTGAGAATCTCTCCCGGAGTGTGAGAGATTTGGACGTGAAAGGGTACCAATCTTGTCGGGGATCGGGAACCCTTCGCGAGAATGCCCAAAGTTTCAGCGGGATTTCCAAAATGTTGAAAGGAACTCGAACCATGTCAACCTTGGTTTTGAGAATCTCTCCCGGAGTTTGAGAGATTTGGACGTGAAAGGGTACCAGTCTTGTCGGGGATTGGGAACCCTTCGCGAGAATGTCCAAAGTTTCAGCGGGATTTCCAAAATGTTGAAAGGAACTCGAAACATGTCAACCTTGGTTTTGAGAATCTCTCCCGGAGTTTGAGAGATTTGGATGTGAAAGGGTACCAATCTTGTCGGGGATCGGGACCCCTTCGCGAGAATGTCCAAAGTTTCAGCGGGATTTCCAAAATGTTGAAAGGAACTCGAACGATGTCAACCTTGGTTTTGAGAATCTCTCCCGGACTTTGAGAGATTTGGACGTGAAAGGGTACCAGTCTTGTCAAGGATCGGGAACCCTTCGCGAGAATGTCCAAAGTTTCAGCGGGATTTCCAAAATGTTGAAAGGAACTCGAACCATGTCAACCTTGGTTTTGAGAATCTCTCCCGGAGTTTGAGAGATTTGGACGTGAAAGGGTTCCAATCTTGTCGGGGATTGGGAACCCTTCGCGAGAATGTCCAAAGTTTCAGCGGGATTTCCAAAATGTTGAAAGGAACTCGAAACATGTCAACCTTGGTTTTGAGAATCTCTCCCGGAGTTTGAGAGATTTGGACGTGAAAGGGTACCAATCTTGTGGGGGATCGGGAAGCCTTCGCGAGAATGTCCAAAGTTTCAGTGGGATTTCCAAAATGTTGAAAGGAACTCGAAACATGTCAACCTTGGTTTTGAGAATCTCTCCCGGAGTTTGAGAGATTTGGACGTGAAAGGGTTCCAATCTTGTCGGGGATTGGGAACCCTTCGCGAGAATGTCCAAAGTTTCAGCGGGATTTCCAAAATGTTGAAAGGAACTCGAAACATGTCAACCTTGGTTATGAGAATCTCTCCCGGAGTTTGAGAGATTTGGACGTGAAAGGGTGCCAATCTTGTCGGGGATCGGGAACCCTTCGCGAGAATGTCCAAAGTTTCAGCGGGATTTCCAAAATGTTGAAAGGAACTCGAAACATGTCAACCTTGGTTTTGAGAATCTCTCCCGGAGTTTGAGAGATTTGGACGTGAAAGGGTACCAATCTTGTCGGGGATTGGGAACCCTTCGCGAGAATGTCCAAAGTTTCAGCGGGATTTCCAAAATGTTGAAAGGAACTCGAAACATGTCAACCTTGGTTTTGAGAATCTCTCCCGGAGTTTGAGAGATTTGGACGTGAAAGGGTACCAATCTTGTCGGGGATCGGGACCCCTTCGCGAGAATGTCCAAAGTTTCAGCGGGATTTCCAAAATGTTGAAAGGAACTCGAACCATGTCAACCTTGGTTTTGAGAATCTCTCCCGGACTTTGAGAGATTTGGACGTGAAAGGGTACCAGTCTTGTCAAGGATCGGGAACCCTTCGCGAGAATGTCCAAAGTTTCAGCGGGATTTCCAAAATGTTGAAAGGAACTCGAAACATGTCAACCTTGGTTTTGAGAATCTCTCCCGGAGTTTGAGAGATTTGGACGTGAAAGGCTACCAATCTTGTTGGGGATTGGGAACCCTTCGCAGGAATGTCCGAAGTTTCAGCGGGATTTCCAAAATGTTGAAAGAAACTCGAAACATGTCAACCTTGGTTTTGAGAATCTCTCCCGGAGTTTGAGAGATTTGGACGTGAAAGGGTTCCAATCTTGTCGGGGATTGGGAACCCTTCGCGAGAATGTCCAAAGTTTCAGCGGGATTTCCAAAATGTTGAAAGGAACTCGAAACATGTCAACCTTGGTTTTGAGAATCTCTCCCGGAGTTTGAGAGATTTGGACGTGAAAGGGTACCAATCTTGTGGGGGATCGGGAACCCTTCGCGAGAATGTCCAAAGTTTCAGTGGGATTTCCAAAATGTTGAAAGGAACTCGAAACATGTCAACCTTGGTTTTGAGAATCTCTCCCGGAGTTTGAGAGATTTGGACGTGAAAGGGTTCCAATCTTGTCGGGGATTGGGAACCCTTCGCGAGAATGTCCAAAGTTTCAGCGGGATTTCCAAAATGTTGAAAGGAACTCGAAACATGTCAACCTTGGTTATGAGAATCTCTCCCGGAGTTTGAGAGATTTGGACGTGAAAGGGTGCCAATCTTGTCGGGGATCGGGAACCCTTCGCGAGAATGTCCAAAGTTTCAGCGGGACTTCCAAAATGTTGAAAGGAACTCGAAACATGTCAACCTTGGTTTTGAGAATCTCTCCCGGAGTTTGAGAGATTTGGACGTGAAAGGGTACCAATCTTGTCGGGGATTGGGAACCCTTCGCGAGAATGTCCAAAGTTTCAGCGGGATTTCCAAAATGTTGAAAGGAACTCGAAACATGTCAACCTTGGTTTTGAGAATCTCTCCCGGAGTTTGAGAGATTTGGACGTGAAAGGGTACCAATCTTGTCGGGGATCGGGACCCCTTCGCGAGAATGTCCAAAGTTTCAGCGGGATTTCCAAAATGTTGAAAGGAACTCGAACCATGTCAACCTTGGTTTTGAGAATCTCTCCCGGACTTTGAGAGATTTGGACGTGAAAGGGTACCAGTCTTGTCAAGGATCGGGAACCCTTCGCGAGAATGTCCAAAGTTTCAGCGGGATTTCCAAAATGTTGAAAGGAACTCGAAACATGTCAACCTTGGTTTTGAGAATCTCTCCCGGAGTTTGAGAGATTTGGACGTGAAAGGCTACCAATCTTTTTGGGGATTGGGAACCCTTCGCAGGAATGTCCAAAGTTTCAGCGGGATTTCCAAAATGTTGAAAGGAACTCGAAACATGTCAACCTTGGTTTTGAGAATCTCTCCCGGACTTTGAGAGATTTGGACGTGAAAGGGTACCAATCTTGTCGGGGATCGGGAACCCTTCGCGAGAATGTCCAAAGTTTCAGCGGGATTTCCAAAATGTTGAAAGGAACTCGAAGCATGTCAACCTTGGTTTTGAGAATCTCTCCCGGAGTGTGAGAGATTTGGACGTGAAAGGGTACCAATCTTGTCGGGGATCGGGAACCCTTCGCGAGAATGTCCAAAGTTTCAGCGGGATTTCCAAAATGTTGAAAGGAACTCGAAACATGTCAACCTTGGTTTTGAGAATCTCTCCCGGAGTTTGAGAGATTTGGACGTGAAAGGGTACCAATCTTGTCGGGGATCGGGACCCCTTCGCGAGAATGTCCAAAGTTTCAGCGGGATTTCCAAAATGTTGAAAGGAACTCGAACCATGTCAACCTTGGTTTTGAGAATCTCTCCCGGAGTTTGAGAGATTTGGACGTGAAAGGGTACCAGTCTTGTCAAGGATCGGGAACCCTTCGCGAGAATGTCCAAAGTTTCAGCGGGATTTCCAAAATGTTGAAAGGAACTCGAAACATGTCAACCTTGGTTTTGAGAATCTCTCCCGGAGTTTGAGAGATTTGGACGTGAAAGGCTACCAATCTTGTTGGGGATTGGGAACCCTTCGCAGGAATGTCCAAAGTTTCAGCGGGATTTCCAAAATGTTGAAAGGAACTCGAAACATGTCAACCTTGGTTTTGAGAATCTCTCCCGGAGTTTGAGAGATTTGGACGTGAAAGGGTACCAATATTGTCGGGGATCGGGAACCCTTCGCGAGAATGTCCAAAGTTTCAGCGGGATTTCCAAAATGTTGAAAGGAACTCGAAACATGTAACCTTGGTTTTGAGAATCTCTCCCGGAGTGTGAGAGATTTGGACGTGAAAGGGTACCAATCTTGTCGGGGATCGGGACCCCTTCGCGAGAATGTCCAAAGTTTCAGCGGGATTTCCAAAATGTTGAAAGGAACTCGAACCATGTCAACCTTGGTTTTGAGAATCTCTCCCGGAGTTTGAGAGATTTGGACGTGAAAGGGTACCAGTCTTGTCAAGGATCGGGAACCCTTCGCGAGAATGTCCAAAGTTTCAGCGGGATTTCCAAAATGTTGAAAGGAACTCGAAACATGTCAACCTTGGTTTTGAGAATCTCTCCCGGAGTTTGAGAGATTTGGACGTGAAAGGCTACCAATCTTGTTGGGGATTGGGAACCCTTCGCAGGAATGTCCAAAGTTTCAGCGGGATTTCCAAAATGTTGAAAGGAACTCGAAACATGTCAACCTTGGTTTTGAGAATCTCTCCCGGAGTTTGAGAGATTTGGACGTGAAAGGGTACCAATATTGTCGGGGATCGGGAACCCTTCGCGAGAATGTCCAAAGTTTCAGCGGGATTTCCAAAATGTTGAAAGGAACTCGAAACATGTAACCTTGGTTTTGAGAATCTCTCCCGGAGTGTGAGAGATTTGGACGTGAAAGGGTACCAATCTTGTCGGGGATCGGGAACCCTTCGCGAGAATGTCCAACGTTTCAGCGGGATTTCCAAAATGTTGAAAGGAACTCGAACCATGTCAACCTTGGTTTTGAGAATCTCTCCCGGAGTTTGAGAGATTTGGACGTGAAAGGGTACCAGTCTTGTCGGGGATTGGGAACCCTTCGCGAGAATGTCCAAAGTTTCAGCGGGATTTCCAAAATGTTGAGAGGAACTCGAAACATGTCAAGCTTGGTTTTGAGAATCTCTCCCGGAGTTTGAGAGATTTGGACGTGAAAGGGTACCAATCTTGTCGGGGATTGGGAACCCTTCGCGAGAATGTCCAAAGTTTCAGCGGGATTTCCAAAATGTTGAAAGGAACTCGAAACATGTCAACCTTGGTTTTGAGAATCTCTCCCGGAGTTTGAGAGATTTGGACGTGAAAGGGTACCAGTCTTGTTGGGGATTGGGAACCCTTCGCGAGAATGTCCAAAGTTTCAGCGGGATTTCCAAAATGTTGAAAGGAACTCGAAACATGTCAACCTTGGTGTTGAGAATCTCTCCCGGAGTTTGAGAGATTTGGACGTGAAAGGGTACCAATCTTGTCGGGGATCGGGAACCCTTCGCGAGAATGTCCAAAGTTTCAGCGGGATTTCCAAAATGTTGAAAGGAACTCGAAACATGTCAACCTTGGTTTTGAGAATCTCTCCCGGAGTGTGAGAGATTTGGACGTGAAAGGGTACCAGTCTTGTCGGGGATTGGGAACCCTTCGCGAGAATGTCCAAAGTTTCAGCGGGATTTCCAAAATGTTGAAAGGAACTCTAAACATGTCAACCTTGGTTTTGAGAATCTCTCCCGGAGTTTGAGAGATTTGGACGTGAAAGGGTTCCAATCTTGTCGGGGATTGGGAACCCTTCGCGAGAATGTCCAAAGTTTTAGCGGGATTTCCAAAATGTTGAAAGGAACTCGAACCATGTCAACCTTGGTTTTGAGAATCTCTCCCGGAGTTTGAGAGATTTGGACGTGAAAGGGTACCAATCTTGTCGGGGATCGGGAACCCTTCGCGAGAATGTCCAAAGTTTCAGCGGGATTTCCAAAATGTTGAAAGGAACTCGAAACATGTCAACCTTGGTTTTGAGAATCTCTCCCGGAGTTTGAGAGATTTGGACGTGAAAGGGTACCAGTCTTGTCAAGGATCGGGAACCCTTCGCGAGAATGTCCAGAGTTTCAGCGGGATTTCCAAAATGTTGAAAGGAACTCGAAACATGTAAACCTTGGTTTTGAGAATCTCTCCCGGAGTTTGAGAGATTTGGACGTGAAAGGGTACCAATCTTGTCGGGGATCGGGAACCCTTCGCGAGAATGTCCAAAGTTTCAGCGGGATTTCCAAAATGTTGAAAGGAACTCGAAACATGTCAACCTTGGTTTTGAGAATCTCTCCCGGAGTTTGAGAGATTTGGACGTGAAAGGGTACCAGTCTTGTCAAGGATCGGGAACCCTTCGCGAGAATGTCCAAAGTTTCAGCGGGATTTCCAAAATGTTGAAAGGAACTCGAAACATGTAAACCTTGGTTTTGAGAATCTCTCCCGGAGTTTGAGAGATTTGGACGTGAAAGGGTACCAATATTGTCGGGGATCGGGAACCCTTCGCGAGAATGTCCAAAGTTTCAGCGGGATTTCCAAAATGTTGAAAGGAACTCGAAACATGTCAACCTTGGTTTTGAGAATCTCTCCCGGAGTGTGAGAGATTTGGACGTGAAAGGGTACCAATCTTGTCGGGGATCGGGAACCCTTCGCGACAATGTCCAAAGTTTCAGCGGGATTTCCAAAATGTTGAAAGGAACTCGAACCATGTCAACCTTGGTTTTGAGAATCTCTCCCGGAGTTTGAGAGATTTGGACGTGAAAGGGTTCCAATCTTGTCGGGGATTGGGAACCCTTCGCGAGAATGTCCAAAGTTTCAGCGGGATTTCCAAAATGTTGAAAGGAACTCGAAACATGTCAACCTTGGTTATGAGAATCTCTCCCGGAGTTTGAGAGATTTGGACGTGAAAGGGTGCCAATCTTGTCGGGGATCGGGAACCCTTCGCGAGAATGTCCAAAGTTTCAGCGGGATTTCGAAAATGTTGAAAGGAACTCGAAACATGTCAACCTTGGTTTTGAGAATCTCTCCCGGAGTTTGAGAGATTTGGACGTGAAAGGGTACCAATCTTGTCGGGGATTGGGAACCCTTCGCGAGAATGTCCAAAGTTTCAGCGGGATTTCCAAAATGTTGAAAGGAACTCGAAACATGTCAACCTTGGTTTTGAGAATCTCTCCCGGAGTTTGAGAGATTTGGACGTGAAAGGGTACCAATCTTGTCGGGGATTGGGACCCCTTCGCGAGAATGTCCAAAGTTTCAGCGGGATTTCCAAAATGTTGAAAGGAACTCGAACCATGTCAACCTTGGTTTTGAGAATCTCTCCCGGAGTTTGAGAGATTTGGACGTGAAAGGGTACCAGTCTTGTCAAGGATCGGGAACCCTTCGCGAGAATGTCCAAAGTTTCAGCGGGATTTCCAAAATGTTGAAAGGAACTCGAAACATGTCAACCTTGGTTTTGAGAATCTCTCCCGGAGTTTGAGAGATTTGGACGTGAAAGGGTACCAATCTTGTCGGGGATCGGGACCCCTTCGCGAGAATGTCCAAAGTTTCAGCGGGATTTCCAAAATGTTGAAAGGAACTCGAACCATGTCAACCTTGGTTTTGAGAATCTCTCCCGGAGTTTGAGAGATTTGGACGTGAAAGGGTACCAGTCTTGTCAAGGATCGGGAACCCTTCGCGAGAATGTCCAAAGTTTCAGCGGGATTTCCAAAATGTTGAAAGGAACTCGAAACATGTCAACCTTGGTTTTGAGAATCTCTCCCGGAGTGTGAGAGATTTGGACGTGAAAGGCTACCAATCTTGTTGGGGATTGCGAACCCTTCGCAAGAATGTCCAAAGTTTCAGCGGGATTTCCAAAATGTTGAAAGGAACTCGAAACATGTAAACCTTGGTTTTGAGAATCTCTCCCGGAGTTTGAGAGATTTGGACGTGAAAGGGTACCAATATTGTCGGGGATCGGGAACCCTTCGCGAGAATGTCCAAAGTTTCAGCGGGATTTCCAAAATGTTGAAAGGAACTCGAAACATGTCAACCTTGGTTTTGAGAATCTCTCCCGGAGTGTGAGAGATTTGGACGTGAAAGGGTACCAGTCTTGTCGGGGATTGGGAACCCTTCGCGAGAATGTCCAAAGTTTCAGCGGGATTTCCAAAATGTTGAAAGGAACTCTAAACATGTCAACCTTGGTTTTGAGAATCTCTCCCGGAGTTTGAGAGATTTGGACGTGAAAGGGTTCCAATCTTGTCGGGGATTGGGAACCCTTCGCGAGAATGTCCAAAGTTTTAGCGGGATTTCCAAAATGTTGAAAGGAACTCGAACCATGTCAACCTTGGTTTTGAGAATCTCTCCCGGAGTTTGAGAGATTTGGACGTGAAAGGGTACCAATCTTGTCGGGGATCGGGAACCCTTCGCGAGAATGTCCAAAGTTTCAGCGGGATTTCCAAAATGTTGAAAGGAACTCGAAACATGTCAACCTTGGTTTTGAGAATCTCTCCCGGAGTTTGAGAGATTTGGACGTGAAAGGGTACCAGTCTTGTCAAGGATCGTGAACCCTTCGCGAGAATGTCCAAAGTTTCAGCGGGATTTCCAAAATGTTGAAAGGAACTCGAAACATGTAAACCTTGGTTTTGAGAATCTCTCCCGGAGTTTGAGAGATTTGGAAGTGAAAGGGTACCAATCTTGTCGGGGATCGGGAACCCTTCGCGAGAATGTCCAAAGTTTCAGCGGGATTTCCAAAATGTTGAAAGGAACTCGAAACATGTCAACCTTGGTTTTGAGAATCTCTCCCGGAGTTTGAGAGATTTGGACGTGAAAGGGTACCAGTCTTGTCAAGGATCGGGAACCCTTCGCGAGAATGTCCAAAGTTTCAGCGGGATTTCCAAAATGTTGAAAGGAACTCGAAACATGTAAACCTTGGTTTTGAGAATCTCTCCCGGAGTTTGAGAGATTTGGACGTGAAAGGGTACCAATATTGTCGGGGATCGGGAACCCTTCGCGAGAATGTCCAAAGTTTCAGCGGGATTTCCAAAATGTTGAAAGGAACTCGAAACATGTCAACCTTGGTTTTGAGAATCTCTCCCGGAGTGTGAGAGATTTGGACGTGAAAGGGTACCAATCTTGTCGGGGATCGGGAACCCTTCGCGACAATGTCCAAAGTTTCAGCGGGATTTCCAAAATGTTGAAAGGAACTCGAACCATGTCAACCTTGGTTTTGAGAATCTCTCCCGGAGTTTGAGAGATTTGGACGTGAAAGGGTTCCAATCTTGTCGGGGATTGGGAACCCTTCGCGAGAATGTCCAAAGTTTCAGCGGGATTTCCAAAATGTTGAAAGGAACTCGAAACATGTCAACCTTGGTTATGAGAATCTCTCCCGGAGTTTGAGAGATTTGGACGTGAAAGGGTGCCAATCTTGTCGGGGATCGGGAACCCTTCGCGAGAATGTCCAAAGTTTCAGCGGGATTTCGAAAATGTTGAAAGGAACTCGAAACATGTCAACCTTGGTTTTGAGAATCTCTCCCGGAGTTTGAGAGATTTGGACGTGAAAGGGTACCAATCTTGTCGGGGATTGGGAACCCTTCGCGAGAATGTCCAAAGTTTCAGCGGGATTTCCAAAATGTTGAAAGGAACTCGAAACATGTCAAGCTTGGTTTTGAGAATCTCTCCCGGAGTTTGAGAGATTTGGACGTGAAAGGCTACCAATCTTGTTGGGGAATGGGAACCCTTCGCAGGAATGTCCAAAGTTTCAGCGGGATTTCCAAAATGTTGAAAGGAACTCGAAACATGTCAACCTTGGTTTTGAGAATCTCTCCCGGAGTTTGAGAGATTTGGACGTGAAAGGGTACCAATATTGTCGGGGATCGGGAACCCTTCGCGAGAATGTCCAAAGTTTCAGCGGGATTTCCAAAATGTTGAAAGGAACTCGAAACATGTCAACCTTGGTTTCGAGAATCTCTCCCGGAGTGTGAGAGATTTGGACGTGAAAGGGTACCAATCTTGTCGGGGATCGGGAACCCTTCGCGAGAATGTCCAAAGTTTCAGCGGGATTTCCAAAATGTTGAAAGGAACTCGAACCATGTCAACCTTGGTTTTGAGAATCTCTCCCGGAGTTTGAGAGATTTGGACGTGAAAGGGTACCAGTCTTGTCGGGGATTGGGAACCCTTCGCGAGAATGTCCAAAGTTTCAGCGGGATTTCCAAAATGTTGAAAGGAACTCGAAACATGTCAACCTTGGTTTTGAGAATCTCTCCCGGAGTTTGAGAGATTTGGACGTGAAAGGGTACCAGTCTTGTCAAGGATCGGGAACCCTTCGCGAGAATGTCCAAAGTTTCAGCGGGATTTCCAAAATGTTGAAAGGAACTCGAAATATGTCAACCTTGGTTTTGAGAATCTCTCCCGGAGTTTGAGAGATTTGGACGTGAAAGGCTACCAATCTTGTTGGGGATTGGGAACCCTTCGCAAGAATGTCCGAAGTTTCAGCGGGATTTCCAAAATGTTGAAAGGAACTCGAAACATGTCAACCTTGGTTTTGAGAATCTCTCCCGGAGTTTGAGAGATTTGGACGTGAAAGGCTACCAGTCTTGTTGGGGATTGGGAACCCTTCGCGAGAATGTCCAAAGTTTCAGCGGGATTTCCAAAATGTTGAAAGGAACTCGAAACATGTCAACCTTGGTTTTGAGAATCTCTCCCGGAGTTTGAGAGATTTGGACGTGAAAGGGTACCAATATTGTCGGGGATCGGGAACCCTTCGCGAGAAAGTCCAAAGTTTCAGCGGGATTTCCAAAATGTTGAAAGGAACTCGAAACATGTCAACCTTGGTTTTGAGAATCTCTCCCGGAGTGTGAAAGATTTGGACGTGAAAGGCTACCAATCTTGTTGGGGATTAGGAACCCTTCGCGAGAATGTCCAAAGTTTCAGCGGGATTTCCAAAATGTTGAAAGGAACTCTAAACATGTCAACCTTGGTTTTGAGAATCTCTCCCGGAGTTTGAGAGATTTGGACGTGAAAGGGTTCCAATCTTGTCGGGGATTGGGAACCCTTCGCGAGAATGTCCAAAGTTTCAGCGGGATTTCCAAAATGTTGAAAGGAACTCGAAACATGTAAACCTTGGTTTTGAGAATCTCTCCCGGAGTTTGAGAGATTTGGACGTGAAAGGGTACCAATCTTGTCGGGGATCGGGAACCCTTCGCGAGAATGTCCAAAGTTTCAGCGGGATTTCCAAAATGTTGAAAGGAACTCGAAACATGTCAACCTTGGTTTTGAGAATCTCTCCCGGAGTTTGAGAGATTTGGACGTGAAAGGGTACCAATCTTGTCGGGGATTGGGAACCCTTCGCGAGAATGTCCAAAGTTTCAGCGGGATTTCCAAAATGTTGAAAGGAACTCGAAACATGTCAACCTTGGTTTTGAGAATCTCTCCTGGAGTTTGAGAGATTTGGACGTGAAAGGGTGCCAATCTTGTCGGGGATCGGGAACCCTTCGCGAGAATGTCCAAAGTTTCAGCGGGATTTCCAAAATGTTGAAAGGAACTCGAAACATGTCAACCTTGGTTTTGAGAATCTCTCCCGGAGTTTGAGAGATTTGGACGTGAAAGGGTACCAATCTTGTCGGGGATTGGGAACCCTTCGCGAGAATGTCCAAAGTTTCAGCGGGATTTCCAAAATGTTGAAAGGAACTCGAAACATGTCAACCTTGGTTTTGAGAATCTCTCCCGGACTTTGAGAGATTTGGACGTGAAAGGGTACCAGTCTTGTCAAGGATAGGGAACCCTTCGCGAGAATGTCCAAAGTTTCAGCGGGATTTCCAAAATGTTGAAAGGAACTCGAAACATGTCAACCTTGGTTTTGAGAATCTCTCCCAGAGTGTGAGAGATTTGGACGTGAAAGGGTACCAATCTTGTCGGGGATCGGGAACCCTTCGCGAGAATGCCCAAAGTTTCAGCGGGATTTCCAAAATGTTGAAAGGAACTCGAACCATGTCAACCTTGGTTTTGAGAATCTCTCCCGGAGTTTGAGAGATTTGGACGTGAAAGGGTACCAGTCTTGTCGGGGATTGGGAACCCTTCGCGAGAATGTCCAAAGTTTCAGCGGGATTTCCAAAATGTTGAGAGGAACTCGAAACATGTCAAGCTTGGTTTTGAGAATCTCTCCCGGAGTTTGAGAGATTTGGACGTGAAAGGGTACCAATCTTGTCGGGATTGGGAACCCTTCGCGACAATGTCCAAAGTTTCAGCGGGATTTCCAAAATGTTGAAAGGAACTCGAAACATGTCAACCTTGGTTTTGAGAATCTCTCCTGGAGTTTGAGAGATTTGGACGTGAAAGGGTACCAGTCTTGTTGGGGATTGGGAACCCTTCGCGAGAATGTCCAAAGTTTCAGCGGGATTTCCAAAATGTTGAAAGGAACTCGAAACATGTCAACCTTGGTGTTGAGAATCTCTCCCGGAGTTTGAGAGATTTGGACGTGAAAGGGTACCAATCTTGTCGGGGATTGGGAACCCTTCGCGAGAATGTCCAAAGTTTCAGCGAGATTTCCAAAATGTTGAAAGGAACTCGAAACATGTCAACCTTGGTTTTGAGAATCTCTCCCGGAGTTTGAGAGATTTGGACGTGAAAGGCTACCAATCTTGTTGGGGATTGGGAACCCTTCGCAGGAATGTCCAAAGTTTCAGCGGGATTTCCAAAATGTTGAAAGGAACTCGAAACATGTCAACCTTGGTTTTGAGAATCTCTCCCGGAGTTTGAGAGATTTGGACGTGAAAGGGTACCAATCTTGTCGGGGATCGGGAACCCTTCGCGAGAATGCCCAAAGTTTCAGCGGGATTTCCAAAATGTTGAAAGGAACTCGAACCATGTCAACCTTGGTTTTGAGAATCTCTCCCGGAGTTTGAGAGATTTGGACGTGAAAGGGTACCAGTCTTGTCGGGGATTGGGAACCCTTCGCGAGAATGTCCAAAGTTTCAGCGGGATTTCCAAAATGTTGAAAGGAACTCGAAACATGTCAACCTTGGTTTTGAGAATCTCTCCCGGAGTTTGAGAGATTTGGACGTGAAAGGGTACCAATCTTGTCGGGGATTGGGAACCCTTCGCGAGAATGTCCAAAGTTTCAGCGGGATTTCCAAAATGTTGAAAGGAACTCGAAACATGTCAACCTTGGTTTTGAGAATCTCTCCTGGAGTTTGAGAGATTTGGACGTGAAAGGGTAGCAGTCTTGTTGGGGATTGGGAACCCTTCGCGAGAATGTCCAAAGTTTCAGCAGGATTTCCAAAATGTTGAAAGGAACTCGAAACATGTCAACCTTGGTGTTGAGAATCTCTCCCGGAGTTTGAGAGATTTGGACGTGAAAGGGTACCAATCTTGTCGGGGATTGGGAACCCTTCGCGAGAATGTCCAAAGTTTCAGCGGGATTTCCAAAATGTTGAAAGGAACTCGAAACATGTCAACCTTGGTTTTGAGAATCTCTCCCGGAGTTTGAGAGATTTGGACGTGAAAGGGTACCAATCTTGTCGGGGATCGGGACCCCTTCGCGAGAATGTCCAAAGTTTCAGCGGGATTTCCAAAATGTTGAAAGGAACTCGAACCATGTCAACCTTGGTTTTGAGAATCTCTCCCGGAGTTTGAGAGATTTGGACGTGAAAGGGTACCAGTCTTGTCAAGGATCGGGAACCCTTCGCGAGAATGTCCAAAGTTTCAGCGGGATTTCCAAAATGTTGAAAGGAACTCGAAATATGTCAACCTTGGTTTTGAGAATCTCTCCCGGAGTTTGAGAGATTTGGACGTGAAAGGCTACCAATCTTGTTGGGGATTGGGAACCCTTCGCAAGAATGTCCGAAGTTTCAGCGGGATTTCCAAAATGTTGAAAGGAACTCGAAACATGTCAACCTTGGTTTTGAGAATCTCTCCCGGAGTTTGAGAGATTTGGACGTGAAAGGCTACCAGTCTTGTTGGGGATTGGGAACCCTTCGCGAGAATGTCCAAAGTTTCAGCGGGATTTCCAAAATGTTGAAAGGAACTCGAAACATGTCAACCTTGGTTTTGAGAATCTCTCCCGGAGTTTGAGAGATTTGGACGTGAAAGGGTACCAATATTGTCGGGGATCGGGAACCCTTCGCGAGAATGTCCAAAGTTTCAGCGGGATTTCCAAAATGTTGAAAGGAACTCGAAACATGTCAACCTTGGTTTTGAGAATCTCTCCCGGAGTGTGAAAGATTTGGACGTGAAAGGCTACCAATCTTGTTGGGGATTAGGAACCCTTCGCGAGAATGTCCAAAGTTTCAGCGGGATTTCCAAAATGTTGAAAGGAACTCTAAACATGTCAACCTTGGTTTTGAGAATCTCTCCCGGAGTTTGAGAGATTTGGACGTGAAAGGGTTCCAATCTTGTCGGGGATTGGGAACCCTTCGCGAGAATGTCCAAAGTTTCAGCGGGATTTCCAAAATGTTGAAAGGAACTCGAAACATGTCAACCTTGGTTTTGAGAATCTCTCCCGGAGTTTGAGAGATTTGGACGTGAAAGGGTACCAATCTTGTCGGGGATTGGGAACCCTTCGCGAGAATGTCCAAAGTTTCAGCGGGATTTCCAAAATGTTGAAAGGAACTCGAAACATGTCAACCTTGGTTATGAGAATCTCTCCTGGAGTTTGAGAGATTTGGACGTGAAAGGGTGCCAATCTTGTCGGGGATCGGGAACCCTTCGCGAGAATGTCCAAAGCTTCAGCGGGATTTCCAAAATGTTGAAAGGAACTCGAAACATGTCAACCTTGGTTTTGAGAATCTCTCCCGGAGTTTGAGAGATTTGGACGTGAAAGGGTACCAATCTTGTCGGGGATTGGGAACCCTTCGCGAGAATGTCCAAAGTTTCAGCGGGATTTCCAAAATGTTGAAAGGAACTCGAAACATGTCAACCTTGGTTTTGAGAATCTCTCCCGGACTTTGAGAGATTTGGACGTGAAAGGGTACCAGTCTTGTCAAGGATCGGGAACCCTTCGCGAGAATGTCCAAAGTTTCAGCGGGATTTCCAAAATGTTGAAAGGAACTCGAAACATGTAAACCTTGGTTTTGAGAATCTCTCCCGGAGTTTGAGAGATTTGGACGTGAAAGGCTACCAATCTTGTTGGGGATTGGGAACCCTTCGCAGGAATGTCCAAAGTTTCAGCGGGATTTCCAAAATGTTGAAAGGAACTCGAAACATGTCAACCTTGGTTTTGAGAATCTCTCCCGGAGTTTGAGAGATTTGGACGTGAAAGGGTACCAATCTTGTCGGGGATCGGGAACCCTTCGCGAGAATGTCCAAAGTTTCAGCGGGATTTCCAAAATGTTGAAAGGAACTCGAAACATGTCAACCTTGGTTTTGAGAATCTCTCCCAGAGTGTGAGAGATTTGGACGTGAAAGGGTACCAATCTTGTCGGGGATCGGGAACCCTTCGCGAGAATGCCCAAAGTTTCAGCGGGATTTCCAAAATGTTGAAAGGAACTCGAACCATGTCAACCTTGGTTTTGAGAATCTCTCCCGGAGTTTGAGAGATTTGGACGTGAAAGGGTACCAGTCTTGTCGGGGATTGGGAACCCTTCGCGAGAATGTCCAAAGTTTCAGCGGGATTTCCAAAATGTTGAGAGGAACTCGAAACATGTCAAGCTTGGTTTTGAGAATCTCTCCCGGAGTTTGAGAGATTTGGACGTGAAAGGGTACCAATCTTGTCGGGGATTGGGAACCCTTCGCGACAATGTCCAAAGTTTCAGCGGGATTTCCAAAATGTTGAAAGGAACTCGAAACATGTCAACCTTGGTTATGAGAATCTCTCCTGGAGTTTGAGAGATTTGGACGTGAAAGGGTGCCAATCTTGTCGGGGATCGGGAACCCTTCGCGAGAATGTCCAAAGCTTCAGCGGGATTTCCAAAATGTTGAAAGGAACTCGAAACATGTCAACCTTGGTTTTGAGAATCTCTCCCGGAGTTTGAGAGATTTGGACGTGAAAGGGTACCAATCTTGTCGGGGATTGGGAACCCTTCGCGAGAATGTCCAAAGTTTCAGCGGGATTTCCAAAATGTTGAAAGGAACTCGAAACATGTCAACCTTGGTTTTGAGAATCTCTCCCGGACTTTGAGAGATTTGGACGTGAAAGGGTACCAGTCTTGTCAAGGATCGGGAACCCTTCGCGAGAATGTCCAAAGTTTCAGCGGGATTTCCAAAATGTTGAAAGGAACTCGAAACATGTAAACCTTGGTTTTGAGAATCTCTCCCGGAGTTTGAGAGATTTGGACGTGAAAGGCTACCAATCTTGTTGGGGATTGGGAACCCTTCGCAGGAATGTCCAAAGTTTCAGCGGGATTTCCAAAATGTTGAAAGGAACTCGAAACATGTCAACCTTGGTTTTGAGAATCTCTCCCGGAGTTTGAGAGATTTGGACGTGAAAGGGTACCAATCTTGTCGGGGATCGGGAACCCTTCGCGAGAATGTCCAAAGTTTCAGCGGGATTTCCAAAATGTTGAAAGGAACTCGAAACATGTCAACCTTGGTTTTGAGAATCTCTCCCAGAGTGTGAGAGATTTGGACGTGAAAGGGTACCAATCTTGTCGGGGATCGGGAACCCTTCGCGAGAATGCCCAAAGTTTCAGCGGGATTTCCAAAATGTTGAAAGGAACTCGAACCATGTCAACCTTGGTTTTGAGAATCTCTCCCGGAGTTTGAGAGATTTGGACGTGAAAGGGTACCAGTCTTGTCGGGGATTGGGAACCCTTCGCGAGAATGTCCAAAGTTTCAGCGGGATTTCCAAAATGTTGAGAGGAACTCGAAACATGTCAAGCTTGGTTTTGAGAATCTCTCCCGGAGTTTGAGAGATTTGGACGTGAAAGGGTACCAATCTTGTCGGGGATTGGGAACCCTTCGCGACAATGTCCAAAGTTTCAGCGGGATTTCCAAAATGTTGAAAGGAACTCGAAACATGTCAACCTTGGTTTTGAGAATCTCTCCTGGAGTTTGAGAGATTTGGACGTGAAAGGGTACCAGTCTTGTTGGGGATTGGGAACCCTTCGCGAGAATGTCCAAAGTTTCAGCGGGATTTCCAAAATGTTGAAAGGAACTCGAAACATGTCAACCTTGGTGTTGAGAATCTCTCCCGGAGTTTGAGAGATTTGGACGTGAAAGGGTACCAATCTTGTCGGGGATTGGGAACCCTTCGCGAGAATGTCCAAAGTTTCAGCGAGATTTCCAAAATGTTGAAAGGAACTCGAAACATGTCAACCTTGGTTTTGAGAATCTCTCCCGGAGTTTGAGAGATTTGGACGTGAAAGGGTACCAATCTTGTTGGGGATTGGGAACCCTTCGCAGGAATGTCCAAAGTTTCAGCGGGATTTCCAAAATGTTGAAAGGAACTCGAAACATGTCAACCTTGGTTTTGAGAATCTCTCCCGGAGTTTGAGAGATTTGGACGTGAAAGGGTACCAATATTGTCGGGGATCGGGAACCCTTCGCGAGAATGTCCAAAGTTTCAGCGGGATTTCCAAAATGTTGAAAGGAACTCGAAACATGTCAACCTTGGTTTTGAGAATCTCTCCCAGAGTGTGAGAGATTTGGACGTGAAAGGGTACCAATCTTGTCGGGGATCGGGAACCCTTCGCGAGAATGCCCAAAGTTTCAGCGGGATTTCCAAAATGTTGAAAGGAACTCGAACCATGTCAACCTTGGTTTTGAGAATCTCTCCCGGAGTTTGAGAGATTTGGACGTGAAAGGGTACCAGTCTTGTCGGGGATTGGGAACCCTTCGCGAGAATGTCCAAAGTTTCAGCGGGATTTCCAAAATGTTGAAAGGAACTCGAAACATGTCAACCTTGGTTTTGAGAATCTCTCCCGGAGTTTGAGAGATTTGGACGTGAAAGGGTACCAATCTTGTCGGGGATTGGGAACCCTTCGCGAGAATGTCCAAAGTTTCAGCGGGATTTCCAAAATGTTGAAAGGAACTCGAAACATGTCAACCTTGGTTTTGAGAATCTCTCCTGGAGTTTGAGAGATTTGGACGTGAAAGGGTACCAGTCTTGTTGGGGATTGGGAACCCTTCGCGAGGATGTCCAAAGTTTCAGCGGGATTTCCAAAATGTTGAAAGGAACTCGAAACATGTCAACCTTGGTTTTGAGAATCTCTCCCGGAGTTTGAGAGATTTGGACGTGAAAGGGTACCAATCTTGTCGGGGATTGGGAACCCTTCGCGAGAATGTCCAAAGTTTCAGCGAGATTTCCAAAATGTTGAAAGGAACTCGAAACATGTCAACCTTGGTTTTGAGAATCTCTCCCGGAGTTTGAGAGATTTGGACGTGAAAGGGTACCAATATTGTCGGGGATTGGGAACCCTTCGCGAGAATGTCCAAAGTTTCAGCGGGATTTCCAAAATGTTGAAAGGAACTCGAAACATGTCAACCTTGGTTTTGAGAATCTCTCCCGGAGTTTGAGAGATTTGGACGTGAAAGGGTACCAATATTGTCGGGGATCGGGAACCCTTCGCGAGAATGTCCAAAGTTTCAGCGGGATTTCCAAAATGTTGAAAGGAACTCGAAACATGTCAACCTTGGTTTTGAGAATCTCTCCCGGAGTGTGAGAGATTTGGACGTGAAAGGGTACCAATCTTGTCGGGGATCGGGAACCCTTCGCGAGAATGCCCAAAGTTTCAGCGGGATTTCCAAAATGTTGAAAGGAACTCGAACCATGTCAACCTTGGTTTTGAGAATCTCTCCCGGAGTTTGAGAGATTTGGACGTGAAAGGGTACCAGTCTTGTCGGGGATTGGGAACCCTTCGCGAGAATGTCCAAAGTTTCAGCGGGATTTCCAAAATGTTGAGAGGAACTCGAAACATGTCAAGCTTGGTTTTGAGAATCTCTCCCGGAGTTTGAGAGATTTGGACGTGAAAGGGTACCAATCTTGTCGGGGATTGGGAACCCTTCGCGAGAATGTCCAAAGTTTCAGCGGGATTTCCAAAATGTTGAAAGGAACTCGAAACATGTCAACCTTGGTTTTGAGAATCTCTCCTGGAGTTTGAGAGATTTGGACGTGAAAGGGTACCAGTCTTGTTGGGGATTGGGAACCCTTCGCGAGAATGTCCAAAGTTTCAGCGGGATTTCCAAAATGTTGAAAGGAACTCGAAACATGTCAACCTTGGTGTTGAGAATCTCTCCCGGAGTTTGAGAGATTTGGACGTGAAAGGGTACCAATCTTGTCGGGGATTGGGAACCCTTCGCGAGAATGTCCAAAGTTTCAGCGGGATTTCCAAAATGTTGAAAGGAACTCGAAACATGTCAACCTTGGTTTTGAGAATCTCTCCCGGAGTGTGAGAGATTTGGACGTGAAAGGGTACCAATCTTGTCGGGGATCGGGACCCCTTCGTGAGAATGTCCAAAGTTTCAGCGGGATTTCCAAAATGTTGAAAGGAACTCGAAACATGTCAACCTTGGTTTTGAGAATCTCTCCTGGACTTTGAGAGATTTGGACGTGAAAGGGTACCAGTCTTGTCAAGGATCGGGAACCCTTCGCGAGAATGTCCAAAGTTTCAGCGGGATTTCCAAAATGTTGAAAGGAACTCGAAACATGTCAACCTTGGTTTTGAGAATCTCTCCCGGAGTTTGAGAGATTTGGACGTGAAAGGCTACCAATCTTGTTGGGGATTGGGAACCCTTCGCAAGAATGTCCAAAGTTTCAGCGGGATTTCCAAAATGTTGAAAGGAACTCGAAACATGTCAACCTTGGTTTTGAGAATCTCTCCCGGAGTGTGAGAGATTTGGACGTGAAAGGGTACCAATCTTGTCGGGGATCGGGAACCCTTCGCGAGAATGTCCAAAGTTTCAGCGGGATTTCCAAAATGTTGAAAGGAACTCGAAACATGTCAACCTTGGTTTTGAGAATCTCTCCCGGAGTTTGAGAGATTTGGACGTGAAAGGGTACCAATCTTGTCGGGGATCGGGAACCCTTCGCGAGAATGCCCAAAGTTTCAGCGGGATTTCCAAAATGTTGAAAGGAACTCGAACCATGTCAACCTTGGTTTTGAGAATCTCTCCCGGAGTTTGAGAGATTTGGACGTGAAAGGGTACCAGTCTTGTCGGGGATTGGGAACCCTTCGCGAGAATGTCCAAAGTTTCAGCGGGATTTCCAAAATGTTGAGAGGAACTCGAAACATGTCAAGCTTGGTTTTGAGAATCTCTCCCGGAGTTTGAGAGATTTGGACGTGAAAGGGTACCAATCTTGTCGGGGATTGGGAACCCTTCGCGAGAATGTCCAAAGTTTCAGCGGGATTTCCAAAATGTTGAAAGGAACTCGAAACATGTCAACCTTGGTTTTGAGAATCTCTCCTGGAGTTTGAGAGATTTGGACGTGAAAGGGTACCAGTCTTGTTGGGGATTGGGAACCCTTCGCGAGAATGTCCAAAGTTTCAGCGGGATTTCCAAAATGTTGAAAGGAACTCGAAACATGTCAACCTTGGTTTTGAGAATCTCTCCCGGAGTTTGAGAGATTTGGACGTGAAAGGGTACCAATCTTGTCGGGGATCGGGACCCCTTCGCGAGAATGTCCAAAGTTTCAGCGGGATTTCCAAAATGTTGAAAGGAACTCGAAACATGTCAACCTTGGTTTTGAGAATCTCTCCCGGAGTTTGAGAGATTTGGACATGAAAGGGTACCAGTCTTGTCAAGGATCGGGAACCCTTCGCGAGAATGTCCAAAGTTTCAGCGGGATTTCCAAAATGTTGAAAGGAACTCGAAACATGTCAACCTTGGTTTTGAGAATCTCTCCCGGAGTTTGAGAGATTTGGACGTGAAAGGGTACCAGTCTTGTTGGGGATTGAGAACCCTTCGCAAGAATGTCCAAAGTTTCAGCGGGATTTCCAAAATGTTGAAAGGAACTCGAAACATGTCAACCTTGGTTTTGAGAATCTCTCCCGGAGTTTGAGAGATTTGGACGTGAAAGGGTACCAATATTGTCGGGGATCGGGAACCCTTCGCGAGAATGTCCAAAGTTTCAGCGGGATTTCCAAAATGTTGAAAGGAACTCGAAACATGTCAACCTTGGTTTTGAGAATCTCTCCCGGAGTGTGAGAGATTTGGACGTGAAAGTGTACCAATCTTGTTGGGGATTGGGAACCCTTCGCGAGAATGACCAAAGTTTCAGCGGGATTTCCAAACTGTTGAAAGGAACTCGAAACATGTCAACCTTGGTTTTGAGAATCTCTCCCAGAGTTTGAGAGATTTGGACGTGAAAGGGTACCAGTCTTGTCGGGGATTGGGAACCCTTCGCGAGAATGTCCAAAGTTTCAGCGGGATTTCCAAAATGTTGAAAGGAACTCGAAACATGTCAACCTTGGTTTTGAGAATCTCTCCCGGAGTTTGAGAGATTTGGACGTGAAAGGGTACCAATCTTGTCGGGGATTGGGAACCCTTCGCGAGAATGTCCAAAGTTTCAGCGGGATTTCCAAAATGTTGAAAGGAACTCGAAACATGTCAACCTTGGTTTTGAGAATCTCTCCCGGACTTTGAGAGATTTGGACGTGAAAGGGTACCAGTCTTGTCAAGGATCGGGAACCCTTCGCGAGAATGTCCAAAGTTTCAGCGGGATTTCCAAAATGTTGAAAGGAACTCGAAACATGTAAACCTTGGTTTTGAGAATCTCTCCCGGAGTTTGAGAGATTTGGACGTGAAAGGCTACCAATCTTGTTGGGGATTGGGAACCCTTCGCAGGAATGTCCAAAGTTTCAGCGGGATTTCCAAAATGTTGAAAGGAACTCGAAACATGTCAACCTTGGTTTTGAGAATCTCTCCCGGAGTTTGAGAGATTTGGACGTGAAAGGGTACCAATATTGTCGGGGATCGGGAACCCTTCGCGAGAATGTCCAAAGTTTCAGCGGGATTTCCAAAATGTTGAAAGGAACTCGAAACATGTCAACCTTGGTTTTGAGAATCTCTCCCAGAGTGTGAGAGATTTGGACGTGAAAGGGTACCAATCTTGTCGGGGATCGGGAACCCTTCGCGAGAATGCCCAAAGTTTCAGCGGGATTTCCAAAATGTTGAAAGGAACTCGAACCATGTCAACCTTGGTTTTGAGAATCTCTCCCGGAGTTTGAGAGATTTGGACGTGAAAGGGTACCAGTCTTGTCGGGGATTGGGAACCCTTCGCGAGAATGTCCAAAGTTTCAGCGGGATTTCCAAAATGTTGAGAGGAACTCGAAACATGTCAAGCTTGGTTTTGAGAATCTCTCCCGGAGTTTGAGAGATTTGGACGTGAAAGGGTACCAATCTTGTCGGGGATTGGGAACCCTTCGCGAGAATGTCCAAAGTTTCAGCGGGATTTCCAAAATGTTGAAAGGAACTCGAAACATGTCAACCTTGGTTTTGAGAATCTCTCCTGGAGTTTGAGAGATTTGGACGTGAAAGGGTACCAGTCTTGTTGGGGATTGGGAACCCTTCGCGAGAATGTCCAAAGTTTCAGCGGGATTTCCAAAATGTTGAAAGGAACTCGAAACATGTCAACCTTGGTGTTGAGAATCTCTCCCGGAGTTTGAGAGATTTGGACGTGAAAGGGTACCAATCTTGTCGGGGATTGGGAACCCTTCGCGAGAATGTCCAAAGTTTCAGCGAGATTTCCAAAATGTTGAAAGGAACTCGAAACATGTCAACCTTGGTTTTGAGAATCTCTCCCGGAGTTTGAGAGATTTGGACGTGAAAGGGTACCAATATTGTCGGGGATTGGGAACCCTTCGCGAGAATGTCCAAAGTTTCAGCGGGATTTCCAAAATGTTGAAAGGAACTCGAAACATGTCAACCTTGGTTTTGAGAATCTCTCCCGGAGTTTGAGAGATTTGGACGTGAAAGGGTAGCAATATTGTCGGGGATCGGGAACCCTTCGCGAGAATGTCCAAAGTTTCAGCGGGATTTCCAAAATGTTGAAAGGAACTCGAAACATGTCAACCTTGGTTTTGAGAATCTCTCCCGGAGTGTGAGAGATTTGGACGTGAAAGGGTTCCAATCTTGTCGGGGATCGGGAACCCTTCGCGAGAATGCCCAGAGTTTCAGCGGGATTTCCAAAATGTTGAAAGGAACTCGAACCATGTCAACCTTGGTTTTGAGAATCTCTCCCGGAGTTTGAGAGATTTGGACGTGAAAGGGTACCAGTCTTGTCGGGGATTGGGAACCCTTCGCGAGAATGTCCAAAGTTTCAGCGGGATTTCCAAAATGTTGAGAGGAACTCGAAACATGTCAAGCTTGGTTTTGAGAATCTCTCCCGGAGTTTGAGAGATTTGGACGTGAAAGGGTACCAATCTTGTCGGGGATTGGGAACCCTTCGCGAGAATGTCCAAAGTTTCAGCGGGATTTCCAAAATGTTGAAAGGAACTCGAAACATGTCAACCTTGGTTTTGAGAATCTCTCCTGGAGTTTGAGAGATTTGGACGTGAAAGGGTACCAGTCTTGTTGGGGATTGGGAACCCTTCGCGAGAATGTCCAAAGTTTCAGCGGGATTTCCAAAATGTTGAAAGGAACTCGAAACATGTCAACCTTGGTGTTGAGAATCTCTCCCGGAGTTTGAGAGATTTGGACGTGAAAGGGTACCAATCTTGTCGGGGATTGGGAACCCTTCGCGAGAATGTCCAAAGTTTCAGCGGGATTTCCAAAATGTTGAAAGGAACTCGAAACATGTCAACCTTGGTTTTGAGAATCTCTCCCGGAGTTTGAGAGATTTGGACGTGAAAGGGTACCAATCTTGTCGGGGATCGGGACCCCTTCGTGAGAATGTCCAAAGTTTCAGCGGGATTTCCAAAATGTTGAAATGAACTCGAACCATGTCAACCTTGGTTTTGAGAATCTCTCCTGGACTTTGAGAGATTTGGACGTGAAAGGGTACCAGTCTTGTCAAGGATCGGGAACCCTTCGCGAGAATGTCCAAAGTTTCAGCGGGATTTCCAAAATGTTGAAAGGAACTCGAAACATGTCAACCTTGGTTTTGAGAATCTCTCCCGGAGTTTGAGAGATTTGGACGTGAAAGGCTACCAATCTTGTTGGGGATTGGGAACCCTTCGCAAGAATGTCCAAAGTTTCAGCGGGATTTCCAAAATGTTGAAAGGAACTCGAAACATGTCAACCTTGGTTTTGAGAATCTCTCCCGGAGTGTGAGAGATTTGGACGTGAAAGGGTACCAATCTTGTCGGGGATTGGGAACCCTTCGCGAGAATGTCCAAAGTTTCAGCGGGATTTCCAAAATGTTGAAAGGAACTCGAAACATGTCAACCTTGGTTTTGAGAATCTCTCCCGGAGTTTGAGAGATTTGGACGTGAAAGGGTACCA
This sequence comes from Streptopelia decaocto, assembly GCF_964273445.1. Classification (NCBI taxonomy): domain Eukaryota; kingdom Metazoa; phylum Chordata; class Aves; order Columbiformes; family Columbidae; genus Streptopelia; species Streptopelia decaocto. Next base: position 493,467 of record NW_028115428.1, on the reverse strand, counting down.
ATCTTGTCGGGGATCGGGAACCCTTCGCGAGAATGCCCAAAGTTTCAGCGGGATTTCCAAAATGTTGAAAGGAACTCGAACCATGTCAACCTTGGTTTTGAGAATCTCTCCCGGAGTGTGAGAGATTTGGACGTGAAAGGGTACCAGTCTTGTCGGGGATTGGGAACCCTTCGCGAGAATGTCCAAAGTTTCAGCGGGATTTCCAAAATGTTGAGAGGAACTCGAAACATGTCAAGCTTGGTTTTGAGAATCTCTCCCGGAGTTTGAGAGATTTGGACGTGAAAGGGTACCAATCTTGTCGGGGATTGGGAACCCTTCGCGAGAATGTCCAAAGTTTCAGCGGGATTTCCAAAATGTTGAAAGGAACTCGAAACATGTCAACCTTGGTTTTGAGAATCTCTCCTGGAGTTTGAGAGATTTGGACGTGAAAGGTTACCAGTCTTGTTGGGGATTGGGAACCCTTCGCGAGAATGTCCAAAGTTTCAGCGGGATTTCCAAAATGTTGAAAGGAACTCGAAACATGTCAACCTTGGTGTTGAGAATCTCTCCCGGAGTTTGAGAGATTTGGACGTGAAAGGGTACCAATCTTGTCGGGGATTGGGAACCCTTCGCGAGAATGTCCAAAGTTTCAGCGGGATTTCCAAAATGTTGAAAGGAACTCGAAACATGTCAACCTTGGTTTTGAGAATCTCTCCCGGAGTTTGAGAGATTTGGACGTGAAAGGGTACCAATCTTGTCGGGGATCGGGACCCCTTCGCGAGAATGTCCAAAGTTTCAGCGGGATTTCCAAAATGTTGAAAGGAACTCGAAACATGTCAACCTTGGTTTTGAGAATCTCTCCCGGAGTTTGAGAGATTTGGACATGAAAGGGTACCAGTCTTGTCAAGGATCGGGAACCCTTCGCGAGAATGTCCAAAGTTTCAGCGGGATTTCCAAAATGTTGAAAGGAACTCGAAACATGTCAACCTTGGTTATGAGAATCTCTCCCGGAGTTTGAGAGATTTGGACGTGAAAGGGTACCAATCTTGTGGGGGATTGAGAACCCTTCGCGAGAATGTCCAAAGTTTCAGCGGGATTTCCAAAATGTTGAAAGGAACTCGAAACATGTCAACCTTGGTTTTGAGAATCTCTCCCGGAGTTTGAGAGATTTGGACGTGAAAGGGTACCAATATTGTCGGGGATCGGGAACCCTTCGCGAGAATGTCCAAAGTTTCAGCGGGATTTCCAAAATGTTGAAAGGAACTCGAAACATGTCAACCTTGGTTTTGAGAATCTCTCCCGGAGTGTGAGAGATTTGGACGTGAAAGTGTACCAATCTTGTTGGGGATTGGGAACCCTTCGCGAGAATGACCAAAGTTTCAGCGGGATTTCCAAACTCTTGAAAGGAACTCGAAACATGTCAACCTTGGTTTTGAGAATCTCTCCCGGAGTTTGAGAGATTTGGACGTGAAAGGGTACCAGTCTTGTCGGGGATTGGGAACCCTTCGCGAGAATGTCCAAAGTTTCAGCGGGATTTCCAAAATGTTGAAAGGAACTCTAAACATGTCAACCTTGGTTTTGAGAATCTCTCCCGGAGTTTGAGAGATTTGGACGTGAAAGGGTTCCAATCTTGTCGGGGATTGGGAACCCTTCGCGAGAATGTCCAAAGTTTCAGCGGGATTTCCAAAATGTTGAAAGGAACTCGAAACATGTCACCCTTGGTTTTGAGAATCTCTGCCGGAGTTTGAGAGATTTGGACGTGAAAGGGTACCAATCTTGTCGGGGATCGGGAACCCTTCGCGAGAATGTCCAAAGTTTCAGCGGGATTTCCAAAATGTTGAAAGGAACTCGAAACATGTCAACCTTGGTGTTGAGAATCTCTCCCGGAGTTTGAGAGATTTGGACGTGAAAGGGTACCAATCTTGTCGGGGATCGGGAACCCTTCGCGAGAATGTCCAAAGTTTCAGCGGGATTTCCAAAATGTTGAAAGGAACTCGAAACATGTCAACCTTGGTTTTGAGAATCTCTCCCGGAGTTTGAGAGATTTGGACGTGAAAGGGTACCAATCTTGTCGGGGATTGGGAACCCTTCGCGAGAATGTCCAAAGTTTCAGCGGGATTTCCAAAATGTTGAAAGGAACTCGAAACATGTCAACCTTGGTTTTGAGAATCTCTCCTGGACTTTGAGAGATTTGGACGTGAAAGGGTACCAATCTTGTTGGGGAATGGGAACCCTTCGCGAGAATGTCCAAATTTTCAGCGGGATTTCCAAAATGTTGAAAGGAACTCGAAACATGTCAACCTTGGTGTTGAGAATCTCTCCCGGAGTTTGAGAGATTTGGACGTGAAAGGGTTCCAATCTTGTCGGGGATTGGGAACCCTTCGCGAGAATGTCCAAAGTTTCAGCGGGATTTCCAAAATGTTGAAAGGAACTCGAAACATGTCAACCTTGGTTTTGAGAATCTCTCCCGGAGTTTGAGAGATTTGGACGTGAAAGGGTACCAGTCTTGTCGGGGATTGGGAACCCTTCGCGAGAATGTCCAAAGTTTCAGCGGGATTTCCAAAATGTTGAAAGGAACTCGAAACATGTCACCCTTGGTTTTGAGAATCTCTGCCGGAGTTTGAGAGATTTGGACGTGAAAGGGTACCAATCTTGTCGGGGATCGGGAACCCTTCGCGAGAATGTCCAAAGTTTCAGCGGGATTTCCAAAATGTTGAAAGGAACTCGAAACATGTCAACCTTGGTTTTGAGAATCTCTCCCGGAGTTTGAGAGATTTGGACGTGAAAGGGTACCAATCTTGTCGGGGATTGGGAACCCTTCGCGAGAATGTCCAAAGTTTCAGCGGGATTTCCAAAATGTTGAAAGGAACTCGAAACATGTCAACCTTGGTTTTGAGAATCTCTCCTGGACTTTGAGAGATTTGGACGTGAAAGGGTACCAATCTTGTTGGGGAATGGGAACCCTTCGCGAGAATGTCCAAATTTTCAGCGGGATTTCCAAAATGTTGAAAGGAACTCGAAACATGTCAACCTTGGTGTTGAGAATCTCTCCCGGAGTTTGAGAGATTTGGACGTGAAAGGGTACCAGTCTTGTCGGGGATCGGGAACCCTTCGCGAGAATGTCCAAAGTTTCAGCGGGATTTCCAAAATGTTGAAAGGAACTCGAAACTTGTCAACCTTGGTTTTGAGAATCTCTCCCGGAGTTTGAGATATTTGGACGTGAAAGGGTACCAATCTTGTCGGGGATCGGGAACCCTTCGCGAGAATGCCCAAAGTTTCAGCGGGATTTCCAAAATGTTGAGAGGAACTCGAAACATGTTGACCTTGGTTTTGACAATCTCTCCCGGAGTTTGAGAGATTTGGACGTGAAAGGGTACCGATCTTGTCGGGGATCGGGAACCCTTCGCGAGAATGTCCAAAGTTTCAGCGGGATTTCCAAAATGTTGAAAGGAACTCGAAACATGTCAACCTTGGTTTTGAGAATCTCTCCCGGAGTTTGAGAGATTTGGACGTGAAAGGGTACCAGTCTTGTCGGGGATTGGGAACCCTTCACGAGAATGTCCAAAGTTTCAGCGGGATTTCCAAAATGTTGAGAGGAACTCGAAACATGTCAACCTTGGTTTTGAGAATCTCTCCCGGATTTGAGAGATTTGGACGTGAAAGGGTACCAGTCTTGTCGGGGATGGGGAACCCTTCGCGAGAATGTCCAAAGTTTCAGCGGGATTTCCAAAATGTTGAAAGGAACTCGAAACATGTCAACCTTGGTTTTGAGAATCTCTCCCGGAGTTTGAGAGATTTGGACGTGAAAGGGTACCGATCTTGTCGGGGATCGGGAACCCTTCGCGAGAAAGTCCAAAGTTTCAGCGGGATTTCCAAAATGTTGAAAGGAACTCGAAACATGTCAACCTTGGTTTTGAGAATCTCTCCCGGAGTTTGAGAGATTTGGACGTGAAAGGGTACCAGTCTTCTCGGGGATTGGGAACCCTTCGCGAGAATGTCCAAAGTTTCAGCGGGATTTCCAAAATGTTGAAAGGAACTCGAAACATGTCAACCTTGGTTTTGAGAATCTCTCCCGGAGTTTGAGAGATTTTGACGTGAAAGGGTACCAATCTTGTCGGGGATTGGGAACCCTTCGCGAGAATGTCCAAAGTTTCAGCGGGATTTCCAAAATGTTGAAAGGAACTCGAAACATGTCAACCTTGGTTTTGAGAATCTCTCCTGGAGTTTGAGAGATTTGGACGTGAAAGGGTACCAGTCTTGTTGGGGATTGGGAACCCTTCGCGAGAATGTCCAAAGTTTCAGCGGGATTTCCAAAATGTTGAAAGGAACTCGAACCATGTCAACCTTGGTGTTGAGAATCTCTCCCGGAGTTTGAGAGATTTGGACGTAAAAGGGTACCAGTCTTGTCGGGGATTGGGAACCCTTCGCGAGAATGTCCAAAGTTTCAGCGGGATTTCCAAAATGTTGAGAGGAACTCGAAACATGTCAACCTTGGTTTTGAGAATCTCTCCCGGAGTTTGAGAGATTTGGACGTGAAAGGGTACCAATCTTGTTGGGGATTGGGAACCCTTCGCGAGAATGTCCAAAGTTTCAGCGGGATTTCCAAAATGTTGAAAGGAACTCGAAACATGTCAACCTTGGTGTTGAGAATCTCTCCCGGAGTTTGAGAGATTTGGACGTGAAAGGGTACCAATCTTGTCGGGGATCGGGAACCCTTCGCGAGAATGTCCAAAGTTTCAGCGGGATTTCCAAACTGTTGAAAGGAACTCGAACCATGTCACCCTTGGTTTTGAGAATCTCTCCCGGAGTTTGAGAGATTTGGACGTGAAAGGGTACCAATCTTGTCGGGGATCGGGAACCCTTCGCGAGAATGCCCAAAGTTTCAGCGGGATTTCCAAAATGTTGAAAGGAACTCGAAACATGTCAACCTTGGTTTTGAGAATCTCTCCCGGAGTTTGAGAGATTTGGACGTGAAAGGGTACCAATCTTGTCGGGGATCGGGACCCCTTCGCGAGAATGTCCAAAGTTTCAGCGGGATTTCCAAAATGTTGAAAGGAACTCGAACCATGTCAACCTTGGTTTTGAGAATCTCTCCCGGAGTTTGAGAGATTTGGACGTGAAAGGGTACCAGTCTTGTCGGGGATCGGGAACCCTTCGCGAGAATGTCCAAAGTTTCAGCGGGATTTCCAAAATGTGGAAAGGAACTCGAAACATGTCAACCTTGGTTTTGAGAATCTCTCCCGGAGTTTGAGAGATTTGGACGTGAAAGGGTACCAATATTGTCGGGGATCGGGAACCCTTCGCGAGAATGTCCAAAGTTTCAGCGGGATTTCCAAAATGTTGAAAGGAACTCGAAACATGTCAACCTTGGTGTTGAGAATCTCTCCCGGAGTTTGAGAGATTTGGACATGAAAGGGTACCAGTCTTGTCGGGGATTGGGAACCCTTCGCGAGAATGTCCAAAGTTTCAGCGGGATTTCCAAAATGTTGAGAGGAACTCGAAACATGTCAACCTTGGTTTTGAGAATCTCTCCCGGAGTTTGAGAGATTTGGACGTTAAAGGGTACCAATCTTGTCGGGGGTTGGGAACCCTTCGCGAGAATGTCCAAAGTTTCAGCGGGATTTCCAAAATGTTGAAAGGAACTCGAAACATGTCAACCTTGGTTTTGAGAATCTCTCCTGGAGTTTGAGAGATTTGGACGTGAAAGGGTACAAGTCTTGTTGGGGATTGGGAACCCTTCGCGAGAATGTCCAAAGTTTCAGCGGGATTTCCAAAATGTTGAAAGGAACTCGAAACATGTCAACCTTGGTTTTGAGAATCTCTCCTGGAGTTTGAGAGATTTGGACGTGAAAGGGTACCAGTCTTGTTGGGGATTGGGAACCCTTCGCGAGAATGTCCAAAGATTCAGCGGGATTTCCAAAATGTTGAAAGGAACTCGAAACATGTCAACCTTGGTGTTGAGAATCTCTCTCGGAGTTTGAGAGATTTGGACGTGAAAGGGTACCAATCTTGTCGGGGATCGGGAACCCTTCGCGAGAATGTCCAAAGTTTCAGCGGGATTTCCAAAATGTTGAAAGGAACTCGAAACATGTCAACCTTGGTGTTGAGAATCTCTCTCGGAGTTTGAGAGATTTGGACGTGAAAGGGTACCAATCTTGTCGGGGATCGGGAACCCTTCGCGAAAATGTCCAAAGTTTCAGCGGGATTTCCAAAATGTTGAAAGGAACTCGAAACATGTCAACCTTGGTTTTGAGAATCTCTCCCGGAGTTTGAGAGATTTGGACGTGAAAGGGTACCAATCTTGTCGGGGATTGGGAACCCTTCGCCAGAATGTCCAAAGTTTCAGCGGGATTTCCAAAATGTTGAAAGGAACTCGAAACATGTCAACCTTGGTTTTGAGAATCTCTCCCGGAGTTTGTGAGATTTGGACGGGAAGGGTACCAATCTTGTCGGGGATTGGGAACCCTTCGCGACAATGTCCAAAGTTTCAGCGGGATTTCCAAATGTTGAAAGGAACTCGAAACATGTCAACCTTGGTTTTGAGAATCTCTCCCGGAGTTTGAGAGATTTGGACGTGAAAGGGTACCAATCTTGTCGGGGTTCGGGAACCCTTCGCTAGAATGTCCAAAGTTTCAGCGGGATTTCCAAAATGTTGAAAGGAACTCGAAACATGTCAACCTCGGTTTTGAGAATCTCTCCCGGAGTTTGAGAGATTTGGACGTGAAAGGGTACCAATCTTGTCGGGGATTGGGAACCCTTCGCGACAATGTCCAAAGTTTCAGCGGGATTTCCAAAATGTTGAAAGGAACTCGAAACATGTCAACCTTGGTTTTGAGAATCTCTCCCGGAGTTTGAGAGATTTGGACATGAAAGGGTACCAATCTTGTCGGGGATTGGGAACCCTTCGCGAGAATGTCCAAAGTTTCAGTGGGATTTCCAAAATGTTGAAAGGAACTCGAAACATGTCAACCATGGTTTTGAGAATCTCTCCCGGAGTTTGATGGATTTGGACGTGAAAGGGTAGCAGTCTTGTCGGGGATTGGGAACCCTTCGCGAGAAAGTCCAAAGTTTCAGCGGGATTTCAAAATGTTGAAAGGAACTCGAAACATGTCAACCTTGGTTTTGAGAATCTCTCCCGGAGTTTGAGAGATTTGGACGTGAAAGGGTACCAATCTTGTCGGGGATTGGGAACCCTTCGCGACAATGTCCAAAGTTTCAGCGGGATTTCCAAAATGTTGAAAGGAACTCGAAACATGTCAACCATGGTTTTGAGAATCTCTCCCGGAGTTTGAGAGATTTGGATGTGAAAGGGTACCAGTCTTGTCGGGGATTGGGAACCCTTCGCGAGAATGTCCAAAGTTTCAGCGGGATTTCCAAAATGTTGAAAGGAACTCGAAACATGTCAACCTTGGTTTTGAGAATCTCTCCCGGACTTTGAGAGATTTGGACGTGAAAGGGTACCAATCTTGTCGGGGATTGGGAACCCTTCGCGAGAAAGTCCAAAGTTTCAGCGGGATTTCCAAAATGTTGAAAGGAACTCGAAACATGTCAACCTTGGTTTTGAGAATCTCTCCCGGAGTTTGAGAGATTTGGACGTGAAAGGGTACCAATCTTGTCGGGGATTGGGAACCCTTCGCGAGAATGTCCAAAGTTTCAGCGGGATTTCCAAAATGTTGAAAGGAACTCGAAACATGTCAACCTTGGTTTTGAGAATCTCTCCCGGACTTTGAGAGATTTGGACGTGAAAGGGTACCAGTCTTGTCGGGGATTGGGAACCCTTCGCGAGAATGTCCAAAGTTTCAGCGTGATTTCCAAAATGTTGAAAGGAACTCGAAACATGTCAACCTTGGTTTTGAGAATCTCTCCCGGAGTTTGAGAGATTTGGACATGAAAGGGTACTAATCTTGTCGGGGATTGGGAACCCTTCGCGAGAAAGTCCAAAGTTTCAGCGGGATTTCCAAAATGTTGAAAGGAACTCGAAACATGTCAACCTAGGTTTTGAGAATCTCTCCCGGAGTTTGAGAGATTTGGACGTGAAAGGGTACCAATCTTGTCGGGGATTGGGAACCCTTCGCGAGAATGTCCAAAGTTTCAGCGGGATTTCCAAAATGTTGAAAGGAACTCGAAACATGTCAACCATGGTTTTGAGAATCTCTCCCGGAGTTTGAGAGATTTGGACGTGAAAGGGTACCAATCTTGTCGAAGATTGGGAACCCTTCGCGAGAATGTCCAAAGTTTCAGCGGGATTTCCAAAATGTTGAAAGGAACTCGAAACATGTCAACCTTGGTTTTGAGAATCTCTCCCAGACTTTGAGAGATTTGGACGTGAAAGGGTACCAATCTTGTCAGGGATTGGGAACCCTTCGCCAGAATATCCAAACTTTCAGCGGGATTTCCAAAATGTTGAAAGGAACTCGAAACATGTCAACCTTGGTTTTGAGAATCTCTCCCAGACTTTGAGAGATTTGGACGTGAAAGGGTACCAATCGTGTCGGGGATCGGGAACCCTTCGCGAGAATGTCCAAAGATTCAGCGGGATTTCCAAAATGTTGAAAGGAACTCGAAACATGTCAACCTTGGTTTTGAGAATCTCTCCCGGAGTTTGAGAGATTTGGACGTGAAAGGGTACCAGTCTTGTCGGGGATCGGGAACCCTTCGCGAGAATGTCCAAAGTTTCAGCGGGATTTCCAAAATGTTGAAAGGAACTCGAAACATGTCAACCATGGTTTTGAGAATCTCTCCCGGAGTTTGAGAGATTTGGACGTGAAAGGGTACCAATCTGGTCGGGGATTGGGAACCCTTCGCCAGAATGTCCAAAGTTTCAGCGGGATTTCCAAAATGTTGAAAGGAACTCAAAACATGTCAACCTTGGTTTTGAGAATCTCTCCCGGACTTTGAGAGATTTGGACGTGAAAGGGTACCAATCTTGTCGGGGATTGGGAACCCTTCGCGAGAATGTCCAAAGTTTCAGCGGGATTTCCAAAATGTTGAAAGGAACTCGAAACATGTCAACCTTGGTTTTGAGAATCTCTCCCGGAGTTTGAGAGATTTGGACGTGAAAGGGTACCAATCTTGTCGGGGATTGGGAACCCTTCGCGAGAAAGTCCAAAGTTTCAGCGGGATTTCCAAAATGTTGAAAGGAACTCGAAACATGTCAACCTTGGTTTTGAGAATCTCTCCCGGAGTTTGATGGATTTGGACGTGAAAGGGTAGCAGTCTTGTCGGGGATTGGGAACCCTTCGCGAGAAAGTCCAAAGTTTCAGCGGGATTTCCAAAATGTTGAAAGGAACTCGAAACATGTCAACCTTGGTTTTGAGAATCTCTCCCGGAGTTTGAGAGATTTGGACGTGAAAGGGTACCAATCTTGTCGGGGATTGGGAACCCTTCGCGACAATGTCCAAAGTTTCAGCGGGATTTCCAAAATGTTGAAAGGAACTCGAAACATGTCAACCATGGTTTTGAGAATCTCTCCCGGAGTTTGAGAGATTTGGACGTGAAAGGGTACCAGTCTTGTCGGGGATTGGGAACCCTTCGCGAGAATGTCCAAAGTTTCAGCGGGATTTCCAAAATGTTGAAAGGAACTCGAAACATGTCAACCTTGGTTTTGAGAATCTCTCCCGGAGTTTGAGAGATTTGGACGTGAAAGGGTACCAATCTTGTCGGGGATTGGGAACCCTTCGCGAGAAAGTCCAAAGTTTCAGCGGGATTTCCAAAATGTTGAAAGGAACTCGAAACATGTCAACCTTGGTTTTGAGAATCTCTCCCGGAGTTTGAGAGATTTGGACGTGAAAGGGTACCAATCTTGTCGGGGATTGGGAACCCTTCGCGAGAATGTCCAAAGTTTCAGCGGGATTTCCAAAATGTTGAAAGGAACTCGAAACATGTCAACCTTGGTTTTGAGAATCTCTCCCGGAGTTTGAGAGATTTGGACGTGAAAGGGTACCAATCTTGTCGAAGATTGGGAACCCTTCGCGAGAATGTCCAAAGTTTCAGCGGGATTTCCAAAATGTTGAAAGGAACTCGAAACATGTCAACCTTGGTTTTGAGAATCTCTCCCAGACTTTGAGAGATTTGGACGTGAAAGGGTACCAATCTTGTCAGGGATTGGGAACCCTTCGCCAGAATATCCAAACTTTCAGCGGGATTTCCAAAATGTTGAAAGGAACTCGAAACATGTCAACCTTGGTTTTGAGAATCTCTCCCGGAGTTTGAGAGATTTGGACGTGAAAGGGTACCAATCGTGTCGGGGATCGGGAACCCTTCGCGAGAATGTCCAAAGATTCAGCGGGATTTCCAAAATGTTGAAAGGAACTCGAAACATGTCAACCTTGGTTTTGAGAATCTCTCCCGGAGTTTGAGAGATTTGGACATGAAAGGGTACCAGTCTTGTCGGGGATTGGGAACCTTTCGCGAGAATGTCCAAAGTTTCAGCGGGATTTCCAAAATGTTGAAAGGAACTCGAAACATGTCAACCATGGTTTTGAGAATCTCTCCCGGAGTTTGAGAGATTTAGACGTGAAAGGGTAGCAGTCTTGTCGGGGATTGGGAACCCTTCGCGAGAATGTCCAAAGTTTCAGCGGGATTTCCAAAATGTTGAAAGGAACTCGAAACATGTCAACCTTGGTTTTGAGAATCTCTCCCGGAGTTTGAGAGATTTGGACGTGAAAGGGTACCAATCTTGTCGGGGATTGGGAACCCTTCGCGAGAATGTCCAAAGTTTCAGCGGGATTTCCAAAATGTTGAAAGGAACTCGAAACATGTCAACCATGGTTTTGAGAATCTCTCCCGGAGTTTGAGAGATTTGGATGTGAAAGGGTACCAGTCTTGTCGGGGATTGGGAACCCTTCGCGAGAATGTCCAAAGTTTCAGCGGGATTTCCAAAATGTTGAAAGGAACTCGAAACATGTCAACCTTGGTTTTGAGAATCTCTCCCGGAGTTTGAGAGATTTGGACGTGAAAGGGTACCAATCTTGTCGGGGATTGGGAACCCTTCGCGAGAAAGTCCAAAGTTTCAGCGGGATTTCCAAAATGTTGAAAGGAACTCGAAACATGTCAACCTTGGTTTTGAGAATCTCTCCCGGAGTTTGAGAGATTTGGACGTGAAAGGGTACCAATCTTGTCGGGGATTGGGAACCCTTCGCGAGAATGTCCAAAGTTTCAGCGGGATTTCCAAAATGTTGAAAGGAACTCGAAACATGTCAACCTTGGTTTTGAGAATCTCTCCCGGAGTTTGAGAGATTTGGACGTGAAAGGGTACCAGTCTTGTCGGGGATTGGGAACCCTTCGCGAGAATGTCCAAAGTTTCAGCGTGATTTCCAAAATGTTGAAAGGAACTCGAACCATGTCAACCTTGGTTTTGAGAATCTCTCCCGGAGTTTGAGAGATTTGGACATGAAAGGGTACCAATCTTGTCGGGGATTGGGAACCCTTCGCGAGAAAGTCCGAAGTTTCAGCGGGATTTCCAAAATGTTGAAAGGAACTCGAAACATGTCAACCTTGGTTTTGAGAATCTCTCCCGGAGTTTGAGAGATTTGGACGTGAAAGGGTACCAATCTTGTCGGGGATTGGGAACCCTTCGCCAGAATGTCCAAAGTTTCAGCGGGATTTCCAAAATGTTGAAAGGAACTCGAAACATTTCAACCATGGTTTTGAGAATCTCTCCCGGAGTTTGAGAGATTTGGACGTGAAAGGGTACCAATCTTGTCGAAGATTGGGAACCCTTCGCGAGAATGTCCAAAGTTTCAGCGGGATTTCCAAAATGTTGAAAGGAACTCGAAACATGTCAACCTTGGTTTTGAGAATCTCTCCCGGAGTTTGAGAGATTTGGACGTGAAAGGGTACCAATCTTGTCGGGGATTGGGAACCCTTCGCGAGAAAGTCCAAAGTTTCAGCGGGATTTCCAAAATGTTGAAAGGAACTCGAAACATGTCAACCTTGGTTTTGAGAATCTCTCCCGGAGTTTGAGAGATTTGGACGTGAAAGGGTACCAATCTTGTCGGGGATTGGGAACCCTTCGCGAGAATGTCCAAAGTTTCAGCGGGATTTCCAAAATGTTGAAAGGAACTCAAAACATGTCAACCTTGGTTTTGAGAATCTCTCCCGGAGTTTGAGAGATTTGGACGTGAAAGGGTACCAGTCTTGTCGGGGATCGGGAACCCTTCGCGAGAATGTCCAAAGTTTCAGCGTGATTTCCAAAATGTTGAAAGGAACTCGAAACATGTCAACCTTGGTTTTGAGAATCTCTCCCGGAGTTTGAGAGATTTGGACGTGAAAGGGTACCAATCTTGTCGGGGATTGGGAACCCTTCGCCAGAATGTCCAAAGTTTCAGCGGGATTTCCAAAATGTTGAAAGGAACTCGAAACATTTCAACCATGGTTTTGAGAATCTCTCCCGGAGTTTGAGAGATTTGGACGTGAAAGGGTACCAATCTTGTCGAAGATTGGGAACCCGTCGCGAGAATGTCCAAAGTTTCAGCGGGATTTCCAAAATGTTGAAAGGAACTCGAAACATGTCAACCTTGGTTTTGAGAATCTCTCCCAGACTTTGAGAGATTTGGACGTGAAAGGGTACCAATCTTGTCGGGGATTGGGAACCTTTCGCGAGAATGTCCAAAGTTTCAGCGGGATTTCCAAAATGTTGAAAGGAACTCAAAACATGTCAAGCTTGGTTTTGAGAATCTCTCCCGGACTTTGAGAGATTTGGACATGAAAGGGTACCAATCTTGTCGGGGATTGGGAACCCTTCGCGAGAATGTCCAAAGTTTCAGCGGGATTTCCAAAATGTTGAAAGGAACTCGAAACATGTCAACCTTGGTTTTGAGAATCTCTCCCGGAGTTTGAGAGATTTTGACGTGAAAGGGTACCAATCTTGTCGGGGATTGGGAACCCTTCGCGAGAATGTCCGAAGTTTCAGTGTGATTTCCAAAATGTTGAAAGGAACTCGAAACATGTCAACCTTGGTTTTGAGAATCTCTCCCGGAGTTTGAGAGATTTGGACGTGAAAGGGTACCAATCTTGTCGGGGATTGTGAACCCTTCGCGAGAAAGTCCAAAGTTTCAGCGGGATTTCCAAAATGTTGAAAGGAACTCGAAACATGTCAACCTTGGTTTTGAGAATCTCTCCCGGAGTTTGTGAGATTTGGACGTGAAAGGGTACCAATCTTGTCGGGGATTGGGAACCCTTCGCGACAATGTCCAAAGTTTCAGCGGGATTTCCAAATGTTGAAAGGAACTCGAAACATGTCAACCTTGGTTTTGAGAATCTCTCCCGGAGTTTGAGAGATTTGGACGTGAAAGGGTACCAATCTTGTCGGGGATTGGGAACCCTTCGCCAGAATGTCCAAAGTTTCAGCGGGATTTCCAAAATGTTGAAAGGAACTCGAAACATTTCAACCATGGTTTTGAGAATCTCTCCCGGAGTTTGAGAGATTTGGACGTGAAAGGGTACCAATCTTGTCGAAGATTGGGAACCCTTCGCGAGAATGTCCAAAGTTTCAGCGGGATTTCCAAAATGTTGAAAGGAACTCGAAACATGTCAACCTTGGTTTTGAGAATCTCTCCCGGAGTTTGAGAGATTTGGACGTGAAAGGGTACCAATCTTGTCGGGGATTGGGAACCCTTCGCGAGAAAGTCCAAAGTTTCAGCGGGATTTCCAAAATGTTGAAAGGAACTCGAAACATGTCAACCTTGGTTTTGAGAATCTCTCCCGGAGTTTGAGAGATTTGGACGTGAAAGGGTACCAATCTTGTCGGGGATTGGGAACCCTTCGCGAGAATGTCCAAAGTTTCAGCGGGATTTCCAAAATGTTGAAAGGAACTCAAAACATGTCAACCTTGGTTTTGAGAATCTCTCCCGGAGTTTGAGAGATTTGGACGTGAAAGGGTACCAGTCTTGTCGGGGATCGGGAACCCTTCGCGAGAATGTCCAAAGTTTCAGCGTGATTTCCAAAATGTTGAAAGGAACTCGAAACATGTCAACCTTGGTTTTGAGAATCTCTCCCGGAGTTTGAGAGATTTGGACGTGAAAGGGTACCAATCTTGTCGGGGATTGGGAACCCTTCGCCAGAATGTCCAAAGTTTCAGCGGGATTTCCAAAATGTTGAAAGGAACTCGAAACATTTCAACCATGGTTTTGAGAATCTCTCCCGGAGTTTGAGAGATTTGGACGTGAAAGGGTACCAATCTTGTCGAAGATTGGGAACCCGTCGCGAGAATGTCCAAAGTTTCAGCGGGATTTCCAAAATGTTGAAAGGAACTCGAAACATGTCAACCTTGGTTTTGAGAATCTCTCCCAGACTTTGAGAGATTTGGACGTGAAAGGGTACCAATCTTGTCGGGGATTGGGAACCTTTCGCGAGAATGTCCAAAGTTTCAGCGGGATTTCCAAAATGTTGAAAGGAACTCAAAACATGTCAAGCTTGGTTTTGAGAATCTCTCCCGGACTTTGAGAGATTTGGACATGAAAGGGTACCAATCTTGTCGGGGATTGGGAACCCTTCGCGAGAATGTCCAAAGTTTCAGCGGGATTTCCAAAATGTTGAAAGGAACTCGAAACATGTCAACCTTGGTTTTGAGAATCTCTCCCGGAGTTTGAGAGATTTTGACGTGAAAGGGTACCAATCTTGTCGGGGATTGGGAACCCTTCGCGAGAATGTCCGAAGTTTCAGTGTGATTTCCAAAATGTTGAAAGGAACTCGAAACATGTCAACCTTGGTTTTGAGAATCTCTCCCGGAGTTTGAGAGATTTGGACGTGAAAGGGTACCAATCTTGTCGGGGATTGTGAACCCTTCGCGAGAAAGTCCAAAGTTTCAGCGGGATTTCCAAAATGTTGAAAGGAACTCGAAACATGTCAACCTTGGTTTTGAGAATCTCTCCCGGAGTTTGTGAGATTTGGACGTGAAAGGGTACCAATCTTGTCGGGGATTGGGAACCCTTCGCGACAATGTCCAAAGTTTCAGCGGGATTTCCAAATGTTGAAAGGAACTCGAAACATGTCAACCTTGGTTTTGAGAATCTCTCCCGGAGTTTGAGAGATTTGGACGTGAAAGGGTACCAATCTTGTCGGGGTTCGGGAACCCTTCGCTAGAATGTCCAAAGTTTCAGCGGGATTTCCAAAATGTTGAAAGGAACTCGAAACATTTCAACCTCGGTTTTGAGAATCTCTCCCGGAGTTTGAGAGATTTGGACGTGAAAGGGTACCAATCGTGTCGGGGATCGGGAACCCTTCGCGAGAATGTCCAAAGATTCAGCGGGATTTCCAAAATGTTGAAAGGAACTCGAAACATGTCAACCTTGGTTTTGAGAATCTCTCCCGGAGTTTGAGAGATTTGGACATGAAAGGGTACCAGTCTTGTCGGGGATTGGGAACCTTTCGCGAGAATGTCCAAAGTTTCAGCGGGATTTCCAAAATGTTGAAAGGAACTCGAAACATGTCAACCATGGTTTTGAGAATCTCTCCCGGAGTTTGAGAGATTTGGACGTGAAAGTGTACCAATCTTGTCGGGGATTGGGAACCCTTCGCGAGAATGTCCAAAGTTTCAGCGGGATTTCCAAAATGTTGAAAGGAACTCGAAACATGTCAACCTTGGTTTTGAGAATCTCTCCCGGAGTTTGAGAGATTTGGACGTGAAAGGGTAGCAATCTTGTCGGGGATTGGGAACCCTTCGCGAGAAAGTCCAAAGTTTCAGCGGGATTTCCAAAATGTTGAAAGGAACTCGAAACATGTCAACCTTGGTTTTGAGAATCTCTCCCGGAGTTTGATGGATTTGGACGTGAAAGGGTAGCAGTCTTGTCGGGGATTGGGAACCCTTCGCGAGAAAGTCCAAAGTTTCAGCGGGATTTCCAAAATGTTGAAAGGAACTCGAAACATGTCAACCTTGGTTTTGAGAATCTCTCCCGGAGTTTGAGAGATTTGGATGTGAAAGGGTACCAATCTTGTCGGGGATTGGGAACCCTTCGCGACAATGTCCAAAGTTTCAGCGGGATTTCCAAAATGTTGAAAGGAACTCGAAACATGTCAACCATGGTTTTGAGAATCTCTCCCGGAGTTTGAGAGATTTGGATGTGAAAGGGTACCAGTCTTGTCGGGGATTGGGAACCCTTCGCGAGAATGTCCAAAGTTTCAGCGGGATTTCCAAAATGTTGAAAGGAACTCGAAACATGTCAACCTTGGTTTTGAGAATCTCTCCCGGAGTTTGAGAGATTTGGACGTGAAAGGGTACCAATCTTGTCGGGGATTGGGAACCCTTCGCGAGAAAGTCCAAAGTTTCAGCGGGATTTCCAAAATGTTGAAAGGAACTCGAAACATGTCAACCTTGGTTTTGAGAATCTCTCCCGGAGTTTGAGAGATTTGGACGTGAAAGGGTACCAATCTTGTCGGGGATTGGGAACCCTTCGCGAGAATGTCCAAAGTTTCAGCGGGATTTCCAAAATGTTGAAAGGAACTCGAAACATGTCAACCTTGGTTTTGAGAATCTCTCCCGGAGTTTGAGAGATTTGGACGTGAAAGGGTACCAGTCTTGTCGGGGATTGGGAACCCTTCGCGAGAATGTCCAAAGTTTCAGCGTGATTTCCAAAATGTTGAAAGGAACTCGAAACATGTCAACCTTGGTTTTGAGAATCTCTCCCGGAGTTTGAGAGATTTGGACATGAAAGGGTACCAATCTTGTCGGGGATTGGGAACCCTTCGCGAGAAAGTCCAAAGTTTCAGCGGGATTTCCAAAATGTTGAAAGGAACTCGAAACATGTCAACCTTGGTTTTGAGAATCTCTCCCGGAGTTTGAGAGATTTGGACGTGAAAGGGTACCAATCTTGTCGGGGATTGGGAACCCTTCGCGAGAATGTCCAAAGTTTCAGCGGGATTTCCAAAATGTTGAAAGGAACTCGAAACATGTCAACCATGGTTTTGAGAATCTCTCCCGGAGTTTGAGAGATTTGGACGTGAAAGGGTACCAATCTTGTCGAAGATTGGGAACCCTTCGCGAGAATGTCCAAAGTTTCAGCGGGATTTCCAAAATGTTGAAAGGAACTCGAAACATGTCAACCTTGGTTTTGAGAATCTCTCCCAGACTTTGAGAGATTTGGACGTGAAAGGGTACCAATCTTGTCAGGGATTGGGAACCCTTCGCCAGAATATCCAAACTTTCAGCGGGATTTCCAAAATGTTGAAAGGAACTCGAAACATGTCAACCATGGTTTTGAGAATCTCTCCCGGAGTTTGAGAGATTTGGACGTGAAAGGGTAGCAGTCTTGTCGGGGATTGGGAACCCTTCGCCAGAATGTCCAAAGTTTCAGCGGGATTTCCAAAATGTTGAAAGGAACTCGAAACATGTCAACCTTGGTTTTGAGAATCTCTCCCGGAGTTTGAGAGATTTGGACGTGAAAGGGTACCAATCTTGTCGGGGATTGGGAACCCTTCGCGAGAATGTCCAAAGTTTCAGCGGGATTTCCAAAATGTTGAAAGGAACTCGAAACATGTCAACCATGGTTTTGAGAATCTCTCCCGGAGTTTGAGAGATTTGGATGTGAAAGGGTACCAGTCTTGTCGGGGATTGGGAACCCTTCGCGAGAATGTCCAAAGTTTCAGCGGGATTTCCAAAATGTTGAAAGGAACTCGAAACATGTCAACCTTGGTTTTGAGAATCTCTCCCGGAGTTTGAGAGATTTGGACGTGAAAGGGTACCAGTCTTGTCGGGGATTGGGAACCCTTCGCGAGAAAGTCCAAAGTTTCAGCGGGATTTCCAAAATGTTGAAAGGAACTCGAAACATGTCAACCTTGGTTTTGAGAATCTCTCCCGGAGTTTGAGAGATTTGGACGTGAAAGGGTACCAATCTTGTCGGGGATTGGGAACCCTTCGCGAGAATGTCCAAAGTTTCAGCAGGATTTCCAAAATGTTGAAAGGAACTCGAAACATGTCAACCTTGGTTTTGAGAATCTCTCCCGGAGTTTGAGAGATTTGGACGTGAAAGGGTACCAGTCTTGTCGGGGATTGGGAACCCTTCGCGAGAATGTCCAAAGTTTCAGCGTGATTTCCAAAATGTTGAAAGGAACTCGAACCATGTCAACCTTGGTTTTGAGAATCTCTCCCGGAGTTTGAGAGATTTGGACATGAAAGGGTACCAATCTTGTCGGGGATTGGGAACCCTTCGCGAGAAAGTCCGAAGTTTCAGCGGGATTTCCAAAATGTTGAAAGGAACTCGAAACATGTCAACCTTGGTTTTGAGAATCTCTCCCGGAGTTTGAGAGATTTGGACGTGAAAGGGTACCAATCTTGTCGGGGATTGGGAACCCTTCGCCAGAATGTCCAAAGTTTCAGCGGGATTTCCAAAATGTTGAAAGGAACTCGAAACATGTCAACCTTGGTTTTGAGAATCTCTCCCGGAGTTTGAGAGATTTGGACGTGAAAGGGTACCAGTCTTGTCGGGGATTGGGAACCCTTCGCGAGAAAGTCCAAAGTTTCAGCGGGATTTCCAAAATGTTGAAAGGAACTCGAAACATGTCAACCTTGGTTTTGAGAATCTCTCCCGGAGTTTGAGAGATTTGGACGTGAAAGGGTACCAATCTTGTCGGGGATTGGGAACCCTTCGCGAGAATGTCCAAAGTTTCAGCAGGATTTCCAAAATGTTGAAAGGAACTCGAAACATGTCAACCTTGGTTTTGAGAATCTCTCCCGGAGTTTGAGAGATTTGGACGTGAAAGGGTACCAATCTTGTCGGGGATTGGGAACCCTTCACGAGAATGTCCAAAGTTTCAGCGTGATTTCCAAAATGTTGAAAGGAACTCGAACCATGTCAACCTTGGTTTTGAGAATCTCTCCCGGAGTTTGAGAGATTTGGACATGAAAGGGTACCAATCTTGTCGGGGATTGGGAACCCTTCGCGAGAAAGTCCGAAGTTTCAGCGGGATTTCCAAAATGTTGAAAGGAACTCGAACCATGTCAACCTTGGTTTTGAGAATCTCTCCCGGAGTTTGAGAGATTTGGACGTGAAAGGGTACCAATCTTGTCGGGGATTGGGAACCCTTCGCCAGAATGTCCAAAGTTTCAGCGGGATTTCCAAAATGTTGAAAGGAACTCGAAACATTTCAACCATGGTTTTGAGAATCTCTCCCGGAGTTTGAGAGATTTGGACGTGAAAGGGTACCAATCTTGTCGAAGATTGGGAACCCTTCGCGAGAATGTCCAAAGTTTCAGCGGGATTTCCAAAATGTTGAAAGGAACTCGAAACATGTCAACCTTGGTTTTGAGAATCTCTCCCGGAGTTTGAGAGATTTGGACGTGAAAGGGTACCAATCTTGTCGGGGATTGGGAACCCTTCGCGAGAAAGTCCAAAGTTTCAGCGGGATTTCCAAAATGTTGAAAGGAACTCGAAACATGTCAACCTTGGTTTTGAGAATCTCTCCCGGAGTTTGAGAGATTTGGACGTGAAAGGGTACCAATCTTGTCGGGGATTGGGAACCCTTCGCGAGAATGTCCAAAGTTTCAGCGGGATTTCCAAAATGTTGAAAGGAACTCAAAACATGTCAACCTTGGTTTTGAGAATCTCTCCCGGAGTTTGAGAGATTTGGACGTGAAAGGGTACCAGTCTTGTCGGGGATTGGGAACCCTTCGCGAGAATGTCCAAAGTTTCAGCGTGATTTCCAAAATGTTGAAAGGAACTCGAAACATGTCAACCTTGGTTTTGAGAATCTCTCCCGGAGTTTGAGAGATTTGGACATGAAAGGGTACCAATCTTGTCGGGGATTGGGAACCCTTCGCGAGAAAGTCCAAAGTTTCAGCGGGATTTCCAAAATGTTGAAAGGAACTCGAAACATGTCAACCTTGGTTTTGAGAATCTCTCCCGGAGTTTGAGAGATTTGGACGTGAAAGGGTACCAATCTTGTCGGGGATTGGGAACCCTTCGCCAGAATGTCCAAAGTTTCAGCGGGATTTCCAAAATGTTGAAAGGAACTCGAAACATGTCAACCTTGGTTTTGAGAATCTCTCCCGGAGTTTGAGAGATTTGGACGTGAAAGGGTACCAGTCTTGTCGGGGATTGGGAACCCTTCGCGAGAAAGTCCAAAGTTTCAGCGGGATTTCCAAAATGTTGAAAGGAACTCGAAACATGTCAACCTTGTTTTTGAGAATCTCTCCCGGAGTTTGAGAGATTTGGACGTGAAAGGGTACCAATCTTGTCGGGGATTGGGAACCCTTCGCGAGAATGTCCAAAGTTTCAGCAGGATTTCCAAAATGTTGAAAGGAACTCGAAACATGTCAACCTTGGTTTTGAGAATCTCTCCCGGAGTTTGAGAGATTTGGACGTGAAAGGGTACCAATCTTGTCGGGGATTGGGAACCCTTCACGAGAATGTCCAAAGTTTCAGCGTGATTTCCAAAATGTTGAAAGGAACTCGAACCATGTCAACCTTGGTTTTGAGAATCTCTCCCGGAGTTTGAGAGATTTGGACATGAAAGGGTACCAATCTTGTCGGGGATTGGGAACCCTTCGCGAGAAAGTCCGAAGTTTCAGCGGGATTTCCAAAATGTTGAAAGGAACTCGAAACATGTCAACCTTGGTTTTGAGAATCTCTCCCGGAGTTTGAGAGATTTGGACGTGAAAGGGTACCAATCTTGTCGGGGATTGGGAACCCTTCGCCAGAATGTCCAAAGTTTCAGCGGGATTTCCAAAATGTTGAAAGGAACTCGAAACATTTCAACCATGGTTTTGAGAATCTCTCCCGGAGTTTGAGAGATTTGGACGTGAAAGGGTACCAATCTTGTCGAAGATTGGGAACCCTTCGCGAGAATGTCCAAAGTTTCAGCGGGATTTCCAAAATGTTGAAAGGAACTCGAAACATGTCAACCTTGGTTTTGAGAATCTCTCCCGGAGTTTGAGAGATTTGGACGTGAAAGGGTACCAATCTTGTCGGGGATTGGGAACCCTTCGCGAGAAAGTCCAAAGTTTCAGCGGGATTTCCAAAATGTTGAAAGGAACTCGAAACATGTCAACCTTGGTTTTGAGAATCTCTCCCGGAGTTTGAGAGATTTGGACGTGAAAGGGTACCAATCTTGTCGGGGATTGGGAACCCTTCGCGAGAATGTCCAAAGTTTCAGCGGGATTTCCAAAATGTTGAAAGGAACTCAAAACATGTCAACCTTGGTTTTGAGAATCTCTCCCGGAGTTTGAGAGATTTGGACGTGAAAGGGTACCAGTCTTGTCGGGGATTGGGAACCCTTCGCGAGAATGTCCAAAGTTTCAGCGTGATTTCCAAAATGTTGAAAGGAACTCGAAACATGTCAACCTTGGTTTTGAGAATCTCTCCCGGAGTTTGAGAGATTTGGACATGAAAGGGTACCAATCTTGTCGGGGATTGGGAACCCTTCGCGAGAAAGTCCAAAGTTTCAGCGGGATTTCCAAAATGTTGAAAGGAACTCGAAACATGTCAACCTTGGTTTTGAGAATCTCTCCCGGAGTTTGAGAGATTTGGACGTGAAAGGGTACCAATCTTGTCGGGGATTGGGAACCCTTCGCCAGAATGTCCAAAGTTTCAGCGGGATTTCCAAAATGTTGAAAGGAACTCGAAACATTTCAACCATGGTTTTGAGAATCTCTCCCGGAGTTTGAGAGATTTGGACGTGAAAGGGTACCAATCTTGTCGAAGATTGGGAACCCGTCGCGAGAATGTCCAAAGTTTCAGCGGGATTTCCAAAATGTTGAAAGGAACTCGAAACATGTCAACCTTGGTTTTGAGAATCTCTCCCAGACTTTGAGAGATTTGGACGTGAAAGGGTACCAATCTTGTCGGGGATTGGGAACCTTTCGCGAGAATGTCCAAAGTTTCAGCGGGATTTCCAAAATGTTGAAAGGAACTCAAAACATGTCAAGCTTGGTTTTGAGAATCTCTCCCGGACTTTGAGAGATTTGGACATGAAAGGGTACCAATCTTGTCGGGGATTGGGAACCCTTCGCGAGAATGTCCAAAGTTTCAGCGGGATTTCCAAAATGTTGAAAGGAACTCGAAACATGTCAACCTTGGTTTTGAGAATCTCTCCCGGAGTTTGAGAGATTTTGACGTGAAAGGGTACCAATCTTGTCGGGGATTGGGAACCCTTCGCGAGAATGTCCAAAGTTTCAGTGTGATTTCCAAAATGTTGAAAGGAACTCGAAACATGTCAACCTTGGTTTTGAGAATCTCTCCCGGAGTTTGAGAGATTTGGACGTGAAAGGGTACCAATCTTGTCGGGGATTGGGAACCCTTCGCGAGAATGTCCAAAGTTTCAGCGGGATTTCCAAAATGTTGAAAGGAACTCGAAACATGTCAACCATGGTTTTGAGAATCTCTCCCGGAGTTTGAGAGATTTGGATGTGAAAGGGTACCAGTCTTGTCGGGGATTGGGAACCCTTCGCGAGAATGTCCAAAGTTTCAGCGGGATTTCCAAAATGTTGAAAGGAACTCGAAACATGTCAACCTTGGTTTTGAGAATCTCTCCCGGAGTTTGAGAGATTTGGACGTGAAAGGGTACCAATCTTGTCGGGGATTGGGAACCCTTCGCGAGAAAGTCCAAAGTTTCAGCGGGATTTCCAAAATGTTGAAAGGAACTCGAAACATGTCAACCTTGGTTTTGAGAATCTCTCCCGGAGTTTGAGAGATTTGGACGTGAAAGGGTACCAATCTTGTCGGGGATTGGGAACCCTTCGCGAGAATGTCCAAAGTTTCAGCGGGATTTCCAAAATGTTGAAAGGAACTCGAAACATGTCAACCTTGGTTTTGAGAATCTCTCCCGGAGTTTGAGAGATTTGGACGTGAAAGGGTACCAGTCTTGTCGGGGATTGGGAACCCTTCGCGAGAATGTCCAAAGTTTCAGCGTGATTTCCAAAATGTTGAAAGGAACTCGAAACATGTCAACCTTGGTTTTGAGAATCTCTCCCGGAGTTTGAGAGATTTGGACATGAAAGGGTACCAATCTTGTCGGGGATTGTGAACCCTTCGCGAGAATGTCCAAAGTTTCAGCGGGATTTCCAAAATGTTGAAAGGAACTCGAAACATGTCAACCTTGGTTTTGAGAATCTCTCCCGGAGTTTGAGAGATTTGGACATGAAAGGGTACCAATCTTGTCGGGGATTGAGAACCCTTCGCGAGAATGTCCAAAGTTTCAGCGGGATTTCCAAAATGTTGAAAGGAACTCGAAACATGTCAACCTTGGTTTTGAGAATCTCTCCCGGAGTTTGAGAGATTTGGACGTGAAAGGGTACCAGTCTTGTCGGGGATTGGGAACCCTTCGCGAGAATGTCCAAAGTTTCAGCGTGATTTCCAAAATGTTGAAAGGAACTCGAAACATGTCAACCTTGGTTTTGAGAATCTCTCCCGGAGTTTGAGAGATTTGGACATGAAAGGGTACCAATCTTGTCGGGGATTGTGAACCCTTCGCGAGAAAGTCCAAAGTTTCAGCGGGATTTCCAAAATGTTGAAAGGAACTCGAAACATGTCAACCTTGGTTTTGAGAATCTCTCCCGGAGTTTGAGAGATTTGGACGTGAAAGGGTACCAGTCTTGTCGGGGATTGGGAACCCTTCTCGAGAATGTCCAAAGTTTCAGCGGGATTTCCAAAATGTTGAAAGGAACTCGAAACATTTCAACCATGGTTTTGAGAATCTCTCCCGGAGTTTGAGAGATTTGGACGTGAAAGGGTACCAATCTTGTCGAAGATTGGGAACCCTTCGCGAGAATGTCCAAAGTTTCAGCGGGATTTCCAAAATGTTGAAAGGAACTCGAAACATGTCAACCTTGGTTTTGAGAATCTCTCCCGGAGTTTGAGAGATTTGGACGTGAAAGGGTACCAATCTTGTCGGGGATTGGGAACCCTTCGTGAGAAAGTCCAAAGTTTCAGCGGGATTTCCAAAATGTTGAAAGGAACTCGAAACATGTCAACCTTGGTTTTGAGAATCTCTCCCGGAGTTTGAGAGACTTGGACGTGAAAGGGTACCAATCTTGTCGGGGATTGGGAACCCTTCGCGAGAATGTCCAAAGTTTCAGCGGGATTTCCAAAATGTTGAAAGGAACTCGAAACATGTCAACCTTGGTTTTGAGAATCTCTCCCGGAGTTTGAGAGATTTGGACGTGAAAGGGTACCAATCTTGTCGGGGATTGGGAACCCTTCGCCAGAATGTCCAAAGTTTCAGCGGGATTTCCAAAATGTTGAAAGGAACTCGAAACATTTCAACCATGGTTTTGAGAATCTCTCCCGGAGTTTGAGAGATTTGGACGTGAAAGGGTACCAATCTTGTCGAAGATTGGGAACCCGTCGCGAGAATGTCCAAAGTTTCAGCGGGATTTCCAAAATGTTGAAAGGAACTCGAAACATGTCAACCTTGGTTTTGAGAATCTCTCCCAGACTTTGAGAGATTTGGACGTGAAAGGGTACCAATCTTGTCGGGGATTGGGAACCTTTCGCGAGAATGTCCAAAGTTTCAGCGGGATTTCCAAAATGTTGAAAGGAACTCAAAACATGTCAAGCTTGGTTTTGAGAATCTCTCCCGGACTTTGAGAGATTTGGACATGAAAGGGTACCAATCTTGTCGGGGATTGGGAACCCTTCGCGAGAATGTCCAAAGTTTCAGCGGGATTTCCAAAATGTTGAAAGGAACTCGAAACATGTCAACCTTGGTTTTGAGAATCTCTCCCGGAGTTTGAGAGATTTTGACGTGAAAGGGTACCAATCTTGTCGGGGATTGGGAACCCTTCGCGAGAATGTCCAAAGTTTCAGTGTGATTTCCAAAATGTTGAAAGGAACTCGAAACATGTCAACCTTGGTTTTGAGAATCTCTCCCGGAGTTTGAGAGATTTGGACGTGAAAGGGTACCAATCTTGTCGGGGATTGGGAACCCTTCGCGAGAATGTCCAAAGTTTCAGCGGGATTTCCAAAATGTTGAAAGGAACTCGAAACATGTCAACCATGGTTTTGAGAATCTCTCCCGGAGTTTGAGAGATTTGGATGTGAAAGGGTACCAGTCTTGTCGGGGATTGGGAACCCTTCGCGAGAATGTCCAAAGTTTCAGCGGGATTTCCAAAATGTTGAAAGGAACTCGAAACATGTCAACCTTGGTTTTGAGAATCTCTCCCGGAGTTTGAGAGATTTGGACGTGAAAGGGTACCAATCTTGTCGGGGATTGGGAACCCT
This sequence comes from Streptopelia decaocto, assembly GCF_964273445.1. Lineage (NCBI taxonomy): Eukaryota > Metazoa > Chordata > Aves > Columbiformes > Columbidae > Streptopelia > Streptopelia decaocto. Next base: position 468,337 of record NW_028115428.1, on the reverse strand, counting down.
TCGCGAGAAAGTCCAAAGTTTCAGCGGGATTTCCAAAATGTTGAAAGGAACTCGAAACATGTCAACCTTGGTTTTGAGAATCTCTCCCGGAGTTTGAGAGATTTGGACGTGAAAGGGTACCAATCTTGTCGGGGATTGGGAACCCTTCGCGAGAATGTCCAAAGTTTCAGCGGGATTTCCAAAATGTTGAAAGGAACTCGAAACATGTCAACCTTGGTTTTGAGAATCTCTCCCGGAGTTTGAGAGATTTGGACGTGAAAGGGTACCAGTCTTGTCGGGGATTGGGAACCCTTCGCGAGAATGTCCAAAGTTTCAGCGTGATTTCCAAAATGTTGAAAGGAACTCGAAACATGTCAACCTTGGTTTTGAGAATCTCTCCCGGAGTTTGAGAGATTTGGACATGAAAGGGTACCAATCTTGTCGGGGATTGTGAACCCTTCGCGAGAAAGTCCAAAGTTTCAGCGGGATTTCCAAAATGTTGAAAGGAACTCGAAACATGTCAACCTTGGTTTTGAGAATCTCTCCCGGAGTTTGAGAGATTTGGACATGAAAGGGTACCAATCTTGTCGGGGATTGAGAACCCTTCGCGAGAATGTCCAAAGTTTCAGCGGGATTTCCAAAATGTTGAAAGGAACTCGAAACATGTCAACCTTGGTTTTGAGAATCTCTCCCGGAGTTTGAGAGATTTGGACGTGAAAGGGTACCAGTCTTGTCGGGGATTGGGAACCCTTCGCGAGAATGTCCAAAGTTTCAGCGTGATTTCCAAAATGTTGAAAGGAACTCGAAACATGTCAACCTTGGTTTTGAGAATCTCTCCCGGAGTTTGAGAGATTTGGACATGAAAGGGTACCAATCTTGTCGGGGATTGTGAACCCTTCGCGAGAAAGTCCAAAGTTTCAGCGGGATTTCCAAAATGTTGAAAGGAACTCGAAACATGTCAACCTTGGTTTTGAGAATCTCTCCCGGAGTTTGAGAGATTTGGACGTGAAAGGGTACCAGTCTTGTCGGGGATTGGGAACCCTTCTCGAGAATGTCCAAAGTTTCAGCGGGATTTCCAAAATGTTGAAAGGAACTCGAAACATTTCAACCATGGTTTTGAGAATCTCTCCCGGAGTTTGAGAGATTTGGACGTGAAAGGGTACCAATCTTGTCGAAGATTGGGAACCCTTCGCGAGAATGTCCAAAGTTTCAGCGGGATTTCCAAAATGTTGAAAGGAACTCGAAACATGTCAACCTTGGTTTTGAGAATCTCTCCCGGAGTTTGAGAGATTTGGACGTGAAAGGGTACCAATCTTGTCGGGGATTGGGAACCCTTCGTGAGAAAGTCCAAAGTTTCAGCGGGATTTCCAAAATGTTGAAAGGAACTCGAAACATGTCAACCTTGGTTTTGAGAATCTCTCCCGGAGTTTGAGAGACTTGGACGTGAAAGGGTACCAATCTTGTCGGGGATTGGGAACCCTTCGCGAGAATGTCCAAAGTTTCAGCGGGATTTCCAAAATGTTGAAAGGAACTCGAAACATGTCAACCTTGGTTTTGAGAATCTCTCCCGGAGTTTGAGAGATTTGGACGTGAAAGGGTACCAATCTTGTCGGGGATTGGGAACCCTTCGCGAGAAAGTCCAAAGTTTCAGCGGGATTTCCAAAATGTTGAAAGGAACTCGAAACATGTCAACCTTGGTTTTGAGAATCTCTCCCGGAGTTTGAGAGATTTGGACGTGAAAGGGTACCAATCTTGTCGGGGATCGGGAACCCTTCGCGAGAATGTCCAAAGTTTCAGTGGGATTTCCAAAATGTTGAAAGGAACTCGAAACATGTCAACCTTGGTTTTGAGAATCTCTCCCGGAGTTTGAGAGATTTGGACGTGAAAGGGTACCAATCTTGTCGGGGATCGGGAACCCTTCGCAAGAATGTCCAAAGTTTCAGCGGGATTTCCAAAATGTTGAAAGGAACTCGAAACATGTCAACCTTGGTTTTGAGAATCTCTCCCGGAGTTTGAGAGATTTGGACGTGAAAGGGTACCAATCTTGTCAGGGATTGGGAACCCTTCGCGAGAATGTCCAAAGTTTCAGCAGGATTTCCAAAATGTTGAAAGGAACTCGAAACATGTCAACTTTGGTTTTGAGAATCTCTCCCGGAGTTTGAGAGATTTGGACGTGAGAGGGTACCAATCTTGTCGGGGATTGGGAACCCTTCGCGAGAATGTCCAAAGTTTCAGCGGGATTTCCAAAATGTTGAAAGGAACTCGAAACATGTCAGCCATGGTTTTGAGAATCTCTCCCGGAGTTTGAGAGATTTGGACATGAAAGGGTACCAGTCTTGTCGGGGATTGGGAACCTTTCGCTAGAATGTCCAAAGTTTCAGCGGGATTTCCAAAATGTTGAAAGGAACTCGAAACATGTCAACCATGGTTTTGAGAATCTCTCCCGGAGTTTGAGAGATTTGGACGTGAAAGGGTACCAATCTTGTCGGGGATTGGGAACCCTTCGCGACAATGTCCAAAGTTTCAGCGGGATTTCCAAAATGTTGAAAGGAACTCAAAACATGTCAACCTTGGTTTTGAGAATCTCTCCCGGAGTTTGAGAGATTTGGACGTGAAAGGGTACCAATCTTGTCGGGGATTGGGAACCCTTCGCGACAATGTCCAAAGTTTCAGCGGGATTTCCAAAATGTTGAAAGGAACTCAAAACATGTCAACCTTGCTTTTGAGAATCTCTCCCGGAGTTTGAGAGATTTGGACATGAAAGGGTACCAATCTTGTCGGGGATTGGGAACCCTTCGCGAGAATGTCCAAAGTTTCAGCGGGATTTCCAAAATGTTGAAAGGAACTCGAAACATGTCAACCTTGGTTTTGAGAATCTCTCCCGGAGTTTGAGAGATTTGGACGTGAAAGGGTACCAGTCTTGTCGGGGATTGGGAACCCTTCGCGAGAATGTCCAAAGTTTCAGTGTGATTTCCAAAATGTTGAAAGGAACTCGAAACATGTCAACCTTGGTTTTGAGAATCTCTCCCGGAGTTTGAGAGATTTGGACGTGAAAGGGTACCAATCTTGTCGGGGATTGGGAACCCTTCGCGAGAAAGTCCAAAGTTTCAGCGGGATTTCCAAAATGTTGAAAGGAACTCGAAACATGTCAACCTTGGTTTTGAGAATCTCTCCCGGAGTTTGAGAGATTTGGACGTGAAAGGGTACCAATCTTGTCGGGGATTGGGAACCCTTCGCGAGAATGTCCAAAGTTTCAGCGGGATTTCCAAAATGTTGAAAGGAACTCGAAACATGTCAACCATGGTTTTGAGAATCTCTCCCGGAGTTTGAGAGATTTGGATGTGAAAGGGTACCAGTCTTGTCGGGGATTGGGAACCCTTCGCGAGAATGTCCAAAGTTTCAGCGGGATTTCCAAAATGTTGAAAGGAACTCGAAACATGTCAACCTTGGTTTTGAGAATCTCTCCCGGAGTTTGAGAGATTTGGACGTGAAAGGGTACCAATCTTGTCGGGGATTGGGAACCCTTCGCGAGAAAGTCCAAAGTTTCAGCGGGATTTCCAAAATGTTGAAAGGAACTCGAAACATGTCAACCTTGGTTTTGAGAATCTCTCCCGGAGTTTGAGAGATTTGGACGTGAAAGGGTACCAATCTTGTCGGGGATTGGGAACCCTTCGCGAGAATGTCCAAAGTTTCAGCGGGATTTCCAAAATGTTGAAAGGAACTCGAAACATGTCAACCTTGGTTTTGAGAATCTCTCCCGGAGTTTGAGAGATTTGGACGTGAAAGGGTACCAGTCTTGTCGGGGATTGGGAACCCTTCGCGAGAATGTCCAAAGTTTCAGCGTGATTTCCAAAATGTTGAAAGGAACTCGAAACATGTCAACCTTGGTTTTGAGAATCTCTCCCGGAGTTTGAGAGATTTGGACATGAAAGGGTACTAATCTTGTCGGGGATTGTGAACCCTTCGCGAGAAAGTCCAAAGTTTCAGCGGGATTTCCAAAATGTTGAAAGGAACTCGAAACATGTCAACCTTGGTTTTGAGAATCTCTCCCGGAGTTTGAGAGATTTGGACGTGAAAGGGTACCAATCTTGTCGGGGATTGGGAACCCTTCGCGAGAATGTCCAAAGTTTCAGCGGGATTTCCAAAATGTTGAAAGGAACTCGAAACATTTCAACCATGGTTTTGAGAATCTCTCCCGGAGTTTGAGAGATTTGGACGTGAAAGGGTACCAATCTTGTCGAAGATTGGGAACCCTTCGCGAGAATGTACAAAGTTTCAGCGGGATTTCCAAAATGTTGAAAGGAACTCGAAACATGTCAACCTTGGTTTTGAGAATCTCTCCCGGAGTTTGAGAGATTTGGACGTGAAAGGGTACCAATCTTGTCGGGGATTGGGAACCCTTCGTGAGAAAGTCCAAAGTTTCAGCGGGATTTCCAAAATGTTGAAAGGAACTCGAAACATGTCAACCTTGGTTTTGAGAATCTCTCCCGGAGTTTGAGAGATTTGGACGTGAAAGGGTACCAATCTTGTCGGGGATTGGGAACCCTTCGCGAGAATGTCCAAAGTTTCAGCGGGATTTCCAAAATGTTGAAAGGAACTCGAAACATGTCAACCTTGGTTTTGAGAATCTCTCCCGGAGTTTGAGAGATTTGGACGTGAAAGGGTACCAATCTTGTCGGGGATTGGGAACCCTTCGCGAGAAAGTCCAAAGTTTCAGCGGGATTTCCAAAATGTTGAAAGGAACTCGAAACATGTCAACCTTGGTTTTGAGAATCTCTCCCGGAGTTTGAGAGATTTGGATGTGAAAGGGTACCAATCGTGTCGGGGATCGGGAACCCTTCGCGAGAATGTCCAAAGTTTCAGTGGGATTTCCAAAATGTTGAAAGGAACTCGAAACATGTCAACCTTGGTTTTGAGAATCTCTCCCGAGTTTGAGAGATTTGGACGTGAAAGGGTACCAATCTTGTCGGGGATTGGGAACCCTTCGCGAGAAAGTCCAAAGTTTCAGCGGGATTTCCAAAATGTTGAAAGGAACTCGAAACATGTCAACCTTGGTTTTGAGAATCTCTCCCGGAGTTTGAGAGATTTGGACGTGAAAGGGTACCAATCTTGTCGGGGATTGGGAACCCTTCGCGAGAATGTCCAAAGTTTCAGCGGGATTTCCAAAATGTTGAAAGGAACTCGAAACATGTCAACCTTGGTTTTGAGAATCTCTCCCGGAGTTTGAGAGATTTGGACGTGAAAGGGTACCAGTCTTGTCGGGGATTGGGAACCCTTCGCGAGAATGTCCAAAGTTTCAGCGTGATTTCCAAAATGTTGAAAGGAACTCGAAACATGTCAACCTTGGTTTTGAGAATCTCTCCCGGAGTTTGAGAGATTTGGACATGAAAGGGTACCAATCTTGTCGGGGATTGTGAACCCTTCGCGAGAAAGTCCAAAGTTTCAGCGGGATTTCCAAAATGTTGAAAGGAACTCGAAACATGTCAACCTTGGTTTTGAGAATCTCTCCCGGAGTTTGAGAGATTTGGACGTGAAAGGGTACCAATCTTGTCGGGGATTGGGAACCCTTCGCCAGAATGTCCAAAGTTTCAGCGGGATTTCCAAAATGTTGAAAGGAACTCGAAACATTTCAACCATGGTTTTGAGAATCTCTCCCGGAGTTTGAGAGATTTGGACGTGAAAGGGTACCAATCTTGTCGGGGATTGGGAACCCTTCGCGAGAATGTCCAAAGTTTCAGCGGGATTTCCAAAATGTTGAAAGGAACTCGAAACATGTCAACCTTGGTTTTGAGAATCTCTCCCGGAGTTTGAGAGATTTTGACGTGAAAGGGTACCAATCTTGTCGGGGATTGGGAACCCTTCGCGAGAATGTCCAAAGTTTCAGTGTGATTTCCAAAATGTTGAAAGGAACTCGAAACATGTCAACCTTGGTTTTGAGAATCTCTCCCGGAGTTGGAGAGATTTGGACGTGAAAGGGTACCAATCTTGTCGGGGATTGGGAACCCTTCGCGAGAATGTCCAAAGTTTCAGCGGGATTTCCAAAATGTTGAAAGGAACTCGAAACATGTCAACCATGGTTTTGAGAATCTCTCCCGGAGTTTGAGAGATTTGGATGTGAAAGGGTACCAGTCTTGTCGGGGATTGGGAACCCTTCGCGAGAATGTCCAAAGTTTCAGCGGGATTTCCAAAATGTTGAAAGGAACTCGAAACATGTCAACCTTGGTTTTGAGAATCTCTGCCGGAGTTTGAGAGATTTGGACGTGAAAGGGTACCAATCTTGTCGGGGATTGGGAACCCTTCGCGAGAAAGTCCAAAGTTTCAGCGAGATTTCCAAAATGTTGAAAGGAACTCGAAACATGTCAACCTTGGTTTTGAGAATCTCTCCCGGAGTTTGAGAGATTTGGACGTGAAAGGGTACCAATCTTGTCGGGGATTGGGAACCCTTCGCGAGAATGTCCAAAGTTTCAGCGGGATTTCCAAAATGTTGAAAGGAACTCGAAACATGTCAACCTTGGTTTTGAGAATCTCTCCCGGAGTTTGAGAGATTTGGACGTGAAAGGGTACCAGTCTTGTCGGGGATTGGGAACCCTTCGCGAGAATGTCCAAAGTTTCAGCGTGATTTCCAAAATGTTGAAAGGAACTCGAAACATGTCAACCTTGGTTTTGAGAATCTCTCCCGGAGTTTGAGAGATTTGGACATGAAAGGGTACCAATCTTGTCGGGGATTGTGAACCCTTCGCGAGAAAGTCCAAAGTTTCAGCGGGATTTCCAAAATGTTGAAAGGAACTCGAAACATGTCAACCTTGGTTTTGAGAATCTCTCCCGGAGTTTGAGAGATTTGGACATGAAAGGGTACCAATCTTGTCGGGGATTGGGAACCCTTCGCGAGAATGTCCAAAGTTTCAGCGGGATTTCCAAAATGTTGAAAGGAACTCGAAACATGTCAACCTTGGTTTTGAGAATCTCTCCCGGAGTTTGAGAGATTTGGACGTGAAAGGGTACCAGTCTTGTCGGGGATTGGGAACCCTTCGCGAGAATGTCCAAAGTTTCAGCGGGATTTCCAAAATGTTGAAAGGAACTCGAAACATGTCAACCTTGGTTTTGAGAATCTCTCCCGGAGTTTGAGAGATTTGGACGTGAAAGGGTACCAATCTTGTCGGGGATCGGGAACCCTTCGCGAGAATGTCCAAAGTTTCAGTGGGATTTCCAAAATGTTGAAAGGAACTCGAAACATGTCAACCTTGGTTTTGAGAATCTCTCCCGGAGTTTGAGAGATTTGGACGTGAAAGGGTACCAATCTTGTCGGGGATCGGGAACCCTTCGCAAGAATGTCCAAAGTTTCAGCGGGATTTCCAAAATGTTGAAAGGAACTCGAAACATGTCAACCTTGGTTTTGAGAATCTCTGCCGGAGTTTGAGAGATTTGGACGTGAAAGGGTACCAATCTTGTCAGGGATTGGGAACCCTTCGCGAGAATGTCCAAAGTTTCAGCAGGATTTCCAAAATGTTGAAAGGAACTCGAAACATGTCAACCTTGGTTTTGAGAATCTCTCCCGGAGTTTGAGAGATTTGGACGTGAGAGGGTACCAATCTTGTCGGGGATTGGGAACCCTTCGCGAGAATGTCCAAAGTTTCAGCGGGATTTCCAAAATGTTGAAAGGAACTCGAAACATGTCAGCCATGGTTTTGAGAATCTCTCCCTGAGTTTGAGAGATTTGGACATGAAAGGGTACCAGTCTTGTCGGGGATTGGGAACCTTTCGCTAGAATGTCCAAAGTTTCAGCGGGATTTCCAAAATGTTGAAAGGAACTCGAAACATGTCAACCATGGTTTTGAGAATCTCTCCCGGAGTTTGAGAGATTTGGACGTGAAAGGGTACCAATCTTGTCGGGGATTGGGAACCCTTCGCGACAATGTCCAAAGTTTCAGCGGGATTTCCAAAATGTTGAAAGGAACTCAAAACATGTCAACCTTGGTTTTGAGAATCTCTCCCGGAGTTTGAGAGATTTGGACGTGAAAGGGTACCAATCTTGTCGGGGATTGGGAACCCTTCGCGACAATGTCCAAAGTTTCAGCGGGATTTCCAAAATGTTGAAAGGAACTCAAAACATGTCAACCTTGCTTTTGAGAATCTCTCCCGGAGTTTGAGAGATTTGGACATGAAAGGGTACCAATCTTGTCGGGGATTGGGAACCCTTCGCGAGAATGTCCAAAGTTTCAGCGGGATTTCCAAAATGTTGAAAGGAACTCGAAACATGTCAACCTTGGTTTTGAGAATCTCTCCCGGAGTTTGAGAGATTTGGACGTGAAAGGGTACCAGTCTTGTCGGGGATTGGGAACCCTTCGCGAGAATGTCCAAAGTTTCAGTGTGATTTCCAAAATGTTGAAAGGAACTCGAAACATGTCAACCTTGGTTTTGAGAATCTCTCCCGGAGTTTGAGAGATTTGGACGTGAAAGGGTACCAATCTTGTCGGGGATTGGGAACCCTTCGCGAGAAAGTCCAAAGTTTCAGCGGGATTTCCAAAATGTTGAAAGGAACTCGAAACATGTCAACCTTGGTTTTGAGAATCTCTCCCGGAGTTTGAGAGATTTGGACGTGAAAGGGTACCAATCTTGTCGGGGATTGGGAACCCTTCGCGAGAATGTCCAAAGTTTCAGCGGGATTTCCAAAATGTTGAAAGGAACTCGAAACATGTCAACCATGGTTTTGAGAATCTCTCCCGGAGTTTGAGAGATTTGGATGTGAAAGGGTACCAGTCTTGTCGGGGATTGGGAACCCTTCGCGAGAATGTCCAAAGTTTCAGCGGGATTTCCAAAATGTTGAAAGGAACTCGAAACATGTCAACCTTGGTTTTGAGAATCTCTCCCGGAGTTTGAGAGATTTGGACGTGAAAGGGTACCAATCTTGTCGGGGATTGGGAACCCTTCGCGAGAAAGTCCAAAGTTTCAGCGGGATTTCCAAAATGTTGAAAGGAACTCGAAACATGTCAACCTTGGTTTTGAGAATCTCTCCCGGAGTTTGAGAGATTTGGACGTGAAAGGGTACCAATCTTGTCGGGGATTGGGAACCCTTCGCGAGAATGTCCAAAGTTTCAGCGGGATTTCCAAAATGTTGAAAGGAACTCGAAACATGTCAACCTTGGTTTTGAGAATCTCTCCCGGAGTTTGAGAGATTTGGACGTGAAAGGGTACCAGTCTTGTCGGGGATTGGGAACCCTTCGCGAGAATGTCCAAAGTTTCAGCGTGATTTCCAAAATGTTGAAAGGAACTCGAAACATGTCAACCTTGGTTTTGAGAATCTCTCCCGGAGTTTGAGAGATTTGGACATGAAAGGGTACTAATCTTGTCGGGGATTGTGAACCCTTCGCGAGAAAGTCCAAAGTTTCAGCGGGATTTCCAAAATGTTGAAAGGAACTCGAAACATGTCAACCTTGGTTTTGAGAATCTCTCCCGGAGTTTGAGAGATTTGGACGTGAAAGGGTACCAATCTTGTCGGGGATTGGGAACCCTTCGCGAGAATGTCCAAAGTTTCAGCGGGATTTCCAAAATGTTGAAAGGAACTCGAAACATTTCAACCATGGTTTTGAGAATCTCTCCCGGAGTTTGAGAGATTTGGACGTGAAAGGGTACCAATCTTGTCGAAGATTGGGAACCCTTCGCGAGAATGTCCAAAGTTTCAGCGGGATTTCCAAAATGTTGAAAGGAACTCGAAACATGTCAACCTTGGTTTTGAGAATCTCTCCCGGAGTTTGAGAGATTTGGACGTGAAAGGGTACCAATCTTGTCGGGGATTGGGAACCCTTCGTGAGAAAGTCCAAAGTTTCAGCGGGATTTCCAAAATGTTGAAAGGAACTCGAAACATGTCAACCTTGGTTTTGAGAATCTCTCCCGGAGTTTGAGAGATTTGGACGTGAAAGGGTACCAATCTTGTCGGGGATTGGGAACCCTTCGCGAGAATGTCCAAAGTTTCAGCGGGATTTCCAAAATGTTGAAAGGAACTCGAAACATGTCAACCTTGGTTTTGAGAATCTCTCCCAGAGTTTGAGAGATTTGGACGTGAAAGGGTACCAATCTTGTCGGGGATTGGGAACCCTTCGCGAGAAAGTCCAAAGTTTCAGCGGGATTTCCAAAATGTTGAAAGGAACTCGAAACATGTCAACCTTGGTTTTGAGAATCTCTCCCGGAGTTTGAGAGATTTGGATGTGAAAGGGTACCAATCGTGTCGGGGATCGGGAACCCTTCGCGAGAATGTCCAAAGTTTCAGTGGGATTTCCAAAATGTTGAAAGGAACTCGAAACATGTCAACCTTGGTTTTGAGAATCTCTCCCGAGTTTGAGAGATTTGGACGTGAAAGGGTACCAATCTTGTCGGGGATTGGGAACCCTTCGCGAGAAAGTCCAAAGTTTCAGCGGGATTTCCAAAATGTTGAAAGGAACTCGAAACATGTCAACCTTGGTTTTGAGAATCTCTCCCGGAGTTTGAGAGATTTGGACGTGAAAGGGTACCAGTCTTGTCGGGGATTGGGAACCCTTCGCGAGAATGTCCAAAGTTTCAGCGTGATTTCCAAAATGTTGAAAGGAACTCGAAACATGTCAACCTTGGTTTTGAGAATCTCTCCCGGAGTTTGAGAGATTTGGACATGAAAGGGTACCAATCTTGTCGGGGATTGTGAACCCTTCGCGAGAAAGTCCAAAGTTTCAGCGGGATTTCCAAAATGTTGAAAGGAACTCGAAACATGTCAACCTTGGTTTTGAGAATCTCTCCCGGAGTTTGAGAGATTTGGACGTGAAAGGGTACCAATCTTGTCGGGGATTGGGAACCCTTCGCCAGAATGTCCAAAGTTTCAGCGGGATTTCCAAAATGTTGAAAGGAACTCGAAACATTTCAACCATGGTTTTGAGAATCTCTCCCGGAGTTTGAGAGATTTGGACGTGAAAGGGTACCAATCTTGTCGAAGATTGGGAACCCTTCGCGAGAATGTCCAAAGTTTCAGCGGGATTTCCAAAATGTTGAAAGGAACTCGAAACATGTCAACCTTGGTTTTGAGAATCTCTCCCGGAGTTTGAGAGATTTGGACGTGAAAGGGTACCAATCTTGTCGGGGATTGGGAACCCTTCGTGAGAAAGTCCAAAGTTTCAGCGGGATTTCCAAAATGTTGAAAGGAACTCGAAACATGTCAACCTTGGTTTTGAGAATCTCTCCCGGAGTTTGAGAGACTTGGACGTGAAAGGGTACCAATCTTGTCGGGGATTGGGAACCCTTCGCGAGAATGTCCAAAGTTTCAGCGGGATTTCCAAAATGTTGAAAGGAACTCGAAACATGTCAACCTTGGTTTTGAGAATCTCTCCCGGAGTTTGAGAGATTTGGACGTGAAAGGGTACCAATCTTGTCGGGGATTGGGAACCCTTCGCGAGAAAGTCCAAAGTTTCAGCGGGATTTCCAAAATGTTGAAAGGAACTCGAAACATGTCAACCTTGGTTTTGAGAATCTCTCCCGGAGTTTGAGAGATTTGGACGTGAAAGGGTACCAATCGTGTCGGGGATCGGGAACCCTTCGCGAGAATGTCCAAAGTTTCAGTGGGATTTCCAAAATGTTGAAAGGAACTCGAAACATGTCAACCTTGGTTTTGAGAATCTCTCCCGGAGTTTGAGAGATTTGGACGTGAAAGGGTACCAATCTTGTCGGGGATCGGGAACCCTTCGCAAGAATGTCCAAAGTTTCAGCGGGATTTCCAAAATGTTGAAAGGAACTCGAAACATGTCAACCTTGGTTTTGAGAATCTCTGCCGGAGTTTGAGAGATTTGGACGTGAAAGGGTACCAATCTTGTCAGGGATTGGGAACCCTTCGCGAGAATGTCCAAAGTTTCAGCAGGATTTCCAAAATGTTGAAAGGAACTCGAAACATGTCAACTTTGGTTTTGAGAATCTCTCCCGGAGTTTGAGAGATTTGGACGTGAGAGGGTACCAATCTTGTCGGGGATTGGGAACCCTTCGCGAGAATGTCCAAAGTTTCAGCGGGATTTCCAAAATGTTGAAAGGAACTCGAAACATTTCAACCATGGTTTTGAGAATCTCTCCCGGAGTTTGAGAGATTTGGACGTGAAAGGGTACCAATCTTGTCGAAGATTGGGAACCCTTCGCGAGAATGTCCAAAGTTTCAGCGGGATTTCCAAAATGTTGAAAGGAACTCGAAACATGTCAACCTTGGTTTTGAGAATCTCTCCCGGAGTTTGAGAGATTTGGACGTGAAAGGGTACCAATCTTGTCGGGGATTGGGAACCCTTCGTGAGAAAGTCCAAAGTTTCAGCGGGATTTCCAAAATGTTGAAAGGAACTCGAAACATGTCAACCTTGGTTTTGAGAATCTCTCCCGGAGTTTGAGAGATTTGGATGTGAAAGGGTACCAATCGTGTCGGGGATCGGGAACCCTTCGCGAGAATGTCCAAAGTTTCAGTGGGATTTCCAAAATGTTGAAAGGAACTCGAAACATGTCAACCTTGGTTTTGAGAATCTCTCCCGAGTTTGAGAGATTTGGACGTGAAAGGGTACCAATCTTGTCGGGGATTGGGAACCCTTCGCGAGAAAGTCCAAAGTTTCAGCGGGATTTCCAAAATGTTGAAAGGAACTCGAAACATGTCAACCTTGGTTTTGAGAATCTCTCCCGGAGTTTGAGAGATTTGGACGTGAAAGGGTACCAGTCTTGTCGGGGATTGGGAACCCTTCGCGAGAATGTCCAAAGTTTCAGCGTGATTTCCAAAATGTTGAAAGGAACTCGAAACATGTCAACCTTGGTTTTGAGAATCTCTCCCGGAGTTTGAGAGATTTGGACATGAAAGGGTACCAATCTTGTCGGGGATTGTGAACCCTTCGCGAGAAAGTCCAAAGTTTCAGCGGGATTTCCAAAATGTTGAAAGGAACTCGAAACATGTCAACCTTGGTTTTGAGAATCTCTCCCGGAGTTTGAGAGATTTGGACGTGAAAGGGTACCAATCTTGTCGGGGATTGGGAACCCTTCGCCAGAATGTCCAAAGTTTCAGCGGGATTTCCAAAATGTTGAAAGGAACTCGAAACATTTCAACCATGGTTTTGAGAATCTCTCCCGGAGTTTGAGAGATTTGGACGTGAAAGGGTACCAATCTTGTCGAAGATTGGGAACCCTTCGCGAGAATGTCCAAAGTTTCAGCGGGATTTCCAAAATGTTGAAAGGAACTCGAAACATGTCAACCTTGGTTTTGAGAATCTCTCCCGGAGTTTGAGAGATTTGGACGTGAAAGGGTACCAATCTTGTCGGGGATTGGGAACCCTTCGTGAGAAAGTCCAAAGTTTCAGCGGGATTTCCAAAATGTTGAAAGGAACTCGAAACATGTCAACCTTGGTTTTGAGAATCTCTCCCGGAGTTTGAGAGACTTGGACGTGAAAGGGTACCAATCTTGTCGGGGATTGGGAACCCTTCGCGAGAATGTCCAAAGTTTCAGCGGGATTTCCAAAATGTTGAAAGGAACTCGAAACATGTCAACCTTGGTTTTGAGAATCTCTCCCGGAGTTTGAGAGATTTGGACGTGAAAGGGTACCAATCTTGTCGGGGATTGGGAACCCTTCGCGAGAAAGTCCAAAGTTTCAGCGGGATTTCCAAAATGTTGAAAGGAACTCGAAACATGTCAACCTTGGTTTTGAGAATCTCTCCCGGAGTTTGAGAGATTTGGACGTGAAAGGGTACCAATCGTGTCGGGGATCGGGAACCCTTCGCGAGAATGTCCAAAGTTTCAGTGGGATTTCCAAAATGTTGAAAGGAACTCGAAACATGTCAACCTTGGTTTTGAGAATCTCTCCCGGAGTTTGAGAGATTTGGACGTGAAAGGGTACCAATCTTGTCGGGGATCGGGAACCCTTCGCAAGAATGTCCAAAGTTTCAGCGGGATTTCCAAAATGTTGAAAGGAACTCGAAACATGTCAACCTTGGTTTTGAGAATCTCTGCCGGAGTTTGAGAGATTTGGACGTGAAAGGGTACCAATCTTGTCAGGGATTGGGAACCCTTCGCGAGAATGTCCAAAGTTTCAGCAGGATTTCCAAAATGTTGAAAGGAACTCGAAACATGTCAACTTTGGTTTTGAGAATCTCTCCCGGAGTTTGAGAGATTTGGACGTGAGAGGGTACCAATCTTGTCGGGGATTGGGAACCCTTCGCGAGAATGTCCAAAGTTTCAGCGGGATTTCCAAAATGTTGAAAGGAACTCGAAACATTTCAACCATGGTTTTGAGAATCTCTCCCGGAGTTTGAGAGATTTGGACGTGAAAGGGTACCAATCTTGTCGAAGATTGGGAACCCTTCGCGAGAATGTCCAAAGTTTCAGCGGGATTTCCAAAATGTTGAAAGGAACTCGAAACATGTCAACCTTGGTTTTGAGAATCTCTCCCGGAGTTTGAGAGATTTGGACGTGAAAGGGTACCAATCTTGTCGGGGATTGGGAACCCTTCGTGAGAAAGTCCAAAGTTTCAGCGGGATTTCCAAAATGTTGAAAGGAACTCGAAACATGTCAACCTTGGTTTTGAGAATCTCTCCCGGAGTTTGAGAGACTTGGACGTGAAAGGGTACCAATCTTGTCGGGGATTGGGAACCCTTCGCGAGAATGTCCAAAGTTTCAGCGGGATTTCCAAAATGTTGAAAGGAACTCGAAACATGTCAACCTTGGTTTTGAGAAGCTCTCCCGGAGTTTGAGAGATTTGGACGTGAAAGGGTACCAATCTTGTCGGGGATTGGGAACCCTTCGCGAGAAAGTCCAAAGTTTCAGCGGGATTTCCAAAATGTTGAAAGGAACTCGAAACATGTCAACCTTGGTTTTGAGAATCTCTCCCGGAGTTTGAGAGATTTGGACGTGAAAGGGTACCAATCGTGTCGGGGATCGGGAACCCTTCGCGAGAATGTCCAAAGTTTCAGTGGGATTTCCAAAATGTTGAAAGGAACTCGAAACATGTCAACCTTGGTTTTGAGAATCTCTCCCGGAGTTTGAGAGATTTGGACGTGAAAGGGTACCAATCTTGTCGGGGATCGGGAACCCTTCGCAAGAATGTCCAAAGTTTCAGCGGGATTTCCAAAATGTTGAAAGGAACTCGAAACATGTCAACCTTGGTTTTGAGAATCTCTGCCGGAGTTTGAGAGATTTGGACGTGAAAGGGTACCAATCTTGTCAGAGATTGGGAACCCTTCGCGAGAATGTCCAGAGTTTCAGCAGGATTTCCAAAATGTTGAAAGGAACTCGAAACATGTCAACTTTGGTTTTGAGAATCTCTCCCGGAGTTTGAGAGATTTGGACGTGAGAGGGTACCAATCTTGTCGGGGATTGGGAACCCTTCGCGAGAATGTCCAAAGTTTCAGCGGGATTTCCAAAATGTTGAAAGGAACTCGAAACATGTCAGCCATGGTTTTGAGAATCTCTCCCGGAGTTTGAGAGATTTGGACATGAAAGGGTACCAGTCTTGTCGGGGATTGGGAACCTTTCGCTAGAATGTCCAAAGTTTCAGCGGGATTTCCAAAATGTTGAAAGGAACTCGAAACATGTCAACCATGGTTTTGAGAATCTCTCCCGGAGTTTGAGAGATTTGGACGTGAAAGGGTACCAATCTTGTCGGGGATTGCGAACCCTTCGCGACAATGTCCAAAGTTTCAGCGGGATTTCCAAAATGTTGAAAGGAACTCAAAACATGTCAACCTTGGTTTTGAGAATCTCTCCCGGACTTTGAGAGATTTGGACATGAAAGGGTACCAATCTTGTCGGGGATTGGGAACCCTTCGCGAGAAAGTCCAAAGTTTCAGCGGGATTTCCAAAATGTTGAAAGGAACTCGAAACATGTCAACCTTGGTTTTGAGAATCTCTCCCGGAGTTTGAGAGATTTGGACGTGAAAGGGTACCAATCGTGTCGGGGATCGGGAACCCTTCGCGAGAATGTCCAAAGTTTCAGTGGGATTTCCAAAATGTTGAAAGGAACTCGAAACATGTCAACCTTGGTTTTGAGAATCTCTCCCGGAGTTTGAGAGATTTGGACGTGAAAGGGTACCAATCTTGTCGGGGATTGGGAACCCTTCGCGAGAAAGTCCAAAGTTTCAGCGGGATTTCCAAAATGTTGAAAGGAACTCGAAACATGTCAACCTTGGTTTTGAGAATCTCTCCCGGAGTTTGAGAGATTTGGACGTGAAAGGGTACCAATCGTGTCGGGGATTGGGAACCCTTCGCGAGAATGTCCAAAGTTTCAGCGGGATTTCCAAAATGTTGAAAGGAACTCGAAACATGTCAACCTTGGTTTTGAGAATCTCTCCCGGAGTTTGAGAGATTTGGACGTGAAAGGGTACCAATCTTGTCGGGGATTGGGAACCCTTCGCGAGAATGTCCAAAGTTTCAGTGGGATTTCCAAAATGTTGAAAGGAACTCGAAACATGTCAACCTTGGTTTTGAGAATCTCTCCCGGAGTTTGAGAGATTTGGACGTGAAAGGGTACCAATCTTGTCGAAGATTGGGAACCCTTCGTGAGAATGTCCAAAGTTTCAGCGGGATTTCCAAAATGTTGAAAGGAACTCGAAACATGTCAACCTTGGTTTTGAGAATCTCTCCCGGAGTTTGAGAGATTTGGACGTGAAAGGGTACCAATCTTGTCGGGGATTGGGAACCCTTCGTGAGAAAGTCCAAAGTTTCAGCGGGATTTCCAAAATGTTGAAAGGAACTCGAAACATGTCAACTTTGGTTTTGAGAATCTCTCCCGGAGTTTGAGAGATTTGGACGTGAGAGGGTACCAATCTTGTCGGGGATTGGGAACCCTTCGCGAGAATGTCCAAAGTTTCAGCGGGATTTCCAAAATGTTGAAAGGAACTCGAAACATGTCAGCCATGGTTTTGAGAATCTCTCCCGGAGTTTGAGAGATTTGGACATGAAAGGGTACCAGTCTTGTCGGGGATTGGGAACCTTTCGCTAGAATGTCCAAAGTTTCAGCGGGATTTCCAAAATGTTGAAAGGAACTCGAAACATGTCAACCATGGTTTTGAGAATCTCTCCCGGAGTTTGAGAGATTTGGACGTGAAAGGGTACCAATCTTGTCGGGGATTGGGAACCCTTCGCGACAATGTCCAAAGTTTCAGCGGGATTTCCAAAATGTTGAAAGGAACTCAAAACATGTCAACCTTGGTTTTGAGAATCTCTCCCGGAGTTTGAGAGATTTGGACGTGAAAGGGTACCAATCTTGTCGAAGATTGGGAACCCTTCGCGAGAATGTCCAAAGTTTCAGCGGGATTTCCAAAATGTTGAAAGGAACTCGAAACATGTCAACCTTGGTTTTGAGAATCTCTCCCGGAGTTTGAGAGATTTGGACGTGAAAGGGTACCAATCTTGTCGGGGATTGGGAACCCTTCGTGAGAAAGTCCAAAGTTTCAGCGGGATTTCCAAAATGTTGAAAGGAACTCGAAACATGTCAACCTTGGTTTTGAGAATCTCTCCCGGAGTTTGAGAGACTTGGACGTGAAAGGGTACCAATCTTGTCGGGGATTGGGAACCCTTCGCGAGAATGTCCAAAGTTTCAGCGGGATTTCCAAAATGTTGAAAGGAACTCGAAACATGTCAACCTTGGTTTTGAGAAGCTCTCCCGGAGTTTGAGAGATTTGGACGTGAAAGGGTACCAATCTTGTCGGGGATTGGGAACCCTTCGCGAGAAAGTCCAAAGTTTCAGCGGGATTTCCAAAATGTTGAAAGGAACTCGAAACATGTCAACCTTGGTTTTGAGAATCTCTCCCGGAGTTTGAGAGATTTGGACGTGAAAGGGTACCAATCGTGTCGGGGATCGGGAACCCTTCGCGAGAATGTCCAAAGTTTCAGTGGGATTTCCAAAATGTTGAAAGGAACTCGAAACATGTCAACCTTGGTTTTGAGAATCTCTCCCGGAGTTTGAGAGATTTGGACGTGAAAGGGTACCAATCTTGTCGGGGATTGGGAACCCTTCGCGAGAAAGTCCAAAGTTTCAGCGGGATTTCCAAAATGTTGAAAGGAACTCGAAACATGTCAACCTTGGTTTTGAGAATCTCTCCCGGAGTTTGAGAGATTTGGACGTGAAAGGGTACCAATCGTGTCGGGGATTGGGAACCCTTCGCGAGAATGTCCAAAGTTTCAGCGGGATTTCCAAAATGTTGAAAGGAACTCGAAACATGTCAACCTTGGTTTTGAGAATCTCTCCCGGAGTTTGAGAGATTTGGACGTGAAAGGGTACCAATCTTGTCGGGGATTGGGAACCCTTCGCGAGAATGTCCAAAGTTTCAGTGGGATTTCCAAAATGTTGAAAGGAACTCGAAACATGTCAACCTTGGTTTTGAGAATCTCTCCCGGAGTTTGAGAGATTTGGACGTGAAAGGGTACCAATCTTGTCGAAGATTGGGAACCCTTCGTGAGAATGTCCAAAGTTTCAGCGGGATTTCCAAAATGTTGAAAGGAACTCGAAACATGTCAACCTTGGTTTTGAGAATCTCTCCCGGAGTTTGAGAGATTTGGACGTGAAAGGGTACCAATCTTGTCGGGGATTGGGAACCCTTCGTGAGAAAGTCCAAAGTTTCAGCGGGATTTCCAAAATGTTGAAAGGAACTCGAAACATGTCAACTTTGGTTTTGAGAATCTCTCCCGGAGTTTGAGAGATTTGGACGTGAGAGGGTACCAATCTTGTCGGGGATTGGGAACCCTTCGCGAGAATGTCCAAAGTTTCAGCGGGATTTCCAAAATGTTGAAAGGAACTCGAAACATGTCAGCCATGGTTTTGAGAATCTCTCCCGGAGTTTGAGAGATTTGGACATGAAAGGGTACCAGTCTTGTCGGGGATTGGGAACCTTTCGCTAGAATGTCCAAAGTTTCAGCGGGATTTCCAAAATGTTGAAAGGAACTCGAAACATGTCAACCATGGTTTTGAGAATCTCTCCCGGAGTTTGAGAGATTTGGACGTGAAAGGGTACCAATCTTGTCGGGGATTGGGAACCCTTCGCGACAATGTCCAAAGTTTCAGCGGGATTTCCAAAATGTTGAAAGGAACTCAAAACATGTCAACCTTGGTTTTGAGAATCTCTCCCGGAGTTTGAGAGATTTGGACGTGAAAGGGTACCAATCTTGTCGAAGATTGGGAACCCTTCGCGAGAATGTCCAAAGTTTCAGCGGGATTTCCAAAATGTTGAAAGGAACTCGAAACATGTCAACCTTGGTTTTGAGAATCTCTCCCGGAGTTTGAGAGATTTGGACGTGAAAGGGTACCAATCTTGTCGGGGATTGGGAACCCTTCGTGAGAAAGTCCAAAGTTTCAGCGGGATTTCCAAAATGTTGAAAGGAACTCGAAACATGTCAACCTTGGTTTTGAGAATCTCTCCCGGAGTTTGAGAGACTTGGACGTGAAAGGGTACCAATCTTGTCGGGGATTGGGAACCCTTCGCGAGAATGTCCAAAGTTTCAGCGGGATTTCCAAAATGTTGAAAGGAACTCGAAACATGTCAACCTTGGTTTTGAGAATCTCTCCCGGAGTTTGAGAGATTTGGACGTGAAAGGGTACCAATCTTGTCGGGGATTGGGAACCCTTCGCGAGAATGTCCAAAGTTTCAGTGGGATTTCCAAAATGTTGAAAGGAACTCGAAACATGTCAACCTTGGTTTTGAGAATCTCTCCCGGAGTTTGAGAGATTTGGACGTGAAAGGGTACCAATCTTGTCGAAGATTGGGAACCCTTCGTGAGAATGTCCAAAGTTTCAGCGGGATTTCCAAAATGTTGAAAGGAACTCGAAACATGTCAACCTTGGTTTTGAGAATCTCTCCCGGAGTTTGAGAGATTTGGACGTGAAAGGGTACCAATCTTGTCGGGGATTGGGAACCCTTCGTGAGAAAGTCCAAAGTTTCAGCGGGATTTCCAAAATGTTGAAAGGAACTCGAAACATGTCAACTTTGGTTTTGAGAATCTCTCCCGGAGTTTGAGAGATTTGGACGTGAGAGGGTACCAATCTTGTCGGGGATTGGGAACCCTTCGCGAGAATGTCCAAAGTTTCAGCGGGATTTCCAAAATGTTGAAAGGAACTCGAAACATGTCAGCCATGGTTTTGAGAATCTCTCCCGGAGTTTGAGAGATTTGGACATGAAAGGGTACCAGTCTTGTCGGGGATTGGGAACCTTTCGCTAGAATGTCCAAAGTTTCAGCGGGATTTCCAAAATGTTGAAAGGAACTCGAAACATGTCAACCATGGTTTTGAGAATCTCTCCCGGAGTTTGAGAGATTTGGACGTGAAAGGGTACCAATCTTGTCGGGGATTGGGAACCCTTCGCGACAATGTCCAAAGTTTCAGCGGGATTTCCAAAATGTTGAAAGGAACTCAAAACATGTCAACCTTGGTTTTGAGAATCTCTCCCGGAGTTTGAGAGATTTGGACGTGAAAGGGTACCAATCTTGTCGAAGATTGGGAACCCTTCGCGAGAATGTCCAAAGTTTCAGCGGGATTTCCAAAATGTTGAAAGGAACTCGAAACATGTCAACCTTGGTTTTGAGAATCTCTCCCGGAGTTTGAGAGATTTGGACGTGAAAGGGTACCAATCTTGTCGGGGATTGGGAACCCTTCGTGAGAAAGTCCAAAGTTTCAGCGGGATTTCCAAAATGTTGAAAGGAACTCGAAACATGTCAACCTTGGTTTTGAGAATCTCTCCCGGAGTTTGAGAGACTTGGACGTGAAAGGGTACCAATCTTGTCGGGGATTGGGAACCCTTCGCGAGAATGTCCAAAGTTTCAGCGGGATTTCCAAAATGTTGAAAGGAACTCGAAACATGTCAACCTTGGTTTTGAGAAGCTCTCCCGGAGTTTGAGAGATTTGGACGTGAAAGGGTACCAATCTTGTCGGGGATTGGGAACCCTTCGCGAGAAAGTCCAAAGTTTCAGCGGGATTTCCAAAATGTTGAAAGGAACTCGAAACATGTCAACCTTGGTTTTGAGAATCTCTCCCGGAGTTTGAGAGATTTGGACGTGAAAGGGTACCAATCGTGTCGGGGATCGGGAACCCTTCGCGAGAATGTCCAAAGTTTCAGTGGGATTTCCAAAATGTTGAAAGGAACTCGAAACATGTCAACCTTGGTTTTGAGAATCTCTCCCGGAGTTTGAGAGATTTGGACGTGAAAGGGTACCAATCTTGTCGGGGATTGGGAACCCTTCGCGAGAAAGTCCAAAGTTTCAGCGGGATTTCCAAAATGTTGAAAGGAACTCGAAACATGTCAACCTTGGTTTTGAGAATCTCTCCCGGAGTTTGAGAGATTTGGACGTGAAAGGGTACCAATCGTGTCGGGGATTGGGAACCCTTCGCGAGAATGTCCAAAGTTTCAGCGGGATTTCCAAAATGTTGAAAGGAACTCGAAACATGTCAACCTTGGTTTTGAGAATCTCTCCCGGAGTTTGAGAGATTTGGACGTGAAAGGGTACCAATCTTGTCGGGGATTGGGAACCCTTCGCGAGAATGTCCAAAGTTTCAGTGGGATTTCCAAAATGTTGAAAGGAACTCGAAACATGTCAACCTTGGTTTTGAGAATCTCTCCCGGAGTTTGAGAGATTTGGACGTGAAAGGGTACCAATCTTGTCGAAGATTGGGAACCCTTCGTGAGAATGTCCAAAGTTTCAGCGGGATTTCCAAAATGTTGAAAGGAACTCGAAACATGTCAACCTTGGTTTTGAGAATCTCTCCCGGAGTTTGAGAGATTTGGACGTGAAAGGGTACCAATCTTGTCGGGGATTGGGAACCCTTCGTGAGAAAGTCCAAAGTTTCAGCGGGATTTCCAAAATGTTGAAAGGAACTCGAAACATGTCAACTTTGGTTTTGAGAATCTCTCCCGGAGTTTGAGAGATTTGGACGTGAGAGGGTACCAATCTTGTCGGGGATTGGGAACCCTTCGCGAGAATGTCCAAAGTTTCAGCGGGATTTCCAAAATGTTGAAAGGAACTCGAAACATGTCAGCCATGGTTTTGAGAATCTCTCCCGGAGTTTGAGAGATTTGGACATGAAAGGGTACCAGTCTTGTCGGGGATTGGGAACCTTTCGCTAGAATGTCCAAAGTTTCAGCGGGATTTCCAAAATGTTGAAAGGAACTCGAAACATGTCAACCATGGTTTTGAGAATCTCTCCCGGAGTTTGAGAGATTTGGACGTGAAAGGGTACCAATCTTGTCGGGGATTGGGAACCCTTCGCGACAATGTCCAAAGTTTCAGCGGGATTTCCAAAATGTTGAAAGGAACTCAAAACATGTCAACCTTGGTTTTGAGAATCTCTCCCGGAGTTTGAGAGATTTGGACGTGAAAGGGTACCAATCTTGTCGAAGATTGGGAACCCTTCGCGAGAATGTCCAAAGTTTCAGCGGGATTTCCAAAATGTTGAAAGGAACTCGAAACATGTCAACCTTGGTTTTGAGAATCTCTCCCGGAGTTTGAGAGATTTGGACGTGAAAGGGTACCAATCTTGTCGGGGATTGGGAACCCTTCGTGAGAAAGTCCAAAGTTTCAGCGGGATTTCCAAAATGTTGAAAGGAACTCGAAACATGTCAACCTTGGTTTTGAGAATCTCTCCCGGAGTTTGAGAGACTTGGACGTGAAAGGGTACCAATCTTGTCGGGGATTGGGAACCCTTCGCGAGAATGTCCAAAGTTTCAGCGGGATTTCCAAAATGTTGAAAGGAACTCGAAACATGTCAACCTTGGTTTTGAGAATCTCTCCCGGAGTTTGAGAGATTTGGACGTGAAAGGGTACCAATCTTGTCGGGGATTGGGAACCCTTCGCGAGAATGTCCAAAGTTTCAGTGGGATTTCCAAAATGTTGAAAGGAACTCGAAACATGTCAACCTTGGTTTTGAGAATCTCTCCCGGAGTTTGAGAGATTTGGACGTGAAAGGGTACCAATCTTGTCGAAGATTGGGAACCCTTCGTGAGAATGTCCAAAGTTTCAGCGGGATTTCCAAAATGTTGAAAGGAACTCGAAACATGTCAACCTTGGTTTTGAGAATCTCTCCCGGAGTTTGAGAGATTTGGACGTGAAAGGGTACCAATCTTGTCGGGGATTGGGAACCCTTCGTGAGAAAGTCCAAAGTTTCAGCGGGATTTCCAAAATGTTGAAAGGAACTCGAAACATGTCAACTTTGGTTTTGAGAATCTCTCCCGGAGTTTGAGAGATTTGGACGTGAGAGGGTACCAATCTTGTCGGGGATTGGGAACCCTTCGCGAGAATGTCCAAAGTTTCAGCGGGATTTCCAAAATGTTGAAAGGAACTCGAAACATGTCAGCCATGGTTTTGAGAATCTCTCCCGGAGTTTGAGAGATTTGGACATGAAAGGGTACCAGTCTTGTCGGGGATTGGGAACCTTTCGCTAGAATGTCCAAAGTTTCAGCGGGATTTCCAAAATGTTGAAAGGAACTCGAAACATGTCAACCATGGTTTTGAGAATCTCTCCCGGAGTTTGAGAGATTTGGACGTGAAAGGGTACCAATCTTGTCGGGGATTGGGAACCCTTCGCGACAATGTCCAAAGTTTCAGCGGGATTTCCAAAATGTTGAAAGGAACTCAAAACATGTCAACCTTGGTTTTGAGAATCTCTCCCGGAGTTTGAGAGATTTGGACGTGAAAGGGTACCAATCTTGTCGAAGATTGGGAACCCTTCGCGAGAATGTCCAAAGTTTCAGCGGGATTTCCAAAATGTTGAAAGGAACTCGAAACATGTCAACCTTGGTTTTGAGAATCTCTCCCGGAGTTTGAGAGATTTGGACGTGAAAGGGTACCAATCTTGTCGGGGATTGGGAACCCTTCGTGAGAAAGTCCAAAGTTTCAGCGGGATTTCCAAAATGTTGAAAGGAACTCGAAACATGTCAACCTTGGTTTTGAGAATCTCTCCCGGAGTTTGAGAGACTTGGACGTGAAAGGGTACCAATCTTGTCGGGGATTGGGAACCCTTCGCGAGAATGTCCAAAGTTTCAGCGGGATTTCCAAAATGTTGAAAGGAACTCGAAACATGTCAACCTTGGTTTTGAGAAGCTCTCCCGGAGTTTGAGAGATTTGGACGTGAAAGGGTACCAATCTTGTCGGGGATTGGGAACCCTTCGCGAGAAAGTCCAAAGTTTCAGCGGGATTTCCAAAATGTTGAAAGGAACTCGAAACATGTCAACCTTGGTTTTGAGAATCTCTCCCGGAGTTTGAGAGATTTGGACGTGAAAGGGTACCAATCGTGTCGGGGATCGGGAACCCTTCGCGAGAATGTCCAAAGTTTCAGTGGGATTTCCAAAATGTTGAAAGGAACTCGAAACATGTCAACCTTGGTTTTGAGAATCTCTCCCGGAGTTTGAGAGATTTGGACGTGAAAGGGTACCAATCTTGTCGGGGATTGGGAACCCTTCGCGAGAAAGTCCAAAGTTTCAGCGGGATTTCCAAAATGTTGAAAGGAACTCGAAACATGTCAACCTTGGTTTTGAGAATCTCTCCCGGAGTTTGAGAGATTTGGACGTGAAAGGGTACCAATCGTGTCGGGGATTGGGAACCCTTCGCGAGAATGTCCAAAGTTTCAGCGGGATTTCCAAAATGTTGAAAGGAACTCGAAACATGTCAACCTTGGTTTTGAGAATCTCTCCCGGAGTTTGAGAGATTTGGACGTGAAAGGGTACCAATCTTGTCGGGGATTGGGAACCCTTCGCGAGAATGTCCAAAGTTTCAGTGGGATTTCCAAAATGTTGAAAGGAACTCGAAACATGTCAACCTTGGTTTTGAGAATCTCTCCCGGAGTTTGAGAGATTTGGACGTGAAAGGGTACCAATCTTGTCGAAGATTGGGAACCCTTCGTGAGAATGTCCAAAGTTTCAGCGGGATTTCCAAAATGTTGAAAGGAACTCGAAACATGTCAACCTTGGTTTTGAGAATCTCTCCCGGAGTTTGAGAGATTTGGACGTGAAAGGGTACCAATCTTGTCGGGGATTGGGAACCCTTCGTGAGAAAGTCCAAAGTTTCAGCGGGATTTCCAAAATGTTGAAAGGAACTCGAAACATGTCAACTTTGGTTTTGAGAATCTCTCCCGGAGTTTGAGAGATTTGGACGTGAGAGGGTACCAATCTTGTCGGGGATTGGGAACCCTTCGCGAGAATGTCCAAAGTTTCAGCGGGATTTCCAAAATGTTGAAAGGAACTCGAAACATGTCAGCCATGGTTTTGAGAATCTCTCCCGGAGTTTGAGAGATTTGGACATGAAAGGGTACCAGTCTTGTCGGGGATTGGGAACCTTTCGCTAGAATGTCCAAAGTTTCAGCGGGATTTCCAAAATGTTGAAAGGAACTCGAAACATGTCAACCATGGTTTTGAGAATCTCTCCCGGAGTTTGAGAGATTTGGACGTGAAAGGGTACCAATCTTGTCGGGGATTGGGAACCCTTCGCGACAATGTCCAAAGTTTCAGCGGGATTTCCAAAATGTTGAAAGGAACTCAAAACATGTCAACCTTGGTTTTGAGAATCTCTCCCGGAGTTTGAGAGATTTGGACGTGAAAGGGTACCAATCTTGTCGAAGATTGGGAACCCTTCGCGAGAATGTCCAAAGTTTCAGCGGGATTTCCAAAATGTTGAAAGGAACTCGAAACATGTCAACCTTGGTTTTGAGAATCTCTCCCGGAGTTTGAGAGATTTGGACGTGAAAGGGTACCAATCTTGTCGGGGATTGGGAACCCTTCGTGAGAAAGTCCAAAGTTTCAGCGGGATTTCCAAAATGTTGAAAGGAACTCGAAACATGTCAACCTTGGTTTTGAGAATCTCTCCCGGAGTTTGAGAGACTTGGACGTGAAAGGGTACCAATCTTGTCGGGGATTGGGAACCCTTCGCGAGAATGTCCAAAGTTTCAGCGGGATTTCCAAAATGTTGAAAGGAACTCGAAACATGTCAACCTTGGTTTTGAGAAGCTCTCCCGGAGTTTGAGAGATTTGGACGTGAAAGGGTACCAATCTTGTCGGGGATTGGGAACCCTTCGCGAGAAAGTCCAAAGTTTCAGCGGGATTTCCAAAATGTTGAAAGGAACTCGAAACATGTCAACCTTGGTTTTGAGAATCTCTCCCGGAGTTTGAGAGATTTGGACGTGAAAGGGTACCAATCGTGTCGGGGATCGGGAACCCTTCGCGAGAATGTCCAAAGTTTCAGTGGGATTTCCAAAATGTTGAAAGGAACTCGAAACATGTCAACCTTGGTTTTGAGAATCTCTCCCGGAGTTTGAGAGATTTGGACGTGAAAGGGTACCAATCTTGTCGGGGATCGGGAACCCTTCGCAAGAATGTCCAAAGTTTCAGCGGGATTTCCAAAATGTTGAAAGGAACTCGAAACATGTCAACCTTGGTTTTGAGAATCTCTGCCGGAGTTTGAGAGATTTGGACGTGAAAGGGTACCAATCTTGTCAGAGATTGGGAACCCTTCGCGAGAATGTCCAGAGTTTCAGCAGGATTTCCAAAATGTTGAAAGGAACTCGAAACATGTCAACTTTGGTTTTGAGAATCTCTCCCGGAGTTTGAGAGATTTGGACGTGAGAGGGTACCAATCTTGTCGGGGATTGGGAACCCTTCGCGAGAATGTCCAAAGTTTCAGCGGGATTTCCAAAATGTTGAAAGGAACTCGAAACATGTCAGCCATGGTTTTGAGAATCTCTCCCGGACTTTGAGAGATTTGGACATGAAAGGGTACCAGTCTTGTCGGGGATTGGGAACCTTTCGCTAGAATGTCCAAAGTTTCAGCGGGATTTCCAAAATGTTGAAAGGAACTCGAAACATGTCAACCATGGTTTTGAGAATCTCTCCCGGAGTTTGAGAGATTTGGACGTGAAAGGGTACCAATCTTGTCGGGGATTGCGAACCCTTCGCGACAATGTCCAAAGTTTCAGCGGGATTTCCAAAATGTTGAAAGGAACTCAAAACATGTCAACCTTGGTTTTGAGAATCTCTCCCGGACTTTGAGAGATTTGGACATGAAAGGGTACCAATCTTGTCGGGGATTGGGAACCCTTCGCGAGAAAGTCCAAAGTTTCAGCGGGATTTCCAAAATGTTGAAAGGAACTCGAAACATGTCAACCTTGGTTTTGAGAATCTCTCCCGGAGTTTGAGAGATTTGGACGTGAAAGGGTACCAATCGTGTCGGGGATCGGGAACCCTTCGCGAGAATGTCCAAAGTTTCAGTGGGATTTCCAAAATGTTGAAAGGAACTCGAAACATGTCAACCTTGGTTTTGAGAATCTCTCCCGGAGTTTGAGAGATTTGGACGTGAAAGGGTACCAATCTTGTCGGGGATTGGGAACCCTTCGCGAGAAAGTCCAAAGTTTCAGCGGGATTTCCAAAATGTTGAAAGGAACTCGAAACATGTCAACCTTGGTTTTGAGAATCTCTCCCGGAGTTTGAGAGATTTGGACGTGAAAGGGTACCAATCGTGTCGGGGATTGGGAACCCTTCGCGAGAATGTCCAAAGTTTCAGCGGGATTTCCAAAATGTTGAAAGGAACTCGAAACATGTCAACCTTGGTTTTGAGAATCTCTCCCGGAGTTTGAGAGATTTGGACGTGAAAGGGTACCAATCTTGTCGGGGATTGGGAACCCTTCGCGAGAATGTCCAAAATTTCAGTGGGATTTCCAAAATGTTGAAAGGAACTCGAAACATGTCAACCTTGGTTTTGAGAATCTCTCCCGGAGTTTGAGAGATTTGGACGTGAAAGGGTACCAATCTTGTCGAAGATTGGGAACCCTTCGTGAGAATGTCCAAAGTTTCAGCGGGATTTCCAAAATGTTGAAAGGAACTCGAAACATGTCAACCTTGGTTTTGAGAATCTCTCCCGGAGTTTGAGAGATTTGGACGTGAAAGGGTACCAATCTTGTCGGGGATTGGGAACCCTTCGTGAGAAAGTCCAAAGTTTCAGCGGGATTTCCAAAATGTTGAAAGGAACTCGAAACATGTCAACTTTGGTTTTGAGAATCTCTCCCGGAGTTTGAGAGATTTGGACGTGAGAGGGTACCAATCTTGTCGGGGATTGGGAACCCTTCGCGAGAATGTCCAAAGTTTCAGCGGGATTTCCAAAATGTTGAAAGGAACTCGAAACATGTCAGCCATGGTTTTGAGAATCTCTCCCGGAGTTTGAGAGATTTGGACATGAAAGGGTACCAGTCTTGTCGGGGATTGGGAACCTTTCGCTAGAATGTCCAAAGTTTCAGCGGGATTTCCAAAATGTTGAAAGGAACTCGAAACATGTCAACCATGGTTTTGAGAATCTCTCCCGGAGTTTGAGAGATTTGGACGTGAAAGGGTACCAATCTTGTCGGGGATTGGGAACCCTTCGCGACAATGTCCAAAGTTTCAGCGGGATTTCCAAAATGTTGAAAGGAACTCAAAACATGTCAACCTTGGTTTTGAGAATCTCTCCCGGACTTTGAGAGATTTGGACATGAAAGGGTACCAATCTTGTCGGGGATTGGGAACCCTTCGCGAGAATGTCCAAAGTTTCAGCGGGATTTCCAAAATGTTGAAAGGAACTCGAAACATGTCAACCTTGGTTTTGAGAATCTCTCCCGGAGTTTGAGAGATTTGGACGTGAAAGGGTACCAATCTTGTCAGGGATTGGGAACCCTTCGCCAGAATATCCAAACTTTCAGCAGGATTTCCAAAATGTTGAAAGGAACTCGAAACATGTCAACCTTGGTTTTGAGAATCTCTCCCGGAGTTTGAGAGATTTGGACGTGAAAGGGTACCAGTCTTGTCGGGGATTGGGAACCTTTCGCGAGAATGTCCAAAGTTTCAGTGTGATTTCCAAAATGTTGAAAGGAACTCGAAACATGTCAACCTTGGTTTTGAGAATCTCTCCCAGACTTTGAGAGATTTGGACGTGAAAGGGTACCAATCTTGTCGGGGATTGGGAACCCTTCGCGAGAAAGTCCAAAGTTTCAGCGGGATTTCCAAAATGTTGAAAGGAACTCGAAACATGTCAACCTTGGTTTTGAGAATCTCTCCCGGAGTTTGAGAGATTTGGACGTGAAAGGGTACCAATCTTGTCGGGGATTGGGAACCCTTCGCGAGAATGTCCAAAGTTTCAGCGGGATTTCCAAAATGTTGAAAGGAACTCGAAACATGTCAACCTTGGTTTTGAGAATCTCTCCCGGAGTTTGAGAGATTTGGACGTGAAAGGGTACCAGTCTTGTCGGGGATTGGGAACCCTTCGCGAGAATGTCCAAAGTTTCAGCGTGATTTCCAAAATGTTGAAAGGAACTCGAAACATGTCAACCTTGGTTTTGAGAATCTCTCTCAGACTTTGAGAGATTTGGACGTGAAAGGGTACCAATCTTGTCAGGGATTGGGAACCCTTCGCCAGAATATCCAAAGTGTCAGCGGGATTTCCAAAATGTTGAAAGGAACTCGAAACATGTCAACCTTGGTTTTGAGAATCTCTCCCGGAGTTTGAGAGATTTGGACGTGAAAGGGTACCAATCGTGTCGGGGATCGGGAACCCTTCGCCAGAATGTCCAAAGTTTCAGTGGGATTTCCAAAATGTTGAAAGGAACTCGAAACATGTCAACCTTGGTTTTGAGAATCTCTCCCGGAGTTTGAGAGATTTGGACGTGAAAGGGTACCAATCTTGTCGGGGATTGGGAACCCTTCGCGAGAATGTCCAAAGTTTCAGCAGGATTTCCAAAATGTTGAAAGGAACTCGAAACATGTCAACTTTGGTTTTGAGAATCTCTCCCGGAGTTTGAGAGATTTGGACGTGAGAGGGTACCAATCTTGTCGGGGATTGGGAACCCTTCGCGAGAATGTCCAAAGTTTCAGCGGGATTTCCAAAATGTTGAAAGGAACTCGAAACATTTCAACCATGGTTTTGAGAATCTCTCCCGGAGTTTGAGAGATTTGGACGTGAAAGGGTACCAATCTTGTCGAAGATTGGGAACCCTTCGCGAGAATGTCCAAAGTTTCAGCGGGATTTCCAAAATGTTGAAAGGAACTCGAAACATGTCAACCTTGGTTTTGAGAATCTCTCCCGGAGTTTGAGAGATTTGGACGTGAAAGGGTACCAATCTTGTCGGGGATTGGGAACCCTTCGTGAGAGAGTCCAAAGTTTCAGCGGGATTTCCAAAATGTTGAAAGGAACTCGAAACATGTCAACCTTGGTTTTGAGAATCTCTCCCGGAGTTTGAGAGACTTGGACGTGAAAGGGTACCAATCTTGTCGGGGATTGGGAACCCTTCGCGAGAATGTCCAAAGTTTCAGCGGGATTTCCAAAATGTTGAAAGGAACTCGAAACATGTCAACCTTGGTTTTGAGAATCTCTCCCGGAGTTTGAGAGATTTGGACGTGAAAGGGTACCAATCTTGTCGGGGATTGGGAACCCTTCGCGAGAAAGTCCAAAGTTTCAGCGGGATTTCCAAAATGTTGAAAGGAACTCGAAACATGTCAACCTTGGTTTTGAGAATCTCTCCCGGAGTTTGAGAGATTTGGACGTGAAAGGGTACCAATCTTGTCGGGGATCGGGAACCCTTCGCGAGAATGTCCAAAGTTTCAGTGGGATTTCCAAAATGTTGAAAGGAACTCGAAACATGTCAACCTTGGTTTTGAGAATCTCTCCCGGAGTTTGAGAGATTTGGACGTGAAAGGGTACCAATCTTGTCGGGGATCGGGAACCCTTCGCAAGAATGTCCAAAGTTTCAGCGGGATTTCCAAAATGTTGAAAGGAACTCGAAACATGTCAACCTTGGTTTTGAGAATCTCTGCCGGAGTTTGAGAGATTTGGACGTGAAAGGGTACCAATCTTGTCAGGGATTGGGAACCCTTCGCGAGAATGTCCAAAGTTTCAGCAGGATTTCCAAAATGTTGAAAGGAACTCGAAACATGTCAACTTTGGTTTTGAGAATCTCTCCCGGAGTTTGAGAGATTTGGACGTGAGAGGGTACCAATCTTGTCGGGGATTGGGAACCCTTCGCGAGAATGTCCAAAGTTTCAGCGGGATTTCCAAAATGTTGAAAGGAACTCGAAACATGTCAGCCATGGTTTTGAGAATCTCTCCCGGAGTTTGAGAGATTTGGACATGAAAGGGTACCAGTCTTGTCGGGGATTGGGAACCTTTCGCTAGAATGTCCAAAGTTTCAGCGGGATTTCCAAAATGTTGAAAGGAACTCGAAACATGTCAACCATGGTTTTGAGAATCTCTCCCGGAGTTTGAGAGATTTGGACGTGAAAGGGTACCAATCTTGTCGGGGATTGCGAACCCTTCGCGACAATGTCCAAAGTTTCAGCGGGATTTCCAAAATGTTGAAAGGAACTCAAAACATGTCAACCTTGGTTTTGAGAATCTCTCCCGGACTTTGAGAGATTTGGACATGAAAGGGTACCAATCTTGTCGGGGATTGGGAACCCTTCGCGAGAAAGTCCAAAGTTTCAGCGGGATTTCCAAAATGTTGAAAGGAACTCGAAACATGTCAACCTTGGTTTTGAGAATCTCTCCCGGAGTTTGAGAGATTTGGACGTGAAAGGGTACCAATCGTGTCGGGGATCGGGAACCCTTCGCGAGAATGTCCAAAGTTTCAGTGGGATTTCCAAAATGTTGAAAGGAACTCGAAACATGTCAACCTTGGTTTTGAGAATCTCTCCCGGAGTTTGAGAGATTTGGACGTGAAAGGGTACCAATCTTGTCGGGGATTGGGAACCCTTCGCGAGAAAGTCCAAAGTTTCAGCGGGATTTCCAAAATGTTGAAAGGAACTCGAAACATGTCAACCTTGGTTTTGAGAATCTCTCCCGGAGTTTGAGAGATTTGGACGTGAAAGGGTACCAATCTTGTCGGGGATTGGGAACCCTTCGCGAGAATGTCCAAAGTTTCAGCGGGATTTCCAAAATGTTGAAAGGAACTCGAAACATGTCAACCTTGGTTTTGAGAATCTCTCCCGGAGTTTGAGAGATTTGGACGTGAAAGGGTACCAATCTTGTCGGGGATTGGGAACCCTTCGCGAGAAAGTCCAAAGTTTCAGCGGGATTTCCAAAATGTTGAAAGGAACTCGAAACATGTCAACCTTGGTTTTGAGAATCTCTCCCGGAGTTTGAGAGATTTGGACGTGAAAGGGTACCAATCTTGTCGGGGATTGGGAACCCTTCGCCAGAATGTCCAAAGTTTCAGCGGGATTTCCAAAATGTTGAAAGGAACTCGAAACATTTCAACCATGGTTTTGAGAATCTCTCCCGGAGTTTGAGAGATTTGGACGTGAAAGGGTACCAATCTTGTCGAAGATTGGGAACCCTTCGCGAGAATGTCCAAAGTTTCAGCGGGATTTCCAAAATGTTGAAAGGAACTCGAAACATGTCAACCTTGGTTTTGAGAATCTCTCCCGGAGTTTGAGAGATTTGGACGTGAAAGGGTACCAATCTTGTCGGGGATTGGGAACCCTTCGTGAGAAAGTCCAAAGTTTCAGCGGGATTTCCAAAATGTTGAAAGGAACTCGAAACATGTCAACCTTGGTTTTGAGAATCTCTCCCGGAGTTTGAGAGACTTGGACGTGAAAGGGTACCAATCTTGTCGGGGATTGGGAACCCTTCGCGAGAATGTCCAAAGTTTCAGCGGGATTTCCAAAATGTTGAAAGGAACTCGAAACATGTCAACCTTGGTTTTGAGAATCTCTCCCGGAGTTTGAGAGATTTGGACGTGAAAGGGTACCAATCTTGTCGGGGATTGGGAACCCTTCGCGAGAAAGTCCAAAGTTTCAGCGGGATTTCCAAAATGTTGAAAGGAACTCGAAACATGTCAACCTTGGTTTTGAGAATCTCTCCCGGAGTTTGAGAGATTTGGACGTGAAAGGGTACCAATCGTGTCGGGGATCGGGAACCCTTCGCGAGAATGTCCAAAGTTTCAGTGGGATTTCCAAAATGTTGAAAGGAACTCGAAACATGTCAACCTTGGTTTTGAGAATCTCTCCCGGAGTTTGAGAGATTTGGACGTGAAAGGGTACCAATCTTGTCGGGGATCGGGAACCCTTCGCAAGAATGTCCAAAGTTTCAGCGGGATTTCCAAAATGTTGAAAGGAACTCGAACCATGTCAACCTTGGTTTTGAGAATCTCTCCCGGAGTTTGAGAGATTTGGACGTGAAAGGGTACCAATCTTGTCAGGGATTGGGAACCCTTCACGAGAATGTCCAAAGTTTCAGCAGGATTTCCAAAATGTTGAAAGGAACTCGAAACATGTCAACTTTGGTTTTGAGAATCTCTCCCAGAGTTTGAGAGATTTGGACGTGAGAGGGTACCAATCTTGTCGGGGATTGGGAACCCTTCGCGAGAATGTCCAAAGTTTCAGCGGGATTTCCAAAATGTTGAAAGGAACTCGAAACATGTCAGCCATGGTTTTGAGAATCTCTCCCGGAGTTTGAGAGATTTGGACATGAAAGGGTACCAGTCTTGTCGGGGATTGGGAACCTTTCGCTAGAATGTCCAAAGTTTCAGCGGGATTTCCAAAATGTTGAAAGGAACTCGAAACATGTCAACCATGGTTTTGAGAATCTCTCCCAGAGTTTGAGAGATTTGGACGTGAAAGGGTACCAATCTTGTCGGGGATTGGGAACCCTTCGCGACAATGTCCAAAGTTTCAGCGGGATTTCCAAAATGTTGAAAGGAACTCAAAACATGTCAACCTTGGTTTTGAGAATCTCTCCCGGACTTTGAGAGATTTGGACCTGAAAGGGTACCAATCTTGTCGGGGATTGGGAACCCTTCGCGAGAATGTCCAAAGTTTCAGCGGGATTTCCAAAATGTTGAAAGGAACTCGAAACATGTCAACCTTGGTTTTGAGAATCTCTCCCGGAGTTTGAGAGATTTGGACGTGAAAGGGTACCAATCTTGTCAGGGATTGGGAACCCTTCGCCAGAATATCCAAACTTTCAGCAGGATTTCCAAAATGTTGAAAGGAACTCGAAACATGTCAACCTTGGTTTTGAGAATCTCTCCCGGAGTTTGAGAGATTTGGACGTGAAAGGGTACCAGTCTTGTCGGGGATTGGGAACCCTTCGCGAGAATGTCCAAAGTTTCAGTGTGATTTCCAAAATGTTGAAAGGAACTCGAAACATGTCAACCTTGGTTTTGAGAATCTCTCCCAGACTTTGAGAGATTTGGACGTGAAAGGGTACCAATCTTGTCGGGGATTGGGAACCCTTCGCGAGAATGTCCAAAGTTTCAGCGGGATTTCCAAAATGTTGAAAGGAACTCGAAACATGTCAACCTTGGTTTTGAGAATCTCTCTCAGACTTTGAGAGATTTGGACGTGAAAGGGTACCAATCTTGTCAGGGATTGGGAACCCTTCGCCAGAATATCCAAAGTGTCAGCGGGATTTCCAAAATGTTGAAAGGAACTCGAAACATGTCAACCTTGGTTTTGAGAATCTCTCCCGGAGTTTGAGAGATTTGGACGTGAAAGGGTACCAATCGTGTCGGGGATCGGGAACCCTTCGCCAGAATGTCCAAAGTTTCAGTGGGATTTCCAAAATGTTGAAAGGAACTCGAAACATGTCAACCTTGGTTTTGAGAATCTCTCCCGGAGTTTGAGAGATTTGGACGTGAAAGGGTACCAATCTTGTCGGGGATTGGGAACCCTTCGCGAGAATGTCCAAAGTTTCAGCGGGATTTCCAAAATGTTGAAAGGAACTCGAAACATGTCAGCCATGGTTTTGAGAATCTCTCCCGGAGTTTGAGAGATTTGGACATGAAAGGGTACCAATCTTGTCGGGGATTGGGAACCCTTCGCGAGAATGTCCAAAGTTTCAGCGGGATTTCCAAAATGTTGAAAGGAACTCGAAACATGTCAACCTTGGTTTTGAGAATCTCTCCCGGAGTTTGAGAGATTTGGACGTGAAAGGGTACCAATCTTGTCAGGGATTGGGAACCCTTCGCCAGAATATCCAAACTTTCAGCAGGATTTCCAAAATGTTGAAAGGAACTCGAAACATGTCAACCTTGGTTTTGAGAATCTCTCCCGGAGTTTGAGAGATTTGGACGTGAAAGGGTACCAGTCTTGTCGGGGATTGGGAACCCTTCGCGAGAATGTCCAAAGTTTCAGTGTGATTTCCAAAATGTTGAAAGGAACTCGAAACATGTCAACCTTGGTTTTGAGAATCTCTCCCGGAGTTTGAGAGATTTGGACGTGAAAGGGTACCAATCTTGTCGGGGATGGGGAACCCTTCGCGACAATGTCCAAAGTTTCAGCGGGATTTCCAAAATGTTGAAAGGAACTTGAAACATGTCAGCCATGGTTTTGAGAATCTCTCCCGGAGTTTGAGAGATTTGGACATGAAAGGGTACCAATCTTGTCGGGGATTGGGAACCCTTCGCGAGAATGTCCAAAGTTTCAGCGGGATTTCCAAAATGTTGAAAGGAACTCGAAACATGTCAACCTTGGTTTTGAGAATCTCTCCCGGAGTTTGAGAGATTTTGACGTGAAAGGGTACCAATCTTGTCAGGGATTGGGAACCCTTCGCCAGAATATCCAAACTTTCAGCAGGATTTCCAAAATGTTGAAAGGAACTCGAAACATGTCAACCTTGGTTTTGAGAATCTCTCCCGGAGTTTGAGAGATTTGGACGTGAAAGGGTACCAGTCTTGTCGGGGATTGGGAACCCTTCGCGAGAATGTCCAAAGTTTCAGTGTGATTTCCAAAATGTTGAAAGGAACTCGAAACATGTCAACCTTGGTTTTGAGAATCTCTCCCGGAGTTTGAGAGATTTGGACGTGAAAGGGTACCAATCTTGTCGGGGATTGGGAACCCTTCGCGAGAAAGTCCAAAGTTTCAGCGGGATTTCCAAAATGTTGAAAGGAACTCGAAACATGTCAGCCATGGTTTTGAGAATCTCTCCTGGAGTTTGAGAGATTTGGACATGAAAGGGTACCAATCTTGTCGGGGATTGGGAACCCTTCGCGAGAATGTCCAAAGTTTCAGCGGGATTTCCAAAATGTTGAAAGGAACTCGAAACATGTCAACCTTGGTTTTGAGAATCTCTCCCAGACTTTGAGAGATTTGGACGTGAAAGGGTACCAATCTTGTCAGGGATTGGGAACCCTTCGCCAGAATATCCAAACTTTCAGCAGGATTTCCAAAATGTTGAAAGGAACTCGAAACATGTCAACCTTGGTTTTGAGAATCTCTCCCGGAGTTTGAGAGATTTGGACGTGAAAGGGTACCAATCTTGTCGGGGATCGGGAACCCTTCGCGAGAATGTCCAAAGTTTCAGTGGGATTTCCAAAATGTTGAAAGGAACTCGAAACATGTCAACCTTGGTTTTGAGAATCTCTCCCGGAGTTTGAGAGATTTGGACGTGAAAGGGTACCAGTCTTGTCGGGGATTGGGAACCCTTCGCGAGAATGTCCAAAGTTTCAGCGTGATTTCCAAAATGTTGAAAGGAACTCGAAACATGTCAACCTTGGTTTTGAGAATCTCTCTCAGACTTTGAGAGATTTGGACGTGAAAGGGTACCAATCTTGTCAGGGATTGGGAACCCTTCGCCAGAATATCCAAAGTGTCAGCAGGATTTCCAAAATGTTGAAAGGAACTCGAAACATGTCAACCTTGGTTTTGAGAATCTCTCCCGGAGTTTGAGAGATTTGGACGTGAAAGGGTACCAATCGTGTCGGGGATCGGGAACCCTTCGCCAGAATGTACAAAGTTTCAGTGGGATTTCCAAAATGTTGAAAGGAACTCGAAACATGTCAACCTTGGTTTTGAGAATCTCTCCCGGAGTTTGAGAGATTTGGACGTGAAAGGGTACCAATCTTGTCGGGGATTGGGAACCCTTCGCGAGAATGTCCAAAGTTTCAGCAGGATTTCCAAAATGTTGAAAGGAACTCGAAACATGTCAACTTTGGTTTTGAGAATCTCTCCCGGAGTTTGAGAGATTTGGACGTGAGAGGGTACCAATCTTGTCGGGGATTGGGAACCCTTCGCGAGAATGTCCAAAGTTTCAGCGGGATTTCCAAAATGTTGAAAGGAACTCGAAACATTTCAACCATGGTTTTGAGAATCTCTCCCGGAGTTTGAGAGATTTGGACGTGAAAGGGTACCAATCTTGTCGAAGATTGGGAACCCTTCGCGAGAATGTCCAAAGTTTCAGCGGGATTTCCAAAATGTTGAAAGGAACTCGAAACATGTCAACCTTGGTTTTGAGAATCTCTCCCGGAGTTTGAGAGATTTGGACGTGAAAGGGTACCAATCTTGTCGGGGATTGGGAACCCTTCGTGAGAGAGTCCAAAGTTTCAGCGGGATTTCCAAAATGTTGAAAGGAACTCGAAACATGTCAACCTTGGTTTTGAGAATCTCTCCCGGAGTTTGAGAGACTTGGACGTGAAAGGGTACCAATCTTGTCGGGGATTGGGAACCCTTCGCGAGAATGTCCAAAGTTTCAGCGGGATTTCCAAAATGTTGAAAGGAACTCGAAACATGTCAACCTTGGTTTTGAGAATCTCTCCCGGAGTTTGAGAGATTTGGACGTGAAAGGGTACCAATCTTGTCGGGGATTGGGAACCCTTCGCGAGAAAGTCCAAAGTTTCAGCGGGATTTCCAAAATGTTGAAAGGAACTCGAAACATGTCAACCTTGGTTTTGAGAATCTCTCCCGGAGTTTGAGAGATTTGGACGTGAAAGGGTACCAATCGTGTCGGGGATCGGGAACCCTTCGCGAGAATGTCCAAAGTTTCAGTGGGATTTCCAAAATGTTGAAAGGAACTCGAAACATGTCAACCTTGGTTTTGAGAATCTCTCCCGGAGTTTGAGAGATTTGGACGTGAAAGGGTACCAATCTTGTCGGGGATCGGGAACCCTTCGCAAGAATGTCCAAAGTTTCAGCGGGATTTCCAAAATGTTGAAAGGAACTCGAAACATGTCAACCTTGGTTTTGAGAATCTCTGCCGGAGTTTGAGAGATTTGGACGTGAAAGGGTACCAATCTTGTCAGGGATTGGGAACCCTTCGCGAGAATGTCCAAAGTTTCAGCAGGATTTCCAAAATGTTGAAAGGAACTCGAAACATGTCAACTTTGGTTTTGAGAATCTCTCCCGGAGTTTGAGAGATTTGGACGTGAGAGGGTACCAATCTTGTCGGGGATTGGGAACCCTTCGCGAGAATGTCCAAAGTTTCAGCGGGATTTCCAAAATGTTGAAAGGAACTCGAAACATGTCAGCCATGGTTTTGAGAATCTCTCCCGGAGTTTGAGAGATTTGGACATGAAAGGGTACCAGTCTTGTCGGGGATTGGGAACCTTTCGCTAGAATGTCCAAAGTTTCGGCGGGATTTCCAAAATGTTGAAAGGAACTCGAAACATGTCAACCATGGTTTTGAGAATCTCTCCCGGAGTTTGAGAGATTTGGACGTGAAAGGGTACCAATCTTGTCGGGGATCGGGAACCCTTCGCGACAATGTCCAAAGTTTCAGCGGGATTTCCAAAATGTTGAAAGGAACTCAAAACATGTCAACCTTGGTTTTGAGAATCTCTCCCGGACTTTGAGAGATTTGGACATGAAAGGGTACCAATCTTGTCGGGGATTGGGAACCCTTCGCGAGAAAGTCCAAAGTTTCAGCGGGATTTCCAAAATGTTGAAAGGAACTCGAAACATGTCAACCTTGGTTTTGAGAATCTCTCCCGGAGTTTGAGAGATTTGGACGTGAAAGGGTACCAATCGTGTCGGGGATCGGGAACCCTTCGCGAGAATGTCCAAAGTTTCAGTGGGATTTCCAAAATGTTGAAAGGAACTCGAAACATGTCAACCTTGGTTTTGAGAATCTCTCCCGGAGTTTGAGAGATTTGGACGTGAAAGGGTACCAATCTTGTCGGGGATTGGGAACCCTTCGCGAGAAAGTCCAAAGTTTCAGCGGGATTTCCAAAATGTTGAAAGGAACTCGAAACATGTCAACCTTGGTTTTGAGAATCTCTCCCGGAGTTTGAGAGATTTGGACGTGAAAGGGTACCAATCTTGTCGGGGATTGGGAACCCTTCGCGAGAATGTCCAAAGTTTCAGCGGGATTTCCAAAATGTTGAAAGGAACTCGAAACATGTCAACCTTGGTTTTGAGAATCTCTCCCGGAGTTTGAGAGATTTGGACGTGAAAGGGTACCAATCTTGTCGGGGATTGGGAACCCTTCGCGAGAAAGTCCAAAGTTTCAGCGGGATTTCCAAAATGTTGAAAGGAACTCGAAACATGTCAACCTTGGTTTTGAGAATCTCTCCCGGAGTTTGAGAGATTTGGACGTGAAAGGGTACCAATCTTGTCGGGGATTGGGAACCCTTCGCCAGAATGTCCAAAGTTTCAGCGGGATTTCCAAAATGTTGAAAGGAACTCGAAACATTTCAACCATGGTTTTGAGAATCTCTCCCGGAGTTTGAGAGATTTGGACGTGAAAGGGTACCAATCTTGTCGAAGATTGGGAACCCTTCGCGAGAATGTCCAAAGTTTCAGCGGGATTTCCAAAATGTTGAAAGGAACTCGAAACATGTCAACCATGGTTTTGAGAATCTCTCCCGGAGTTTGAGAGATTTGGACGTGAAAGGGTACCAATCTTGTCGGGGATTGGGAACCCTTCGTGAGAAAGTCCAAAGTTTCAGCGGGATTTCCAAAATGTTGAAAGGAACTCGAAACATGTCAACCTTGGTTTTGAGAATCTCTCCCGGAGTTTGAGAGACTTGGACGTGAAAGGGTACCAATCTTGTCGGGGATTGGGAACCCTTCGCGAGAATGTCCAAAGTTTCAGCGGGATTTCCAAAATGTTGAAAGGAACTCGAAACATGTCAACCTTGGTTTTGAGAATCTCTCCCGGAGTTTGAGAGATTTGGACGTGAAAGGGTACCAATCTTGTCGGGGATTGGGAACCCTTCGCGAGAAAGTCCAAAGTTTTAGCGGGATTTCCAAAATGTTGAAAGGAACTCGAAACATGTCAACCTTGGTTTTGAGAATCTCTCCCGGAGTTTGAGAGATTTGGATGTGAAAGGGTACCAATCGTGTCGGGGATCGGGAACCCTTCGCGAGAATGTCCAAAGTTTCAGTGGGATTTCCAAAATGTTGAAAGGAACTCGAAACATGTCAACCTTGGTTTTGAGAATCTCTCCCGGAGTTTGAGAGATTTGGACGTGAAAGGGTACCAATCTTGTCGGGGATCGGGAACCCTTCGCAAGAATGTCCAAAGTTTCAGCGGGAT
The DNA here is from genome assembly GCF_964273445.1 of Streptopelia decaocto. Lineage (NCBI taxonomy): Eukaryota > Metazoa > Chordata > Aves > Columbiformes > Columbidae > Streptopelia > Streptopelia decaocto. The sequence goes on along the minus strand of NW_028115428.1, from coordinate 428,160 downwards.
TTCCAAAATGTTGAAAGGAACTCGAACCATGTCAACCTTGGTTTTGAGAATCTCTCCCGGAGTTTGAGAGATTTGGACGTGAAAGGGTACCAATCTTGTCAGGGATTGGGAACCCTTCACGAGAATGTCCAAAGTTTCAGCAGGATTTCCAAAATGTTGAAAGGAACTCGAAACATGTCAACTTTGGTTTTGAGAATCTCTCCCGGAGTTTGAGAGATTTGGACGTGAGAGGGTACCAATCTTGTCGGGGATTGGGAACCCTTCGCGAGAATGTCCAAAGTTTCAGCGGGATTTCCAAAATGTTGAAAGGAACTCGAAACATGTCAGCCATGGTTTTGAGAATCTCTCCCGGAGTTTGAGAGATTTGGACATGAAAGGGTACCAGTCTTGTCGGGGATTGGGAACCTTTCGCTAGAATGTCCAAAGTTTCAGCGGGATTTCCAAAATGTTGAAAGGAACTCGAAACATGTCAACCATGGTTTTGAGAATCTCTCCCAGAGTTTGAGAGATTTGGACGTGAAAGGGTACCAATCTTGTCGGGGATTGGGAACCCTTCGCGACAATGTCCAAAGTTTCAGCGGGATTTCCAAAATGTTGAAAGGAACTCAAAACATGTCAACCTTGGTTTTGAGAATCTCTCCCGGACTTTGAGAGATTTGGACATGAAAGGGTACCAATCTTGTCGGGGATTGGGAACCCTTCGCGAGAATGTCCAAAGTTTCAGCGGGATTTCCAAAATGTTGAAAGGAACTCGAAACATGTCAACCTTGGTTTTGAGAATCTCTCCCGGAGTTTGAGAGATTTTGACGTGAAAGGGTACCAATCTTGTCAGGGATTGGGAACCCTTCGCCAGAATATCCAAACTTTCAGCAGGATTTCCAAAATGTTGAAAGGAACTCGAACCATGTCAACCTTGGTTTTGAGAATCTCTCCCGGAGTTTGAGAGATTTGGACGTGAAAGGGTACCAGTCTTGTCGGGGATTGGGAACCCTTCGCGAGAATGTCCAAAGTTTCAGTGTGATTTCCAAAATGTTGAAAGGAACTCGAAACATGTCAACCTTGGTTTTGAGAATCTCTCCCAGACTTTGAGAGATTTGGACGTGAAAGGGTACCAATCTTGTCGAAGATTGGGAACCCTTCGCGAGAATGTCCAAAGTTTCAGCGGGATTTCCAAAATGTTGAAAGGAACTCGAAACATGTCAACCTTGGTTTTGAGAATCTCTCTCAGACTTTGAGAGATTTGGACGTGAAAGGGTACCAATCTTGTCAGGGATTGGGAACCCTTCGCCAGAATATCCAAAGTGTCAGCGGGATTTCCAAAATGTTGAAAGGAACTCGAAACATGTCAACCTTGGTTTTGAGAATCTCTCCCGGAGTTTGAGAGATTTGGACATGAAAGGGTACCAATCTTGTCAGGGATTGGGAACCCTTCGCCAGAATATCCAAAGTTTCAGTGGGATTTCCAAAATGTTGCAAGGAACTCGAAACATGTCAACCTTGGTTTTGAGAATCTCTCCCGGAGTTTGAGAGATTTGGACGTGAAAGGGTACCAATCTTGTCGGGGATCGGGAACCCTTCGCAAGAATGTCCAAAGTTTCAGCGGGATTTCCAAAATGTTGAAAGGAACTCGAAACATGTCAACCTTGGTTTTGAGAATCTCTCCCGGAGTTTGAGAGATTTGGACGTGAAAGGGTACCAATCTTGTCGGGGATTGGGAACCCTTCGCAAGAATGTCCAAAGTTTCAGCGGGATTTCCAAAATGTTGAAAGGAACTCGAAACATGTCAGCCATGGTTTTGAGAATCTCTCCCGGAGTTTGAGAGATTTGGACATGAAAGGGTACCAGTCTTGTCGGGGATTGGGAACCTTTCGCTAGAATGTCCAAAGTTTCAGCGGGATTTCCAAAATGTTGAAAGGAACTCGAAACATGTCAACCATGGTTTTGAGAATCTCTCCCGGAGTTTGAGAGATTTGGACGTGAAAGGGTACCAATCTTGTCGGGGATTGCGAACCCTTCGCGACAATGTCCAAAGTTTCAGCGGGATTTCCAAAATGTTGAAAGGAACTCAAAACATGTCAACCTTGGTTTTGAGAATCTCTCCCGGACTTTGAGAGATTTGGACATGAAAGGGTACCAATCTTGTCGGGGATTGGGAACCCTTCGCGAGAAAGTCCAAAGTTTCAGCGGGATTTCCAAAATGTTGAAAGGAACTCGAAACATGTCAACCTTGGTTTTGAGAATCTCTCCCGGAGTTTGAGAGATTTGGACGTGAAAGGGTACCAATCTTGTCGGGGATTGGGAACCCTTCGCGAGAAAGTCCAAAGTTTCAGCGGGATTTCCAAAATGTTGAAAGGAACTCGAAACATGTCAACCTTGGTTTTGAGAATCTCTCCCGGAGTTTGAGAGATTTGGACGTGAAAGGGTACCAATCTTGTCGGGGATTGGGAACCCTTCGCCAGAATGTCCAAAGTTTCAGCGGGATTTCCAAAATGTTGAAAGGAACTCGAAACATTTCAACCATGGTTTTGAGAATCTCTCCCGGAGTTTGAGAGATTTGGACGTGAAAGGGTACCAATCTTGTCGAAGATTGGGAACCCTTCGCGAGAATGTCCAAAGTTTCAGCGGGATTTCCAAAATGTTGAAAGGAACTCGAAACATGTCAACCATGGTTTTGAGAATCTCTCCCGGAGTTTGAGAGATTTGGACGTGAAAGGGTACCAATCTTGTCGGGGATTGGGAACCCTTCGTGAGAAAGTCCAAAGTTTCAGCGGGATTTCCAAAATGTTGAAAGGAACTCGAAACATGTCAACCTTGGTTTTGAGAATCTCTCCCGGAGTTTGAGAGACTTGGACGTGAAAGGGTACCAATCTTGTCGGGGATTGGGAACCCTTCGCGAGAATGTCCAAAGTTTCAGCGGGATTTCCAAAATGTTGAAAGGAACTCGAAACATGTCAACCTTGGTTTTGAGAATCTCTCCCGGAGTTTGAGAGATTTGGACGTGAAAGGGTACCAATCTTGTCGGGGATTGGGAACCCTTCGCGAGAAAGTCCAAAGTTTTAGCGGGATTTCCAAAATGTTGAAAGGAACTCGAAACATGTCAACCTTGGTTTTGAGAATCTCTCCCGGAGTTTGAGAGATTTGGATGTGAAAGGGTACCAATCGTGTCGGGGATCGGGAACCCTTCGCGAGAATGTCCAAAGTTTCAGTGGGATTTCCAAAATGTTGAAAGGAACTCGAAACATGTCAACCTTGGTTTTGAGAATCTCTCCCGGAGTTTGAGAGATTTGGACGTGAAAGGGTACCAATCTTGTCGGGGATCGGGAACCCTTCGCAAGAATGTCCAAAGTTTCAGCGGGATTTCCAAAATGTTGAAAGGAACTCGAACCATGTCAACCTTGGTTTTGAGAATCTCTCCCGGAGTTTGAGAGATTTGGACGTGAAAGGGTACCAATCTTGTCAGGGATTGGGAACCCTTCACGAGAATGTCCAAAGTTTCAGCAGGATTTCCAAAATGTTGAAAGGAACTCGAAACATGTCAACTTTGGTTTTGAGAATCTCTCCCGGAGTTTGAGAGATTTGGACGTGAGAGGGTACCAATCTTGTCGGGGATTGGGAACCCTTCGCGAGAATGTCCAAAGTTTCAGCGGGATTTCCAAAATGTTGAAAGGAACTCGAAACATGTCAGCCATGGTTTTGAGAATCTCTCCCGGAGTTTGAGAGATTTGGACATGAAAGGGTACCAGTCTTGTCGGGGATTGGGAACCTTTCGCTAGAATGTCCAAAGTTTCAGCGGGATTTCCAAAATGTTGAAAGGAACTCGAAACATGTCAACCATGGTTTTGAGAATCTCTCCCAGAGTTTGAGAGATTTGGACGTGAAAGGGTACCAATCTTGTCGGGGATTGGGAACCCTTCGCGACAATGTCCAAAGTTTCAGCGGGATTTCCAAAATGTTGAAAGGAACTCAAAACATGTCAACCTTGGTTTTGAGAATCTCTCCCGGACTTTGAGAGATTTGGACATGAAAGGGTACCAATCTTGTCGGGGATTGGGAACCCTTCGCGAGAATGTCCAAAGTTTCAGCGGGATTTCCAAAATGTTGAAAGGAACTCGAAACATGTCAACCTTGGTTTTGAGAATCTCTCCCGGAGTTTGAGAGATTTTGACGTGAAAGGGTACCAATCTTGTCAGGGATTGGGAACCCTTCGCCAGAATATCCAAACTTTCAGCAGGATTTCCAAAATGTTGAAAGGAACTCGAACCATGTCAACCTTGGTTTTGAGAATCTCTCCCGGAGTTTGAGAGATTTGGACGTGAAAGGGTACCAGTCTTGTCGGGGATTGGGAACCCTTCGCGAGAATGTCCAAAGTTTCAGTGTGATTTCCAAAATGTTGAAAGGAACTCGAAACATGTCAACCTTGGTTTTGAGAATCTCTCCCAGACTTTGAGAGATTTGGACGTGAAAGGGTACCAATCTTGTCGAAGATTGGGAACCCTTCGCGAGAATGTCCAAAGTTTCAGCGGGATTTCCAAAATGTTGAAAGGAACTCGAAACATGTCAACCTTGGTTTTCAGAATCTCTCTCAGACTTTGAGAGATTTGGACGTGAAAGGGTACCAATCTTGTCAGGGATTGGGAACCCTTCGCCAGAATATCCAAAGTGTCAGCGGGATTTCCAAAATGTTGAAAGGAACTCGAAACATGTCAACCTTGGTTTTGAGAATCTCTCCCGGAGTTTGAGAGATTTGGACATGAAAGGGTACCAATCTTGTCAGGGATTGGGAACCCTTCGCCAGAATATCCAAAGTTTCAGTGGGATTTCCAAAATGTTGCAAGGAACTCGAAACATGTCAACCTTGGTTTTGAGAATCTCTCCCGGAGTTTGAGAGATTTGGACGTGAAAGGGTACCAATCTTGTCGGGGATCGGGAACCCTTCGCAAGAATGTCCAAAGTTTCAGCGGGATTTCCAAAATGTTGAAAGGAACTCGAAACATGTCAACCTTGGTTTTGAGAATCTCTCCCGGAGTTTGAGAGATTTGGACGTGAAAGGGTACCAATCTTGTCGAAGATTGGGAACCCTTCGCAAGAATGTCCAAAGTTTCAGCGGGATTTCCAAAATGTTGAAAGGAACTCGAAACATGTCAGCCATGGTTTTGAGAATCTCTCCCGGAGTTTGAGAGATTTGGACATGAAAGGGTACCAGTCTTGTCGGGGATTGGGAACCTTTCGCTAGAATGTCCAAAGTTTCAGCGGGATTTCCAAAATGTTGAAAGGAACTCGAAACATGTCAACCATGGTTTTGAGAATCTCTCCCGGAGTTTGAGAGATTTGGACGTGAAAGGGTACCAATCTTGTCGGGGATTGCGAACCCTTCGCGACAATGTCCAAAGTTTCAGCGGGATTTCCAAAATGTTGAAAGGAACTCAAAACATGTCAACCTTGGTTTTGAGAATCTCTCCCGGACTTTGAGAGATTTGGACATGAAAGGGTACCAATCTTGTCGGGGATTGGGAACCCTTCGCGAGAAAGTCCAAAGTTTCAGCGGGATTTCCAAAATGTTGAAAGGAACTCGAAACATGTCAACCTTGGTTTTGAGAATCTCTCCCGGAGTTTGAGAGATTTGGACGTGAAAGGGTACCAATCTTGTCGGGGATTGGGAACCCTTCGCGAGAAAGTCCAAAGTTTCAGCGGGATTTCCAAAATGTTGAAAGGAACTCGAAACATGTCAACCTTGGTTTTGAGAATCTCTCCCGGAGTTTGAGAGATTTGGACGTGAAAGGGTACCAATCTTGTCGGGGATTGGGAACCCTTCGCCAGAATGTCCAAAGTTTCAGCGGGATTTCCAAAATGTTGAAAGGAACTCGAAACATTTCAACCATGGTTTTGAGAATCTCTCCCGGAGTTTGAGAGATTTGGACGTGAAAGGGTACCAATCTTGTCGAAGATTGGGAACCCTTCGCGAGAATGTCCAAAGTTTCAGCGGGATTTCCAAAATGTTGAAAGGAACTCGAAACATGTCAACCATGGTTTTGAGAATCTCTCCCGGAGTTTGAGAGATTTGGACGTGAAAGGGTACCAATCTTGTCGGGGATTGGGAACCCTTCGTGAGAAAGTCCAAAGTTTCAGCGGGATTTCCAAAATGTTGAAAGGAACTCGAAACATGTCAACCTTGGTTTTGAGAATCTCTCCCGGAGTTTGAGAGACTTGGACGTGAAAGGGTACCAATCTTGTCGGGGATTGGGAACCCTTCGCGAGAATGTCCAAAGTTTCAGCGGGATTTCCAAAATGTTGAAAGGAACTCGAAACATGTCAACCTTGGTTTTGAGAATCTCTCCCGGAGTTTGAGAGATTTGGACGTGAAAGGGTACCAATCTTGTCGGGGATTGGGAACCCTTCGCGAGAAAGTCCAAAGTTTTAGCGGGATTTCCAAAATGTTGAAAGGAACTCGAAACATGTCAACCTTGGTTTTGAGAATCTCTCCCGGAGTTTGAGAGATTTGGATGTGAAAGGGTACCAATCGTGTCGGGGATCGGGAACCCTTCGCGAGAATGTCCAAAGTTTCAGTGGGATTTCCAAAATGTTGAAAGGAACTCGAAACATGTCAACCTTGGTTTTGAGAATCTCTCCCGGAGTTTGAGAGATTTGGACGTGAAAGGGTACCAATCTTGTCGGGGATCGGGAACCCTTCGCAAGAATGTCCAAAGTTTCAGCGGGATTTCCAAAATGTTGAAAGGAACTCGAACCATGTCAACCTTGGTTTTGAGAATCTCTCCCGGAGTTTGAGAGATTTGGACGTGAAAGGGTACCAATCTTGTCAGGGATTGGGAACCCTTCACGAGAATGTCCAAAGTTTCAGCAGGATTTCCAAAATGTTGAAAGGAACTCGAAACATGTCAACTTTGGTTTTGAGAATCTCTCCCGGAGTTTGAGAGATTTGGACGTGAGAGGGTACCAATCTTGTCGGGGATTGGGAACCCTTCGCGAGAATGTCCAAAGTTTCAGCGGGATTTCCAAAATGTTGAAAGGAACTCGAAACATGTCAGCCATGGTTTTGAGAATCTCTCCCGGAGTTTGAGAGATTTGGACATGAAAGGGTACCAGTCTTGTCGGGGATTGGGAACCTTTCGCTAGAATGTCCAAAGTTTCAGCGGGATTTCCAAAATGTTGAAAGGAACTCGAAACATGTCAACCATGGTTTTGAGAATCTCTCCCAGAGTTTGAGAGATTTGGACGTGAAAGGGTACCAATCTTGTCGGGGATTGGGAACCCTTCGCGACAATGTCCAAAGTTTCAGCGGGATTTCCAAAATGTTGAAAGGAACTCAAAACATGTCAACCTTGGTTTTGAGAATCTCTCCCGGACTTTGAGAGATTTGGACATGAAAGGGTACCAATCTTGTCGGGGATTGGGAACCCTTCGCGAGAATGTCCAAAGTTTCAGCGGGATTTCCAAAATGTTGAAAGGAACTCGAAACATGTCAACCTTGGTTTTGAGAATCTCTCCCGGAGTTTGAGAGATTTTGACGTGAAAGGGTACCAATCTTGTCAGGGATTGGGAACCCTTCGCCAGAATATCCAAACTTTCAGCAGGATTTCCAAAATGTTGAAAGGAACTCGAACCATGTCAACCTTGGTTTTGAGAATCTCTCCCGGAGTTTGAGAGATTTGGACGTGAAAGGGTACCAGTCTTGTCGGGGATTGGGAACCCTTCGCGAGAATGTCCAAAGTTTCAGTGTGATTTCCAAAATGTTGAAAGGAACTCGAAACATGTCAACCTTGGTTTTGAGAATCTCTCCCAGACTTTGAGAGATTTGGACGTGAAAGGGTACCAATCTTGTCGAAGATTGGGAACCCTTCGCGAGAATGTCCAAAGTTTCAGCGGGATTTCCAAAATGTTGAAAGGAACTCGAAACATGTCAACCTTGGTTTTGAGAATCTCTCTCAGACTTTGAGAGATTTGGACGTGAAAGGGTACCAATCTTGTCAGGGATTGGGAACCCTTCGCCAGAATATCCAAAGTGTCAGCGGGATTTCCAAAATGTTGAAAGGAACTCGAAACATGTCAACCTTGGTTTTGAGAATCTCTCCCGGAGTTTGAGAGATTTGGACATGAAAGGGTACCAATCTTGTCAGGGATTGGGAACCCTTCGCCAGAATATCCAAAGTTTCAGTGGGATTTCCAAAATGTTGCAAGGAACTCGAAACATGTCAACCTTGGTTTTGAGAATCTCTCCCGGAGTTTGAGAGATTTGGACGTGAAAGGGTACCAATCTTGTCGGGGATCGGGAACCCTTCGCAAGAATGTCCAAAGTTTCAGCGGGATTTCCAAAATGTTGAAAGGAACTCGAAACATGTCAACCTTGGTTTTGAGAATCTCTCCCGGAGTTTGAGAGATTTGGACGTGAAAGGGTACCAATCTTGTCGGGGATTGGGAACCCTTCGCAAGAATGTCCAAAGTTTCAGCGGGATTTCCAAAATGTTGAAAGGAACTCGAAACATGTCAGCCATGGTTTTGAGAATCTCTCCCGGAGTTTGAGAGATTTGGACATGAAAGGGTACCAGTCTTGTCGGGGATTGGGAACCTTTCGCTAGAATGTCCAAAGTTTCAGCGGGATTTCCAAAATGTTGAAAGGAACTCGAAACATGTCAACCATGGTTTTGAGAATCTCTCCCGGAGTTTGAGAGATTTGGACGTGAAAGGGTACCAATCTTGTCGGGGATTGCGAACCCTTCGCGACAATGTCCAAAGTTTCAGCGGGATTTCCAAAATGTTGAAAGGAACTCAAAACATGTCAACCTTGGTTTTGAGAATCTCTCCCGGACTTTGAGAGATTTGGACATGAAAGGGTACCAATCTTGTCGGGGATTGGGAACCCTTCGCGAGAAAGTCCAAAGTTTCAGCGGGATTTCCAAAATGTTGAAAGGAACTCGAAACATGTCAACCTTGGTTTTGAGAATCTCTCCCGGAGTTTGAGAGATTTGGACGTGAAAGGGTACCAATCTTGTCGGGGATTGGGAACCCTTCGCGAGAAAGTCCAAAGTTTCAGCGGGATTTCCAAAATGTTGAAAGGAACTCGAAACATGTCAACCTTGGTTTTGAGAATCTCTCCCGGAGTTTGAGAGATTTGGACGTGAAAGGGTACCAATCTTGTCGGGGATTGGGAACCCTTCGCCAGAATGTCCAAAGTTTCAGCGGGATTTCCAAAATGTTGAAAGGAACTCGAAACATTTCAACCATGGTTTTGAGAATCTCTCCCGGAGTTTGAGAGATTTGGACGTGAAAGGGTACCAATCTTGTCGAAGATTGGGAACCCTTCGCGAGAATGTCCAAAGTTTCAGCGGGATTTCCAAAATGTTGAAAGGAACTCGAAACATGTCAACCATGGTTTTGAGAATCTCTCCCGGAGTTTGAGAGATTTGGACGTGAAAGGGTACCAATCTTGTCGGGGATTGGGAACCCTTCGTGAGAAAGTCCAAAGTTTCAGCGGGATTTCCAAAATGTTGAAAGGAACTCGAAACATGTCAACCTTGGTTTTGAGAATCTCTCCCGGAGTTTGAGAGACTTGGACGTGAAAGGGTACCAATCTTGTCGGGGATTGGGAACCCTTCGCGAGAATGTCCAAAGTTTCAGCGGGATTTCCAAAATGTTGAAAGGAACTCGAAACATGTCAACCTTGGTTTTGAGAATCTCTCCCGGAGTTTGAGAGATTTGGACGTGAAAGGGTACCAATCTTGTCGGGGATTGGGAACCCTTCGCGAGAAAGTCCAAAGTTTTAGCGGGATTTCCAAAATGTTGAAAGGAACTCGAAACATGTCAACCTTGGTTTTGAGAATCTCTCCCGGAGTTTGAGAGATTTGGATGTGAAAGGGTACCAATCGTGTCGGGGATCGGGAACCCTTCGCGAGAATGTCCAAAGTTTCAGTGGGATTTCCAAAATGTTGAAAGGAACTCGAAACATGTCAACCTTGGTTTTGAGAATCTCTCCCGGAGTTTGAGAGATTTGGACGTGAAAGGGTACCAATCTTGTCGGGGATCGGGAACCCTTCGCAAGAATGTCCAAAGTTTCAGCGGGATTTCCAAAATGTTGAAAGGAACTCGAACCATGTCAACCTTGGTTTTGAGAATCTCTCCCGGAGTTTGAGAGATTTGGACGTGAAAGGGTACCAATCTTGTCAGGGATTGGGAACCCTTCACGAGAATGTCCAAAGTTTCAGCAGGATTTCCAAAATGTTGAAAGGAACTCGAAACATGTCAACTTTGGTTTTGAGAATCTCTCCCGGAGTTTGAGAGATTTGGACGTGAGAGGGTACCAATCTTGTCGGGGATTGGGAACCCTTCGCGAGAATGTCCAAAGTTTCAGCGGGATTTCCAAAATGTTGAAAGGAACTCGAAACATGTCAGCCATGGTTTTGAGAATCTCTCCCGGAGTTTGAGAGATTTGGACATGAAAGGGTACCAGTCTTGTCGGGGATTGGGAACCTTTCGCTAGAATGTCCAAAGTTTCAGCGGGATTTCCAAAATGTTGAAAGGAACTCGAAACATGTCAACCATGGTTTTGAGAATCTCTCCCAGAGTTTGAGAGATTTGGACGTGAAAGGGTACCAATCTTGTCGGGGATTGGGAACCCTTCGCGACAATGTCCAAAGTTTCAGCGGGATTTCCAAAATGTTGAAAGGAACTCAAAACATGTCAACCTTGGTTTTGAGAATCTCTCCCGGACTTTGAGAGATTTGGACATGAAAGGGTACCAATCTTGTCGGGGATTGGGAACCCTTCGCGAGAATGTCCAAAGTTTCAGTGTGATTTCCAAAATGTTGAAAGGAACTCGAAACATGTCAACCTTGGTTTTGAGAATCTCTCCCAGACTTTGAGAGATTTGGACGTGAAAGGGTACCAATCTTGTCGAAGATTGGGAACCCTTCGCGAGAATGTCCAAAGTTTCAGCGGGATTTCCAAAATGTTGAAAGGAACTCGAAACATGTCAACCTTGGTTTTGAGAATCTCTCTCAGACTTTGAGAGATTTGGACGTGAAAGGGTACCAATCTTGTCAGGGATTGGGAACCCTTCGCCAGAATATCCAAAGTGTCAGCGGGATTTCCAAAATGTTGAAAGGAACTCGAAACATGTCAACCTTGGTTTTGAGAATCTCTCCCGGAGTTTGAGAGATTTGGACATGAAAGGGTACCAATCTTGTCAGGGATTGGGAACCCTTCGCCAGAATATCCAAAGTTTCAGTGGGATTTCCAAAATGTTGCAAGGAACTCGAAACATGTCAACCTTGGTTTTGAGAATCTCTCCCGGAGTTTGAGAGATTTGGACGTGAAAGGGTACCAATCTTGTCGGGGATCGGGAACCCTTCGCAAGAATGTCCAAAGTTTCAGCGGGATTTCCAAAATGTTGAAAGGAACTCGAAACATGTCAACCTTGGTTTTGAGAATCTCTCCCGGAGTTTGAGAGATTTGGACGTGAAAGGGTACCAATCTTGTCGGGGATTGGGAACCCTTCGCAAGAATGTCCAAAGTTTCAGCGGGATTTCCAAAATGTTGAAAGGAACTCGAAACATGTCAGCCATGGTTTTGAGAATCTCTCCCGGAGTTTGAGAGATTTGGACATGAAAGGGTACCAGTCTTGTCGGGGATTGGGAACCTTTCGCTAGAATGTCCAAAGTTTCAGCGGGATTTCCAAAATGTTGAAAGGAACTCGAAACATGTCAACCATGGTTTTGAGAATCTCTCCCGGAGTTTGAGAGATTTGGACGTGAAAGGGTACCAATCTTGTCGGGGATTGCGAACCCTTCGCGACAATGTCCAAAGTTTCAGCGGGATTTCCAAAATGTTGAAAGGAACTCAAAACATGTCAACCTTGGTTTTGAGAATCTCTCCCGGACTTTGAGAGATTTGGACATGAAAGGGTACCAATCTTGTCGGGGATTGGGAACCCTTCGCGAGAAAGTCCAAAGTTTCAGCGGGATTTCCAAAATGTTGAAAGGAACTCGAAACATGTCAACCTTGGTTTTGAGAATCTCTCCCGGAGTTTGAGAGATTTGGACGTGAAAGGGTACCAATCGTGTCGGGGATCGGGAACCCTTCGCGAGAATGTCCAAAGTTTCAGTGGGATTTCCAAAATGTTGAAAGGAACTCGAAACATGTCAACCTTGGTTTTGAGAATCTCTCCCGGAGTTTGAGAGATTTGGACGTGAAAGGGTACCAATCTTGTCGGGGATTGGGAACCCTTCGCGAGAAAGTCCAAAGTTTCAGCGGGATTTCCAAAATGTTGAAAGGAACTCGAAACATGTCAACCTTGGTTTTGAGAATCTCTCCCGGAGTTTGAGAGATTTGGACGTGAAAGGGTACCAATCTTGTCGGGGATTGGGAACCCTTCGCGAGAATGTCCAAAGTTTCAGCGGGATTTCCAAAATGTTGAAAGGAACTCGAAACATGTCAACCTTGGTTTTGAGAATCTCTCCCGGAGTTTGAGAGATTTGGACGTGAAAGGGTACCAATCTTGTCGGGGATTGGGAACCCTTCGCGAGAAAGTCCAAAGTTTCAGCGGGATTTCCAAAATGTTGAAAGGAACTCGAAACATGTCAACCTTGGTTTTGAGAATCTCTCCCGGAGTTTGAGAGATTTGGACGTGAAAGGGTACCAATCTTGTCGGGGATTGGGAACCCTTCGCCAGAATGTCCAAAGTTTCAGCGGGATTTCCAAAATGTTGAAAGGAACTCGAAACATTTCAACCATGGTTTTGAGAATCTCTCCCGGAGTTTGAGAGATTTGGACGTGAAAGGGTACCAATCTTGTCGAAGATTGGGAACCCTTCGCGAGAATGTCGAAAGTTTCAGCGGGATTTCCAAAATGTTGAAAGGAACTCGAAACATGTCAACCTTGGTTTTGAGAATCTCTCCCGGAGTTTGAGAGATTTGGACGTGAAAGGGTACCAATCTTGTCGGGGATTGGGAACCCTTCGTGAGAAAGTCCAAAGTTTCAGCGGGATTTCCAAAATGTTGAAAGGAACTCGAAACATGTCAACCTTGGTTTTGAGAATCTCTCCCGGAGTTTGAGAGACTTGGACGTGAAAGGGTACCAATCTTGTCGGGGATTGGGAACCCTTCGCGAGAATGTCCAAAGTTTCAGCGGGATTTCCAAAATGTTGAAAGGAACTCGAAACATGTCAACCTTGGTTTTGAGAATCTCTCCCGGAGTTTGAGAGATTTGGACGTGAAAGGGTACCAATCTTGTCGGGGATTGGGAACCCTTCGCGAGAAAGTCCAAAGTTTTAGCGGGATTTCCAAAATGTTGAAAGGAACTCGAAACATGTCAACCTTGGTTTTGAGAATCTCTCCCGGAGTTTGAGAGATTTGGACGTGAAAGGGTACCAATCGTGTCGGGGATCGGGAACCCTTCGCGAGAATGTCCAAAGTTTCAGTGGGATTTCCAAAATGTTGAAAGGAACTCGAAACATGTCAACCTTGGTTTTGAGAATCTCTCCCGGAGTTTGAGAGATTTGGACGTGAAAGGGTACCAATCTTGTCGGGGATCGGGAACCCTTCGCAAGAATGTCCAAAGTTTCAGCGGGATTTCCAAAATGTTGAAAGGAACTCGAACCATGTCAACCTTGGTTTTGAGAATCTCTCCCGGAGTTTGAGAGATTTGGACGTGAAAGGGTACCAATCTTGTCAGGGATTGGGAACCCTTCACGAGAATGTCCAAAGTTTCAGCAGGATTTCCAAAATGTTGAAAGGAACTCGAAACATGTCAACTTTGGTTTTGAGAATCTCTCCCGGAGTTTGAGAGATTTGGACGTGAGAGGGTACCAATCTTGTCGGGGATTGGGAACCCTTCGCGAGAATGTCCAAAGTTTCAGCGGGATTTCCAAAATGTTGAAAGGAACTCGAAACATGTCAGCCATGGTTTTGAGAATCTCTCCCGGAGTTTGAGAGATTTGGACATGAAAGGGTACCAGTCTTGTCGGGGATTGGGAACCTTTCGCTAGAATGTCCAAAGTTTCAGCGGGATTTCCAAAATGTTGAAAGGAACTCGAAACATGTCAACCATGGTTTTGAGAATCTCTCCCAGAGTTTGAGAGATTTGGACGTGAAAGGGTACCAATCTTGTCGGGGATTGGGAACCCTTCGCGACAATGTCCAAAGTTTCAGCGGGATTTCCAAAATGTTGAAAGGAACTCAAAACATGTCAACCTTGGTTTTGAGAATCTCTCCCGGACTTTGAGAGATTTGGACATGAAAGGGTACCAATCTTGTCGGGGATTGGGAACCCTTCGCGAGAATGTCCAAAGTTTCAGCGGGATTTCCAAAATGTTGAAAGGAACTCGAAACATGTCAACCTTGGTTTTGAGAATCTCTCCCGGAGTTTGAGAGATTTTGACGTGAAAGGGTACCAATCTTGTCAGGGATTGGGAACCCTTCGCCAGAATATCCAAACTTTCAGCAGGATTTCCAAAATGTTGAAAGGAACTCGAAACATGTCAACCTTGGTTTTGAGAATCTCTCCCGGAGTTTGAGAGATTTGGACGTGAAAGGGTACCAGTCTTGTCGGGGATTGGGAACCCTTCGCGAGAATGTCCAAAGTTTCAGTGTGATTTCCAAAATGTTGAAAGGAACTCGAAACATGTCAACCTTGGTTTTGAGAATCTCTCCCAGACTTTGAGAGATTTGGACGTGAAAGGGTACCAATCTTGTCGAAGATTGGGAACCCTTCGCGAGAATGTCCAAAGTTTCAGCGGGATTTCCAAAATGTTGAAAGGAACTCGAAACATGTCAACCTTGGTTTTGAGAATCTCTCTCAGACTTTGAGAGATTTGGACGTGAAAGGGTACCAATCTTGTCAGGGATTGGGAACCCTTCGCCAGAATATCCAAAGTGTCAGCGGGATTTCCAAAATGTTGAAAGGAACTCGAAACATGTCAACCTTGGTTTTGAGAATCTCTCCCGGAGTTTGAGAGATTTGGACGTGAAAGGGTACCAATCTTGTCAGGGATTGGGAACCCTTCGCCAGAATATCCAAAGTTTCAGTGGGATTTCCAAAATGTTGCAAGGAACTCGAAACATGTCAACCTTGGTTTTGAGAATCTCTCCCGGAGTTTGAGAGATTTGGACGTGAAAGGGTACCAATCTTGTCGGGGATCGGGAACCCTTCGCAAGAATGTCCAAAGTTTCAGCGGGATTTCCAAAATGTTGAAAGGAACTCGAAACATGTCAACCTTGGTTTTGAGAATCTCTCCCGGAGTTTGAGAGATTTGGACGTGAAAGGGTACCAATCTTGTCGGGGATTGGGAACCCTTCGCAAGAATGTCCAAAGTTTCAGCGGGATTTCCAAAATGTTGAAAGGAACTCGAAACATGTCAGCCATGGTTTTGAGAATCTCTCCCGGAGTTTGAGAGATTTGGACATGAAAGGGTACCAGTCTTGTCGGGGATTGGGAACCCTTCGCCAGAATGTCCAAAGTTTCAGCGGGATTTCCAAAATGTTGAAAGGAACTCGAAACATGTCAACCATGGTTTTGAGAATCTCTCCCGGAGTTTGAGAGATTTGGACGTGAAAGGGTACCAATCTTGTCGGGGATTGGGAACCCTTCGCGACAATGTCCGAAGTTTCAGCGGGATTTCCAAAATGTTGAAAGGAACTCGAAACATGTCAACCTTGGTTTTGAGAATCTCTCCCGGAGTGTGAGAGATTTGGACATGAAAGGGTACCAATCTTGTCGGGGATTGGGAACCCTTCGCGAGAATGTCCAAAGTTTCAGCGGGATTTCCAAAATGTTGAAAGGAACTCGAAACATGTCAACCTTGGTTTTGAGAATCTCTCCCGGAGTTTGAGAGATTTTGACGTGAAAGGGTACCAATCTTGTCGGGGATTGGGCACCCTTCGCCAGAATATCCAAAGTTTCAGTGGGATTTCCAAAATGTTGAAAGGAACTCGAAACATGTCAACCTTGGTTTTGAGAATCTCTCCCGGAGTTTGAGAGATTTGGACGTGAAAGGGTACCAATCTTGTCGGGGATCGGGAACCCTTCGCAAGAATGTCCAAAGTTTCAGCGGGATTTCCAAAATGTTGAAAGGAACTCGAAACATGTCAACCTTGGTTTTGAGAATCTCTCCCAGACTTTGAGAGATTTGGACGTGAAAGGGTACCAATCTTGTCGGGGATTGGGAACCCTTCACGACAATGTCCAAAGTTTCAGCGGGATTTCCAAAATGTTGAAAGGAACTCGAAACATGTCAACCTTGGTTTTGAGAATCTCTCCCGGAGTTTGAGAGATTTGGACGTGAAAGGGTACCAGTCTTGTCGGGGATTGGGAACCCTTCGCGAGAATGTCCAAAGTTTCAGCGTGATTTCCAAAATGTTGAAAGGAACTCGAAACATGTCAACCTTGGTTTTGAGAATCTCTCCCGGAGTTTGAGAGATTTGGACGTGAAAGGGTACCAATCTTGTCGGGGATTGGGAACCCTTCGCGAGAAAGTCCAAAGTTTCAGCGGGATTTCCAAAATGTTGAAAGGAACTCGAAACATGTCAACCTTGGTTTTGAGAATCTCTCCCGGAGTTTGAGAGATTTGGACGTGAAAGGGTACCAATCTTGTCGGGGATTGGGAACCCTTCGCGAGAATGTCCAAAGTTTCAGCGGGATTTCCAAAATGTTGAAAAGGACTCGAAACATGTCAACCTTGGTTTTGAGAATCTCTGCCGGAGTTTGAGAGATTTGGACATGAAAGGGTACCAGTCTTGTCGGGGATTGGGAACCCTTCGCGAGAATGTCCAAAGTTTCAGCGGGATTTCCAAAATGTTGAAAGGAACTCGAAACATGTCAACCATGGTTTTGAGAATCTCTCCCGGAGTTTGAGAGATTTGGACGTGAAAGGCTACCAATCTTGTCGGGGATTGGGAACCCTTCGCGAGAATGTCCAAAGTTTCAGCGGGATTTCCAAAATGTTGAAAGGAACTCGAAACATGTCAACCTTGGTTTTGAGAATCTCTCCCGGACTTTGAGAGATTTGGACATGAAAGGGTACCAATCTTGTCGGGGATTGGGAACCCTTCGCGAGAATGTCCAAAGTTTCAGCGGGATTTCCAAAATGTTGAAAGGAACTCGAAACATGTCAACCTTGGTTTTGAGAATCTCTCCCGGAGTTTGAGAGATTTTGACGTGAAAGGGTACCAATCTTGTCAGGGATTGGGAACCCTTCGCCAGAATATCCAAAGTTTCAGTGGGATTTCCAAAATGTTGAAAGGAACTCAAAACATGTCAACCTTGGTTTTGAGAATCTCTCCCGGAGTTTGAGAGATTTTGACGTGAAAGGGTACCAATCTTGTCAGGGATTGGGAACCCTTCGCCAGAATATCGAAAGTTTCAGTGGGATTTCCAAAATGTTGAAAGGAACTCGAAACATGTCAACCTTGGTTTTGAGAATCTCTCCCGGAGTTTGAGAGATTTGGACGTGAAAGGGTACCAATCTTGTCGGGGATTGGGAACCCTTCGCCAGAATATCCAAAGTTTCAGTGGGATTTCCAAAATGTTGAAAGGAACTCGAAACATGTCAACCTTGGTTTTGAGAATCTCTCCCGGAGTTTGAGAGATTTGGACGTGAAAGGGTACCAATCTTGTCGGGGATCGGGAACCCTTCGCAAGAATGTCCAAAGTTTCAGCGGGATTTCCAAAATGTTGAAAGGAACTCGAAACATGTCAACCTTGGTTTTGAGAATCTCTCCCGGAGTTTGAGAGATTTGGACGTGAAAGGGTACCAATCTTGTCGGGGATTGGGAACCCTTCACGACAATGTCCAAAGTTTCAGCGGGATTTCCAAAATGTTGAAAGGAACTCGAAACATGTCAACCTTGGTTTTGAGAATTTCTCATGGAGTTTGAGAGATTTGGACGTGAAAGGGTACCAGTCTTGTCGGGGATTGGGAACCCTTCGCAAGAATGTCCAAAGTTTCAGCGTGATTTCCAAAATGTTGAAAGGAACTCGAAACATGTCAACCTTGGTTTTGAGAATCTCTCCCGGAGTTTGAGAGATTTGGACGTGAAAGGGTACCAATCTTGTCGGGGATTGGGAACCCTTCGCGAGAAAGTCCAAAGTTTCAGCGGGATTTCCAAAATGTTGAAAGGAACTCGAAACATGTCAACCTTGGTTTTGAGAATCTCTCCCGGAGTTTGAGAGATTTGGACGTGAAAGGGTACCAATCTTGTCGGGGATTGGGAACCCTTCGCGAGAATGTCCAAAGTTTCAGCGGGATTTCCAAAATGTTGAAAGGAACTCGAAACATGTCAACCATGGTTTTGAGAATCTCTCCCGGAGTTTGAGAGATTTGGACGTGAAAGGGTACCAATCTTGTCGAAGATTGGGAACCCTTCGCGACAATGTCCAAAGTTTCAGCGGGATTTCCAAAATGTTGAAAGGAACTCGAAACATGTCAACCTTGGTTTTGAGAATCTCTCCCGGAGTTTGAGAGATTTGGACGTGAAAGGGTACCAATCTTGTCAGGGATTGGGAACCCTTCGCCAGAATATCCAAAGTTTCAGCGGGATTTCCAAAATGTTGAAAGGAACTCGAAACATGTCAACCTTGGTTTTGAGAATCTCTCCCGGAGTTTGAGAGATTTGGACGTGAAAGGGTACCAATCTTGTCGGGGATCGGGAACCGTTCGCGAGAAAGTCCAAAGTTTCAGCGTGATTTCCAAAATGTTGAAAGGAACTCGAAACATGTCAACCTTGGTTTTGAGAATCTCTCCCGGAGTTTGAGAGATTTGGACGTGAAAGGGTACCAGTCTTGTCGGGGATTGGGAACCCTTCGCGAGAATGTCCAAAGTTTCAGCGTGATTTCCAAAATGTTGAAAGGAACTCGAAACATGTCAACCTTGGTTTTGAGAATCTCTCCCGGAGTTTGAGAGATTTGGACATGAAAGGGTACCAATCTTGTCGGGGATTGGGAACCCTTCACGAGAAAGTCCAAAGTTTCAGCGGGATTTCCAAAATGTTGAAAGGAACTCGAAACATGTCAACCTTGGTTTTGAGAATCTCTCCCGGAGTTTGAGAGATTTGGACGTGAAAGGGTACCAACCTTGTCGGGGATTGGGAACCCTTCGCGAGAATGTCCAAAGTTTCAGCGGGATTTCCAAAATGTTGAAAGGAACTCGAAACATGTCAACCTTGGTTTTGAGAATCTCTCCCGGAGTTTGAGAGATTTGGACGTGAAAGGGTACCAATCTTGTCGAAGATTGGGAACCCTTCGCGACAATGTCCAAAGTTTCAGCGGGATTTCCAAAATGTTGAAAGGAACTCGAAACATGTCAACCTTGGTTTTGAGAATCTCTCCCGGAGTTTGAGAGATTTGGACGTGAAAGGGTACCAATCTTGTCGAAGATTGGGAACCCTTCGCCAGAATATCCAAACTTTCAGCAGGATTTCCAAAATGTTGAAAGGAACTCGAAACATGTCAACCTTGGTTTTGAGAATCTCTCCCGGAGTTTGAGAGATTTGGACGTGAAAGGGTACCAGTCTTGTCGGGGATTGGGAACCCTTCGCGAGAATGTCCAAAGTTTCAGCGTGATTTCCAAAATGTTGAAAGGAACTCGAAACATGTCAACCTTGGTTTTGAGAATCTCTCCCGGAGTTTGAGAGATTTGGACGTGAAAGGGTACCAATCTTGTCGAAGATTGGGAACCCTTCGCGACAATGTCCAAAGTTTCAGCGGGATTTCCAAAATGTTGAAAGGAACTCGAAACATGTCAACCTTGGTTTTGAGAATCTCTCCCGGAGTTTGAGAGATTTGGACGTGAAAGGGTACCAATCTTGTCGAAGATTGGGAACCCTTCGCCAGAATATCCAAACTTTCAGCAGGATTTCCAAAATGTTGAAAGGAACTCGAAACATGTCAACCTTGGTTTTGAGAATCTCTCCCGGAGTTTGAGAGATTTGGACGTGAAAGGGTACCAGTCTTGTCGGGGATTGGGAACCCTTCGCGAGAATGTCCAAAGTTTCAGCGTGATTTCCAAAATGTTGAAAGGAACTCGAAACATGTCAACCTTGGTTTTGAGAATCTCTCCCGAAGTTTGAGAGATTTGGACGTGAAAGGGTACCAATCTTGTCGGGGATTGGGAACCCTTCGCGAGAATGTCCAAAGTTTCAGCGGGATTTCCAAAATGTTGAAAGGAACTCGAAACATGTCAACCTTGGTTTTGAGAATCTCTCCCAGACTTTGAGAGATTTGGACGTGAAAGGGTACCAATCTTGTCAGGGATTGGGAACCCTTCGCCAGAATATCCAAACTTTCAGCAGGATTTCCAAAATGTTGAAAGGAACTCGAAACATGTCAACCTTGGTTTTGAGAATCTCTCCTGGAGTTTGAGAGATTTGGACGTGAAAGGGTACCAATCTTGTCGGGGATTGGGAACCCTTCGCGAGAATGTCCAAAGTTTCAGCGGGATTTCCAAAATGTTGAAAGGAACTCGAAACATGTCAACCTTGGTTTTGAGAATCTCTCCCGGAGTTTGAGAGATTTGGACGTGAAAGGGTACCAATCTTGTCGGGGATTGGGAACCCTTCGCGAGAATGTCCAAAGTTTCAGCGGGATTTCCAAAATGTTGAAAGGAACTCGAAACATGTCAACCTTGGTTTTGAGAATCTCTCCCGGAGTTTGAGAGATTTGGACGTGAAAGGGTAACAGTCTTGTCGGGGATTGGGAACCCTTCGCGAGAATGTCCAAAGTTTCAGCGTGATTTCCAAAATGTTGAAAGGAACTCGAAACATGTCAACCTTGGTTTTGAGAATCTCTCCCGGAGTTTGAGAGATTTGGACGTGAAAGGGTACCAATCTTGTCGGGGATTGGGAACCCTTCGCGACAACGTCCAAAGTTTCAGCGGGATTTCCAAAATGTTGAAAGGAACTTGAAACATGTCAACCTTGGTTTTGAGAATCTCTCCCGGAGTTTGAGAGATTTGGACGTGAAAGGGTACCAATCTTGTCGGGGATTGGGAACCCTTCGCGAGAATGTCCAAAGTTTCAGCGGGATTTCCAAAATGTTGAAAGGAACTCGAAACATGTCAACCTTGGTTTTGAGAATCTCTCCCGGAGTTTGAGAGATTTGGACGTGAAAGGGTACCAATCTTGTCGGGGATTGGGAACCCTTCGCGACAATGTCCAAAGTTTCAGCGGGATTTCCAAAATGTTGAAAGGAACTCGAAACATGTCAACCTTGGTTTTGAGAATCTCTCCCGGAGTTTGAGAGATTTGGACGTGAAAGGGTACCAATCTTGTCGGGGATTGGGAACCCTTCGCGAGAAAGTCCAAAGTTTCAGCGGGATTTCCAAAATGTTGAAAGGAACTCGAAACATGTCAACCAAGGTTTTGAGAATCTCTCCCGGAGCTTGAGAGATTTGGACGTGAAAGGGTACCAATCTTGTCGGGGATTGGGAACCCTTCGCGACAATGTCCAAAGTTTCAGCGGGATTTCCAAAATGTTGAAAGGAACTCGAAACATGTCAACCTTGGTTTTGAGAATCTCTCCCGGAGTTTGAGAGATTTGGACGTGAAAGGGTACCAATCTTGTCGGGGATTGGGAACCCTTCGCGACAATGTCCAAAGTTTCAGCGGGATTTCCAAAATGTTGAAAGGAACTCGAAACATGTCAACCATGGTTTTGAGAATCTCTCCCGGAGTTTGAGAGATTTGGACGTGAAAGGGTACCAATCTTGTCGGGGATTGGGAACCCTTCGCGACAATGTCCAAAGTTTCAGCGGGATTTCCAAAATGTTGAAAGGAACTCGAAACATGTCAACCTTGGTTTTGAGAATCTCTCCCGGAGTTTGAGAGATTTGGACGTGAAAGGGTACCAATCTTGTCGGGGATTGGGAACCCTTCGCCAGAATATCCAAACTTTCAGCAGGATTTCCAAAATGTTGAAAGGAACTCGAAACATGTCAACCTTGGTTTTGAGAATCTCTCCCGGAGTTTGAGAGATTTGGACGTGAAAGGGTACCAGTCTTGTCGGGGATTGGGAACCCTTCGCGAGAATGTCCAAAGTTTCAGCGGGATTTCCAAAATGTTGAAAGGAACTCGAAACATGTCAACCATGGTTTTGAGAATCTCTCCCGGAGCTTGAGAGATTTGGACGTGAAAGGGTACCAATCTTGTCGGGGATTGGGAACCCTTCGCGAGAATGTCCAAAGTTTCAGCGGGATTTCCAAAATGTTGAAAGGAACTCGAAACATGTCAACCTTGGTTTTGAGAATCTCTCCCGGAGTTTGAGAGATTTGGACGTGAAAGGGTACCAATCTTGTCGAAGATTGGGAACCCTTCGCGACAATGTCCAAAGTTTCAGCGGGATTTCCAAAATGTTGAAAGGAACTCGAAACATGTCAACCTTGGTTTTGAGAATCTCTCCCAGACTTTGAGAGATTTGGACGTGAAAGGGTACCAATCTTGTCGGGGATTGGGAACCCTTCGCGAGAATGTCCAAAGTTTCAGCGGGATTTCCAAAATGTTGAAAGGAACTCGAAACATGTCAACCTTGGTTTTGAGAATCTCTCCCGGAGTTTGAGAGATTTGGACATGAAAGGGTACCAATCTTGTCGGGGATTGGGAACCCTTCGCGAGAATGTCCAAAGTTTCAGCGGGAATTCCAAAATGTTGAAAGGAACTCGAAACATGTCAACCTTGGTTTTGAGAATCTCTCCCGGAGTTTGAGAGATTTGGACGTGAAAGGGTACCAATCTTGTCGGGGATTGGGAACCCTTCGCGACAATGTCCAAAGTTTCAGCGGGATTTCCAAAATGTTGAAAGGAACTCGAAACATGTCAACCTTGGTTTTGAGAATCTCTCCCGGAGTTTGAGAGATTTGGACGTGAAAGGGTACCAATCTTGTCGGGGATTGGGAACCCTTCGCGAGAATGTCCAAAGTTTCAGCGGGATTTCCAAAATGTTGAAGGGAACTCGAAACATGTCAACCATGGTTTTGAGAATCTCTCCCGGAGTTTGAGAGATTTGGACGTGAAAGGGTACCAATCTTGTCGAAGATTGGGAACCCTTCGCGACAATGTCCAAAGTTTCAGCGGGATTTCCAAAATGTTGAAAGGAACTCGAAACATGTCAACCTTGGTTTTGAGAATCTCTCCCAGACTTTGAAAGATTTGGACGTGAAAGGGTACCAATCTTGTCAGGGATTGGGAACCCTTCGCCAGAATATCCAAACTTTCAGCAGGATTTCCAAAATGTTGAAAGGAACTCGAAACATGTCAACCTTGGTTTTGAGAATCTCTCCCGGAGTTTGAGAGATTTGGACGTGAAAGGGTACCAATCTTGTCGGGGATTGGGAACCCTTCGCGACAATGTCCAAAGTTTCAGCGGGATTTCCAAAATGTTGAAAGGAACTCGAAACATGTCAACCTTGGTTTTGAGAATCTCTCCCGGAGTTTGAGAGATTTGGACGTGAAAGGGTACCAGTCTTGTCGGGGATTGGGAACCCTTCGCGAGAATGTCCAAAGTTTCAGCGTGATTTCCAAAATGTTGAAAGGAACTCGAAACATGTCAACCTTGGTTTTGAGAATCTCTCCCGGAGTTTGAGAGATTTGGACGTGAAAGGGTACCAATCTTGTCGGGGATTGGGAACCCTTCGCGAGAAAGTCCAAAGTTTCAGCGGGATTTCCAAAATGTTGAAAGGAACTTGAAACATGTCAACCTTGGTTTTGAGAATCTCTCCCGGAGTTTGAGAGATTTGGACGTGAAAGGGTACCAATCTTGTCGGGGATTGGGAACCCTTCGCGAGAATGTCCAAAGTTTCAGCGGGATTTCCAAAATGTTGAAAGGAACTCGAAACATGTCAACCTTGGTTTTGAGAATCTCTCCCGGAGTTTGAGAGATTTGGACGTGAAAGGGTGCCAATCTTGTCGGGGATTGGGAACCCTTCGCGAGAATGTCCAAAGTTTCAGCGGGATTTCCAAAATGTTGAAAGGAACTCGAAACATGTCAACCTTGGTTTTGAGAATCTCTCCCGGAGTTTGAGAGATTTGGACGTGAAAGGGTACCAATCTTGTCGGGGATTGGGAACCCTTCGCGAGAATGTCCAAAGTTTCAGCGGGATTTCCAAAATGTTGAAAGGAACTCGAAACATGTCAACCATGGTTTTGAGAATCTCTCCCGGAGTTTGAGAGATTTGGACGTGAAAGGGTACCAATCTTGTCGAAGATTGGGAACCCTTCGCGACAATGTCCAAAGTTTCAGCGGGATTTCCAAAATGTTGAAAGGAACTCGAAACATGTCAACCTTGGTTTTGAGAATCTCTCCCGGAGTTTGAGAGATTTGGACGTGAAAGGCTACCAATCTTGTCGGGGATTGGGAACCCTTCGCCAGAATATCCAAACTTTCAGCAGGATTTCCAAAATGTTGAAAGGAACTCGAAACATGTCAACCTTGGTTTTGAGAATCTCTCCCGGAGTTTGAGAGATTTGGACGTGAAAGGGTACCAGTCTTGTCGGGGATTGGGAACCCTTCGCGAGAATGTCCAAAGTTTCAGCGTGATTTCCAAAATGTTGAAAGGAACTTGAAACATGTCAACCTTGGTTTTGAGAATCTCTCCCGGAGTTTGAGAGATTTGGACGTGAAAGGGTACCAATCTTGTCGGGGATTGGGAACCCTTCGCGAGAAAGTCCAAAGTTTCAGCGGGATTTCCAAAATGTTGAAAGGAACTCGAAACATGTCAACCTTGGTTTTGAGAATCTCTCCCGGAGTTTGAGAGATTTGGACGTGAAAGGGTACCAATCTTGTCGGGGATTGGGAACCCTTCGCGAGAATGTCCAAAGTTTCAGCGGGATTTCCAAAATGTTGAAAGGAACTCGAAACATGTCAACCATGGTTTTGAGAATCTCTCCCGGAGTTTGAGAGATTTGGACGTGAAAGGGTACCAATCTTGTCGAAGATTGGGAACCCTTCGCGACAATGTTCAAAGTTTCAGCGGGATTTCCAAAATGTTGAAAGGAACTCGAAACATGTCAACCTTGGTTTTGAGAATCTCTCCCAGACTTTGAGAGATTTGGACGTGAAAGGGTACCAATCTTGTCGGGGATTGGGAACCCTTCGCGACAATGTCCAAAGTTTCAGCGGGATTTCCAAAATGTTGAAAGGAACTCGAAACATGTCAACCTTGGTTTTGAGAATCTCTCCCGGAGTTTGAGAGATTTGGACATGAAAGGGTACCAATCTTGTCGGGGATTGGGAACCCTTCGCGAGAATGTCCAAAGTTTCAGCGTGATTTCCAAAATGTTGAAAGGAACTCGAAACATGTCAACCTTGGTTTTGAGAATCTCTCCCGGAGTTTGAGAGATTTGGACGTGAAAGGGTACCAGTCTTGTCGGGGATTGGGAACCCTTCGCGAGAATGTCCAAAGTTTCAGCGTGATTTCCAAAATGTTGAAAGGAACTCGAAACATGTCAACCTTGGTTTTGAGAATCTCTCCCGGAGTTTGAGAGATTTGGACGTGAAAGGGTACCAATCTTGTCGGGGATTGGGAACCCTTCGCGAGAAAGTCCGAAGTTTCAGCGGGATTTCCAAAATGTTGAAAGGAACTCGAAACATGTCAACCTTGGTTTTGAGAATCTCTCCCGGAGTTTGAGAGATTTGGACGTGAAAGGGTACCAATCTTGTCGGGGATTGGGAACCCTTCGCGAGAATGTCCAAAGTTTCAGCGGGATTTCCAAAATGTTGAAAGGAACTCGAAACATGTCAACCATGGTTTTGAGAATCTCTCCCGGAGTTTGAGAGATTTGGACGTGAAAGGGTACCAATCTTGTCGAAGATTGGGAACCCTTCGCGACAATGTTCAAAGTTTCAGCGGGATTTCCAAAATGTTGAAAGGAACTCGAAACATGTCAACCTTGGTTTTGAGAATCTCTCCCAGACTTTGAGAGATTTGGACGTGAAAGGGTACCAATCTTGTCGGGGATTGGGAACCCTTCGCGACAATGTCCAAAGTTTCAGCGGGATTTCCAAAATGTTGAAAGGAACTCGAAACATGTCAACCTTGGTTTTGAGAATCTCTGCCGGAGTTTGAGAGATTTGGACGTGAAAGGGTACCAATCTTTTCGGGGATTGGGAACCCTTCGCGACAATGTCCAAAGTTTCAGCGGGATTTCCAAAATGTTGAAAGGAACTCGAAACATGTCAACCTTGGTTTTGAGAATCTCTCCCGGAGTTTGAGAGATTTGGACGTGAAAGGGTACCAATCTTGTCGGGGATTGGGAACCCTTCGCGAGAATGTCCAAAGTTTCAGCGGGATTTCCAAAATGTTGAAGGGAACTCGAAACATGTCAACCATGGTTTTGAGAATCTCTCCCGGAGTTTGAGAGATTTGGACGTGAAAGGGTACCAATCTTGTCGAAGATTGGGAACCCTTCGCGACAATGTCCAAAGTTTCAGCGGGATTTCCAAAATGTTGAAAGGAACTCGAAACATGTCAACCTTGGTTTTGAGAATCTCTCCCGGAGTTTGAGAGATTTGGACGTGAAAGGGTACCAATCTTGTCAGGGATTGGGAACCCTTCGCCAGAATATCCAAAGTTTCAGCAGGATTTCCAAAATGTTGAAAGGAACTCGAAACATGTCAACCTTGGTTTTGAGAATCTCTCCCGGAGTTTGAGAGATTTGGACGTGAAAGGGTACCAGTCTTGTCGGGGATTGGGAACCCTTCGCGAGAATGTCCAAAGTTTCAGCGGGATTTCCAAAATGTTGAAGGGAACTCGAAACATGTCAACCATGGTTTTGAGAATCTCTCCCGGAGTTTGAGAGATTTGGACGTGAAAGGGTACCAATCTTGTCGGGGATTGGGAACCCTTCGCGAGAATGTCCAAAGTTTCAGCGGGATTTCCAAAATGTTGAAGGGAACTCGAAACATGTCAACCATGGTTTTGAGAATCTCTCCCGGAGTTTGAGAGATTTGGACGTGAAAGGGTACCAATCTTGTCGAAGATTGGGAACCCTTCGCGACAATGTCCAAAGTTTCAGCGGGATTTCCAAAATGTTGAAAGGAACTCGAAACATGTCAACCTTGGTTTTGAGAATCTCTCCCGGAGTTTGAGAGATTTGGACGTGAAAGGGTACCAATCTTGTCAGGGATTGGGAACCCTTCGCCAGAATATCCAAAGTTTCAGCAGGATTTCCAAAATGTTGAAAGGAACTCGAAACATGTCAACCTTGGTTTTGAGAATCTCTCCCGGAGTTTGAGAGATTTGGACGTGAAAGGGTACCAGTCTTGTCGGGGATTGGGAACCCTTCGCGAGAATGTCCAAAGTTTCAGCGGGATTTCCAAAATGTTGAAGGGAACTCGAAACATGTCAACCATGGTTTTGAGAATCTCTCCCGGAGTTTGAGAGATTTGGACGTGAAAGGGTACCAATCTTGTCGGGGATTGGGAACCCTTCGCGAGAATGTCCAAAGTTTCAGCGGGATTTCCAAAATGTTGAAGGGAACTCGAAACATGTCAACCATGGTTTTGAGAATCTCTCCCGGAGTTTGAGAGATTTGGACGTGAAAGGGTACCAATCTTGTCGAAGATTGGGAACCCTTCGCGACAATGTCCAAAGTTTCAGCGGGATTTCCAAACTGTTGAAAGGAACTCGAAACATGTCAACCTTGGTTTTGAGAATCTCTCCCGGAGTTTGAGAGATTTGGACGTGAAAGGCTACCAATCTTGTCAGGGATTGGGAACCCTTCGCCAGAATATCCAAACTTTCAGCAGGATTTCCAAAATGTTGAAAGGAACTCGAAACATGTCAACCTTGGTTTTGAGAATCTCTCCCGGAGTTTGAGAGATTTGGACGTGAAAGGGTACCAGTCTTGTCGGGGATTGGGAACCCTTCGCGAGAATGTCCAAAGTTTCAGCGGGATTTCCAAAATGTTGAAAGGAACTCGAAACATGTCAACCTTGGTTTTGAGAATCTCTCCCGGAGTTTGAGAGATTTGGACGTGAAAGGGTACCAATCTTGTCGGGGATTGGGAACCCTTCGCGAGAAAGTCCAAAGTTTCAGCGGGATTTCCAAAATGTTGAAAGGAACTCGAAACATGTCAACCTTGGTTTTGAGAATCTCTCCCGGAGTTTGAGAGATTTGGACGTGAAAGGGTACCAATCTTGTCGGGGATTGGGAACCCTTCGCGAGAATGTCCAAAGTTTCAGCGGGATTTCCAAAATGTTGAAAGGAACTCGAAACATGTCAACCATGGTTTTGAGAATCTCTCCCGGAGTTTGAGAGATTTGGACGTGAAAGGGTACCAGTCTTGTCGAAGATTGGGAACCCTTCGCCATAATATCCAAACTTTCAGCGGGATTTCCAAAATGTTGAAAGGAACTCGAAACATGTCAACCTT
The DNA here is from genome assembly GCF_964273445.1 of Streptopelia decaocto. NCBI lineage: Eukaryota > Metazoa > Chordata > Aves > Columbiformes > Columbidae > Streptopelia > Streptopelia decaocto. Next base: position 399,797 of record NW_028115428.1, on the reverse strand, counting down.
GGTGTTGAGAATCTCTCCCGGAGTTTGAGAGATTTGGACGTGAAAGGGTACCAGTCTTGTCGAAGATTGGGAACCCTTCGCCATAATATCCAAACTTTCAGCGTGATTTCCAAAATGTTGAAAGGAACTCGAAACATGTCAACCTTGGTTTTGAGAATCTCTCCCGGAGTTTGAGAGATTTGGACGTGAAAGGGTACCAATCTTGTCGAAGATTGGGAACCCTTCGCGACAATGTCCAAAGTTTCAGCGGGATTTCCAAAATGTTGAAAGGAACTCGAAACATGTCAACCTTGGTTTTGAGAATCTCTCCCGGAGTTTGAGAGATTTGGACGTGAAAGGGTACCAATCTTGTCGAAGATTGGGAACCCTTCGCCAGAATATCCAAACTTTCAGCAGGATTTCCAAAATGTTGAAAGGAACTCGAAACATGTCAACCTTGGTTTGGAGAATCTCTCCCGGAGTTTGAGAGATTTGGACGTGAAAGGGTACCAGTCTTGTCGGGGATTGGGAACCCTTCGCGAGAATGTCCAAAGTTTCAGCGGGATTTCCAAAATGTTGAAAGGAACTCGAAACATGTCAACCTTGGTTTTGAGAATCTCTCCCGGAGTTTGAGAGATTTGGACGTGAAAGGGTACCAGTCTTGTCGGGGATTGGGAACCCTTCGCGAGAATGTCCAAAGTTTCAGCAGGATTTCCAAAATGTTGAGAGGAACTCGAAACATGTCAACCTTGGTTTTGAGAATCTCTCCCAGACTTTGAGAGATTTGGACGTGAAAGGGTACCAATCTTGTCAGGGATTGGGAACCCTTCGCCAGAATATCCAAACTGTCAGCAGGATTTCCAAAATGTTGAAAGGAACTCGAACCATGTCAACCTTGGTTTTGAGAATCTCTCCCGGAGTTTGAGAGATTTGGACGTGAAAGGGTACCAATCGTGTCGGGGATTGGGAACCCTTCGCGAGAATGTCCAAAGTTTCAGTGTGATTTCCAAAATGTTGAAAGGAACTCGAAACATGTCAACCTTGGTTTTGAGAATCTCTCCCGGACTTTGAGAGATTTGGACGTGAAAGGGTACCAATCTTGTCGGGGATTGGGAACCCTTCGCGACAATGTCCAAAGTTTCAGCGGGATTTCCAAAATGTTGAAAGGAACTCGAAACATGTCAACCTTGGTTTTGAGAATCTCTCCCGGAGTTTGAGAGATTTGGACGTGAAAGGGTACCAATCTTGTCGAAGATTGGGAACCCTTCGCCAGAATATCCAAACTTTCAGCAGGATTTCCAAAATGTTGAAAGGAACTCGAAACATGTCAACCTTGGTTTGGAGAATCTCTCCCGGAGTTTGAGAGATTTGGACGTGAAAGGGTACCAGTCTTGTCGGGGATTGGGAACCCTTCGCGAGAATGTCCAAAGTTTCAGCGGGATTTCCAAAATGTTGAAAGGAACTCGAAACATGTCAACCTTGGTTTTGAGAATCTCTCCCGGAGTTTGAGAGATTTGGACGTGAAAGGGTACCAGTCTTGTCGGGGATTGGGAACCCTTCGCGAGAATGTCCAAAGTTTCAGCAGGATTTCCAAAATGTTGAGAGGAACTCGAAACATGTCAACCTTGGTTTTGAGAATCTCTCCCAGACTTTGAGAGATTTGGACGTGAAAGGGTACCAATCTTGTCAGGGATTGGGAACCCTTCGCCAGAATATCCAAACTGTCAGCAGGATTTCCAAAATGTTGAAAGGAACTCGAACCATGTCAACCTTGGTTTTGAGAATCTCTCCCGGAGTTTGAGAGATTTGGACGTGAAAGGGTACCAATCGTGTCGGGGATTGGGAACCCTTCGCGAGAATGTCCAAAGTTTCAGTGTGATTTCCAAAATGTTGAAAGGAACTCGAAACATGTCAACCTTGGTTTTGAGAATCTCTCCCGGAGTTTGAGAGATTTGGACGTGAAAGGGTACCAATCTTGTCGGGGATTGGGAACCCTTCGCGACAATGTCCAAAGTTTCAGCGGGATTTCCAAAATGTTGAAAGGAACTCGAAACATGTCAACCTTGGTTTTGAGAATCTCTCCCGGAGTTTGAGAGATTTGGACGTGAAAGGGTACCAATCTTGTCGGGGATTGGGAACCCTTCGCGAGAATGTCCAAAGTTTCAGCGGGATTTCCAAATGTTGAAAGGAACTCGAAACATGTCAGCCATGGTTTTGAGAATCTCTCCCGGAGTTTGAGAGATTTGGACGTGAAAGGGTACCAATCTTGTCGGGGATTGGGAACCCTTCGCGAGAATGTCCAAAGTTTCAGCGGGATTTCCAAAATGTTGAAAGGAACTCGAAACATGTCAACCTTGGTTTTGAGAATCTCTCCCGGAGTTTGAGAGATTTGGACGTGAAAGGGTACCAGTCTTGTCGGGGATTGGGAACCCTTCGCGAGAATGTCCAAAGTTTCAGCGGGATTTCCAAAATGTTGAAAGGAACTCGAAACATGTCAACCTTGGTTTTGAGAATCTCTCCTGGAGTTTGAGAGATTTGGACGTGAAAGGGTACCAATCTTGTCGGGGATTGGGAACCCTTCGCGAGAAAGTCCAAAGTTTCAGCGGGATTTCCAAAATGTTGAAAGGAACTCGAAACATGTCAACCATGGTTTTGAGAATCTCTCCCGGAGTTTGAGAGATTTGGACGTGAAAGGGTACCAATCTTGTCGAAGATTGGGAACCCTTCGCGAGAATGTCCAAAGTTTCAGCGGGATTTCCAAAATGTTGAGAGGAACTCGAAACATGTCAACCTTGGTTTTGAGAATCTCTCCCAGACTTTGAGAGATTTGGACGTGAAAGGGTACCAATCTTGTCAGGGATTGGGAACCCTTCGCCAGAATATCCAAACTGTCAGCAGGATTTCCAAAATGTTGAAAGGAACTCGAACCATGTCAACCTTGGTTTTGAGAATCTCTCCCGGAGTTTGAGAGATTTGGACGTGAAAGGGTACCAATCGTGTCGGGGATCGGGAACCCTTCGCGAGAATGTCCAAAGTTTCAGTGGGATTTCCAAAATGTTGAAAGGAACTCGAAACATGTCAACCTTGGTTTTGAGAATTTCTCCCGGAGTTTGAGAGATTTGGACGTGAAAGGGTACCAATCTTGTCGGGGATTGGGAACCCTTCGCGAGAATGTCCAAAGTTTCAGCGGGATTTCCAAAATGTTGAAAGGAACTCGAAACATGTCAACCTTGGTTTTGAGAATCTCTCCCGGAGTTTGAGAGATTTGGACGTGAAAGGGTACCAATCTTGTCGGGGATTGGGAACCCTTCGCGAGAATGTCCAAAGTTTCAGTGTGATTTCCAAAATGTTGAAAGGAACTCGAAACATGTCAACCTTGGTTTTGAGAATCTCTCCCGGACTTTGAGAGATTTGGACGTGAAAGGCTACCAATCTTGTCGGGGATTGGGAACCCTTCGCGAGAATGTCCAAAGTTTCAGCGGGATTTCCAAAATGTTGAAAGGAACTCGAAACATGTCAACCTTGGTTTTGAGAATCTCTCCCGGAGTTTGAGAGATTTGGACGTGAAAGGGTACCAATCTTGTCGGGGATTGGGAACGCTTCGCAAGAATGTCCAAAGTTTCAGCGGGATTTCTAAAATGTTGAAAGGAACTCTAAACATGTCAACCTTGGTTTTGAGAATCTCTCCCGGAGTTTGAGAGATTTGGACGTGAAAGGGTACCAATCATGTCGGGGATCGGGAACCCTTCGCAAGAATGTCCAAAGTTTCAGCAAGATTTCCAAAATGTTGAAAGGAACTCGAAACATGTCAACCTTGGTTTTGAGAATCTCTCCCGGAGTTTGAGAGATTTGGACGTGAAAGGGTACCAATCTTGTCGGGGATTGGGAACCCTTCGCGAGAATGTCCAAAGTTTCAGCGGGATTTCCAAAATGTTGAAAGGAACTCGTAACATGTCAACCTTGGTTTTGAGAATCTCTCCCGGAGTTTGAGAGATTTGGACGTGAAAGGGTACCAATCTTGTCGGGGATTGGGAACCCTTCGCGAGAATGTCCAAAGTTTCAGCGGGATTTCCAAAATGTTGAAAGGAACTCGAAACATGTCAACCTTGGTTTTGAGAATCTCTCCCGGAGTTTGAGAGATTTGGACGTGAAAGGGTACCAGTCTTGTCGGGGATTGGGAACCCTTCGCGAGAATGTCCAAAGTTTCAGCAGGATTTCCAAAATGTTGAGAGGAACTCGAAACATGTCAACCTTGGTTTTGAGAATCTCTCCCAGACTTTGAGAGATTTGGACGTGAAAGGGTACCAATCTTGTCAGGGATTGGGAACCCTTCGCCAGAATATCCAAACTGTCAGCAGGATTTCCAAAATGTTGAAAGGAACTCGAACCATGTCAACCTTGGTTTTGAGAATCTCTCCCGGAGTTTGAGAGATTTGGACGTGAAAGGGTACCAATCGTGTCGGGGATTGGGAACCCTTCGCGAGAATGTCCAAAGTTTCAGTGTGATTTCCAAAATGTTGAAAGGAACTCGAAACATGTCAACCTTGGTTTTGAGAATCTCTCCCGGAGTTTGAGAGATTTGGACGTGAAAGGGTACCAATCTTGTCGGGGATTGGGAACCCTTCGCGACAATGTCCAAAGTTTCAGCGGGATTTCCAAAATGTTGAAAGGAACTCGAAACATGTCAACCTTGGTTTTGAGAATCTCTCCCGGAGTTTGAGAGATTTGGACGTGAAAGGGTACCAATCTTGTCGGGGATTGGGAACCCTTCGCGAGAATGTCCAAAGTTTCAGCGGGATTTCCAAATGTTGAAAGGAACTCGAAACATGTCAGCCATGGTTTTGAGAATCTCTCCCGGAGTTTGAGAGATTTGGACGTGAAAGGGTACCAATCTTGTCGGGGATTGGGAACCCTTCGCGAGAATGTCCAAAGTTTCAGCGGGATTTCCAAAATGTTGAAAGGAACTCGAAACATGTCAACCTTGGTTTTGAGAATCTCTCCCGGAGTTTGAGAGATTTGGACGTGAAAGGGTACCAGTCTTGTCGGGGATTGGGAACCCTTCGCGAGAATGTCCAAAGTTTCAGCGGGATTTCCAAAATGTTGAAAGGAACTCGAAACATGTCAACCTTGGTTTTGAGAATCTCTCCTGGAGTTTGAGAGATTTGGACGTGAAAGGGTACCAATCTTGTCGGGGATTGGGAACCCTTCGCGAGAAAGTCCAAAGTTTCAGCGGGATTTCCAAAATGTTGAAAGGAACTCGAAACATGTCAACCATGGTTTTGAGAATCTCTCCCGGAGTTTGAGAGATTTGGACGTGAAAGGGTACCAATCTTGTCGAAGATTGGGAACCCTTCGCGAGAATGTCCAAAGTTTCAGCGGGATTTCCAAAATGTTGAGAGGAACTCGAAACATGTCAACCTTGGTTTTGAGAATCTCTCCCAGACTTTGAGAGATTTGGACGTGAAAGGGTACCAATCTTGTCAGGGATTGGGAACCCTTCGCCAGAATATCCAAACTGTCAGCAGGATTTCCAAAATGTTGAAAGGAACTCGAACCATGTCAACCTTGGTTTTGAGAATCTCTCCCGGAGTTTGAGAGATTTGGACGTGAAAGGGTACCAATCGTGTCGGGGATCGGGAACCCTTCGCGAGAATGTCCAAAGTTTCAGTGGGATTTCCAAAATGTTGAAAGGAACTCGAAACATGTCAACCTTGGTTTTGAGAATTTCTCCCGGAGTTTGAGAGATTTGGACGTGAAAGAGTACCAATCTTGTCGGGGATTGGGAACCCTTCGCGAGAATGTCCAAAGTTTCAGCGGGATTTCCAAAATGTTGAAAGGAACTCGAAACATGTCAACCTTGGTTTTGAGAATCTCTCCCGGAGTTTGAGAGATTTGGACGTGAAAGGGTACCAATCTTGTCGGGGATTGGGAACCCTTCGCGAGAATGTCCAAAGTTTCAGTGTGATTTCCAAAATGTTGAAAGGAACTCGAAACATGTCAACCTTGGTTTTGAGAATCTCTCCCGGACTTTGAGAGATTTGGACGTGAAAGGCTACCAATCTTGTCGGGGATTGGGAACCCTTCGCGAGAATGTCCAAAGTTTCAGCGGGATTTCCAAAATGTTGAAAGGAACTCGAAACATGTCAACCTTGGTTTTGAGAATCTCTCCCGGAGTTTGAGAGATTTGGACGTGAAAGGGTACCAATCTTGTCGGGGATTGGGAACGCTTCGCAAGAATGTCCAAAGTTTCAGCGGGATTTCTAAAATGTTGAAAGGAACTCTAAACATGTCAACCTTGGTTTTGAGAATCTCTCCCGGAGTTTGAGAGATTTGGACGTGAAAGGGTACCAATCATGTCGGGGATCGGGAACCCTTCGCAAGAATGTCCAAAGTTTCAGCAAGATTTCCAAAATGTTGAAAGGAACTCGAAACATGTCAACCTTGGTTTTGAGAATCTCTCCCGGAGTTTGAGAGATTTGGACGTGAAAGGGTACCAATCTTGTCGGGGATTGGGAACCCTTCGCGAGAATGTCCAAAGTTTCAGCGGGATTTCCAAAATGTTGAAAGGAACTCGTAACATGTCAACCTTGGTTTTGAGAATCTCTCCCGGAGTTTGAGAGATTTGGACGTGAAAGGGTACCAATCTTGTCGGGGATTGGGAACCCTTCGCGAGAATGTCCAAAGTTTCAGCGGGATTTCCAAAATGTTGAAAGGAACTCGAAACATGTCAACCTTGGTTTTGAGAATCTCTCCCGGAGTTTGAGAGATTTGGACGTGAAAGGGTACCAATCTTGTCGGGGATTGGGAACCCTTCGCGAGAATGTCCAAAGTTTCAGCGGGATTTCCAAAATGTTGAAAGGAACTCTAAACATGTCAACCATGGTTTTGAGAATCTCTCCCGGAGTTTGAGAGATTTGGACGTGAAAGGGTACCAATCTTGTCGGGGATTGGGAACCCTTCGCGACAATGTCCAAAGTTTCAGCGGGATTTCCAAAATGTTGAAAGGAACTCGAAACATGTCAACCTTGGTTTTGAGAATCTCTCCCAGACTTTGAGAGATTTGGACGTGAAAGGGTACCAATCTTGTCAGGGATCGGGAACCCTTTGCCAGAATATCCAAACTTTCAGCAGGATTTCCAAAATGTTGAAAGGAACTCGAAACATGTCAACCTTGGTTTTGAGAATCTCTCCCGGAGTTTGAGAGATTTGGACGTGAAAGGGTACCAATCTTGTCGGGGATTGGGAACCCTTCGCGAGAATGTCCAAAGTTTCAGCGGGATTTCCAAAATGTTGAAAGGAACTCGAAACATGTCAACCTTGGTTTTGAGAATCTCTCCCGGAGTTTGAGAGATTTGGACGTGAAAGGGTACCAATCTTGTCGGGGATTGGGAACCCTTCGCGAGAATGTCCAAAGTTTCAGCGGGATTTCCAAAATGTTGAAAGGAACTCTAAACAGGTCAACCATGGTTTTGAGAATCTCTCCCGGAGTTTGAGAGATTTGGACGTGAAAGGGTACCAATCTTGTCGAAGATTGGGAACCCTTCGCGACAATGTCCAAAGTTTCAGCGGGATTTCCAAAATGTTGAGAGGAACTCGAAACATGTCAACCTTGGTTTTGAGAATCTCTCCCAGACTTTGAGAGATTTGGACGTGAAAGGGTACCAATCTTGTCAGGGATTGGGAACCCTTCGCCAGAATATCCAAACTGTCAGCAGGATTTCCAAAATGTTGAAAGGAACTCGAAACATGTCAACCTTGGTTTTGAGAATCTCTCCCGGAGTTTGAGAGATTTGGACGTGAAAGGGTATCAATCGTGTCGGGGATCGGGAACCCTTCGCGAGAATGTCCAAAGTTTCAGTGGGATTTCCAAAATGTTGAAAGGAACTCGAAACATGTCAACCTTGGTTTTGAGAATCTCTCCCGGAGTGTGAGAGATTTGGACGTGAAAGGGTACCAATCTTGTCGGGGATTGGGAACCCTTCGCGACAATGTCCAAAGTTTCAGCGGGATTTCCAAAATGTTGAAAGGAACTCGAAACACGTCAACCTTGGTTTTGAGAATCTCTCCCAGAGTTTGAGAGATTTGGACGTGAAAGGGTACCAATCTTGTCGGGGATTGGGAACCCTTCGCGAGAATGTCCAAAGTTTCAGCGGGATTTCCAAAATGTTGAAAGGAACTCGAAACATGTCAACCTTGGTTTTGAGAATCTCTCCCGGAGTTTGAGAGATTTGGACGTGAAAGGGTACCAATCTTGTCGGGGATTGGGAACCCTTCGCGAGAATGTCCAAAGTTTCAGTGTGATTTCCAAAATGTTGAAAGGAACTCGAAACATGTCAACCTTGGTTTTGAGAATCTCTCCCGGACTTTGAGAGATTTGGACGTGAAAGGCTACCAATCTTGTCGGGGATTGGGAACCCTTCGCGAGAATGTCCAAAGTTTCAGCGGGATTTCCAAAATGTTGAAAGGAACTCGTAACATGTCAACCTTGGTTTTGAGAATCTCTCCCGGAGTTTGAGAGATTTGGACGTGAAAGGGTACCAATCTTGTCGGGGATTGGGAACCCTTCGCGAGAATGTCCAAAGTTTCAGCGGGATTTCCAAAATGTTGAAAGGAACTCGAAACATGTCAACCTTGGTTTTGAGAATCTCTCCCGGAGTTTGAGAGATTTGGACGTGAAAGGGTACCAGTCTTGTCGGGGATTGGGAACCCTTCGCGAGAATGTCCAAAGTTTCAGCAGGATTTCCAAAATGTTGAGAGGAACTCGAAACATGTCAACCTTGGTTTTGAGAATCTCTCCCAGACTTTGAGAGATTTGGACGTGAAAGGGTACCAATCTTGTCAGGGATTGGGAACCCTTCGCCAGAATATCCAAACTGTCAGCAGGATTTCCAAAATGTTGAAAGGAACTCGAACCATGTCAACCTTGGTTTTGAGAATCTCTCCCGGAGTTTGAGAGATTTGGACGTGAAAGGGTACCAATCGTGTCGGGGATTGGGAACCCTTCGCGAGAATGTCCAAAGTTTCAGTGTGATTTCCAAAATGTTGAAAGGAACTCGAAACATGTCAACCTTGGTTTTGAGAATCTCTCCCGGAGTTTGAGAGATTTGGACGTGAAAGGGTACCAATCTTGTCGGGGATTGGGAACCCTTCGCGACAATGTCCAAAGTTTCAGCGGGATTTCCAAAATGTTGAAAGGAACTCGAAACATGTCAACCTTGGTTTTGAGAATCTCTCCCGGAGTTTGAGAGATTTGGACGTGAAAGGGTACCAATCTTGTCGGGGATTGGGAACCCTTCGCGAGAATGTCCAAAGTTTCAGCGGGATTTCCAAATGTTGAAAGGAACTCGAAACATGTCAGCCATGGTTTTGAGAATCTCTCCCGGAGTTTGAGAGATTTGGACGTGAAAGGGTACCAATCTTGTCGGGGATTGGGAACCCTTCGCGAGAATGTCCAAAGTTTCAGCGGGATTTCCAAAATGTTGAAAGGAACTCGAAACATGTCAACCTTGGTTTTGAGAATCTCTCCCGGAGTTTGAGAGATTTGGACGTGAAAGGGTACCAGTCTTGTCGGGGATTGGGAACCCTTCGCGAGAATGTCCAAAGTTTCAGCGGGATTTCCAAAATGTTGAAAGGAACTCGAAACATGTCAACCTTGGTTTTGAGAATCTCTCCTGGAGTTTGAGAGATTTGGACGTGAAAGGGTACCAATCTTGTCGGGGATTGGGAACCCTTCGCGAGAAAGTCCAAAGTTTCAGCGGGATTTCCAAAATGTTGAAAGGAACTCGAAACATGTCAACCATGGTTTTGAGAATCTCTCCCGGAGTTTGAGAGATTTGGACGTGAAAGGGTACCAATCTTGTCGAAGATTGGGAACCCTTCGCGAGAATGTCCAAAGTTTCAGCGGGATTTCCAAAATGTTGAGAGGAACTCGAAACATGTCAACCTTGGTTTTGAGAATCTCTCCCAGACTTTGAGAGATTTGGACGTGAAAGGGTACCAATCTTGTCAGGGATTGGGAACCCTTCGCCAGAATATCCAAACTGTCAGCAGGATTTCCAAAATGTTGAAAGGAACTCGAACCATGTCAACCTTGGTTTTGAGAATCTCTCCCGGAGTTTGAGAGATTTGGACGTGAAAGGGTACCAATCGTGTCGGGGATCGGGAACCCTTCGCGAGAATGTCCAAAGTTTCAGTGGGATTTCCAAAATGTTGAAAGGAACTCGAAACATGTCAACCTTGGTTTTGAGAATTTCTCCCGGAGTTTGAGAGATTTGGACGTGAAAGAGTACCAATCTTGTCGGGGATTGGGAACCCTTCGCGAGAATGTCCAAAGTTTCAGCGGGATTTCCAAAATGTTGAAAGGAACTCGAAACATGTCAACCTTGGTTTTGAGAATCTCTCCCGGAGTTTGAGAGATTTGGACGTGAAAGGGTACCAATCTTGTCGGGGATTGGGAACCCTTCGCGAGAATGTCCAAAGTTTCAGTGTGATTTCCAAAATGTTGAAAGGAACTCGAAACATGTCAACCTTGGTTTTGAGAATCTCTCCCGGACTTTGAGAGATTTGGACGTGAAAGGCTACCAATCTTGTCGGGGATTGGGAACCCTTCGCGAGAATGTCCAAAGTTTCAGCGGGATTTCCAAAATGTTGAAAGGAACTCGAAACATGTCAACCTTGGTTTTGAGAATCTCTCCCGGAGTTTGAGAGATTTGGACGTGAAAGGGTACCAATCTTGTCGGGGATTGGGAACGCTTCGCAAGAATGTCCAAAGTTTCAGCGGGATTTCTAAAATGTTGAAAGGAACTCTAAACATGTCAACCTTGGTTTTGAGAATCTCTCCCGGAGTTTGAGAGATTTGGACGTGAAAGGGTACCAATCATGTCGGGGATCGGGAACCCTTCGCAAGAATGTCCAAAGTTTCAGCAAGATTTCCAAAATGTTGAAAGGAACTCGAAACATGTCAACCTTGGTTTTGAGAATCTCTCCCGGAGTTTGAGAGATTTGGACGTGAAAGGGTACCAATCTTGTCGGGGATTGGGAACCCTTCGCAAGAATGTCCAAAGTTTCAGCGGGATTTCCAAAATGTTGAAAGGAACTCGTAACATGTCAACCTTGGTTTTGAGAATCTCTCCCGGAGTTTGAGAGATTTGGACGTGAAAGGGTACCAATCTTGTCGGGGATTGGGAACCCTTCGCGAGAATGTCCAAAGTTTCAGCGGGATTTCCAAAATGTTGAAAGGAACTCGAAACATGTCAACCTTGGTTTTGAGAATCTCTCCCGGAGTTTGAGAGATTTGGACGTGAAAGGGTACCAATCTTGTCGGGGATTGGGAACCCTTCGCGAGAATGTCCAAAGTTTCAGCGGGATTTCCAAAATGTTGAAAGGAACTCTAAACATGTCAACCATGGTTTTGAGAATCTCTCCCGGAGTTTGAGAGATTTGGACGTGAAAGGGTACCAATCTTGTCGGGGATTGGGAACCCTTCGCGACAATGTCCAAAGTTTCAGCGGGATTTCCAAAATGTTGAAAGGAACTCGAAACATGTCAACCTTGGTTTTGAGAATCTCTCCCAGACTTTGAGAGATTTGGACGTGAAAGGGTACCAATCTTGTCAGGGATCGGGAACCCTTTGCCAGAATATCCAAACTTTCAGCAGGATTTCCAAAATGTTGAAAGGAACTCGAAACATGTCAACCTTGGTTTTGAGAATCTCTCCCGGAGTTTGAGAGATTTGGACGTGAAAGGGTACCAATCTTGTCGGGGATTGGGAACCCTTCGCGAGAATGTCCAAAGTTTCAGCGGGATTTCCAAAATGTTGAAAGGAACTCGAAACATGTCAACCTTGGTTTTGAGAATCTCTCCCGGAGTTTGAGAGATTTGGACGTGAAAGGGTACCAATCTTGTCGGGGATTGGGAACCCTTCGCGAGAATGTCCAAAGTTTCAGCGGGATTTCCAAAATGTTGAAAGGAACTCTAAACAGGTCAACCATGGTTTTGAGAATCTCTCCCGGAGTTTGAGAGATTTGGACGTGAAAGGGTACCAATCTTGTCGAAGATTGGGAACCCTTCGCGACAATGTCCAAAGTTTCAGCGGGATTTCCAAAATGTTGAGAGGAACTCGAAACATGTCAACCTTGGTTTTGAGAATCTCTCCCAGACTTTGAGAGATTTGGACGTGAAAGGGTACCAATCTTGTCAGGGATTGGGAACCCTTCGCCAGAATATCCAAACTGTCAGCAGGATTTCCAAAATGTTGAAAGGAACTCGAAACATGTCAACCTTGGTTTTGAGAATCTCTCCCGGAGTTTGAGAGATTTGGACGTGAAAGGGTACCAATCGTGTCGGGGATCGGGAACCCTTCGCGAGAATGTCCAAAGTTTCAGTGGGATTTCCAAAATGTTGAAAGGAACTCGAAACATGTCAACCTTGGTTTTGAGAATCTCTCCCGGAGTGTGAGAGATTTGGACGTGAAAGGGTACCAATCTTGTCGGGGATTGGGAACCCTTCGCGACAATGTCCAAAGTTTCAGCGGGATTTCCAAAATGTTGAAAGGAACTCGAAACACGTCAACCTTGGTTTTGAGAATCTCTCCCAGAGTTTGAGAGATTTGGACGTGAAAGGGTACCAATCTTGTCGGGGATTGGGAACCCTTCGCGAGAATGTCCAAAGTTTCAGCGGGATTTCCAAAATGTTGAAAGGAACTCGAAACATGTCAACCATGGTTTTGAGAATCTCTCCCGGAGTTTGAGAGATTTGGACGTGAAAGGGTACCAATCTTGTCGAAGATTTGGAACCCTTCGCGACAATGTCCAAAGTTTCAGCGGGATTTCCAAAATGTTGAAAGGAACTCGAAACATGTCAACCTTGGTTTTGAGAATCTCTCCCAGACTTTGAGAGATTTGGACGTGAAAGGGTACCAATCTTGTCAGGGATTGGGAACCCTTCGCCAGAATATCCAAATTTTCAGCAGGATTTCCAAAATGTTGAAAGGAACTCGAAACATGTCAACCTTGGTTTTGAGAATCTCTCCCGGAGTTTGAGAGATTTGGACGTGAAAGGGTACCAATCGTGTCGGGGATCGGGAACCCTTCGCGAGAATGTCCAAAGTTTCAGCGGGATTTCCAAAATGTTGAAAGGAACTCGAAACATGTCAACCTTGGTTTTGAGAATCTCTCCCGGAGTTTGAGAGATTTGGACGTGAAAGGGTACCAATCTTGTCAGGGATTGGGAACCCTTCGCAAGAATGTCCAAAGTTTCAGCGGGATTTCCAAAATGTTGAAAGGAACTCGAAACATGTCAACCTTGGTTTTGAGAATCTCTCCCGGAGTTTGAGAGATTTGGACATGAAAGGGTACCAATCTTGTCGGGGATTGTGAACCCTTCGCGAGAATGTCCAAAGTTTCAGCGGGATTTCCAAAATGTTGAAAGGAACTCGAAACATGTCAACCATGGTTTTGAGAATCTCTCCCGGAGTTTGAGAGATTTGGACGTGAAAGGGTACCAATCTTGTCGAAGATTGGGAACCCTTCGCGACAATGTCCAAAGTTTCAGCGGGATTTCCAAAATGTTGAAAGGAACTCGAAACATGTCAACCTTGGTTTTGAGAATCTCTCCCGGAGTTTGAGAGATTTGGACGTGAAAGGGTACCAATCTTGTCGGGGATTGGGAACCCTTCGCGAGAATGTCCAAAGTTTCAGCGGGATTTCCAAAATGTTGAAAGGAACTCGAAACATGTCAACCATGGTTTTGAGAATCTCTCCCGGAGTGTGAGAGATTTGGACGTGAAAGGGTACCAGTCTTGTCGTTGATTCGGAACCCTTCGCGACAATGTCCAAAGTTTCAGCGGGATTTCCAAAATGTTGAAAGGAACTCGAAACATGTCAACCTTGGTTTTGAGAATCTCTCCCGGAGTTTGAGAGATTTGGACGTGAAAGGGTACCAGTCTTGTCGTTGATTGGGAACCCTTCGCGAGAATGTCCAAAGTTTCAGCGGGATTTCCAAAATGTTGAAAGGAACTCGAAACATGTCAACCTTGGTTTTGAGAATCTCTCCCGGAGTTTGAGAGATTTGGACGTGAAAGGGTACCAATCTTGTCGGGGATTGGGAACCCTTCGCGAGAAAGTCCAAAGTTTCAGCGGGATTTCCAAAATGTTGAAAGGAACTCGAAACATGTCAACCTTGGTTTTGAGAATCTCTCCCGGAGTTTGAGAGATTTGGACGTGAAAGGGTACCAGTCTTGTCGGGGATTGGGAACCCTTCGCGAGAATGTCCAAAGTTTCAGCGTGATTTCCAAAATGTTGAAAGGAACTCGAAACATGTCAACCTTGGTTTTGAGAATCTCTCCCGGAGTGTGAGAGATTTGGACGTGAAAGGGTACCAATCTTGTCGGGGATTGGGAACCCTTCGCGAGAAAGTCCAAAGTTTCAGCGGGATTTCCAAAATGTTGAAAGGAACTCGAAACATGTCAACCTTGGTTTTGAGAATCTCTCCCGGAGCTTGAGAGATTTGGACGTGAAAGGGTACCAATCTTGTCGGGGATTGGGAACCCTTCGCGAGAATGTCCAAAGTTTCAGCGGGATTTCCAAAATGTTGAAAGGAACTCGAAACATGTCAACCTTGGTTTTGAGAATCTCTCCCGGAGTTTGAGAGATTTGCACGTGAAAGGGGACCAATCGTGTCGGGGATTGGGAACCCTTCGCAAGAATGTCCAAAGTTTCAGCGGGATTTCCAAAATGTTGAAAGGAACTCGAAACATGTGAACCATGGTTTTGAGAATCTCTCCCGGAGTTTGAGAGATTTGGACGTGAAAGGGTACCAATCTTGTCGAAGATTGGGAACCCTTCGCGACAATGTCCAAAGTTTCAGCGGGATTTCCAAAATGTTGAAAGGAACTCGAAACATGTCAACCTTGGTTTTGAGAATCTCTCCCAGACTTTGAGAGATTTGGACGTGAAAGGGTACCAATCTTGTCAGGGATTGGGAACCCTTCGCCAGAATATCCAAACTTTCAGCAGGATTTCCAAAATGTTGAAAGGAACTCGAAACATGTAAACCTTGGTTTTGAGAATCTCTCCCGGAGTTTGAGAGATTTGGACGTGAAAGGGTACCAATCGTGTCGGGGATCGGGAACCCTTCGCGAGAATGTCCAAAGTTTCAGTGGGATTTCCAAAATGTTGAAAGGAACTCGAAACATGTCAACCTTGGTTTTGAGAATCTCTCCCGGAGTTTGAGAGATTTGGACGTGAAAGGGTACCAATCTTGTCGGGGATTGGGAACCCTTCGCGACAATGTCCAAAGTTTCAGCGGGATTTCCAAAATGTTGAAAGGAACTCGAAACACGTCAACCTTGGTTTTGAGAATCTCTCCCAGAGTTTGAGAGATTTGGACGTGAAAGGGTACCAATCTTGTCGGGGATTGGGAACCCTTCGCGAGAAAGTCCAAAGTTTCAGCGGGATTTCCAAAATGTTGAAAGGAACTCGAAACATGTCAACCATGGTTTTGAGAATCTCTCCCGGAGTTTGAGAGATTTGGACGTGAAAGGGTACCAATCTTGTCGAAGATTGGGAACCCTTCGCGACAATGTCCAAAGTTTCAGCGGGATTTCCAAAATGTTGAAAGGAACTCGAAACATGTCAACCTTGGTTTTGAGATCTCTCCCAGACTTTGAGAGATTTGGACGTGAAAGGGTACCAATCTTGTCAGGGATTGGGAACCCTTTGCCAGAATATCCAAACTTTCAGCAGGATTTCCAAAATGTTGAAAGGAACTCGAAACATGTAAACCTTGGTTTTGAGAATCTCTCCCGGAGTTTGAGAGATTTGGACGTGAAAGGGTACCAATCGTGTCGGGGATCGGGAACCCTTCGCGAGAATGTCCAAAGTTTCAGTGGGATTTCCAAAATGTTGAAAGGAACTCGAAACATGTCAACCTTGGTTTTGAGAATCTCTCCCGGAGTTTGAGAGATTTGGACGTGAAAGGGTACCAATCTTGTCGGGGATTGGGAACCCTTCGCGACAATGTCCAAAGTTTCAGCGGGATTTCCAAAATGTTGAAAGGAACTCGAAACACGTCAACCTTGGTTTTGAGAATCTCTCCCAGAGTTTGAGAGATTTGGACGTGAAAGGGTACCAATCTTGTCGGGGATTGGGAACCCTTCGCGAGAAAGTCCAAAGTTTCAGCGGGATTTCCAAAATGTTGAAAGGAACTCGAAACATGTCAACCATGGTTTTGAGAATCTCTCCCGGAGTTTGAGAGATTTGGACGTGAAAGGGTACCAATCTTGTCGAAGATTGGGAACCCTTCGCGACAATGTCCAAAGTTTCAGCGGGATTTCCAAAATGTTGAAAGGAACTCGAAACATGTCAACCTTGGTTTTGAGAATCTCTCCCAGACTTTGAGAGATTTGGACGTGAAAGTGTACCAATCTTCTCAGGGATTGGGAACCCTTTGCCAGAATATCCAAACTTTCAGCAGGATTTCCAAAATGTTGAAAGGAACTCGAAACATGTCAACCTTGGTTTTGAGAATCTCTCCCGGAGTTTGAGAGATTTGGACGTGAAAGGGTACCAATCTTGTCGGGGATTGGGAACGCTTCGCAAGAATGTCCAAAGTTTCAGCGGGATTTCTAAAATGTTGAAAGGAACTCTAAACATGTCAACCATGGTTTTGAGAATCTCTCCCGGAGTTTGAGAGATTTGGACGTGAAAGGGTACCAATCTTGTCGAAGATTGGGAACCCTTCGCGACAATGTCCAAAGTTTCAGCGGGATTTCCAAAATGTTGAAAGGAACTCGAAACATGTCAACCTTGGTTTTGAGAATCTCTCCCAGACTTTGAGAGATTTGGACGTGAAAGGGTACCAATCTTGTCAGGGATTGGGAACCCTTCGCCAGAATATCCAAACTTTCAGCAGGATTTCCAAAATGTTGAAAGGAACTCGAAACATGTAAACCTTGGTTTTGAGAATCTCTCCCGGAGTTTGAGAGATTTGGACGTGAAAGGGTACCAATCGTGTCGGGGATCGGGAACCCTTCGCGAGAATGTCCAAAGTTTCAGTGGGATTTCCAAAATGTTGAAAGGAACTCGAAACATGTCAACCTTGGTTTTGAGAATCTCTCCCGGAGTTTGAGAGATTTGGACGTGAAAGGGTACCAATCTTGTCGGGGATTGGGAACCCTTCGTGACAATGTCCAAAGTTTCAGCGGGATTTCCAAAATGTTGAAAGGAACTCGAAACACGTCAACCTTGGTTTTGAGAATCTCTCCCAGAGTTTGAGAGATTTGGACGTGAAAGGGTACCAATCTTGTCGGGGATTGGGAACCCTTCGCGAGAAAGTCCAAAGTTTCAGCGGGATTTCCAAAATGTTGAAAGGAACTCGAAACATGTCAACCATGGTTTTGAGAATCTCTCCCGGAGTTTGAGAGATTTGGACGTGAAAGGGTACCAATCTTGTCGAAGATTGGGAACCCTTCGCGACAATGTCCAAAGTTTCAGCGGGATTTCCAAAATGTTGAAAGGAACTCGAAACATGTCAACCTTGGTTTTGAGAATCTCTCCCAGACTTTGAGAGATTTGGACGTGAAAGGGTACCAATCTTGTCAGGGATTGGGAACCCTTTGCCAGAATATCCAAACTTTCAGCGGGATTTCCAAAATGTTGAAAGGAACTCGAAACATGTAAACCTTGGTTTTGAGAATCTCTCCCGGAGTTTGAGAGATTTGGACGTGAAAGGGTACCAATCGTGTCGGGGATCGGGAACCCTTCGCGAGAATGTCCAAAGTTTCAGTGGGATTTCCAAAATGTTGAAAGGAACTCGAAACATGTCAACCTTGGTTTTGAGAATCTCTCCCGGAGTTTGAGAGATTTGGACGTGAAAGGGTACCAATCTTGTCGGGGATTGGGAACCCTTCGCGACAATGTCCAAAGTTTCAGCGGGATTTCCAAAATGTTGAAAGGAACTCGAAACACGTCAACCTTGGTTTTGAGAATCTCTCCCAGAGTTTGAGAGATTTGGACGTGAAAGGGTACCAATCTTGTCGGGGATTGGGAACCCTTCGCGAGAAAGTCCAAAGTTTCAGCGGGATTTCCAAAATGTTGAAAGGAACTCGAAACATGTCAACCATGGTTTTGAGAATCTCTCCCGGAGTTTGAGAGATTTGGACGTGAAAGGGTACCAATCTTGTCGAAGATTGGGAACCCTTCGCGACAATGTCCAAAGTTTCAGCGGGATTTCCAAAATGTTGAAAGGAACTCGAAACATGTCAACCTTGGTTTTGAGAATCTCTCCCAGACTTTGAGAGATTTGGACGTGAAAGTGTACCAATCTTCTCAGGGATTGGGAACCCTTTGCCAGAATATCCAAACTTTCAGCAGGATTTCCAAAATGTTGAAAGGAACTCGAAACATGTCAACCTTGGTTTTGAGAATCTCTCCCGGAGTTTGAGAGATTTGGACGTGAAAGGGTACCAATCTTGTCGGGGATTGGGAACCCTTCGCGAGAATGTCCAAAGTTTCAGCGGGATTTCCAAAATGTTGAAAGGAACTCGTAACATGTCAACCATGGTTTTGAGAACCTCTCCCGGAGTTTGAGAGATTTGGACGTGAAAGGGTACCAATCTTGTCGGGGATTGGGAACCCTTCGCGAGAATGTCCAAAGTTTCAGCGGGATTTCCAAAATGTTGAAAGGAACTCGAAACATGTCAACCTTGGTTTTGAGAATCTCTCCCGGAGTTTGAGAGATTTGGACGTGAAAGGGTACCAATCTTGTCGGGGATTGGGAACCCTTCGCGAGAATGTCCAAAGTTTCAGCGGGATTTCCAAAATGTTGAAAGGAACTCTAAACATGTCAACCATGGTTTTGAGAATCTCTCCCGGAGTTTGAGAGATTTGGACGTGAAAGGGTACCAATCTTGTCGAAGATTGGGAACCCTTCGCGACAATGTCCAAAGTTTCAGCGGGATTTCCAAAATGTTGAAAGGAACTCGAAACATGTCAACCTTGGTTTTGAGAATCTCTCCCAGACTTTGAGAGATTTGGACGTGAAAGGGTACCAATCTTGTCAGGGATTGGGAACCCTTCGCGAGAATATCCAAACTTTCAGCAGGATTTCCAAAATGTTGAAAGGAACTCGAAACATGTCAACCTTGGTTTTGAGAATCTCTCCCGGAGTTTGAGAGATTTGGACGTGAAAGGGTACCAATCGTGTCGGGGATCGGGAACCCTTCGCGAGAATGTCCAAAGTTTCAGTGGGATTTCCAAAATGTTGAAAGGAACTCGAAACATGTCAACCTTGGTTTTGAGAATCTCTCCCGGAGTGTGAGAGATTTGGACGTGAAAGGGTACCAATCTTGTCGGGGATTGGGAACCCTTCGCGACAATGTCCAAAGTTTCAGCGGGATTTCCAAAATGTTGAAAGGAACTCGAAACATGTCAACCTTGGTTTTGAGAATCTCTCCCAGAGTTTGAGAGATTTGGACGTGAAAGGGTACCAATCTTGTCGGGGATTGGGAACCCTTCGCGAGAATGTCCAAAGTTTCAGCGGGATTTCCAAAATGTTGAAAGGAACTCGAAACATGTCAACCATGGTTTTGAGAATCTCTCCCGGAGTTTGAGAGATTTGGACGTGAAAGGGTACCAATCTTGTCGAAGATTGGGAACCCTTCGCGACAATGTCCAAAGTTTCAGCGGGATTTCCAAAATGTTGAAAGGAACTCGAAACATGTCAACCTTGGTTTTGAGAATCTCTCCCAGACTTTGAGAGATTTGGACGTGAAAGGGTACCAATCTTGTCAGGGATTGGGAACCCTTCGCCAGAATATCCAAATTTTCAGCAGGATTTCCAAAATGTTGAAAGGAACTCGAAACATGTCAACCTTGGTTTTGAGAATCTCTCCCGGAGTTTGAGAGATTTGGACGTGAAAGGGTACCAATCGTGTCGGGGATCGGGAACCCTTCGCGAGAATGTCCAAAGTTTCAGCGGGATTTCCAAAATGTTGAAAGGAACTCGAAACATGTCAACCTTGGTTTTGAGAATCTCTCCCGGAGTTTGAGAGATTTGGACGTGAAAGGGTACCAATCTTGTCAGGGATTGGGAACCCTTCGCAAGAATGTCCAAAGTTTCAGCGGGATTTCCAAAATGTTGAAAGGAACTCGAAACATGTCAACCTTGGTTTTGAGAATCTCTCCCGGAGTTTGAGAGATTTGGACATGAAAGGGTACCAATCTTGTCGGGGATTGGGAACCCTTCGCGAGAATGTCCAAAGTTTCAGCGGGATTTCCAAAATGTTGAAAGGAACTCGAAACATGTCAACCTTGGTTTTGAGAATCTCTCCCGGAGTTTGAGAGATTTGCACGTGAAAGGGTACCAATCGTGTCGGGGATCGGGAACCCTTCGCGAGAATGTCCAAAGTTTCAGTGGGATTTCCAAAATGTTGAAAGGAACTCGAAACATGTCAACCTTGGTTTTGAGAATCTCTCCCGGAGTTTGAGAGATTTGGACGTGAAAGGGTACCAATCTTGTCGGGGATTGGGAACCCTTCGCAAGAATGTCCAAAGTTTCAGCGGGATTTCCAAAATGTTGAAAGGAACTCGAAACATGTCAACCATGGTTTTGAGAATCTCTCCCGGAGTGTGAGAGATTTGGACGTGAAAGGGTACCAGTCTTGTCGTTGATTGGGAACCCTTCGTGACAATGTCCAAAGTTTCAGCGGGATTTCCAAAATGTTGAAAGGAACTCGAAACATGTCAACCTTGGTTTTGAGAATCTCTCCCGGAGTTTGAGAGATTTGGACGTGAAAGGGTACCAGTCTTGTCGGGGATTGGGAACCCTTCGCGAGAATGTGCAAAGTTTCAGCGTGATTTCCAAAATGTTGAAAGGAACTCGAAACATGTCAACCTTGGTTTTGAGAATCTCTCCCGGAGTTTGAGAGATTTGGACGTGAAAGGGTACCAATCTTGTCGGGGATTGGGAACCCTTCGCGAGAAAGTCCAAAGTTTCAGCAGGATTTCCAAAATGTTGAAAGGAACTCGAAACATGTCAACCTTGGTTTTGAGAATCTCTCCCGGAGCTTGAGAGATTTGGACGTGAAAGGGTACCAATCTTGTCGGGGATTGGGAACCCTTCGCGAGAATGTCCAAAGTTTCAGCGGGATTTCCAAAATGTTGAAATGAACTCGAAACATGTCAACCATGGTTTTGAGAATCTCTCCCGGAGTTTGAGAGATTTGGACGTGAAAGGGTACCAATCTTGTCGAAGATTGGGAACCCTTCGCGACAATGTCCAAAGTTTCAGCGGGATTTCCAAAATGTTGAAAGGAACTCGAAACATGTCAACCTTGGTTTTGAGAATCTCTCCCGGAGTTTGAGAGATTTGGACATGAAAGGGTACCAATCTTGTCAGGGATTGGGAACCCTTCGCCAGAATATCCAAACTTTCAGCAGGATTTCCAAAATGTTGAAAGGAACTCGAAACATGTCAACCTTGGTTTTGAGAATCTCTCCCGGAGTTTGAGAGATTTGGACGTGAAAGGGTACCAATCTTGTCGGGGATTAGGAACCCTTCGCAAGAATGTCCAAAGTTTCAGCGGGATTTCCAAAATGTTGAAAGGAACTCGAAACATGTCAACCTTGGTTTTGAGAATCTCTCCCGGAGTTTGAGAGATTTGGACGTGAAAGGGTACCAATCTTGTCGGGGATTGGGAACCCTTCGCGAGAAAGTCCAAAGTTTCAGCGGGATTTCCAAAATGTTGAAAGGAACTCAAAACATGTCAACCTTGGTTTTGAGAATCTCTCCCGGAGTTTGAGAGATTTGGACGTGAAAGGGTACCAGTCTTGTCGGGGATTGGGAACCCTTCGCGAGAATGTCCAAAGTTTCAGCGGGATTTCCAAAATGTTGAAAGGAACTCGAAACATGTCAACCTTGGTTTGGAGAATCTCTCCCGGAGTTTGAGAGATTTGGACGTGAAAGGGTACCAATCTTGTCGGGGATTGGGAACCCTTCGCGAGAAAGTCCAAAGTTTCAGCGGGATTTCCAAAATGTTGAAAGGAACTCGAAACATGTCAACCTTGGTTTTGAGAATCTCTCCCGGAGTTTGAGAGATTTGGATGTGAAAGGGTACCAATCTTGTCGGGGATTGGGAACCCTTCGCGAGAATGTCCAAAGTTTCAGCGGGATTTCCAAAATGTTGAAAGGAACTCGAAACATGTCAACCATGGTTTTGAGAATCTCTCCCGGAGTTTGAGAGATTTTAACGTGAAAGGGTACCAATCTTGTCGAAGATTGGGAACCCTTCGCGACAATGTCCAAAGTTTCAGCGGGATTTCCAAAATGTTGAAAGGAACTCGAAACATGTCAACCTTGGTTTTGAGAATCTCTCCCGGAGTTTGAGAGATTTGGACGTGAAAGGGTACCAATCTTGTCAGGGATTGGGAACCCTTCGCCAGAATATCCAAACTTTCAGCAGGATTTCCAAAATGTTGAAAGGAACTCGAAACATGTCAACCTTGGTTTTGAGAATCTCTCCCGGAGTTTGAGAGATTTGGACGTGAAAGGGTACCAATCTTTTCGGGGATTGGGAACCCTTCGCGAGAAAGTCCAAAGTTTCAGCGGGATTTCCAAAATGTTGAAAGGAACTCGAAACATGTCAACCTTGGTTTTGAGAATCTCTCCCGGAGTTTGAGAGATTTGGACGTGAAAGGGTACCAATCTTGTCGGGGATTGGGAACCCTTCACGAGAATGTCCAAAGTTTCAGCGGGATTTCCAAAATGTTGAAAGGAACTCGAAACATGTCAGCCATGGTTTTGAGAATCTCTCCCGGAGTTTGAGAGATTTGGACGTGAAAGGGTACCAATCTTGTCGAAGATTGGGAACCCTTCGCGACAATGTCCAAAGTTTCAGCGGGATTTCCAAAATGTTGAAAGGAACTCGAAACATGTCAACCTTGGTTTTGAGAATCTCTCCCAGACTTTGAGAGATTTGGACGTGAAAGGGTACCAATCTTGTCGGGGATTGGGAACCCTTCGCGACAATGTCCAAAGTTTCAGCGGGATTTCCAAAATGTTGAAAGGAACTCGAAACATGTCAACCTTGGTTTTGAGAATCTCTCCCGGAGTTTGAGAGATTTGGACATGAAAGGGTACCAATCTTGTCGGGGATTGGGAACCCTTCGCGAGAATGTCCAAAGTTTCAGCGGGATTTCCAAAATGTTGAAAGGAACTCGAAACATGTCAACCTTGGTTTTGAGAATCTCTCCCGGAGTTTGAGAGATTTGGACGTGAAAGGGTACCAATCTTGTCGGGGATTGGGAACCCTTCGCGACAATCTCCAAAGTTTCAGCGGGATTTCCAAAGTGTTGAAAGGAACTCGAAACATGTCAACCTTGGTTTTGAGAATCTCTCCCGGAGTTTGAGAGATTTGGACGTGAAAGGGTACCAATCTTGTCGGGGATTGGCAACCCTTCGCGACAATGTCCGAAGTTTCAGCGGGATTTCCAAAATGTTGAAAGGAACTCGAAACATGTCAACCTTGGTTTTGAGAATCTCTCCCGGAGTTTGAGAGATTTGGACATGAAAGGGTACCAATCTTGTCGGGGATTGGGAACCCTTCGCGAGAATGTCCAAAGTTTCAGCGGGATTTCCAAAATGTTGAAAGGAACTCGAAACATGTCAACCTTGGTTTTGAGAATCTCTCCCGGAGTTTGAGAGATTTGGACGTGAAAGGGTACCAATCTTGTCGGGGATTGGGAACCCTTCGCGAGAATGTCCAAAGTTTCAGCGGGATTTCCAAAATGTTGAAAGGAACTCGAAACATGTCAACCTTGGTTTTGAGAATCTCTCCCGGAGTTTGAGAGATCTGGACGTGAAAGGGTACCAATCTTGTCGGGGATTGGGAACCCTTCGCGAGAATGTCCAAAGTTTCAGCGGGATTTCCAAAATGTTGAAAGGAACTCGAAACATGTCAGCCATGGTTTTGAGAATCTCTCCCGGAGTTTGAGAGATTTGGACGTGAAAGGGTACAAATCTTGTCGGGGATTGGGAACCCTTCGCGAGAATGTCCAAAGTTTCAGCGTGATTTCCAAAATGTTGAAAGGAACTCGAAACATGTCAACCTTGGTTTTGAGAATCTCTCCCGGAGTTTGAGAGATTTGGACGTGAAAGGGTACCAATCTTGTCGGGGATTGGGAACCCTTCGCCAGAATGTCCAAAGTTTCAGCGGGATTTCCAAAATGTTGAAAGGAACTCGAAACATGTCAACCATGGTTTTGAGAATCTCTCCCGGAGTTTGAGAGATTTGGACGTGAAAGGGTACCAATCTTGTCGAAGATTGGGAACCCTTCGCAAGAATGTCCAAAGTTTCAGCGGGATTTCCAAAATGTTGAAAGGAACTCGAACCATGTCAACCTTGGTTTTGAGAATCTCTCCCGGACTTTGAGAGATTTGGACGTGAAAGGGTACCAATCTTTTCAGGGATTGGGAACCCTTCACCAGAATATCCAAACTTTCAGCAGGATTTCCAAAATGTTGAAAGGAACTCGAAACATGTCAACCTTGGTTTTGAGAATCTCTCCCGGAGTTGGAGAGATTTGGACGTGAAAGGGTACCAATCTTGTCGGGGATTGGGAACCCTTCGCGAGAAAGTCCAAAGTTTCAGCGGGATTTCCAAAATTTTGAAAGGAACTCAAAACATGTCAACCTTGGTTTTGAGAATCTCTCCCGGAGTTTGAGAGATTTGGACGTGAAAGGGTACCAATCTTGTCGGGGATTGGGAACCCTTCGCGAGAATGTCCAAAGTTTCAGCGGGATTTCCAAAATGTTGAAAGGAACTCGAAACATGTCAACCATGGTTTTGAGAATCTCTCCCGGAGTTTGAGAGATTTGGACGTGAAAGGGTACCAATCTTGTCGAAGATTGGGAACCCTTCGCGACAATGTCCAAAGTTTCAGCGGGATTTCCAAAATGTTGAAAGGAACTCGAAACATGTCAACCTTGGTTTTGAGAATCTCTCCCGGACTTTGAGAGATTTGGACGTGAAAGGGTACCAATCTTTTCAGGGATTGGGAACCCTTCACCAGAATATCCAAACTTTCAGCAGGATTTCCAAAATGTTGAAAGGAACTCGAAACATGTCAACCTTGGTTTTGAGAATCTCTCCCGGAGTTTGAGAGATTTGGACGTGAAAGGGTACCAATCTTGTCGGGGATTGGGAACCCTTCGCGAGAATGTCCAAAGTTTCAGCGGGATTTCCAAAATATTGAAAGGAACTCGAAACATGTCAACCTTGGTTTTGAGAATCTCTCCCGGAGTTTGAGAGATTTGGACGTGAAAGGGTACCAATCTTGTCGGGGATTGGGAACCCTTCGCGAGAATGTCCAAAGTTTCAGCGGGATTTCCAAAATGTTGAAAGGAACTCGAACCATGTCAACCTTGGTTTTGAGAATCTCTCCCGGAGTTTGAGAGATTTGGACGTGAAAGGGTACCAATCTTGTCGGGGATTGGGAACCCTTCGCGAGAATGTCCAAAGTTTCAGCGGGATTTCTAAAATGTTGAAAGGAACTCGAAACATGTCAACCATGGTTTTGAGAATCTCTCCCGGAGTTTGAGAGATTTGGGACGTGAAAGGGTACCAATCTTGTCGAAGATTGGGAACCCTTCGCGACAATGTCCAAAGTTTCAGCGGGATTTCCAAAATGTTGAAAGGAACTCGAAACATGTCAACCTTGGTTTTGAGAATCTCTCCCAGACTTTGAGAGATTTGGACGTGAAAGGGTACCAATCTTGTCAGGGATTGGGAACCCTTCGCCAGAATATCCAAAATTTCAGCAGGATTTCCAAAATGTTGAAAGGAACTCGAAACATGTCAACCTTGGTTTTGAGAATGTCTCCCAGAGTTTGAGAGATTTGGACGTGAAAGGGTACCAATCTTGTCGGGGATTGGGAACCCTTCGCGAGAATGTCCAAAGTTTCAGCGGGATTTCCAAAATGTTGAGAGGAACTCGAAACATGTCAACCTTGGTTTTGAGAATCTCTCCCGGAGTTTGAGAGATTTGCACGTGAAAGGGTACCAATCGTGTCGGGGATCGGGAACCCTTCGCGAGAATGTCCAAAGTTTCAGCGGGATTTCCAAAATGTTGAAAGGAACTCGAAACATGTCAACCTTGGTTTTGAGAATCTCTCCCGGAGTTTGAGAGATTTGGACGTGAAAGGGTGCCAATCTTGTCGGGGATTGGGAACCCTTCGCGAGAATGTCCAAAGTTTCAGCGTGATTTCCAAAATGTTGAAAGGAACTCGAACCATGTCAACCTTGGTTTTGAGAATCTCTCCCGGAGTTTGAGAGATTTGGACGTGAAAGGGTACCAATCTTGTTGGGGATCGGGAACCCTTCGCAAGAATGTCCAAAGTTTCAGCAAGATTTCCAAAATGTTGAAAGGAACTCGAAACATGTCAACCTTGGTTTTGAGAATCTCTCCCGGAGTTTGAGAGATTTGGACGTGAAAGGGTACCAATCTTGTCGGGGATTGGGAACCCTTCGCGAGAATGTCCAAAGTTTCAGCGGGATTTCCAAAATGTTGAGAGGAACTCGAAACATGTCAACCTTGGTTTTGAGAATCTCTCCCGGAGTTTGAGAGATTTGGACGTGAAAGGGTACCAATCTTGTCGGGGTTTGGGAACCCTTCGCCAGAATGTCCAAAGTTTCAACGGGATTTCCAAAATGTTGAGAGGAACTCGAAACATGTCAACCTTGGTTTTGAGAATCTCTCCCGGAGTTTGAGAGATTTGGACGTGAAAGGGTACCAATCTTGTCGGGGATTGGGAACCCTTCGCCAGAATGTCCAAAGTTTCAGCGGGATTTCCAAAATGTTGAAAGGAACTCGAAAAATGTCAGCCATGGTTTTGAGAATCTCTCCCGGAGTTTGAGAGATTTGGACGTGAAAGGGTACCAATCTTGTCGGGGATTGGGAACCCTTCGCGAGAATGTCCAAAGTTTCAGCGGGATTTCCAAAATGTTGAAAGGAACTCGAAACATGTCAACCTTGGTTTTGAGTATCTCTCCCGGAGTTTGAGAGATTTGGACATGAATGGGTACCAGTCTTGTCGGGGATTGGGAACCCTTCGCGAGAATGTCCAAAGTTTCAGCGGAATTTCCAAAATGTTGAAAGGAACTCGAAACATGTCAACCTTGGTTTTGAGAATCTCTCCCGGAGTTTGAGAGATTTGGTCGTGAAAGGGTACCAGTCTTGTCGGGGATTGGGATCCCTTCGCGAGAATGTCCAAAGTTTCAGCGGGATTTCCAAAATGTTGAAAGGAACTCGAAACATGTCAACCTTGGTTTTGAGAATCTCTCCCGGAGTTTGAGAGATTTGGACGTGAAAGGTACCAATCTTGTCTGGGATTGAGAACCCTTCGCCAGAATGTCCAAACTTTCAGCAGGATTTCCAAAATGTTGAAAGGAACTCGAAACATGTCAACCTTGGTTTTGAGAATCTCTCCCGGAGTTTGAGAGATTTGGACGTGAAAGGGTACCAATCTTGTCGGGGATTGGGAACCCTTCGCGAGAATGTCCAAAGTTTCAGCGGGATTTCCAAAATGTTGAAAGGAACTCGAAACATGTCAACCTTGGTTTTGAGAATCTCTCCCGGAGTTTGAGAGATTTGGACATGAAAGGGTACCAATCATGTCGGGGATTGGGAACCCTTCGCGAGAATGTCCAAAGTTTCAGCGGGATTTCCAAAATGTTGAAAGGAACTCGAAACATGTCAACCTTGGTTTTGAGAATCTCTCCCGGAGTTTGAGAGATTTGGACGTGAAAGGGTACCAGTCTTGTCGGGGATTGGGAACCCTTCGCGAGAATGTCCAAAGTTTCAGCAGGATTTCCAAAATGTTGAAAGGAACTGGAACCATGTCAACCTTGGTTTTGAGAATCTCTCCCGGAGTTTGAGAGATTTGGACATGAAAGGGTACCAATCTTGTCGGGGATTGGGAACCCTTCGCGAGAAAGTCCAAAGTTTCAGCGGGATTTCCAAAATGTTGAAAGGAACTCGAAACATGTCAACCTTGGTTTTGAGAATCTCTCCCGGAGTTTGAGAGATTTGGACATGAAAGGGTACCAATCTTGTCGGGGATTGGGAACCCTTCGTGAGAATGTCCAAAGTTTCAGCGGGATTTCCAAAATGTTGAAAGGAACTCGAAACATGTCAACCTTGGTTTTGAGAATTTCTCCCGGAGTTTGAGAGATTTGGACGTGAAAGGGTACCAGTCTTGTCGGGGATTGGGAACCCTTCGCGAGAATGTCCAAAGTTTCAGCGGGATTTCCAAAATGTTGAAAGGAACTCGAAACATGTCAACCTTGGTTTTGAGAATCTCTCCCGGAGTTTGAGAGATTTGGACATGAAAGGGTACCAATCTTGTCGGGGATTGGGAACCCTTCGCGAGAAAGTCCAAAGTTTCAGCGGGATTTCCAAAATGTTGAAAGGAACTCGAAACATGTCAACCTTGGTTTTGAGAATCTCTCCCGGAGTTTGAGAGATTTGGACGTGAAAGGGTGCCAATCTTGTCGGGGATTGGGAACCCTTCGCGAGAATGTCCAAAGTTTCAGCGGGATTTCCAAAATGATGAAAGGAACTCGAACCATGTCAACCTTGGTTTTGAGAATCTCTCCCGGACTTTGAGAGATTTGGACGTGAAAGGGTACCAATCTTGTCGGGAATCGGGAACCCTTCGCAAGAATGTCCAAAGTTTCAGCAAGATTTCCAAAATGTTGAAAGGAACTCGAAACATGTCAACCTTGGTTTTGAGAATCTCTCCCGGAGTTTGAGAGATTTGGACGTGAAAGGGTACCAGTCTTGTCGGGGATTGGGAACCCTTCGTGAGAATGTCCAAAGTTTCAGCAGGATCTCCAAAATGTTGAAAGGAACTCGAAACATGTCAACCTTGGTTTTGAGAATCTCTCCCGGAGTTTGAGAGATTTGGACATGAAAGGGTACCAATCTTGTCGGGGATTGGGAACCCTTCGCGAGAAAGTCCAAAGTTTCAGCGGGATTTCCAAAATGTTGAAAGGAACTCGAAACATGTCAACCTTGGTTTTGAGAATCTCTCCCGGACTTTGAGAGATTTGGACGTGAAAGGGTACCAATCTTGTCGGGGATTGGGAAGACTTCGCGAGAATGTCCAAATTTTCAGCGGGATTTTCAAAATGTTGAAAGGAACTCGAAACATGTAACCTTGGTTTTGAGAATCTCTCCCGGAGTTTGAGAGATTTGGACGTGAAAGGGTACCAATCTTGTCGGGGATTGGGAACCCTTCGCGAGAATGTCCAAAGTTTCAGCGGGATTTCCAAAATGTTGAAAGGAACTCGAAACATGTCAACCTTGGTTTTGAGAATCTCTCCCGGAGTTTGAGAGATTTGGACGTGAAAGGGTACCAGTCTTGCCGGGGATTGGGAACCCTTCGCGAGAATGTCCAAAGTTTCAGCGGGATTTCCAAAATGTTGAAAGGAACTCGAAACATGTCAACCTTGGTTTTGAGAATCTCTGCCGGAGTTTGAGAGATTTGGTCGTGAAAGGGTACCAATCTTGTCGGGGATTGGGAACCCTTCGCGAGAATGTCCAAAGTTTCAGCGGGATTTCCAAAATGTTGAGAGGAACTCGAAACATGTCAACCTTGGTTTTGAGAATCTCTCCCGGAGTTTGAGAGATTTGGACGTGAAAGGGTACCAATCTTGTCGGGGATTGGGAACCCTTCGCGACAATGTCCAAAGTTTCAGCGGGATTTCCAAAATGTTGAGAGGAACTCGAATCATGTCAACCTTGGTTTTGAGAATCTCTCCCGGAGTTTGAGAGATTTGGACGTGAAAGGGTACCAGTCTTGTCGGGGATTAGGAACCCTTCGCGAGAATGTCCAAATTTTCAGCGGGATTTCCAAAATGTTGAAAGGAACTCGAAACATGTCAACCTTGGTTTTGAGAATCTCTCCCGGAGTTTGAGAGATTTGGACGTGAAAGGGTACCAGTCTTGTCGGGGATTGGGAACCCTTCGCGAGAATGTCCAAAGTTTCAGCGGGATTTCCAAAATGTTGAAAGGAACTCGAAACATGTCAACCTTGGTTTTGAGAATCTCTCCCGGAGTTTGAGAGATTTGGACGTGAAAGGGTACCAATCTTGTCGGGGATTGGGAACCATTCGCGACAATGTCCAAAGTTTCAGCGGGATTTCCAAAATGTTGAAAGGAACTCGAAACATGTCAACCTTGGTTTTGAGAATCTCTCCCGGAGTTTGAGAGATTTGGACGTGAAAGGTACCAATCTTGTCTGGGATTGAGAACCCTTCGCCAGAATGTCCAAAGTTTCAGCGGGATTTCCAAAATGTTGAAAGGAACTCGAAACATGTCAACCTTGGTTTTGAGAATCTCTCCCGGAGTTTGAGAGATTTGGACGTGAAAGGGTACCAATCTTGTCGGGGATTGGGAACCCTTCGCGAGAATGTCCAAACTTTCAGCAGGATTTCCAAAATGTTGAAAGGAACTCGAAACATGTCAACCTTGGTTTTGAGAATCTCTCCCGGAGTTTGAGAGATTTGGACGTGAAAGGGTACCAATCTTGTCGGGGATTGGGAACCCTTCGCGACAATGTCCAAAGTTTCAGCGGGATTTCCAAAATGTTGAAAGGAACTCGAAACATGTCAACCTTGGTTTTGAGAATCTCTCCCGGACTTTGAGAGATTTGGACGTGAAAGGGTACCAATCGTGTCGGGGATCGGGAACCGTTCGCGAGAATGTCCAAAGTTTCAGCGGGATTTCCAAAATGTTGAAAGGAACTGGAACCATGTCAACCTTGGTTTTGAGAATCTCTCCCGGAGTTTGAGAGATTTGGACGTGAAAGGGTACCAGTCTTGTCGGGGATTGGGAACCCTTCGCGAGAATGTCCAAAGTTTCAGCGGGATTTCCAAAATGTTGAAAGGAACTCGAAACATGTCAACCTTGGTTTTGAGAATCTCTGCCGGAGTTTGAGAGATTTGGACGTGAAAAAGTACCAATCTTGTCGGGGATTGGGAACCCTTCGCGAGAATGTCCAAAGTTTCAGCGGGATTTCCAAAATGTTGAGAGGAACTCGAAACATGTCAACCTTGGTTTTGAGAATCTCTCCCGGAGTTTGAGAGATTTGGACGTGAAAGGGTACCAATCTTGTCGGGGATTGGGAACCCTTCGCGACAATGTCCAAAGTTTCAGCGGGATTTCCAAAATGTTGAGAGGAACTCGAATCATGTCAACCTTGGTTTTGAGAATCTCTGCCGGAGTTTGAGAGATTTGGACGTGAAAGGGTACCAGTCTTGTCGGGGATTGGGAACCCTTCGCGAGAATGTCCAAATTTTCAGCGGGATTTCCAAAATGTTGAAAGGAACTCGAAACATGTCAACCTTGGTTTTGAGAATCTCTCCCGGAGTTTGAGAGATTTGGACGTGAAAGGGTACCAATCTTGTCGGGGATTGGGAACCCTTCGCGAGAATGTCCAAAGTTTCAGCGGGATTTCCAAAATGTTGAAAGGAACTCGAAACATGTCAACCTTGGTTTTGAGAATCTCTCCCGGAGTTTGAGAGATTTGGACGTGAAAGGGTACCAATCTTGTCGGGGATTGGGAACCCTTCGCGAGAATGTCCAAAGTTTCAGCGGGATTTCCAAAATGTTGAAAGGAACTCGAAACATGTCAACCTTGGTTTTGAGAATCTCTCCCGGAGTTTGAGAGATTTGGACGTGAAAGGTACAAATCTTGTCTGGGATTGAGAACCCTTCGCCAGAATGTCCAAAGTTTCAGCGGGATTTCCAAAATGTTGAAAGGAACTCGAAACATGTCAACCTTGGTTTTGAGAATCTCTCCCGGAGTTTGAGAGATTTGGACGTGAAAGGGTACCAGTCTTGTCGGGGATTGGGAACCCTTCGCGAGAATGTCAAAACTTTCAGCAGGATTTCCAAAATGTTGAAAGGAACTCGAAACATGTCAACCTTGGTTTTGAGAATCTCTCCCGGAGTTTGAGAGATTTGGACGTGAAAGGGTACCAATCTTGCTGGGGATTGGGAACCCTTCGCGAGAATGTCCAAAGTTTCAGCGGGATTTCCAAAATGTTGAAAGGAACTCGAAACATGTCAACCTTGGTTTTGAGAATCTCTCCCGGACTTTGAGAGATTTGGACGTGAAAGGGTACCAATCGTGTCGGGGATCGGGAACCGTTCGCGAGAATGTCCAAAGTTTCAGCGGGATTTCCAAAATGTTGAAAGGAACTGGAACCATGTCAACCTTGGTTTTGAGAATCTCTCCCGGACTTTGAGAGATTTGGACGTGAAAGGGTACCAATCTTGTCGGGGATTGGGAACCCTTCGCGAGAATGTCCAAACTTTCAGCGGGATTTCCAAAATGTTGAAAGGAACTCGAAACATGTCAAACTTGGTTTTGAGAATCTCTCCCGGAGTTTGAGAGATTTGGACGTGAAAGGGTACCAATCTTGTCGGGGATTGGGAACCCTTCGCGAGAATGTCCAAAGTTTCAGCGGGATTTCCAAAATGTTGAAAGGAACTCGAAACATGTCAACCTTGGTTTTGAGAATCTCTCCCGGAGTTTGAGAGATTTGGACGTGAAAGGGTACCAATCTTGTCGGGGATTGGGAACCCTTCGCGAGAATGTCCAAACTTTCAGCGGGATTTCCAAAATGTTGAAAGGAACTCGAAACATGTCAACCTTGGTTTTGAGAATCTCTCCCGGAGTTTGAGAGATTTGGACGTGAAAGGGTACCAATCTTGTCGGGGATTGGGAACCCTTCGCGAGAATGTCCAAATTTTCAGCGGGATTTCCAAAAGGTTGAAAGGAACTCGAAACATGTCAACCTTGGTTTTGAGAATCTCTCCCGGAGTTTGAGAGATTTGGACGTGAAAGGGTACCAATCTTGTCGGGGATTGGGAACCCTTCACCAGAATGTCCAAACTTTCAGCGGGATTTCCAAAATGTTGAAAGGAACTCGAAACATGTCAACCTTGGTTTTGAGAATCTCTCCCGGAGTTTGAGAGATTTGGACGTGAAAGGGTACCAGTCTTGTCGGGGATTGGGAACCCTTCGCGAGAATGTCCAAAGTTTCAGCGGGATTTCCAAAATGTTGAGAGGAACTCGAAACATGTCAACCTTGGTTTTGAGAATCTCTCCCGGAGTTTGAGAGATTTGGACGTGAAAGGGTACCAGTCTTGTCGGGGATCGGGAACCCTTCGCGATAATGTCCAAAGTTTCAGCGGGATTTCCAAAATGTTGAAAGGAACTCGAAACATGTCAACCTTGGTTTTGAGAATCTCTCCCGGAGTTTGAGAGATTTGGACGTGAAAGGGTACCAATCTTGTCGGGGATTGGGAACCCTTCGCGAGAATGTCCAAACTTTCAGCGGGATTTCCAAAATGTTGAAAGGAACTCGAACCATGTCAACCTTGGTTTTGAGAATCTCTCCCGGAGTTTGAGAGATTTGGACGTGAAAGGGTACCAATCTTGTCGGGGATTGGGAACCCTTCACGAGAAAGTCCAAAGTTTCAGCGGGATTTCCAAAATGTTGAAAGGAACTCGAAACATGTCAACCTTGGTTTTGAGAATCTCTCCCGGAGTTTGAGAGATTTGGACGTGAAAGGGTACCAATCTTGTCGGGGATTGGGAACCCTTCGCGACAATGTCCAAAGTTTCAGCGGGATTTCCAAAATGTTGAAAGGAACTCGAAACATGTCAACCTTGGTTTTGAAAATCTCTCCCGGAGTTTGAGAGATTTGCACGTGAAAGGGTACCAATCGTGTCGGGGATCGGGAACCCTTCGCGAGAATGTCCAAAGTCTCAGTGGGATTTCCAAAATGTTGAAAGGAACTCGAAACATGTCAACCTTGGTTTTGAGAATCTCTCCCGGATTTTGAGAGATTTGGACGTGAAAGGGTACCAATCTTGTCGGGGATTGGGAACCCTTCGCGACAATGTCCAAAGTTTCAGCGGGATTTCCAAAATGTTGAGAGGAACTCGCATCATGTCAACCTTGGTTTTGAGAATCTCTGCCGGAGTTTGAGAGATTTGGACATGAAAGGGTACCTATCTTGTCGGGGATTGGGAACCCTTCGCGAGAATGTCCAAAGTTTCAGCGGAATTTCCAAAATGTTGAGAGGAACTCGAAACATGTCAACCTTGGTTTTGAGAATCTCTCCCGGAGTTTGAGAGATTTGGACGTGAAAGGGTACCAGTCTTGTCGGGAATTGGGAACCCTTCGCGAGAATGTCCAAAGTTTCAGCGTGATTTCCAAAATGTTGAAAGGAACTCGAAACATGTCAACCTTGGTTTTGAGAATCTCTCCCGGAGTTTGAGAGATTTGGACGTGAAAGGGTACCAATCTTGTCAGGGATTGGGAACCCTTCGCGAGAAAGTCCAAAGTTTCAGCGGGATTTCCAAAATGTTGAAAGGAACTCGAAACATGTCAACCTTGGTTTTGAGAATCTCTCCCGGAGTTTGAGAGATTTGGACGTGAAAGGGTACCAATCTTGTCGGGGATTGGGAACCCTTCGCGAAAATGTCCAAAGTTTCAGCGGGATTTCCAAAATGTTGAAAGGAACTTGAAACATGTCAACCTTGGTTTTGAGAATCTCTCCCGGAGTTTGAGAGATTTGGACGTGAAAGGTACCAATCTTGTCTGGGATTGAGAACCCTTCGCCAGAATGTCCAAAGTTTCAGCGGGATTTCCAAAATGTTGAAAGGAACTCGAAACATGTCAACCTTGGTTTTGAGAATCTCTCCCGGAGTTTGAGAGATTTGGACGTGAAAGGTACCAATCTTGTCTGGGATTGAGAACCCTTCGCCAGAATGTCCAAAGTTTCAGCGGGATTTCCAAAATGTTGAAAGGAACTCGAAACATGTCAACCTTGGTTTTGAGAATCTCTCCCGGAGTTTGAGAGATTTGGACGTGAAAGGGTACCAATCTTGTCGGGGATTGGGAACCCTTCGCGAGAATGTCCAAACTTTCAGCAGGATTTCCAAAATGTTGAAAGGAACTCGAAACATGTCAACCTTGGTTTTGAGAATCTCTCCCGGAGTTTGAGAGATTTGGACGTGAAAGGGTACCAATCTTGCCGGGGATTGGGAACCCTTCGCGAGAATGTCCAAAGTTTCAGCGGGATTTCCAAAATGTTGAAAGGAACTCGAAACATGTCAACCTTGGTTTTGAGAATCTCTGCCGGAGTTTGAGAGATTTGGTCGTGAAAGGGTACCAATCTTGTCGGGGATTGGGAACCCTTCGCGAGAATGTCCAAAGTTTCAGCGGGATTTCCAAAATGTTGAGAGGAACTCGAAACATGTCAACCTTGGTTTTGAGAATCTCTCCCGGAGTTTGAGAGATTTGGACGTGAAAGGGTACCAATCTTGTCGGGGATTGGGAACCCTTCGCGACAATGTCCAAAGTTTCAGCGGGATTTCCAAAATGTTGAGAGGAACTCGAATCATGTCAACCTTGGTTTTGAGAATCTCTCCCGGAGTTTGAGAGATTTGGACGTGAAAGGGTACCAGTCTTGTCGGGGATTAGGAACCCTTCGCGAGAATGTCCAAATTTTCAGCGGGATTTCCAAAATGTTGAAAGGAACTCGAAACATGTCAACCTTGGTTTTGAGAATCTCTCCCGGAGTTTGAGAGATTTGGACGTGAAAGGGTACCAGTCTTGTCGGGGATTGGGAACCCTTCGCGAGAATGTCCAAAGTTTCAGCGGGATTTCCAAAATGTTGAAAGGAACTCGAAACATGTCAACCTTGGTTTTGAGAATCTCTCCCGGAGTTTGAGAGATTTGGACGTGAAAGGGTACCAATCTTGTCGGGGATTGGGAACCATTCGCGACAATGTCCAAAGTTTCAGCGGGATTTCCAAAATGTTGAAAGGAACTCGAAACATGTCAACCTTGGTTTTGAGAATCTCTCCCGGAGTTTGAGAGATTTGGACGTGAAAGGTACCAATCTTGTCTGGGATTGAGAACCCTTCGCCAGAATGTCCAAAGTTTCAGCGGGATTTCCAAAATGTTGAAAGGAACTCGAAACATGTCAACCTTGGTTTTGAGAATCTCTCCCGGAGTTTGAGAGATTTGGACGTGAAAGGGTACCAATCTTGTCGGGGATTGGGAACCCTTCGCGAGAATGTCCAAACTTTCAGCAGGATTTCCAAAATGTTGAAAGGAACTCGAAACATGTCAACCTTGGTTTTGAGAATCTCTCCCGGAGTTTGAGAGATTTGGACGTGAAAGGGTACCAATCTTGTCGGGGATTGGGAACCCTTCGCGACAATGTCCAAAGTTTCAGCGGGATTTCCAAAATGTTGAAAGGAACTCGAAACATGTCAACCTTGGTTTTGAGAATCTCTCCCGGACTTTGAGAGATTTGGACGTGAAAGGGTACCAATCGTGTCGGGGATCGGGAACCGTTCGCGAGAATGTCCAAAGTTTCAGCGGGATTTCCAAAATGTTGAAAGGAACTGGAACCATGTCAACCTTGGTTTTGAGAATCTCTCCCGGAGTTTGAGAGATTTGGACGTGAAAGGGTACCAATCTTGTCGGGGATTGGGAACCCTTCGCGAGAATGTCCAAATTTTCAGCGGGATTTCCAAAATGTTGAAAGGAACTCGAAACATGTCAACCTTGGTTTTGAGAATCTCTCCCGGAGTTTGAGAGATTTGGACGTGAAAGGGTACCAATCTTGTCGGGGATTGGGAACCCTTCACCAGAATGTCCAAAGTTTCAGCGGGATTTCCAAAATGTTGAAAGGAACTCGAAACATGTCAACCTTGGTTTTGAGAATCTCTCCCGGAGTTTGAGAGATTTGGACGTGAAAAGGTACCAATCTTGTCGGGGATTGGGAACCCTTCGCGAGAATGTCCAAAGTTTCAGCGGGATTTCCAAAATGTTGAGAGGAACTCGAAACATGTCAACCTTGGTTTTGAGAATCTCTCCCGGAGTTTGAGAGATTTGGACGTGAAAGGGTACCAGTCTTGTCGGGGATCGGGAACCCTTCGCGAGAATGTCCAAAGTTTCAGCGGGATTTCCAAAATGTTGAAAGGAACTCGAAACATGTCAACCTTGGTTTTGAGAATCTCTCCCGGAGTTTGAGAGATTTGGACGTGAAAGGGTACCAATCTTGTCGGGGATTGGGAACCCTTCGCGAGAATGTCCAAACTTTCAGCGGGATTTCCAAAATGTTGAAAGGAACTCGAAACATGTCAACCTTGGTTTTGAGAATCTCTCCCGGAGTTTGAGAGATTTGGACGTGAAAGGGTACCAATCTTGTCGGGGATTGGGAACCCTTCGCGAGAATGTCCAAAGTTTCAGCGGGATTTCCAAAATGTTGAAAGGAACTCGAAACATGTCAACCTTGGTTTTGAGAATCTCTCCCGGAGTTTGAGAGATTTGGACGTGAAAGGGTACCAATCTTGTCGGGGATTGGGAACCCTTCGCGAGAATGTCCAAACTTTCAGCGGGATTTCCAAAATGTTGAAATGAACTCGAAACATGTCAACCTTGGTTTTGAGAATCTCTCCCGGACTTTGAGAGATTTGGACGTGAAAGGGTACCAATCTTGTCGGGGATTGGGAACCCTTCGCGAGAATGTCCAAAGTTTCAGCGGGATTTCCAAAATGTTGAAAGGAACTCGAAACATGTCAACCTTGGTTTTGAGAATCTCTCCCGGAGTTTGAGAGATTTGGACGTGAAAGGGTACCAATCTTGTCGGGGATTGGGAACCCTTCACCAGACTGTCCAAAGTTTCAGCGGGATTTCCAAAATGTTAAAGGAATTCGAAACATGTCAACCTTGGTTTTGAGAATCTCTCCCGGAGTTTGAGAGATTTGGACGTGAAAGGGTACCAGTCTTGTCGGGGATTGGGAACCCTTCGCGAGAATGTCCAAAGTTTCAGCGGGATTTCCAAAATGTTGAAAGGAACTCGAACCATGTCAACCTTGGTTTTGAGAATCTCTCCCGGAGTTTGAGAGATTTGGACGTGAAAGGGTACCAATCTGGTCGGGGATTGGGAACCCTTCACGAGAAAGTCCAAAGTTTCAGCGGGATTTCCAAAATGTTGAAAGGAACTCGAAACATGTCAACCTTGGTTTTGAGAATCTCTCCCGGAGTTTGAGAGATTTGGACGTGAAAGGGTACCAATCTTGTCGGGGATTGGGAACCCTTCGCGACAATGTCCAAAGTTTCAGCGGGATTTCCAAAATGTTGAAAGGAACTCGAAACATGTCAACCTTGGTTTTGAGAATCTCTCCCGGAGTTTGAGAGATTTGCACGTGAAAGGGTACCAATCGTGTCGGGGATCGGGAACCCTTCGCGAGAATGTCCAAAGTCTCAGTGGGATTTCCAAAATGTTGAAAGGAACTCGAAACATGTCAACCTTGGTTTTGAGAATCTCTCCCGGATTTTGAGAGATTTGGACGTGAAAGGGTACCAATCTTGTCGGGGATTGGGAACCCTTCGCGACAATGTCCAAAGTTTCAGCGGGATTTCCAAAATGTTGAGAGGAACTCGCATCATGTCAACCTTGGTTTTGAGAATCTCTGCCGGAGTTTGAGAGATTTGGACATGAAAGGGTACCTATCTTGTCGGGGATTGGGAACCCTTCGCGAGAATGTCCAAAGTTTCAGCGGGATTTCCAAAATGTTGAAAGGAACTCGAAACATGTCAACCTTGGTTTTGAGAATCTCTCCCGGAGTTTGAGAGATTTGGACGTGAAAGGGTACCAGTCTTGTCGGGAATTGGGAACCCTTCGCGAGAATGTCCAAAGTTTCAGCGTGATTTCCAAAATGTTGAAAGGAACTCGAAACATGTCAACCTTGGTTTTGAGAATCTCTCCCGGAGTTTGAGAGATTTGGACGTGAAAGGGTACCAATCTTGTCAGGGATTGGGAACCCTTCGCGAGAAAGTCCAAAGTTTCAGCGGGATTTCCAAAATGTTGAAAGGAACTCGAAACATGTCAACCTTGGTTTTGAGAATCTCTCCCGGAGTTTGAGAGATTTGGACGTGAAAGGGTACCAATCTTGTCGGGGATTGGGAACCCTTCGCGAGAATGTCCAAAGTTTCAGCGGGATTTCCAAAATGTTGAAAGGAACTCGAAACATGTCAACCTTGGTTTTGAGAATCTCTCCCGGAGTTTGAGAGATTTGGACGTGAAAGGTACCAATCTTGTCTGGGATTGAGAACCCTTCGCCAGAATGTCCAAAGTTTCAGCGGGATTTCCAAAATGTTGAAAGGAACTCGAAACATGTCAACCTTGGTTTTGAGAATCTCTCCCGGAGTTTGAGAGATTTGGACGTGAAAGGTACCAATCTTGTCTGGGATTGAGAACCCTTCGCCAGAATGTCCAAAGTTTCAGCGGGATTTCCAAAATGTTGAAAGGAACTCGAAACATGTCAACCTTGGTTTTGAGAATCTCTCCCGGAGTTTGAGAGATTTGGACGTGAAAGGGTACCAATCTTGTCGGGGATTGGGAACCCTTCGCGAGAATGTCCAAACTTTCAGCAGGATTTCCAAAATGTTGAAAGGAACTCGAAACATGTCAACCTTGGTTTTGAGAATCTCTCCCGGAGTTTGAGAGATTTGGACGTGAAAGGGTACCAATCTTGCCGGGGATTGGGAACCCTTCGCGAGAATGTCCAAAGTTTCAGCGGGATTTCCAAAATGTTGAAAGGAACTCGAAACATGTCAACCTTGGTTTTGAGAATCTCTGCCGGAGTTTGAGAGATTTGGTCGTGAAAGGGTACCAATCTTGTCGGGGATTGGGAACCCTTCGCGAGAATGTCCAAAGTTTCAGCGGGATTTCCAAAATGTTGAGAGGAACTCGAATCATGTCAACCTTGGATTTGAGAATCTCTCCCGGAGTTTGAGAGATTTGGACGTGAAAGGGTACCAATCTTGTCGGGGATTGGGAACCCTTCGCGAGAATGTCCAAATTTTCAGCGGGATTTCCAAAATGTTGAAAGGAACTCGAAACATGTCAACCTTGGTTTTGAGAATCTCTCCCGGAGTTTGAGAGATTTGGACGTGAAAGGGTACCAGTCTTGTCGGGGATTGGGAACCCTTCGCGAGAATGTCCAAAGTTTCAGCGGGATTTCCAAAATGTTGAAAGGAACTCGAAACATGTCAACCTTGGTTTTGAGAATCTCTCCCGGAGTTTGAGAGATTTGGACGTGAAAGGGTACCAATCTTGTCGGGGATTGGAAACCCTTCGCGAGAATGTCCAAAGTTTCAGCGGGATTTCCAAAATGTTGAAAGGAACTCGAAACATGTCAACCTTGGTTTTGAGAATCTCTCCCGGAGTTTGAGAGATTTGGACGTGAAAGGTACCAATCTTGTCTGGGATTGAGAACCCTTCGCCAGAATGTCCAAAGTTTCAGCGGGATTTCCAAAATGTTGAAAGGAACTCGAAACATGTCAACCTTGGTTTTGAGAATCTCTCCCGGAGTTTGAGAGATTTGGACGTGAAAGGGTACCAGTCTTGTCGGGGATTGGGAACCCTTCGCGAGAATGTCCAAACTTTCAGCAGGATTTCCAAAATGTTGAAAGGAACTCGAAACATGTCAACCTTGGTTTTGAGAATCTCTCCCGGAGTTTGAGAGATTTGGACGTGAAAGGGTACCAATCTTGCCGGGGATTGGGAACCCTTCGCGAGAATGTCCAAAGTTTCAGCGGGATTTCCAAAATGTTGAAAGGAACTCGAAACATGTCAACCGTGGTTTTGAGAATCTCTCCCGGAGTTTGAGAGATTTGGACGTGAAAGGGTACCAATCGTGTCGGGGATCGGGAACCGTTCGCGAGAATGTCCAAAGTTTCAGCGGGATTTCCAAAATGTTGAAAGGAACTGGAACCATGTCAACCTTGGTTTTGAGAATCTCTCCCGGAGTTTGAGAGATTTGGACGTGAAAGGGTACCAATCTTGTCGGGGATTGGGAACCCTTCGCGAGAATGTCCAAAGTTTCAGCGGGATTTCCAAAATGTTGAAAGGAACTCGAAACATGTCAACCTTGGTTTTGAGAATCTCTCCCGGAGTTTGAGAGATTTGGACGTGAAAGGGTACCAATCTTGTCGGGGATTGGGAACCCTTCGCGAGAATGTCCAAAGTTTCAGCGGGATTTCCAAAATGTTGAAAGGAACTCGAAACATGTCAACCTTGGTTTTGAGAATCTCTCCCGGAGTTTGAGAGATTTGGACGTGAAAGGGTACCAATCTTGTCGGGGATTGGGAACCCTTCGCGACAATGTCCAAAGTTTCAGCGGGATTTCCAAAATGTTGAGAGGAACTCGAAACATGTCACCCTTGGTTTTGAGAATCTCTCCCGGAGTTTGAGAGATTAGGACGTGAAAGGGTACCAGTCTTGTCGGGGATCGGGAACCCTTCGCGAGAATGTCCAAAGTTTCAGCAGGATTTCCAAAATGTTGAAAGGAACTCGAAACATGTCAACCTTGGTTTTGAGAATCTCTCCCGGAGTTTGAGAGATTTGGACGTGAAAGGGTACCAATCTTGTCGGGGATTGGGAACCCTTCGCGAGAATGTCCAAACTTTCAACGGGATTTCCAAAATGTTGAAAGGAACTCGAAACATGTCAACCTTGGTTTTGAGAATCTCTCCCGGAGTTTGAGAGATTTGGACGTGAAAGGGTACCAATCTTGTCGGGGATTGGGAACCCTTCGCGAGAATGTCCAAAGTTTCAGCGGGATTTCCAAAATGTTGAAAGGAACTCGAAACATGTCAACCTTGGTTTTGAGAATCTCTCCCGGAGTTTGAGAGATTTGGACGTGAAAGGGTACCAATCTTGTCGGGGATTGGGAACCCTTCGCCAGAATGTCCAAACTTTCAGTGGGATTTCCAAAATGTTGAAATGAACTCGAAACATGTCAACCTTGGTTTTGAGAATCTCTCCCGGACTTTGAGAGATTTGGACGTGAAAGGGTACCAATCTTGTCGGGGATTGGGAACCCTTCGCGAGAATGTCCAAAGTTTCAGCGGGATTTCCAAAATGTTGAAAGGAACTCGAAACATGTCAACCTTGGTTTTGAGAATCTCTCCCGGAGTTTGAGAGATTTGGACGTGAAAGGGTACCAATCTTGTTGGGGATTGGGAACCCTTCACCAGAATGTCCAAAGTTTCAGCGGGATTTCCAAAATGTTAAAGGAACTCGAAACATGTCAACCTTGGTTTTGAGAATCTCTCCCAGAGTTTGAGAGATTTGGACGTGAAAGGGTACCAGTCTTGTCGGGGATTGGGAACCCTTCGAGACAATGTCCAAAGTTTCAGCGGGATTTCCAAAATGTTGAAAGGAACTCGAAACATGTCAACCTTGGTTTTGAGAATCTCTCCCGGAGTTTGAGAGATTTGGACGTGAAAGGGTACCAGTCTTGTCGGGGATTGGGAACCCTTCGCGAGAATGTCCAAACTTTCAGCAGGATTTCCAAAATGTTGAAAGGAACTCGAAACATGTCAACCTTGGTTTTGAGAATCTCTCCCGGAGTTTGAGAGATTTGGACGTGAAAGGGTACCAATCTTGCCGGGGATTGGGAACCCTTCGCGAGAATGTCCAAAGTTTCAGCGGGATTTCCAAAATGTTGAAAGGAACTCGAAACATGTCAACCGTGGTTTTGAGAATCTCTCCCGGAGTTTGAGAGATTTGGACGTGAAAGGGTACCAATCGTGTCGGGGATCGGGAACCGTTCGCGAGAATGTCCAAAGTTTCAGCGGGATTTCCAAAATGTTGAAAGGAACTGGAACCATGTCAACCTTGGTTTTGAGAATCTCTCCCGGAGTTTGAGAGATTTGGACGTGAAAGGGTACCAATCTTGTCGGGGATTGGGAACCCTTCGCGAGAATGTCCAAAGTTTCAGCGGGATTTCCAAAATGTTGAAAGGAACTCGAAACATGTCAACCTTGGTTTTGAGAATCTCTCCCGGAGTTTGAGAGATTTGGACGTGAAAGGGTACCAATCTTGTCGGGGATTGGGAACCCTTCGCGAGAATGTCCAAAGTTTCAGCGGGATTTCCAAACTGTTGAAAGGAACTCGAAACATGTCAACCTTGGTTTTGAGAATCTCTCCCGGACTTTGAGAGATTTGGACGTGAAAGGGTACCAATCTTGTCCGGGATTGGGAACCCTTCGCGAGAATGTCCAAAGTTTCAGCGTGATTTCCAAAATGTTGAAAGGAACTCGAAACATGTCAACCTTG
The DNA here is from genome assembly GCF_964273445.1 of Streptopelia decaocto. Taxonomy (NCBI): domain Eukaryota; kingdom Metazoa; phylum Chordata; class Aves; order Columbiformes; family Columbidae; genus Streptopelia; species Streptopelia decaocto. The sequence continues at coordinate 356,595 of NW_028115428.1, read as the reverse complement.
GTTTTGAGAATCTCTCCCGGAGTTTGAGAGATTTGGACGTGAAAGGGTACCAATCTTGTCGGGGATTGGGAACCCTTCGCGAGAAAGTCCAAAGTTTCAGCGGGATTTCCAAAATGTTGAAAGGAACTCGAAACATGTCAACCTTGGTTTTGAGAATCTCTCCCGGAGTTTGAGAGATTTGGACGTGAAAGGGTACCAGTCTTGTCGGGGATTGGGAACCCTTCGCGAGAATGTCCAAAGTTTCAGCGTGATTTCCAAAATGTTGAAAGGAACTCGAAACATGTCAACCTTGGTTTTGAGAATCTCTCCCGGAGTGTGAGAGATTTGGACGTGAAAGGGTACCAATCTTGTCGGGGATCGGGAACCCTTCGCGAGAAAGTCCAAAGTTTCAGCGGGATTTCCAAAATGTTGAAAGGAACTCGAAACATGTCAACCTTGGTTTTGAGAATCTCTCCCGGAGCTTGAGAGATTTGGACGTGAAAGGGTACCAATCTTGTCGGGGATTGGGAACCCTTCGCGAGAATGTCCAAAGTTTCAGCGGGATTTCCAAAATGTTGAAAGGAACTCGAAACATGTCAACCTTGGTTTTGAGAATCTCTCCCGGAGTTTGAGAGATTTGCACGTGAAAGGGGACCAATCGTGTCGGGGATTGGGAACCCTTCGCAAGAATGTCCAAAGTTTCAGCGGGATTTCCAAAATGTTGAAAGGAACTCGAAACATGTGAACCATGGTTTTGAGAATCTCTCCCGGAGTTTGAGAGATTTGGACGTGAAAGGGTACCAATCTTGTCGAAGATTGGGAACCCTTCGCGACAATGTCCAAAGTTTCAGCGGGATTTCCAAAATGTTGAAAGGAACTCGAAACATGTCAACCTTGGTTTTGAGAATCTCTCCCAGACTTTGAGAGATTTGGACGTGAAAGGGTACCAATCTTGTCAGGGATTGGGAACCCTTCGCCAGAATATCCAAACTTTCAGCAGGATTTCCAAAATGTTGAAAGGAACTCGAAACATGTAAACCTTGGTTTTGAGAATCTCTCCCGGAGTTTGAGAGATTTGGACGTGAAAGGGTACCAATCGTGTCGGGGATCGGGAACCCTTCGCGAGAATGTCCAAAGTTTCAGTGGGATTTCCAAAATGTTGAAAGGAACTCGAAACATGTCAACCTTGGTTTTGAGAATCTCTCCCGGAGTTTGAGAGATTTGGACGTGAAAGGGTACCAATCTTGTCGGGGATTGGGAACCCTTCGCGACAATGTCCAAAGTTTCAGCGGGATTTCCAAAATGTTGAAAGGAACTCGAAACACGTCAACCTTGGTTTTGAGAATCTCTCCCAGAGTTTGAGAGATTTGGACGTGAAAGGGTACCAATCTTGTCGGGGATTGGGAACCCTTCGCGAGAAAGTCCAAAGTTTCAGCGGGATTTCCAAAATGTTGAAAGGAACTCGAAACATGTCAACCATGGTTTTGAGAATCTCTCCCGGAGTTTGAGAGATTTGGACGTGAAAGGGTACCAATCTTGTCGAAGATTGGGAACCCTTCGCGACAATGTCCAAAGTTTCAGCGGGATTTCCAAAATGTTGAAAGGAACTCGAAACATGTCAACCTTGGTTTTGAGATCTCTCCCAGACTTTGAGAGATTTGGACGTGAAAGGGTACCAATCTTGTCAGGGATTGGGAACCCTTTGCCAGAATATCCAAACTTTCAGCAGGATTTCCAAAATGTTGAAAGGAACTCGAAACATGTAAACCTTGGTTTTGAGAATCTCTCCCGGAGTTTGAGAGATTTGGACGTGAAAGGGTACCAATCGTGTCGGGGATCGGGAACCCTTCGCGAGAATGTCCAAAGTTTCAGTGGGATTTCCAAAATGTTGAAAGGAACTCGAAACATGTCAACCTTGGTTTTGAGAATCTCTCCCGGAGTTTGAGAGATTTGGACGTGAAAGGGTACCAATCTTGTCGGGGATTGGGAACCCTTCGCGACAATGTCCAAAGTTTCAGCGGGATTTCCAAAATGTTGAAAGGAACTCGAAACACGTCAACCTTGGTTTTGAGAATCTCTCCCAGAGTTTGAGAGATTTGGACGTGAAAGGGTACCAATCTTGTCGGGGATTGGGAACCCTTCGCGAGAAAGTCCAAAGTTTCAGCGGGATTTCCAAAATGTTGAAAGGAACTCGAAACATGTCAACCATGGTTTTGAGAATCTCTCCCGGAGTTTGAGAGATTTGGACGTGAAAGGGTACCAATCTTGTCGAAGATTGGGAACCCTTCGCGACAATGTCCAAAGTTTCAGCGGGATTTCCAAAATGTTGAAAGGAACTCGAAACATGTCAACCTTGGTTTTGAGAATCTCTCCCAGACTTTGAGAGATTTGGACGTGAAAGTGTACCAATCTTCTCAGGGATTGGGAACCCTTTGCCAGAATATCCAAACTTTCAGCAGGATTTCCAAAATGTTGAAAGGAACTCGAAACATGTCAACCTTGGTTTTGAGAATCTCTCCCGGAGTTTGAGAGATTTGGACGTGAAAGGGTACCAATCTTGTCGGGGATTGGGAACGCTTCGCAAGAATGTCCAAAGTTTCAGCGGGATTTCTAAAATGTTGAAAGGAACTCTAAACATGTCAACCATGGTTTTGAGAATCTCTCCCGGAGTTTGAGAGATTTGGACGTGAAAGGGTACCAATCTTGTCGAAGATTGGGAACCCTTCGCGACAATGTCCAAAGTTTCAGCGGGATTTCCAAAATGTTGAAAGGAACTCGAAACATGTCAACCTTGGTTTTGAGAATCTCTCCCAGACTTTGAGAGATTTGGACGTGAAAGGGTACCAATCTTGTCAGGGATTGGGAACCCTTCGCCAGAATATCCAAACTTTCAGCAGGATTTCCAAAATGTTGAAAGGAACTCGAAACATGTAAACCTTGGTTTTGAGAATCTCTCCCGGAGTTTGAGAGATTTGGACGTGAAAGGGTACCAATCGTGTCGGGGATCGGGAACCCTTCGCGAGAATGTCCAAAGTTTCAGTGGGATTTCCAAAATGTTGAAAGGAACTCGAAACATGTCAACCTTGGTTTTGAGAATCTCTCCCGGAGTTTGAGAGATTTGGACGTGAAAGGGTACCAATCTTGTCGGGGATTGGGAACCCTTCGCGACAATGTCCAAAGTTTCAGCGGGATTTCCAAAATGTTGAAAGGAACTCGAAACACGTCAACCTTGGTTTTGAGAATCTCTCCCAGAGTTTGAGAGATTTGGACGTGAAAGGGTACCAATCTTGTCGGGGATTGGGAACCCTTCGCGAGAAAGTCCAAAGTTTCAGCGGGATTTCCAAAATGTTGAAAGGAACTCGAAACATGTCAACCATGGTTTTGAGAATCTCTCCCGGAGTTTGAGAGATTTGGACGTGAAAGGGTACCAATCTTGTCGAAGATTGGGAACCCTTCGCGACAATGTCCAAAGTTTCAGCGGGATTTCCAAAATGTTGAAAGGAACTCGAAACATGTCAACCTTGGTTTTGAGATCTCTCCCAGACTTTGAGAGATTTGGACGTGAAAGGGTACCAATCTTGTCAGGGATTGGGAACCCTTTGCCAGAATATCCAAACTTTCAGCAGGATTTCCAAAATGTTGAAAGGAACTCGAAACATGTAAACCTTGGTTTTGAGAATCTCTCCCGGAGTTTGAGAGATTTGGACGTGAAAGGGTACCAATCGTGTCGGGGATCGGGAACCCTTCGCGAGAATGTCCAAAGTTTCAGTGGGATTTCCAAAATGTTGAAAGGAACTCGAAACATGTCAACCTTGGTTTTGAGAATCTCTCCCGGAGTTTGAGAGATTTGGACGTGAAAGGGTACCAATCTTGTCGGGGATTGGGAACCCTTCGCGACAATGTCCAAAGTTTCAGCGGGATTTCCAAAATGTTGAAAGGAACTCGAAACACGTCAACCTTGGTTTTGAGAATCTCTCCCAGAGTTTGAGAGATTTGGACGTGAAAGGGTACCAATCTTGTCGGGGATTGGGAACCCTTCGCGAGAAAGTCCAAAGTTTCAGCGGGATTTCCAAAATGTTGAAAGGAACTCGAAACATGTCAACCATGGTTTTGAGAATCTCTCCCGGAGTTTGAGAGATTTGGACGTGAAAGGGTACCAATCTTGTCGAAGATTGGGAACCCTTCGCGACAATGTCCAAAGTTTCAGCGGGATTTCCAAAATGTTGAAAGGAACTCGAAACATGTCAACCTTGGTTTTGAGAATCTCTCCCAGACTTTGAGAGATTTGGACGTGAAAGTGTACCAATCTTCTCAGGGATTGGGAACCCTTTGCCAGAATATCCAAACTTTCAGCAGGATTTCCAAAATGTTGAAAGGAACTCGAAACATGTCAACCTTGGTTTTGAGAATCTCTCCCGGAGTTTGAGAGATTTGGACGTGAAAGGGTACCAATCTTGTCGGGGATTGGGAACGCTTCGCAAGAATGTCCAAAGTTTCAGCGGGATTTCTAAAATGTTGAAAGGAACTCTAAACATGTCAACCATGGTTTTGAGAATCTCTCCCGGAGTTTGAGAGATTTGGACGTGAAAGGGTACCAATCTTGTCGAAGATTGGGAACCCTTCGCGACAATGTCCAAAGTTTCAGCGGGATTTCCAAAATGTTGAAAGGAACTCGAAACATGTCAACCTTGGTTTTGAGAATCTCTCCCAGACTTTGAGAGATTTGGACGTGAAAGGGTACCAATCTTGTCAGGGATTGGGAACCCTTCGCCAGAATATCCAAACTTTCAGCAGGATTTCCAAAATGTTGAAAGGAACTCGAAACATGTAAACCTTGGTTTTGAGAATCTCTCCCGGAGTTTGAGAGATTTGGACGTGAAAGGGTACCAATCGTGTCGGGGATCGGGAACCCTTCGCGAGAATGTCCAAAGTTTCAGTGGGATTTCCAAAATGTTGAAAGGAACTCGAAACATGTCAACCTTGGTTTTGAGAATCTCTCCCGGAGTTTGAGAGATTTGGACGTGAAAGGGTACCAATCTTGTCGGGGATTGGGAACCCTTCGCGACAATGTCCAAAGTTTCAGCGGGATTTCCAAAATGTTGAAAGGAACTCGAAACACGTCAACCTTGGTTTTGAGAATCTCTCCCAGAGTTTGAGAGATTTGGACGTGAAAGGGTACCAATCTTGTCGGGGATTGGGAACCCTTCGCGAGAAAGTCCAAAGTTTCAGCGGGATTTCCAAAATGTTGAAAGGAACTCGAAACATGTCAACCATGGTTTTGAGAATCTCTCCCGGAGTTTGAGAGATTTGGACGTGAAAGGGTACCAATCTTGTCGAAGATTGGGAACCCTTCGCGACAATGTCCAAAGTTTCAGCGGGATTTCCAAAATGTTGAAAGGAACTCGAAACATGTCAACCTTGGTTTTGAGAATCTCTCCCAGACTTTGAGAGATTTGGACGTGAAAGGGTACCAATCTTGTCAGGGATTGGGAACCCTTTGCCAGAATATCCAAACTTTCAGCGGGATTTCCAAAATGTTGAAAGGAACTCGAAACATGTAAACCTTGGTTTTGAGAATCTCTCCCGGAGTTTGAGAGATTTGGACGTGAAAGGGTACCAATCGTGTCGGGGATCGGGAACCCTTCGCGAGAATGTCCAAAGTTTCAGTGGGATTTCCAAAATGTTGAAAGGAACTCGAAACATGTCAACCTTGGTTTTGAGAATCTCTCCCGGAGTTTGAGAGATTTGGACGTGAAAGGGTACCAATCTTGTCGGGGATTGGGAACCCTTCGCGACAATGTCCAAAGTTTCAGCGGGATTTCCAAAATGTTGAAAGGAACTCGAAACACGTCAACCTTGGTTTTGAGAATCTCTCCCAGAGTTTGAGAGATTTGGACGTGAAAGGGTACCAATCTTGTCGGGGATTGGGAACCCTTCGCGAGAAAGTCCAAAGTTTCAGCGGGATTTCCAAAATGTTGAAAGGAACTCGAAACATGTCAACCATGGTTTTGAGAATCTCTCCCGGAGTTTGAGAGATTTGGACGTGAAAGGGTACCAATCTTGTCGAAGATTGGGAACCCTTCGCGACAATGTCCAAAGTTTCAGCGGGATTTCCAAAATGTTGAAAGGAACTCGAAACATGTCAACCTTGGTTTTGAGAATCTCTCCCAGACTTTGAGAGATTTGGACGTGAAAGTGTACCAATCTTCTCAGGGATTGGGAACCCTTTGCCAGAATATCCAAACTTTCAGCAGGATTTCCAAAATGTTGAAAGGAACTCGAAACATGTCAACCTTGGTTTTGAGAATCTCTCCCGGAGTTTGAGAGATTTGGACGTGAAAGGGTACCAATCTTGTCGGGGATTGGGAACCCTTCGCGAGAATGTCCAAAGTTTCAGCGGGATTTCCAAAATGTTGAAAGGAACTCGTAACATGTCAACCATGGTTTTGAGAACCTCTCCCGGAGTTTGAGAGATTTGGACGTGAAAGGGTACCAATCTTGTCGGGGATTGGGAACCCTTCGCGAGAATGTCCAAAGTTTCAGCGGGATTTCCAAAATGTTGAAAGGAACTCGAAACATGTCAACCTTGGTTTTGAGAATCTCTCCCGGAGTTTGAGAGATTTGGACGTGAAAGGGTACCAATCTTGTCGGGGATTGGGAACCCTTCGCGAGAATGTCCAAAGTTTCAGCGGGATTTCCAAAATGTTGAAAGGAACTCTAAACATGTCAACCATGGTTTTGAGAATCTCTCCCGGAGTTTGAGAGATTTGGACGTGAAAGGGTACCAATCTTGTCGAAGATTGGGAACCCTTCGCGACAATGTCCAAAGTTTCAGCGGGATTTCCAAAATGTTGAAAGGAACTCGAAACATGTCAACCTTGGTTTTGAGAATCTCTCCCAGACTTTGAGAGATTTGGACGTGAAAGGGTACCAATCTTGTCAGGGATTGGGAACCCTTCGCGAGAATATCCAAACTTTCAGCAGGATTTCCAAAATGTTGAAAGGAACTCGAAACATGTCAACCTTGGTTTTGAGAATCTCTCCCGGAGTTTGAGAGATTTGGACGTGAAAGGGTACCAATCGTGTCGGGGATCGGGAACCCTTCGCGAGAATGTCCAAAGTTTCAGTGGGATTTCCAAAATGTTGAAAGGAACTCGAAACATGTCAACCTTGGTTTTGAGAATCTCTCCCGGAGTGTGAGAGATTTGGACGTGAAAGGGTACCAATCTTGTCGGGGATTGGGAACCCTTCGCGACAATGTCCAAAGTTTCAGCGGGATTTCCAAAATGTTGAAAGGAACTCGAAACATGTCAACCTTGGTTTTGAGAATCTCTCCCAGAGTTTGAGAGATTTGGACGTGAAAGGGTACCAATCTTGTCGGGGATTGGGAACCCTTCGCGAGAATGTCCAAAGTTTCAGCGGGATTTCCAAAATGTTGAAAGGAACTCGAAACATGTCAACCATGGTTTTGAGAATCTCTCCCGGAGTTTGAGAGATTTGGACGTGAAAGGGTACCAATCTTGTCGAAGATTGGGAACCCTTCGCGACAATGTCCAAAGTTTCAGCGGGATTTCCAAAATGTTGAAAGGAACTCGAAACATGTCAACCTTGGTTTTGAGAATCTCTCCCAGACTTTGAGAGATTTGGACGTGAAAGGGTACCAATCTTGTCAGGGATTGGGAACCCTTCGCCAGAATATCCAAATTTTCAGCAGGATTTCCAAAATGTTGAAAGGAACTCGAAACATGTCAACCTTGGTTTTGAGAATCTCTCCCGGAGTTTGAGAGATTTGGACGTGAAAGGGTACCAATCGTGTCGGGGATCGGGAACCCTTCGCGAGAATGTCCAAAGTTTCAGCGGGATTTCCAAAATGTTGAAAGGAACTCGAAACATGTCAACCTTGGTTTTGAGAATCTCTCCCGGAGTTTGAGAGATTTGGACGTGAAAGGGTACCAATCTTGTCAGGGATTGGGAACCCTTCGCAAGAATGTCCAAAGTTTCAGCGGGATTTCCAAAATGTTGAAAGGAACTCGAAACATGTCAACCTTGGTTTTGAGAATCTCTCCCGGAGTTTGAGAGATTTGGACATGAAAGGGTACCAATCTTGTCGGGGATTGGGAACCCTTCGCGAGAATGTCCAAAGTTTCAGCGGGATTTCCAAAATGTTGAAAGGAACTCGAAACATGTCAACCTTGGTTTTGAGAATCTCTCCCGGAGTTTGAGAGATTTGCACGTGAAAGGGTACCAATCGTGTCGGGGATCGGGAACCCTTCGCGAGAATGTCCAAAGTTTCAGTGGGATTTCCAAAATGTTGAAAGGAACTCGAAACATGTCAACCTTGGTTTTGAGAATCTCTCCCGGAGTTTGAGAGATTTGGACGTGAAAGGGTACCAATCTTGTCGGGGATTGGGAACCCTTCGCAAGAATGTCCAAAGTTTCAGCGGGATTTCCAAAATGTTGAAAGGAACTCGAAACATGTCAACCATGGTTTTGAGAATCTCTCCCGGAGTGTGAGAGATTTGGACGTGAAAGGGTACCAGTCTTGTCGTTGATTGGGAACCCTTCGTGACAATGTCCAAAGTTTCAGCGGGATTTCCAAAATGTTGAAAGGAACTCGAAACATGTCAACCTTGGTTTTGAGAATCTCTCCCGGAGTTTGAGAGATTTGGACGTGAAAGGGTACCAGTCTTGTCGGGGATTGGGAACCCTTCGCGAGAATGTGCAAAGTTTCAGCGTGATTTCCAAAATGTTGAAAGGAACTCGAAACATGTCAACCTTGGTTTTGAGAATCTCTCCCGGAGTTTGAGAGATTTGGACGTGAAAGGGTACCAATCTTGTCGGGGATTGGGAACCCTTCGCGAGAAAGTCCAAAGTTTCAGCAGGATTTCCAAAATGTTGAAAGGAACTCGAAACATGTCAACCTTGGTTTTGAGAATCTCTCCCGGAGCTTGAGAGATTTGGACGTGAAAGGGTACCAATCTTGTCGGGGATTGGGAACCCTTCGCGAGAATGTCCAAAGTTTCAGCGGGATTTCCAAAATGTTGAAATGAACTCGAAACATGTCAACCATGGTTTTGAGAATCTCTCCCGGAGTTTGAGAGATTTGGACGTGAAAGGGTACCAATCTTGTCGAAGATTGGGAACCCTTCGCGACAATGTCCAAAGTTTCAGCGGGATTTCCAAAATGTTGAAAGGAACTCGAAACATGTCAACCTTGGTTTTGAGAATCTCTCCCGGAGTTTGAGAGATTTGGACATGAAAGGGTACCAATCTTGTCAGGGATTGGGAACCCTTCGCCAGAATATCCAAACTTTCAGCAGGATTTCCAAAATGTTGAAAGGAACTCGAAACATGTCAACCTTGGTTTTGAGAATCTCTCCCGGAGTTTGAGAGATTTGGACGTGAAAGGGTACCAATCTTGTCGGGGATTAGGAACCCTTCGCAAGAATGTCCAAAGTTTCAGCGGGATTTCCAAAATGTTGAAAGGAACTCGAAACATGTCAACCTTGGTTTTGAGAATCTCTCCCGGAGTTTGAGAGATTTGGACGTGAAAGGGTACCAATCTTGTCGGGGATTGGGAACCCTTCGCGAGAAAGTCCAAAGTTTCAGCGGGATTTCCAAAATGTTGAAAGGAACTCAAAACATGTCAACCTTGGTTTTGAGAATCTCTCCCGGAGTTTGAGAGATTTGGACGTGAAAGGGTACCAGTCTTGTCGGGGATTGGGAACCCTTCGCGAGAATGTCCAAAGTTTCAGCGGGATTTCCAAAATGTTGAAAGGAACTCGAAACATGTCAACCTTGGTTTGGAGAATCTCTCCCGGAGTTTGAGAGATTTGGACGTGAAAGGGTACCAATCTTGTCGGGGATTGGGAACCCTTCGCGAGAAAGTCCAAAGTTTCAGCGGGATTTCCAAAATGTTGAAAGGAACTCGAAACATGTCAACCTTGGTTTTGAGAATCTCTCCCGGAGTTTGAGAGATTTGGATGTGAAAGGGTACCAATCTTGTCGGGGATTGGGAACCCTTCGCGAGAATGTCCAAAGTTTCAGCGGGATTTCCAAAATGTTGAAAGGAACTCGAAACATGTCAACCATGGTTTTGAGAATCTCTCCCGGAGTTTGAGAGATTTTAACGTGAAAGGGTACCAATCTTGTCGAAGATTGGGAACCCTTCGCGACAATGTCCAAAGTTTCAGCGGGATTTCCAAAATGTTGAAAGGAACTCGAAACATGTCAACCTTGGTTTTGAGAATCTCTCCCGGAGTTTGAGAGATTTGGACGTGAAAGGGTACCAATCTTGTCAGGGATTGGGAACCCTTCGCCAGAATATCCAAACTTTCAGCAGGATTTCCAAAATGTTGAAAGGAACTCGAAACATGTCAACCTTGGTTTTGAGAATCTCTCCCGGAGTTTGAGAGATTTGGACGTGAAAGGGTACCAATCTTTTCGGGGATTGGGAACCCTTCGCGAGAAAGTCCAAAGTTTCAGCGGGATTTCCAAAATGTTGAAAGGAACTCGAAACATGTCAACCTTGGTTTTGAGAATCTCTCCCGGAGTTTGAGAGATTTGGACGTGAAAGGGTACCAATCTTGTCGGGGATTGGGAACCCTTCACGAGAATGTCCAAAGTTTCAGCGGGATTTCCAAAATGTTGAAAGGAACTCGAAACATGTCAGCCATGGTTTTGAGAATCTCTCCCGGAGTTTGAGAGATTTGGACGTGAAAGGGTACCAATCTTGTCGAAGATTGGGAACCCTTCGCGACAATGTCCAAAGTTTCAGCGGGATTTCCAAAATGTTGAAAGGAACTCGAAACATGTCAACCTTGGTTTTGAGAATCTCTCCCAGACTTTGAGAGATTTGGACGTGAAAGGGTACCAATCTTGTCGGGGATTGGGAACCCTTCGCGAGAATGTCCAAAGTTTCAGCGGGATTTCCAAAATGTTGAAAGGAACTCGAAACATGTCAACCTTGGTTTTGAGAATCTCTCCCGGAGTTTGAGAGATTTGGACATGAAAGGGTACCAATCTTGTCGGGGATTGGGAACCCTTCGCGAGAATGTCCAAAGTTTCAGCGGGATTTCCAAAATGTTGAAAGGAACTCGAAACATGTCAACCTTGGTTTTGAGAATCTCTCCCGGAGTTTGAGAGATTTGGACGTGAAAGGGTACCAATCTTGTCGGGGATTGGGAACCCTTCGCGACAATCTCCAAAGTTTCAGCGGGATTTCCAAAGTGTTGAAAGGAACTCGAAACATGTCAACCTTGGTTTTGAGAATCTCTCCCGGAGTTTGAGAGATTTGGACGTGAAAGGGTACCAATCTTGTCGGGGATTGGCAACCCTTCGCGACAATGTCCGAAGTTTCAGCGGGATTTCCAAAATGTTGAAAGGAACTCGAAACATGTCAACCTTGGTTTTGAGAATCTCTCCCGGAGTTTGAGAGATTTGGACATGAAAGGGTACCAATCTTGTCGGGGATTGGGAACCCTTCGCGAGAATGTCCAAAGTTTCAGCGGGATTTCCAAAATGTTGAAAGGAACTCGAAACATGTCAACCTTGGTTTTGAGAATCTCTCCCGGAGTTTGAGAGATTTGGACGTGAAAGGGTACCAATCTTGTCGGGGATTGGGAACCCTTCGCGAGAATGTCCAAAGTTTCAGCGGGATTTCCAAAATGTTGAAAGGAACTCGAAACATGTCAACCTTGGTTTTGAGAATCTCTCCCGGAGTTTGAGAGATCTGGACGTGAAAGGGTACCAATCTTGTCGGGGATTGGGAACCCTTCGCGAGAATGTCCAAAGTTTCAGCGGGATTTCCAAAATGTTGAAAGGAACTCGAAACATGTCAGCCATGGTTTTGAGAATCTCTCCCGGAGTTTGAGAGATTTGGACGTGAAAGGGTACAAATCTTGTCGGGGATTGGGAACCCTTCGCGAGAATGTCCAAAGTTTCAGCGTGATTTCCAAAATGTTGAAAGGAACTCGAAACATGTCAACCTTGGTTTTGAGAATCTCTCCCGGAGTTTGAGAGATTTGGACGTGAAAGGGTACCAATCTTGTCGGGGATTGGGAACCCTTCGCCAGAATGTCCAAAGTTTCAGCGGGATTTCCAAAATGTTGAAAGGAACTCGAAACATGTCAACCATGGTTTTGAGAATCTCTCCCGGAGTTTGAGAGATTTGGACGTGAAAGGGTACCAATCTTGTCGAAGATTGGGAACCCTTCGCAAGAATGTCCAAAGTTTCAGCGGGATTTCCAAAATGTTGAAAGGAACTCGAACCATGTCAACCTTGGTTTTGAGAATCTCTCCCGGACTTTGAGAGATTTGGACGTGAAAGGGTACCAATCTTTTCAGGGATTGGGAACCCTTCACCAGAATATCCAAACTTTCAGCAGGATTTCCAAAATGTTGAAAGGAACTCGAAACATGTCAACCTTGGTTTTGAGAATCTCTCCCGGAGTTGGAGAGATTTGGACGTGAAAGGGTACCAATCTTGTCGGGGATTGGGAACCCTTCGCGAGAAAGTCCAAAGTTTCAGCGGGATTTCCAAAATTTTGAAAGGAACTCAAAACATGTCAACCTTGGTTTTGAGAATCTCTCCCGGAGTTTGAGAGATTTGGACGTGAAAGGGTACCAATCTTGTCGGGGATTGGGAACCCTTCGCGAGAATGTCCAAAGTTTCAGCGGGATTTCCAAAATGTTGAAAGGAACTCGAAACATGTCAACCATGGTTTTGAGAATCTCTCCCGGAGTTTGAGAGATTTGGACGTGAAAGGGTACCAATCTTGTCGAAGATTGGGAACCCTTCGCGACAATGTCCAAAGTTTCAGCGGGATTTCCAAAATGTTGAAAGGAACTCGAAACATGTCAACCTTGGTTTTGAGAATCTCTCCCGGACTTTGAGAGATTTGGACGTGAAAGGGTACCAATCTTTTCAGGGATTGGGAACCCTTCACCAGAATATCCAAACTTTCAGCAGGATTTCCAAAATGTTGAAAGGAACTCGAAACATGTCAACCTTGGTTTTGAGAATCTCTCCCGGAGTTTGAGAGATTTGGACGTGAAAGGGTACCAATCTTGTCGGGGATTGGGAACCCTTCGCGAGAATGTCCAAAGTTTCAGCGGGATTTCCAAAATATTGAAAGGAACTCGAAACATGTCAACCTTGGTTTTGAGAATCTCTCCCGGAGTTTGAGAGATTTGGACGTGAAAGGGTACCAATCTTGTCGGGGATTGGGAACCCTTCGCGAGAATGTCCAAAGTTTCAGCGGGATTTCCAAAATGTTGAAAGGAACTCGAACCATGTCAACCTTGGTTTTGAGAATCTCTCCCGGAGTTTGAGAGATTTGGACGTGAAAGGGTACCAATCTTGTCGGGGATTGGGAACCCTTCGCGAGAATGTCCAAAGTTTCAGCGGGATTTCTAAAATGTTGAAAGGAACTCGAAACATGTCAACCATGGTTTTGAGAATCTCTCCCGGAGTTTGAGAGATTTGGGACGTGAAAGGGTACCAATCTTGTCGAAGATTGGGAACCCTTCGCGACAATGTCCAAAGTTTCAGCGGGATTTCCAAAATGTTGAAAGGAACTCGAAACATGTCAACCTTGGTTTTGAGAATCTCTCCCAGACTTTGAGAGATTTGGACGTGAAAGGGTACCAATCTTGTCAGGGATTGGGAACCCTTCGCCAGAATATCCAAAATTTCAGCAGGATTTCCAAAATGTTGAAAGGAACTCGAAACATGTCAACCTTGGTTTTGAGAATGTCTCCCAGAGTTTGAGAGATTTGGACGTGAAAGGGTACCAATCTTGTCGGGGATTGGGAACCCTTCGCGAGAATGTCCAAAGTTTCAGCGGGATTTCCAAAATGTTGAGAGGAACTCGAAACATGTCAACCTTGGTTTTGAGAATCTCTCCCGGAGTTTGAGAGATTTGCACGTGAAAGGGTACCAATCGTGTCGGGGATCGGGAACCCTTCGCGAGAATGTCCAAAGTTTCAGCGGGATTTCCAAAATGTTGAAAGGAACTCGAAACATGTCAACCTTGGTTTTGAGAATCTCTCCCGGAGTTTGAGAGATTTGGACGTGAAAGGGTGCCAATCTTGTCGGGGATTGGGAACCCTTCGCGAGAATGTCCAAAGTTTCAGCGTGATTTCCAAAATGTTGAAAGGAACTCGAACCATGTCAACCTTGGTTTTGAGAATCTCTCCCGGAGTTTGAGAGATTTGGACGTGAAAGGGTACCAATCTTGTTGGGGATCGGGAACCCTTCGCAAGAATGTCCAAAGTTTCAGCAAGATTTCCAAAATGTTGAAAGGAACTCGAAACATGTCAACCTTGGTTTTGAGAATCTCTCCCGGAGTTTGAGAGATTTGGACGTGAAAGGGTACCAATCTTGTCGGGGATTGGGAACCCTTCGCGAGAATGTCCAAAGTTTCAGCGGGATTTCCAAAATGTTGAGAGGAACTCGAAACATGTCAACCTTGGTTTTGAGAATCTCTCCCGGAGTTTGAGAGATTTGGACGTGAAAGGGTACCAATCTTGTCGGGGTTTGGGAACCCTTCGCCAGAATGTCCAAAGTTTCAACGGGATTTCCAAAATGTTGAGAGGAACTCGAAACATGTCAACCTTGGTTTTGAGAATCTCTCCCGGAGTTTGAGAGATTTGGACGTGAAAGGGTACCAATCTTGTCGGGGATTGGGAACCCTTCGCCAGAATGTCCAAAGTTTCAGCGGGATTTCCAAAATGTTGAAAGGAACTCGAAAAATGTCAGCCATGGTTTTGAGAATCTCTCCCGGAGTTTGAGAGATTTGGACGTGAAAGGGTACCAATCTTGTCGGGGATTGGGAACCCTTCGCGAGAATGTCCAAAGTTTCAGCGGGATTTCCAAAATGTTGAAAGGAACTCGAAACATGTCAACCTTGGTTTTGAGTATCTCTCCCGGAGTTTGAGAGATTTGGACATGAATGGGTACCAGTCTTGTCGGGGATTGGGAACCCTTCGCGAGAATGTCCAAAGTTTCAGCGGAATTTCCAAAATGTTGAAAGGAACTCGAAACATGTCAACCTTGGTTTTGAGAATCTCTCCCGGAGTTTGAGAGATTTGGTCGTGAAAGGGTACCAGTCTTGTCGGGGATTGGGATCCCTTCGCGAGAATGTCCAAAGTTTCAGCGGGATTTCCAAAATGTTGAAAGGAACTCGAAACATGTCAACCTTGGTTTTGAGAATCTCTCCCGGAGTTTGAGAGATTTGGACGTGAAAGGTACCAATCTTGTCTGGGATTGAGAACCCTTCGCCAGAATGTCCAAACTTTCAGCAGGATTTCCAAAATGTTGAAAGGAACTCGAAACATGTCAACCTTGGTTTTGAGAATCTCTCCCGGAGTTTGAGAGATTTGGACGTGAAAGGGTACCAATCTTGTCGGGGATTGGGAACCCTTCGCGAGAATGTCCAAAGTTTCAGCGGGATTTCCAAAATGTTGAAAGGAACTCGAAACATGTCAACCTTGGTTTTGAGAATCTCTCCCGGAGTTTGAGAGATTTGGACATGAAAGGGTACCAATCATGTCGGGGATTGGGAACCCTTCGCGAGAATGTCCAAAGTTTCAGCGGGATTTCCAAAATGTTGAAAGGAACTCGAAACATGTCAACCTTGGTTTTGAGAATCTCTCCCGGAGTTTGAGAGATTTGGACGTGAAAGGGTACCAGTCTTGTCGGGGATTGGGAACCCTTCGCGAGAATGTCCAAAGTTTCAGCAGGATTTCCAAAATGTTGAAAGGAACTGGAACCATGTCAACCTTGGTTTTGAGAATCTCTCCCGGAGTTTGAGAGATTTGGACATGAAAGGGTACCAATCTTGTCGGGGATTGGGAACCCTTCGCGAGAAAGTCCAAAGTTTCAGCGGGATTTCCAAAATGTTGAAAGGAACTCGAAACATGTCAACCTTGGTTTTGAGAATCTCTCCCGGAGTTTGAGAGATTTGGACATGAAAGGGTACCAATCTTGTCGGGGATTGGGAACCCTTCGTGAGAATGTCCAAAGTTTCAGCGGGATTTCCAAAATGTTGAAAGGAACTCGAAACATGTCAACCTTGGTTTTGAGAATTTCTCCCGGAGTTTGAGAGATTTGGACGTGAAAGGGTACCAGTCTTGTCGGGGATTGGGAACCCTTCGCGAGAATGTCCAAAGTTTCAGCGGGATTTCCAAAATGTTGAAAGGAACTCGAAACATGTCAACCTTGGTTTTGAGAATCTCTCCCGGAGTTTGAGAGATTTGGACATGAAAGGGTACCAATCTTGTCGGGGATTGGGAACCCTTCGCGAGAAAGTCCAAAGTTTCAGCGGGATTTCCAAAATGTTGAAAGGAACTCGAAACATGTCAACCTTGGTTTTGAGAATCTCTCCCGGAGTTTGAGAGATTTGGACGTGAAAGGGTGCCAATCTTGTCGGGGATTGGGAACCCTTCGCGAGAATGTCCAAAGTTTCAGCGGGATTTCCAAAATGATGAAAGGAACTCGAACCATGTCAACCTTGGTTTTGAGAATCTCTCCCGGACTTTGAGAGATTTGGACGTGAAAGGGTACCAATCTTGTCGGGAATCGGGAACCCTTCGCAAGAATGTCCAAAGTTTCAGCAAGATTTCCAAAATGTTGAAAGGAACTCGAAACATGTCAACCTTGGTTTTGAGAATCTCTCCCGGAGTTTGAGAGATTTGGACGTGAAAGGGTACCAGTCTTGTCGGGGATTGGGAACCCTTCGTGAGAATGTCCAAAGTTTCAGCAGGATCTCCAAAATGTTGAAAGGAACTCGAAACATGTCAACCTTGGTTTTGAGAATCTCTCCCGGAGTTTGAGAGATTTGGACATGAAAGGGTACCAATCTTGTCGGGGATTGGGAACCCTTCGCGAGAAAGTCCAAAGTTTCAGCGGGATTTCCAAAATGTTGAAAGGAACTCGAAACATGTCAACCTTGGTTTTGAGAATCTCTCCCGGACTTTGAGAGATTTGGACGTGAAAGGGTACCAATCTTGTCGGGGATTGGGAAGACTTCGCGAGAATGTCCAAATTTTCAGCGGGATTTTCAAAATGTTGAAAGGAACTCGAAACATGTAACCTTGGTTTTGAGAATCTCTCCCGGAGTTTGAGAGATTTGGACGTGAAAGGGTACCAATCTTGTCGGGGATTGGGAACCCTTCGCGAGAATGTCCAAAGTTTCAGCGGGATTTCCAAAATGTTGAAAGGAACTCGAAACATGTCAACCTTGGTTTTGAGAATCTCTCCCGGAGTTTGAGAGATTTGGACGTGAAAGGGTACCAGTCTTGCCGGGGATTGGGAACCCTTCGCGAGAATGTCCAAAGTTTCAGCGGGATTTCCAAAATGTTGAAAGGAACTCGAAACATGTCAACCTTGGTTTTGAGAATCTCTGCCGGAGTTTGAGAGATTTGGTCGTGAAAGGGTACCAATCTTGTCGGGGATTGGGAACCCTTCGCGAGAATGTCCAAAGTTTCAGCGGGATTTCCAAAATGTTGAGAGGAACTCGAAACATGTCAACCTTGGTTTTGAGAATCTCTCCCGGAGTTTGAGAGATTTGGACGTGAAAGGGTACCAATCTTGTCGGGGATTGGGAACCCTTCGCGACAATGTCCAAAGTTTCAGCGGGATTTCCAAAATGTTGAGAGGAACTCGAATCATGTCAACCTTGGTTTTGAGAATCTCTCCCGGAGTTTGAGAGATTTGGACGTGAAAGGGTACCAGTCTTGTCGGGGATTAGGAACCCTTCGCGAGAATGTCCAAATTTTCAGCGGGATTTCCAAAATGTTGAAAGGAACTCGAAACATGTCAACCTTGGTTTTGAGAATCTCTCCCGGAGTTTGAGAGATTTGGACGTGAAAGGGTACCAGTCTTGTCGGGGATTGGGAACCCTTCGCGAGAATGTCCAAAGTTTCAGCGGGATTTCCAAAATGTTGAAAGGAACTCGAAACATGTCAACCTTGGTTTTGAGAATCTCTCCCGGAGTTTGAGAGATTTGGACGTGAAAGGGTACCAATCTTGTCGGGGATTGGGAACCATTCGCGACAATGTCCAAAGTTTCAGCGGGATTTCCAAAATGTTGAAAGGAACTCGAAACATGTCAACCTTGGTTTTGAGAATCTCTCCCGGAGTTTGAGAGATTTGGACGTGAAAGGTACCAATCTTGTCTGGGATTGAGAACCCTTCGCCAGAATGTCCAAAGTTTCAGCGGGATTTCCAAAATGTTGAAAGGAACTCGAAACATGTCAACCTTGGTTTTGAGAATCTCTCCCGGAGTTTGAGAGATTTGGACGTGAAAGGGTACCAATCTTGTCGGGGATTGGGAACCCTTCGCGAGAATGTCCAAACTTTCAGCAGGATTTCCAAAATGTTGAAAGGAACTCGAAACATGTCAACCTTGGTTTTGAGAATCTCTCCCGGAGTTTGAGAGATTTGGACGTGAAAGGGTACCAATCTTGTCGGGGATTGGGAACCCTTCGCGACAATGTCCAAAGTTTCAGCGGGATTTCCAAAATGTTGAAAGGAACTCGAAACATGTCAACCTTGGTTTTGAGAATCTCTCCCGGACTTTGAGAGATTTGGACGTGAAAGGGTACCAATCGTGTCGGGGATCGGGAACCGTTCGCGAGAATGTCCAAAGTTTCAGCGGGATTTCCAAAATGTTGAAAGGAACTGGAACCATGTCAACCTTGGTTTTGAGAATCTCTCCCGGAGTTTGAGAGATTTGGACGTGAAAGGGTACCAGTCTTGTCGGGGATTGGGAACCCTTCGCGAGAATGTCCAAAGTTTCAGCGGGATTTCCAAAATGTTGAAAGGAACTCGAAACATGTCAACCTTGGTTTTGAGAATCTCTGCCGGAGTTTGAGAGATTTGGACGTGAAAAAGTACCAATCTTGTCGGGGATTGGGAACCCTTCGCGAGAATGTCCAAAGTTTCAGCGGGATTTCCAAAATGTTGAGAGGAACTCGAAACATGTCAACCTTGGTTTTGAGAATCTCTCCCGGAGTTTGAGAGATTTGGACGTGAAAGGGTACCAATCTTGTCGGGGATTGGGAACCCTTCGCGACAATGTCCAAAGTTTCAGCGGGATTTCCAAAATGTTGAGAGGAACTCGAATCATGTCAACCTTGGTTTTGAGAATCTCTGCCGGAGTTTGAGAGATTTGGACGTGAAAGGGTACCAGTCTTGTCGGGGATTGGGAACCCTTCGCGAGAATGTCCAAATTTTCAGCGGGATTTCCAAAATGTTGAAAGGAACTCGAAACATGTCAACCTTGGTTTTGAGAATCTCTCCCGGAGTTTGAGAGATTTGGACGTGAAAGGGTACCAATCTTGTCGGGGATTGGGAACCCTTCGCGAGAATGTCCAAAGTTTCAGCGGGATTTCCAAAATGTTGAAAGGAACTCGAAACATGTCAACCTTGGTTTTGAGAATCTCTCCCGGAGTTTGAGAGATTTGGACGTGAAAGGGTACCAATCTTGTCGGGGATTGGGAACCCTTCGCGAGAATGTCCAAAGTTTCAGCGGGATTTCCAAAATGTTGAAAGGAACTCGAAACATGTCAACCTTGGTTTTGAGAATCTCTCCCGGAGTTTGAGAGATTTGGACGTGAAAGGTACAAATCTTGTCTGGGATTGAGAACCCTTCGCCAGAATGTCCAAAGTTTCAGCGGGATTTCCAAAATGTTGAAAGGAACTCGAAACATGTCAACCTTGGTTTTGAGAATCTCTCCCGGAGTTTGAGAGATTTGGACGTGAAAGGGTACCAGTCTTGTCGGGGATTGGGAACCCTTCGCGAGAATGTCAAAACTTTCAGCAGGATTTCCAAAATGTTGAAAGGAACTCGAAACATGTCAACCTTGGTTTTGAGAATCTCTCCCGGAGTTTGAGAGATTTGGACGTGAAAGGGTACCAATCTTGCTGGGGATTGGGAACCCTTCGCGAGAATGTCCAAAGTTTCAGCGGGATTTCCAAAATGTTGAAAGGAACTCGAAACATGTCAACCTTGGTTTTGAGAATCTCTCCCGGACTTTGAGAGATTTGGACGTGAAAGGGTACCAATCGTGTCGGGGATCGGGAACCGTTCGCGAGAATGTCCAAAGTTTCAGCGGGATTTCCAAAATGTTGAAAGGAACTGGAACCATGTCAACCTTGGTTTTGAGAATCTCTCCCGGACTTTGAGAGATTTGGACGTGAAAGGGTACCAATCTTGTCGGGGATTGGGAACCCTTCGCGAGAATGTCCAAACTTTCAGCGGGATTTCCAAAATGTTGAAAGGAACTCGAAACATGTCAAACTTGGTTTTGAGAATCTCTCCCGGAGTTTGAGAGATTTGGACGTGAAAGGGTACCAATCTTGTCGGGGATTGGGAACCCTTCGCGAGAATGTCCAAAGTTTCAGCGGGATTTCCAAAATGTTGAAAGGAACTCGAAACATGTCAACCTTGGTTTTGAGAATCTCTCCCGGAGTTTGAGAGATTTGGACGTGAAAGGGTACCAATCTTGTCGGGGATTGGGAACCCTTCGCGAGAATGTCCAAACTTTCAGCGGGATTTCCAAAATGTTGAAAGGAACTCGAAACATGTCAACCTTGGTTTTGAGAATCTCTCCCGGAGTTTGAGAGATTTGGACGTGAAAGGGTACCAATCTTGTCGGGGATTGGGAACCCTTCGCGAGAATGTCCAAATTTTCAGCGGGATTTCCAAAAGGTTGAAAGGAACTCGAAACATGTCAACCTTGGTTTTGAGAATCTCTCCCGGAGTTTGAGAGATTTGGACGTGAAAGGGTACCAATCTTGTCGGGGATTGGGAACCCTTCACCAGAATGTCCAAACTTTCAGCGGGATTTCCAAAATGTTGAAAGGAACTCGAAACATGTCAACCTTGGTTTTGAGAATCTCTCCCGGAGTTTGAGAGATTTGGACGTGAAAGGGTACCAATCTTGTCGGGGATTGGGAACCCTTCGCGAGAATGTCCAAAGTTTCAGCGGGATTTCCAAAATGTTGAGAGGAACTCGAAACATGTCAACCTTGGTTTTGAGAATCTCTCCCGGAGTTTGAGAGATTTGGACGTGAAAGGGTACCAGTCTTGTCGGGGATCGGGAACCCTTCGCGATAATGTCCAAAGTTTCAGCGGGATTTCCAAAATGTTGAAAGGAACTCGAAACATGTCAACCTTGGTTTTGAGAATCTCTCCCGGAGTTTGAGAGATTTGGACGTGAAAGGGTACCAATCTTGTCGGGGATTGGGAACCCTTCGCGAGAATGTCCAAACTTTCAGCGGGATTTCCAAAATGTTGAAAGGAACTCGAACCATGTCAACCTTGGTTTTGAGAATCTCTCCCGGAGTTTGAGAGATTTGGACGTGAAAGGGTACCAATCTTGTCGGGGATTGGGAACCCTTCACGAGAAAGTCCAAAGTTTCAGCGGGATTTCCAAAATGTTGAAAGGAACTCGAAACATGTCAACCTTGGTTTTGAGAATCTCTCCCGGAGTTTGAGAGATTTGGACGTGAAAGGGTACCAATCTTGTCGGGGATTGGGAACCCTTCGCGACAATGTCCAAAGTTTCAGCGGGATTTCCAAAATGTTGAAAGGAACTCGAAACATGTCAACCTTGGTTTTGAAAATCTCTCCCGGAGTTTGAGAGATTTGCACGTGAAAGGGTACCAATCGTGTCGGGGATCGGGAACCCTTCGCGAGAATGTCCAAAGTCTCAGTGGGATTTCCAAAATGTTGAAAGGAACTCGAAACATGTCAACCTTGGTTTTGAGAATCTCTCCCGGATTTTGAGAGATTTGGACGTGAAAGGGTACCAATCTTGTCGGGGATTGGGAACCCTTCGCGACAATGTCCAAAGTTTCAGCGGGATTTCCAAAATGTTGAGAGGAACTCGCATCATGTCAACCTTGGTTTTGAGAATCTCTGCCGGAGTTTGAGAGATTTGGACATGAAAGGGTACCTATCTTGTCGGGGATTGGGAACCCTTCGCGAGAATGTCCAAAGTTTCAGCGGAATTTCCAAAATGTTGAGAGGAACTCGAAACATGTCAACCTTGGTTTTGAGAATCTCTCCCGGAGTTTGAGAGATTTGGACGTGAAAGGGTACCAGTCTTGTCGGGAATTGGGAACCCTTCGCGAGAATGTCCAAAGTTTCAGCGTGATTTCCAAAATGTTGAAAGGAACTCGAAACATGTCAACCTTGGTTTTGAGAATCTCTCCCGGAGTTTGAGAGATTTGGACGTGAAAGGGTACCAATCTTGTCAGGGATTGGGAACCCTTCGCGAGAAAGTCCAAAGTTTCAGCGGGATTTCCAAAATGTTGAAAGGAACTCGAAACATGTCAACCTTGGTTTTGAGAATCTCTCCCGGAGTTTGAGAGATTTGGACGTGAAAGGGTACCAATCTTGTCGGGGATTGGGAACCCTTCGCGAAAATGTCCAAAGTTTCAGCGGGATTTCCAAAATGTTGAAAGGAACTTGAAACATGTCAACCTTGGTTTTGAGAATCTCTCCCGGAGTTTGAGAGATTTGGACGTGAAAGGTACCAATCTTGTCTGGGATTGAGAACCCTTCGCCAGAATGTCCAAAGTTTCAGCGGGATTTCCAAAATGTTGAAAGGAACTCGAAACATGTCAACCTTGGTTTTGAGAATCTCTCCCGGAGTTTGAGAGATTTGGACGTGAAAGGTACCAATCTTGTCTGGGATTGAGAACCCTTCGCCAGAATGTCCAAAGTTTCAGCGGGATTTCCAAAATGTTGAAAGGAACTCGAAACATGTCAACCTTGGTTTTGAGAATCTCTCCCGGAGTTTGAGAGATTTGGACGTGAAAGGGTACCAATCTTGTCGGGGATTGGGAACCCTTCGCGAGAATGTCCAAACTTTCAGCAGGATTTCCAAAATGTTGAAAGGAACTCGAAACATGTCAACCTTGGTTTTGAGAATCTCTCCCGGAGTTTGAGAGATTTGGACGTGAAAGGGTACCAATCTTGCCGGGGATTGGGAACCCTTCGCGAGAATGTCCAAAGTTTCAGCGGGATTTCCAAAATGTTGAAAGGAACTCGAAACATGTCAACCTTGGTTTTGAGAATCTCTGCCGGAGTTTGAGAGATTTGGTCGTGAAAGGGTACCAATCTTGTCGGGGATTGGGAACCCTTCGCGAGAATGTCCAAAGTTTCAGCGGGATTTCCAAAATGTTGAGAGGAACTCGAAACATGTCAACCTTGGTTTTGAGAATCTCTCCCGGAGTTTGAGAGATTTGGACGTGAAAGGGTACCAATCTTGTCGGGGATTGGGAACCCTTCGCGACAATGTCCAAAGTTTCAGCGGGATTTCCAAAATGTTGAGAGGAACTCGAATCATGTCAACCTTGGTTTTGAGAATCTCTCCCGGAGTTTGAGAGATTTGGACGTGAAAGGGTACCAGTCTTGTCGGGGATTAGGAACCCTTCGCGAGAATGTCCAAATTTTCAGCGGGATTTCCAAAATGTTGAAAGGAACTCGAAACATGTCAACCTTGGTTTTGAGAATCTCTCCCGGAGTTTGAGAGATTTGGACGTGAAAGGGTACCAGTCTTGTCGGGGATTGGGAACCCTTCGCGAGAATGTCCAAAGTTTCAGCGGGATTTCCAAAATGTTGAAAGGAACTCGAAACATGTCAACCTTGGTTTTGAGAATCTCTCCCGGAGTTTGAGAGATTTGGACGTGAAAGGGTACCAATCTTGTCGGGGATTGGGAACCATTCGCGACAATGTCCAAAGTTTCAGCGGGATTTCCAAAATGTTGAAAGGAACTCGAAACATGTCAACCTTGGTTTTGAGAATCTCTCCCGGAGTTTGAGAGATTTGGACGTGAAAGGTACCAATCTTGTCTGGGATTGAGAACCCTTCGCCAGAATGTCCAAAGTTTCAGCGGGATTTCCAAAATGTTGAAAGGAACTCGAAACATGTCAACCTTGGTTTTGAGAATCTCTCCCGGAGTTTGAGAGATTTGGACGTGAAAGGGTACCAATCTTGTCGGGGATTGGGAACCCTTCGCGAGAATGTCCAAACTTTCAGCAGGATTTCCAAAATGTTGAAAGGAACTCGAAACATGTCAACCTTGGTTTTGAGAATCTCTCCCGGAGTTTGAGAGATTTGGACGTGAAAGGGTACCAATCTTGTCGGGGATTGGGAACCCTTCGCGAGAATGTCCAAAGTTTCAGCGGGATTTCCAAAATGTTGAAAGGAACTCGAAACATGTCAACCTTGGTTTTGAGAATCTCTCCCGGAGTTTGAGAGATTTGGACGTGAAAGGGTACCAATCTTGTCGGGGATTGGGAACCCTTCGCGAGAATGTCCAAAGTTTCAGCGGGATTTCCAAAATGTTGAAAGGAACTCGAAACATGTCAACCTTGGTTTTGAGAATCTCTCCCGGAGTTTGAGAGATTTGGACGTGAAAGGGTACCAATCTTGTCGGGGATTGGGAACCCTTCGCGACAATGTCCAAAGTTTCAGCGGGATTTCCAAAATGTTGAGAGGAACTCGAAACATGTCACCCTTGGTTTTGAGAATCTCTCCCGGAGTTTGAGAGATTAGGACGTGAAAGGGTACCAGTCTTGTCGGGGATCGGGAACCCTTCGCGAGAATGTCCAAAGTTTCAGCAGGATTTCCAAAATGTTGAAAGGAACTCGAAACATGTCAACCTTGGTTTTGAGAATCTCTCCCGGAGTTTGAGAGATTTGGACGTGAAAGGGTACCAATCTTGTCGGGGATTGGGAACCCTTCGCGAGAATGTCCAAACTTTCAACGGGATTTCCAAAATGTTGAAAGGAACTCGAAACATGTCAACCTTGGTTTTGAGAATCTCTCCCGGAGTTTGAGAGATTTGGACGTGAAAGGGTACCAATCTTGTCGGGGATTGGGAACCCTTCGCGAGAATGTCCAAAGTTTCAGCGGGATTTCCAAAATGTTGAAAGGAACTCGAAACATGTCAACCTTGGTTTTGAGAATCTCTCCCGGAGTTTGAGAGATTTGGACGTGAAAGGGTACCAATCTTGTCGGGGATTGGGAACCCTTCGCCAGAATGTCCAAACTTTCAGTGGGATTTCCAAAATGTTGAAATGAACTCGAAACATGTCAACCTTGGTTTTGAGAATCTCTCCCGGACTTTGAGAGATTTGGACGTGAAAGGGTACCAATCTTGTCGGGGATTGGGAACCCTTCGCGAGAATGTCCAAAGTTTCAGCGGGATTTCCAAAATGTTGAAAGGAACTCGAAACATGTCAACCTTGGTTTTGAGAATCTCTCCCGGAGTTTGAGAGATTTGGACGTGAAAGGGTACCAATCTTGTTGGGGATTGGGAACCCTTCACCAGAATGTCCAAAGTTTCAGCGGGATTTCCAAAATGTTAAAGGAACTCGAAACATGTCAACCTTGGTTTTGAGAATCTCTCCCAGAGTTTGAGAGATTTGGACGTGAAAGGGTACCAGTCTTGTCGGGGATTGGGAACCCTTCGAGACAATGTCCAAAGTTTCAGCGGGATTTCCAAAATGTTGAAAGGAACTCGAAACATGTCAACCTTGGTTTTGAGAATCTCTCCCGGAGTTTGAGAGATTTGGACGTGAAAGGGTACCAGTCTTGTCGGGGATTGGGAACCCTTCGCGAGAATGTCCAAACTTTCAGCAGGATTTCCAAAATGTTGAAAGGAACTCGAAACATGTCAACCTTGGTTTTGAGAATCTCTCCCGGAGTTTGAGAGATTTGGACGTGAAAGGGTACCAATCTTGCCGGGGATTGGGAACCCTTCGCGAGAATGTCCAAAGTTTCAGCGGGATTTCCAAAATGTTGAAAGGAACTCGAAACATGTCAACCGTGGTTTTGAGAATCTCTCCCGGAGTTTGAGAGATTTGGACGTGAAAGGGTACCAATCGTGTCGGGGATCGGGAACCGTTCGCGAGAATGTCCAAAGTTTCAGCGGGATTTCCAAAATGTTGAAAGGAACTGGAACCATGTCAACCTTGGTTTTGAGAATCTCTCCCGGAGTTTGAGAGATTTGGACGTGAAAGGGTACCAATCTTGTCGGGGATTGGGAACCCTTCGCGAGAATGTCCAAAGTTTCAGCGGGATTTCCAAAATGTTGAAAGGAACTCGAAACATGTCAACCTTGGTTTTGAGAATCTCTCCCGGAGTTTGAGAGATTTGGACGTGAAAGGGTACCAATCTTGTCGGGGATTGGGAACCCTTCGCGAGAATGTCCAAAGTTTCAGCGGGATTTCCAAACTGTTGAAAGGAACTCGAAACATGTCAACCTTGGTTTTGAGAATCTCTCCCGGACTTTGAGAGATTTGGACGTGAAAGGGTACCAATCTTGTCCGGGATTGGGAACCCTTCGCGAGAATGTCCAAAGTTTCAGCGTGATTTCCAAAATGTTGAAAGGAACTCGAAACATGTCAACCTTGGTTTTGAGAATCTCTCCCGGAGTTTGAGAGATTTGGACGTGAAAGGGTACCAATCTTGTCGGGGATTGGGAACCCTTCACCAGAATGTCCAAAGTTTCAGCGGGATTTCCAAAATGTTGAAAGGAACTCGAAACATGTCAACCTTGGTTTTGAGAATCTCTCCCGGAGTTTGAGAGATTTGGACGTGAAAGGGTACCAGTCTTGTCGGGGATTGGGAACCCTTCGCGAGAATGTCCAAAGTTTCAGCGTGATTTCCAAAATGTTGAAAGGAACTCGAAACATGTCAACCTTGGTTTTGAGAATCTCTCCCGGAGTGTGAGAGATTTGGACGTGAAAGGGTACCAATCTTGTCGGGGATTGGGAACCCTTCGCGAGAAAGTCCAAAGTTTCAGCGGGATTTCCAAAATGTTGAAAGGAACTCGAAACATGTCAACCTTGGTTTTGAGAATCTCTCCCGGAGCTTGAGAGATTTGGACGTGAAAGGGTACCAATCTTGTCGGGGATTGGGAACCCTTCGCGAGAATGTCCAAAGTTTCAGCGGGATTTCCAAAATGTTGAAAGGAACTCGAAACATGTCAACCTTGGTTTTGAGAATCTCTCCCGGAGTTTGAGAGATTTGCACGTGAAAGGGGACCAATCGTGTCGGGGATTGGGAACCCTTCGCAAGAATGTCCAAAGTTTCAGCGGGATTTCCAAAATGTTGAAAGGAACTCGAAACATGTGAACCATGGTTTTGAGAATCTCTCCCGGAGTTTGAGAGATTTGGACGTGAAAGGGTACCAATCTTGTCGAAGATTGGGAACCCTTCGCGACAATGTCCAAAGTTTCAGCGGGATTTCCAAAATGTTGAAAGGAACTCGAAACATGTCAACCTTGGTTTTGAGAATCTCTCCCAGACTTTGAGAGATTTGGACGTGAAAGGGTACCAATCTTGTCAGGGATTGGGAACCCTTCGCCAGAATATCCAAACTTTCAGCAGGATTTCCAAAATGTTGAAAGGAACTCGAAACATGTAAACCTTGGTTTTGAGAATCTCTCCCGGAGTTTGAGAGATTTGGACGTGAAAGGGTACCAATCGTGTCGGGGATCGGGAACCCTTCGCGAGAATGTCCAAAGTTTCAGTGGGATTTCCAAAATGTTGAAAGGAACTCGAAACATGTCAACCTTGGTTTTGAGAATCTCTCCCGGAGTTTGAGAGATTTGGACGTGAAAGGGTACCAATCTTGTCGGGGATTGGGAACCCTTCGCGACAATGTCCAAAGTTTCAGCGGGATTTCCAAAATGTTGAAAGGAACTCGAAACACGTCAACCTTGGTTTTGAGAATCTCTCCCAGAGTTTGAGAGATTTGGACGTGAAAGGGTACCAATCTTGTCGGGGATTGGGAACCCTTCGCGAGAAAGTCCAAAGTTTCAGCGGGATTTCCAAAATGTTGAAAGGAACTCGAAACATGTCAACCATGGTTTTGAGAATCTCTCCCGGAGTTTGAGAGATTTGGACGTGAAAGGGTACCAATCTTGTCGAAGATTGGGAACCCTTCGCGACAATGTCCAAAGTTTCAGCGGGATTTCCAAAATGTTGAAAGGAACTCGAAACATGTCAACCTTGGTTTTGAGATCTCTCCCAGACTTTGAGAGATTTGGACGTGAAAGGGTACCAATCTTGTCAGGGATTGGGAACCCTTTGCCAGAATATCCAAACTTTCAGCAGGATTTCCAAAATGTTGAAAGGAACTCGAAACATGTAAACCTTGGTTTTGAGAATCTCTCCCGGAGTTTGAGAGATTTGGACGTGAAAGGGTACCAATCGTGTCGGGGATCGGGAACCCTTCGCGAGAATGTCCAAAGTTTCAGTGGGATTTCCAAAATGTTGAAAGGAACTCGAAACATGTCAACCTTGGTTTTGAGAATCTCTCCCGGAGTTTGAGAGATTTGGACGTGAAAGGGTACCAATCTTGTCGGGGATTGGGAACCCTTCGCGACAATGTCCAAAGTTTCAGCGGGATTTCCAAAATGTTGAAAGGAACTCGAAACACGTCAACCTTGGTTTTGAGAATCTCTCCCAGAGTTTGAGAGATTTGGACGTGAAAGGGTACCAATCTTGTCGGGGATTGGGAACCCTTCGCGAGAAAGTCCAAAGTTTCAGCGGGATTTCCAAAATGTTGAAAGGAACTCGAAACATGTCAACCATGGTTTTGAGAATCTCTCCCGGAGTTTGAGAGATTTGCACGTGAAAGGGTACCAATCGTGTCGGGGATCGGGAACCCTTCGAGAGAATGTCCAAAGTCTCAGTGGGATTTCCAAAATGTTGAAAGGAACTCGAAACATGTCAACCTTGGTTTTGAGAATCTCTCCCGGATTTTGAGAGATTTGGACGTGAAAGGGTACCAATCTTGTCGGGGATTGGGAACCCTTCGCGACAATGTCCAAAGTTTCAGCGGGATTTCCAAAATGTTGAGAGGAACTCGAATCATGTCAACCTTGGTTTTGAGAATCTCTGCCGGAGTTTGAGAGATTTGGACCTGAAAGGGTACCAATCTTGTCGGGGATTGGGAACCCTTCGCGAGAATGTCCAAAGTTTCAGCGGGATTTCCAAAATGTTGAAAGGAACTCGAAACATGTCAACCTTGGTTTTGAGAATCTCTCCCGGAGTTTGAGAGATTTGCACGTGAAAGGGTACCAATCGTGTCGGGGATCGGGAACCCTTCGAGAGAATGTCCAAAGTCTCAGTGGGATTTCCAAAATGTTGAAAGGAACTCGAAACATGTCAACCTTGGTTTTGAGAATCTCTCCCGGATTTTGAGAGATTTGGACGTGAAAGGGTACCAATCTTGTCGGGGATTGGGAACCCTTCGCGACAATGTCCAAAGTTTCAGCGGGATTTCCAAAATGTTGAGAGGAACTCGAATCATGTCAACCTTGGTTTTGAGAATCTCTGCCGGAGTTTGAGAGATTTGGACATGAAAGGGTACCTATCTTGTCGGGGATTGGGAACCCTTCGCGAGAATGTCCAAAGTTTCAGCGGGATTTCCAAAATGTTGAAAGGAACTCGAAACATGTCAACCTTGGTTTTGAGAATCTCTCCCGGAGTTTGAGAGATTTGGACGTGAAAGGGTACCAGTCTTGTCGGGGATTGGGAACCCTTCGCGAGAATGTCCGAAGTTTCAGCGTGATTTCCAAAATGTTGAAAGGAACTCGAAACATGTCAACCTTGGTTTTGAGAATCTCTCCCGGACTTTGAGAGATTTGGACGTGAAAGGGTACCAATCTTGTCAGGGATTGGGAACCCTTCGCGAGAAAGTCCAAAGTTTCAGCGGGATTTCCAAAATGTTGAAAGGAACTCGAAACATGTCAACCTTGGTTTTGAGAATCTCTCCCGGAGTTTGAGAGATTTGGACGTGAAAGGGTACCAATCTTGTCGGGGATTGGGAACCCTTCGAGAGAATGTCCAAAGTTTCAGCGGGATTTCCAAAATGTTGAAAGGAACTCGAAACATGTCAACCTTGGTTTTGAGAATCTCTCCCGGAGTTTGAGAGATTTGGACGTGAAAGGTACCAATCTTGTCTGGGATTGAGAACCCTTCGCCAGAATGTCCAAAGTTTCAGCGGGATTTCCAAAATGTTGAAAGGAACTCGAAACATGTCAACCTTGGTTTTGAGAATCTCTCCCGGAGTTTGAGAGATTTGGACGTGAAAGGGTACCAGTCTTGTCGGGGATTGGGAACCCTTCGCGAGAATGTCCAAACTTTCAGCAGGATTTCCAAAATGTTGAAAGGAACTTGAACCATGTCAACCTTGGTTTTGAGAATCTCTCCCGGAGTTTGAGAGATTTGGACGTGAAAGGGTACCAATCTTGCCGGGGATTGGGAACCCTTCGCGAGAATGTCCAAAGTTTCAGCGGGATTTCCAAAATGTTGAAAGGAACTCGAAACATGTCAACCTTGGTTTTGAGAATCTCTCCCGGAGTGTGAGAGATTTGGACGTGAAAGGGTACCAATCTTGTCGGGGATTCGGAACCCTTCGCCAGAATGTCCAAAGTTTCAGCGGGATTTCCAAAATGTTGAAAGGAACTCGAAACATGTCAACCTTGGTTTTGAGAATCTCTGCCGGAGTTTGAGAGATTTGGACGTGAAAGGGTACCAATCTTGTCGGGGATTGGGAACCCTTCGCGAGAATGTTTAAAGTTTCAGCGGGATTTCCAAAATGTTGAGAGGAACTCGAAACATGTCAACCTTGGTTTTGAGAATCTCTCCCGGAGTTTGAGAGATTTGGACGTGAAAGGGTACCAATCTTGTCGGGGATTGGGAACCCTTCGCGACAATGTCCAAAGTTTCAGCGGGATTTCCAAAATGTTGAGAGGAACTCGAATCATGTCAACCTTGGTTTTGAGAATCTCTCCCGGAGTTTGAGAGATTTGGACGTGAAAGGGTACCAGTCTTGTCGGGGATTGGGAACCCTTCGCGAGAATGTCCAAATTTTCAGCGGGATTTCCAAAATGTTGAAAGGAACTCGAAACATGTCAACCTTGGTTTTGAGAATCTCTCCCGGAGTTTGAGAGATTTGGACGTGAAAGGGTACCAGTCTTGTCGGGGATTGGGAACCCTTCGCGAGAATGTCCAAAGTTTCAGCGGGATTTCCAAAATGTTGAAAGGAACTCGAAACATGTCAACCTTGGTTTTGAGAATCTCTCCCGGAGTATGAGAGATTTGGACGTGAAAGGGTACCAATCTTGTCGGGGATTGGGAACCCTTCGCGAGAATGTCCAAACTTTCAGCAGGATTTCCAAAATGTTGAAAGGAACTCGAAACATGTCAACCTTGGTTTTGAGAATCTCTCCCGGAGTTTGAGAGATTTGGACGTGAAAGGGTACCAATCTTGCCGGGGATTGGGAACCCTTCGCGAGAATGTCCAAAGTTTCAGCGGGATTTCCAAAATGTTGAAAGGAACTCGAAACATGTCAACCTTGGTTTTGAGAATCTCTCCCGGAGTTTGAGAGATTTGGACGTGAAAGGGTACCAATCGTGTCGGGGATCGGGAACCGTTCGCGAGAATGTCCAAAGTTTCAGCGGGATTTCCAAAATGTTGAAAGGAACTGGAACCATGTCAACCTTGGTTTTGAGAATCTCTCCCGGAGTTTGAGAGATTTGGACGTGAAAGGGTACCAATCTTGTCGGGGATTGGGAACCCTTCGCGAGAATGTCCAAAGTTTCAGCGGGATTTCCAAAATGTTGAAAGGAACTCGAAACATGTCAACCTTGGTTTTGAGAATCTCTCCCGGAGTTTGAGAGATTTGGACGTGAAAGGGTACCAATCTTGTCGGGGATCGGGAACCCTTCGCGAGAATGTCCAAAGTTTCAGCGGGATTTCCAAAATGTTGAGAGGAACTCGAAACATGTCAACCTTGGTTTTGAGAATCTCTCCCGGAGTTTGAGAGATTTGGACGTGAAAGGGTACCAATCTTGTCGGGGATTGGGAACCCTTCGCGACAATGTCCAAAGTTTCAGCGGGATTTCCAAAATGTTGAGAGGAACTCGAATCATGTCAACCTTGGTTTTGAGAATCTCTGCCGGAGTTTGAGAGATTTGGACGTGAAAGGGTACCAGTCTTGTCGGGGATTGGGAACCCTTCGCGAGAATGTCCAAATTTTCAGCGGGATTTCCAAAATGTTGAAAGGAACTCGAAACATGTCAGCCTTGGTTTTGAGAATCTCTCCCGGAGTTTGAGAGATTTGGACGTGAAAGGGTACCAGTCTTGTCGGGGATTGGGAACCCTTCGCGAGAATGTCCAAAGTTTCAGCGGGATTTCCAAAATGTTGAAAGGAACTCGAAACATGTCAACCTTGGTTTTGAGAATCTCTCCCGGAGTTTGAGAGATTTGGACGTGAAAGGGTACCAATCTTGTCGGGGATTGGGAACCCTTCGCGACAATGTCCAAAGTTTCAGCGGGATTTCCAAAATGTTGAAAGGAACTCGAAACATGTCAACCTTGGTTTTGAGAATCTCTCCCGGAGTTTGAGAGATTTGGACGTGAAAGGTACCAATCTTGTCTGGGATTGAGAACCCTTCGCCAGAATGTCCAAAGTTTCAGCGGGATTTCCAAAATGTTGAAAGGAACTCGAAACATGTCAACCTTGGTTTTGAGAATCTCTCCCGGAGTTTGAGAGATTTGGACGTGAAAGGGTACCAGTCTTGTCGGGGATTGGGAACCCTTCGCGAGAATGTCCAAACTTTCAGCAGGATTTCCAAAATGTTGAAAGGAACTCGAAACATGTCAACCTTGGTTTTGAGAATCTCTCCCGGAGTTTGAGAGATTTGGACGTGAAAGGGTACCAATCTTGCCGGGGATTGGGAACCCTTCGCGAGAATGTCCGAAGTTTCAGCGGGATTTCCAAAATGTTGAAAGGAACTCGAAACATGTCAACCTTGGTTTTGAGAATCTCTCCCGGACCTTGAGAGATTTGGACGTGAAAGGGTACCAATCGTGTCGGGGATCGGGAACCGTTCGCGAGAATGTCCAAAGTTTCAGAGGGATTTCCAAAATGTTGAAAGGAACTGGAACCATGTCAACCTTGGTTTTGAGAATCTCTCCCGGAGTTTGAGAGATTTGGACGTGAAAGGGTACCAATCTTGTCGGGGATTGGGAACCCTTCGCGAGAATGTCCAAAGTTTCAGCGGGATTTCCAAAATGTTGAAAGGAACTCGAAACATGTCAACCTTGGTTTTGAGAATCTCTCCCGGAGTTTGAGAGATTTGGACATGAAAGGGTACCAATCTTGTCGGGGATTGGGAACCCTTCGCGAGAATGTCCAAAGTTTCAGCGGGATTTCCAAAATGTTGAAAGGAACTCGAAACATGTCAACCTTGGTTTTGAGAATCTCTCCCGGAGTTTGAGAGATTTGGACGTGAAAGGGTACCAATCTTGTCGGGGATTGGGAACCCTTCGCGAGAATGTCCAAAGTTTCAGCGGGATTTCCAAAATGTTGAAAGGAACTCGAAACATGTCAACCTTGGTTTTGAGAATCTCTCCCGGAGTTTGAGAGATTTGGACGTGAAAGGGTACCAATCTTGTCGGGGATTGGGAACCCTTCGCGAGAATGTCCAAAGTTTCAGCGGGATTTCCAAAATGTTGAAAGGAACTCGAAACATGTCAACCTTGGTTTTGAGAATCTCTCCCGGAGTTTGAGAGATTTGGACGTGAAAGGGTACCAATCTTGTCGGGGATTGGGAACCCTTCGCGAGAATGTCCAAAGTTTCAGCGGGATTTCCAAAATGTTGAAAGGAACTCGAAACATGTCAACCTTGGTTTTGAGAATCTCTCCCGGAGTTTGAGAGATTTGGACATGAAAGGGTACCAATCTTGTCGGGGATTGGGAAGACTTCGCAAGAATGTCCAAAGTTTCAGCGGGATTTCCAAAATGTTGAAAGGAACTCGAAACATGTCAACCTTGGTTTTGAGAATCTCTCCCGGAGTTTGAGAGATTTGGACGTGAAAGGGTACCAATCGTGTCGGGGATCGGGAACCGTTCGCGAGAATGTCCAAAGTTTCAGCGGGATTTCCAAAATGTTGAAAGGAACTGGAAACATGTCAACCTTGGTTTTGAGAATCTCTCCCGGAGTTTGAGAGATTTGGACGTGAAAGGGTACCAATCTTGTCGGGGATTGGGAACCGTTCGCGAGAATGTCCAAAGTTTCAGCGGGATTTCCAAAATGTTGAAAGGAACTCGAAACATATCAACCTTGGTTTTGAGAATCTCTCCCGGAGTTTGAGAGATTTGGACGTGAAAGGGTACCAGTCTTGTCGGGGATTGGGAACCCTTCGCGAGAATGTCCAAAGTTTCAGCGGGATTTCCAAAATGTTGAAAGGAACTCGAAACACGTCAACCTTGGTTTTGAGAATCTCTCCCGGAGTTTGAGAGATTTGGACGTGAAAGGGTACCAATCTTGTCGGGGATTGGGAACCCTTCACAAGAATGTCCAAAGTTTCAGCGGGATTTCCAAAATGTTGAAAGGAACTCGAAACATGTCAACCTTGGTTTTGAGAATCTCTCCCAGAGTTTGAGAGATTTGGACGTGAAAGGGTACCAATCTTGTCGGGGATTGGGAACCCTTCGCGACAATGTCCAAAGTTTCAGCGGGATTTCCAAAATGTTGAGAGGAACTCGAAACATGTCAACCTTGGTTTTGAGAATCTCTCCCGGAGTTTGAGAGATTTGGACGTGAAAGGGTACCAGTCTTGTCGGGGATCGGGAACCCTTCGCGAGAATGTCCAAAGTTTCAGCGGGATTTCCAAAATGTTGAAAGGAACTCGAAACATGTCAACCTTGGTTTTGAGAATCTCTCCCGGAGTTTGAGAGATTTGGACGTGAAAGGGTACCAATCTTGTCGGGGATTGGGAACCCTTCGCGAGAATGTCCAAACTTTCAGCGGGATTTCCAAAATGTTGAAAGGAACTCGAAACATGTCAACCTTGGTTTTGAGAATCTCTCCCGGAGTTTGAGAGATTTGGACGTGAAAGGGTACCAGTCTTGTCGGGGATTGGGAACCCTTCGCGAGAATGTCCAAAGTTTCAGCGGGATTTCCAAAATGTTGAAAGGAACTCGAAACATGTCAACCTTGGTTTTGAGAATCTCTCCCGGAGTTTGAGAGATTTGGACGTGAAAGGGTACCAGTCTTGTCGGGGATTGGGAACCCTTCGCGAGAATGTCCAAAGTTTCAGCGGGATTTCCAAAATGTTGAAAGGAACTCGAAACATGTCAACCTTGGTTTTGAGAATCTCTCCCAGAGTTTGAGAGATTTGGACGTGAAAGGGTACCAGTCTTGTCGGGGATTGGGAACCCTTCGCGAGAATGTCCAAAGTTTCAGCGGGATTTCCAAAATGTTGAAAGGAACTCAAAACATGTCAACCTTGGTTTTGAGAATCTCTCCCGGAGTTGGAGAGATTTGGACGTGAAAGGGTACCAGTCTTGTCGGGGATTGGGAACCCTTCGCAGGAATGTCCAAAGTTTCAGCGGGATTTCCAAAATGTTGAAAGGAACTCGAAACATGTCAACCTTGGTTTTGAGAATCTCTCCCGGAGTTGGAGAGATTTGGACGTGAAAGGGTACCAGTCTTGTCGGGGATTGGGAACCCTTCGCGAGAATGTCCAAAGTTTCAGCGGGATTTCCAAAATGTTGAAAGGAACTCGAAACATGTCAACCTTGGTTTTGAGAATCTCTCCCGGAGTTTGAGAGATTTGGACGTGAAAGGGTACCAGTCTTGTCGGGGATTGGGAACCCTTCGCGAGAATGTCCAAAGTTTCAGCGGGATTTCCAAAATGTTGAAAGGAACTCGAAACATGTCAACCTTGGTTTTGAGAATCTCTCCCGGAGTTTGAGAGATTTGGAAGTGAAAGGGTACCAGTCTTGTCGGGGATTGGGAACCCTTCGCGAGAATGTCCAAAGTTTCAGCGGGATTTCCAAAATGTTGAAAGGAACTCGAAACATGTCAACCTTGGTTTTGAGAATCTCTCCCGGAGTTTGAGAGATTTGGACGTGAAAGGGTACCAGTCTTGTCGGGGATTGGGAACCCTTCGCCAGAATGTCCAAAGTTTCAGCGGGATTTCCAAAATGTTGAAAGGAACTCGAAACATGTCAACCTTGGTTTTGAGAATCTCTCCCGGAGTTTGAGAGATTTGGACGTGAAAGGGTACCAATCTTGTCGGGGATTGGGAACCCTTCGCCAGAATGTCCAAAGTTTCAGCGGGATTTCCAAAATTTTGAAAGGAACTCGAAACATGTCAACCTTGGTTTTGAGAATCTCTCCCGGAGTTTGAGAGATTTGGACGTGAAAGGGTACCAGTCTTGTCGGGGATTGGGAACCCTTCTCGAGAATGTCCAAAGTTTCAGCGGGATTTCCAAAATGTTGAAAGGAAGTTGAAACATTTCAACCTTGGTTTTGAGAATCTCTCCCGGAGTTTGAGAGATTTGGACGTGAAAGGGTACCAGTCTTGTCGGGGATTGGGAACCCTTCACGAGAATGTCCAAAGTTTCAGCGGGATTTCCAAAATGTTGAAAGGAACTCGAAACATGTCAACCTTGGTTTTGAGAATCTCTCCCGGAGTTTGAGAGATTTGGACGTGAAAGGGTACCAGTCTTGTCGGGGATTGGGAACCCTTCGCGAGAATGTCCAAAGTTTCAGCGGGATTTCCAAAATGTTGAAAGGAACTCGAAACATGTCAACCTTGGTTTTGAGAATCTCTCCCGGAGTTTGAGAGATTTGGACGTGAAAGGGTACCAGTCTTGTCGGGGATTGGGAACCCTTCGCGAGAATGTCCAAAGTTTCAGCGGGATTTCCAAAATGTTGAAAGGAACTCGAAACATGTCAACCTTGGTTTTGAGAATCTCTCCCAGAGTTTGAGAGATTTGGACGTGAAAGGGTACCAGTCTTGTCGGGGATTGGGAACCCTTCGCGAGAATGTCCAAAGTTTCAGCGGGATTTCCAAAATGTTGAAAGGAACTCGAAACATGTCCACCTTGGTTTTGAGAATCTCGCCCGGAGTTTGAGAGATTTGGACGTGAAAGGGTACCAGTCTTGTCGGGGATTGGGAACCCTTCGCGAGAATGTCCAAAGTTTCAGCGGGATTTCCAAAATGTTGAAAGGAACTCGAAACATGTCAACCTTGGTTTTGAGAATCTCTCCCGGAGTTTGAGAGATTTGGACGTGAAAGGGTACCAGTCTTGTCGGGGATTGGGAACCCTTCGCGAGAATGTCCAAAGTTTCAGCGGGATTTCCAAAATGTTGAAAGGAACTCGAAACATGTCAACCTTGGTTTTGAGAATCTCTCCCAGAGTTTGAGAGATTTGGACGTGAAAGGGTACCAGTCTTGTCGGGGATTGGGAACCCTTCGCGAGAATGTCCAAAGTTTCAGCGGGATTTCCAAAATGTTGAAAGGAACTCGAAACATGTCAACCTTGGTTTTGAGAATCTCTCCCGGAGTTGGAGAGATTTGGACGTGAAAGGGTACCAGTCTAGTCGGGGATTGGGAACCCTTCGCAAGAATGTCCAAAGTTTCAGCGGGATTTCCAAAATGTTGAAAGGAACTCGAAACATGTCAACCTTGGTTTTGAGAATCTCTCCCGGAGTTTGAGAGATTTGGACGTGAAAGGGTACCAGTCTTGTCGGGGATTGGGAACCCTTCGCCAGAATGTCCAAAGTTTCAGCGGGATTTCCAAAATGTTGAAAGGAACTCGAAACATGTCAACCTTGGTTTTGAGAATCTCTCCCGGAGTTGGAGAGATTTGGACGTGAAAGGGTACCAGTCTTGTCGGGGATTGGGAACCCTTCGCAAGAATGTCCAAAGTTTCAGCGGGATTTCCAAAATGTTGAAAGGAACTCGAAACATGTCAACCTTGGTTTTGAGAATCTCTCCCGGACTTTGAGAGATTTGGACGTGAAAGGGTACCAGTCTTGTCGGGGATTGGGAACCCTTCGCGAGAATGTCCAAAGTTTCAGCGGGATTTCCAAAATGTTGAAAGGAACTCGAAACATGTCAACCTTGGTTTTGAGAATCTCTCCCGGAGTTGGAGAGATTTGGACGTGAAAGGGTACCAGTCTTGTCGGGGATTGGGAACCCTTCGCAAGAATGTCCAAAGTTTCAGCGGGATTTCCAAAATGTTGAAAGGAACTCGAAACATGTCAACCTTGGTTTTGAGAATCTCTCCCGGACTTTGAGAGATTTGGACGTGAAAGGGTACCAGTCTTGTCGGGGATTGGGAACCCTTCGCCAGAATGTCCAAAGTTTCAGCGGGATTTCCAAAATGTTGAAAGGAACTCGAAATATGTCAACCTTGGTTTTGAGAATCTCTCCCGGACTTTGAGAGATTTGGACGTGAAAGGGTACCAGTCTTGTCGGGGATTGGGAACCCTTCGCCAGAATGTCCAAAGTTTCAGCGGGATTTCCAAAATGTTGAAAGGAACTCGAAACATGTCAACCTTGGTTTTGAGAATCTCTCCCAGAGTTTGAGAGATTTGGAAGTGAA
The DNA here is from genome assembly GCF_964273445.1 of Streptopelia decaocto. NCBI lineage: Eukaryota > Metazoa > Chordata > Aves > Columbiformes > Columbidae > Streptopelia > Streptopelia decaocto. Next base: position 318,166 of record NW_028115428.1, on the reverse strand, counting down.
AGGGTACCAGTCTTGTCGGGGATTGGGAACCCTTCGCGAGAATGTCCAAAGTTTCAGCGGGATTTCCAAAATGTTGAAAGGAACTCGAAACATGTCAACCTTGGTTTTGAGAATCTCTCCCGGAGTTTGAGAGATTTGGACGTGAAAGGGTACCAGTCTTGTCGGGGATTGGGAACCCTTCGCGAGAATGTCCAAAGTTTCAGCGGGATTTCCAAAATGTTGAAAGGAACTCGAAACATGTCAACCTTGGTTTTGAGAATCTCTCCCGGAGTTGGAGAGATTTGGACGTGAAAGGGTACCAGTCTTGTCGGGGATTGGGAACCCTTCGCGAGAATGTCCAAAGTTTCAGCGGGATTTCCAAAATGTTGAAAGGAACTCGAAACATGTCAACCTTGGTTTTGAGAATCTCTCCCGGAGTTTGAGAGATTTGGACGTGAAAGGGTACCAGTCTTGTCGGGGATTGGGAACCCTTCGCCAGAATGTCCAAAGTTTCAGCGGGATTTCCAAAATGTTGAAAGGAACTCGAAACATGTCAACCTTGGTTTTGAGAATCTCTCCCGGAGTTGGAGAGATTTGGACGTGAAAGGGTACCAGTCTTGTCGGGGATTGGGAACCCTTCGCGAGAATGTCCAAAGTTTCAGCGGGATTTCCAAAATGTTGAAAGGAACTCGAAACATGTCAACCTTGGTTTTGAGAATCTCTCCCGGAGTTTGAGAGATTTGGACGTGAAAGGGTACCAGTCTTGTCGGGGATTGGGAACCCTTCGCCAGAATGTCCAAAGTTTCAGCGGGATTTCCAAAATGTTGAAAGGAACTCGAAACATGTCAACCTTGGTTTTGAGAATCTCTCCCGGAGTTTGAGAGATTTGGACGTGAAAGGGTACCAGTCTTGTCGGGGATTGGGAACCCTTCGCGAGAATGTCCAAAGTTTCAGCGGGATTTCCAAAATGTTGAAAGGAACTCGAAACATGTCAACCTTGGTTTTGAGAATCTCTCCCGGAGTTTGAGAGATTTGGACGTGAAAGGGTACCAGTCTTGTCGGGGATTGGGAACCCTTCGCGAGAATGTCCAAAGTTTCAGCGGGATTTCCAAAATGTTGAAAGGAACTCGAAACATGTCAACCTTGGTTTTGAGAATCTCTCCTGGAGTTTGAGAGATTTGGACGTGAAAGGGTACCAGTCTTGTCGGGGATTGGGAACCCTTCGCCAGAATGTCCAAAGTTTCAGCGGGATTTCCAAAATGTTGAAAGGAACTCGAAACATGTCAACCTTGGTTTTGAGAATCTCTCCCGGAGTTTGAGAGATTTGGACGTGAAAGGGTACCAATCTTGTCGGGGATTGGGAACCCTTCGCCAGAATGTCCAAAGTTTCAGCGGGATTTCCAAAATTTTGAAAGGAACTCGAAACATGTCAACCTTGGTTTTGAGAATCTCTCCCGGAGTTTGAGAGATTTGGACGTGAAAGGGTACCAGTCTTGTCGGGGATTGGGAACCCTTCGCGAGAATGTCCAAAGTTTCAGCGGGATTTCCAAAATGTTGAAAGGAACTCGAAACATGTCAACCTTGGTTTTGAGAATCTCTCCCGGAGTTTGAGAGATTTGGACGTGAAAGGGTACCAGTCTTGTCGGGGATTGGGAACCCTTCGCCAGAATGTCCAAAGTTTCAGCGGGATTTCCAAAATGTTGAAAGGAACTCGAAACATGTCAACCTTGGTTTTGAGAATCTCTCCCGGAGTTTGAGAGATTTGGACGTGAAAGGGTACCAGTCTTGTCGGGGATTGGGAACCCTTCGCGAGAATGTCCAAAGTTTCAGCGGGATTTCCAAAATGTTGAAAGGAACTCGAAACATGTCAACCTTGGTTTTGAGAATCTCTCCCGGAGTTTGAGAGATTTGGACGTGAAAGGGTACCAATCTTGTCGGGGATTGGGAACCCTTCGCGAGAATGTCCAAAGTTTCAGCGGGATTTCCAAAATGTTGAAAGGAACTCGAAACATGTCAACCTTGGTTTTGAGAATCTCTCCCAGAGTTTGAGAGATTTGGACGTGAAAGGGTACCAGTCTTGTCGGGGATTGGGAACCCTTCGCGAGAATGTCCAAAGTTTCAGCGGGATTTCCAAAATGTTGAAAGGAACTCGAAACATGTCCACCTTGGTTTTGAGAATCTCGCCCGGAGTTGGAGAGATTTGGACGTGAAAGGGTACCAGTCTTGTCGGGGATTGGGAACCCTTCGCGAGAATGTCCAAAGTTTCAGCGGGATTTCCAAAATGTTGAAAGGAACTCGAAACATGTCAACCTTGGTTTTGAGAATCTCTCCCGGAGTTGGAGAGATTTGGACGTGAAAGGGTACCAGTCTTGTCGGGGATTGGGAACCCTTCGCGAGAATGTCCAAAGTTTCAGCGGGATTTCCAAAATGTTGAAAGGAACTCGAAACATGTCAACCTTGGTTTTGAGAATCTCTCCTGGATTTTGAGAGATTTGGACGTGAAAGGGTACCAGTCTTGTCGGGGATTGGGAACCCTTCGCGAGAATGTCCAAAGTTTCAGCGGGATTTCCAAAATGTTGAAAGGAACTCGAACCATGTCAACCTTGGTTTTGAGAATCTCTCCCGGAGTTTGAGAGATTTGGACGTGAAAGGGTACCAGTCTTGTCGGGGATTGGGAACCCTTCGCAAGAATGTCCAAAGTTTCAGCGGGATTTCCAAAATGTTGAAAGGAACTCGAAACATGTCAACCTTGGTTTTGAGAATCTCTCCCGGACTTTGAGAGATTTGGACGTGAAAGGGTACCAGTCTTGTCGGGGATTGGGAACCCTTCGCGAGAATGTCCAAAGTTTCAGCGGGATTTCCAAAATGTTGAAAGGAACTCGAAACATGTCAACCTTGGTTTTGAGAATCTCTCCCGGAGTTGGAGAGATTTGGACGTGAAAGGGTACCAGTCTTGTCGGGGATTGGGAACCCTTCGCAAGAATGTCCAAAGTTTCAGCGGGATTTCCAAAATGTTGAAAGGAACTCGAAACATGTCAACCTTGGTTTTGAGAATCTCTCCCGGAGTTTGAGAGATTTGGACGTGAAAGGGTACCAGTCTTGTCGGGGATTGGGAACCCTTCGCGAGAATGTCCAAAGTTTCAGCGGGATTTCCAAAATGTTGAAAGGAACTCGAAACATGTCAACCTTGGTTTTGAGAATCTCTCCCGGAGTTGGAGAGATTTGGACGTGAAAGGGTACCAGTCTTGTCGGGGATTGGGAACCCTTCGCAAGAATGTCCAAAGTTTCAGCGGGATTTCCAAAATGTTGAAAGGAACTCGAAACATGTCAACCTTGGTTTTGAGAATCTCTCCCGGACTTTGAGAGATTTGGACGTGAAAGGGTACCAGTCTTGTCGGGGATTGGGAACCCTTCGCCAGAATGTCCAAAGTTTCAGCGGGATTTCCAAAATGTTGAAAGGAACTCGAAATATGTCAACCTTGGTTTTGAGAATCTCTCCCGGAGTTTGAGAGATTTGGACGTGAAAGGGTACCAGTCTTGTCGGGGATTGGGAACCCTTCGCGAGAATGTCCAAAGTTTCAGCGGGATTTCCAAAATGTTGAAAGGAACTCGAAACATGTCAACCTTGGTTTTGAGAATCTCTCCCGGAGTTTGAGAGATTTGGAAGTGAAAGGGTACCAGTCTTGTCGGGGATTGGGAACCCTTCGCGAGAATGTCCAAAGTTTCAGCGGGATTTCCAAAATGTTGAAAGGAACTCGAAACATGTCAACCTTGGTTTTGAGAATCTCTCCCGGAGTTTGAGAGATTTGGACGTGAAAGGGTACCAGTCTTGTCGGGGATTGGGAACCCTTCGCGAGAATGTCCAAAGTTTCAGCGGGATTTCCAAAATGTTGAAAGGAACTCGAAACATGTCAACCTTGGTTTTGAGAATCTCTCCCGGAGTTTGAGAGATTTGGACGTGAAAGGGTACCAGTCTTGTCGGGGATTGGGAACCCTTCGCGAGAATGTCCAAAGTTTCAGCGGGATTTCCAAAATGTTGAAAGGAACTCGAAACATGTCAACCTTGGTTTTGAGAATCTCTCCCGGAGTTTTAGAGATTTGGACGTGAAAGGGTACCAATCTTGTCGGGGATTGGGAACCCTTCGCGAGAATGTCCAAAGTTTCAGCGGGATTTCCAAAATGTTGAAAGGAACTCGAAACATGTCAACCTTGGTTTTGAGAATCTCTCCCGGAGTTTGAGAGATTTGGACGTGCAAGGGTACCAGTCTTGTCGGGGATTGGGAACCCTTCGCGAGAATGTCCAAAGTTTCAGCGGGATTTCCAAAATGTTGAAAGGAACTCGAAACATGTCAACCTTGGTTTTGAGAATCTCTCCCGGAGTTTGAGAGATTTGGACGTGAAAGGGTACCAGTCTTGTCGGGGATTGGGAACCCTTCGCGAGAATGTCCAAAGTTTCAGCGGGATTTCCAAAATGTTGAAAGGAACTCGAAACATGTCAACCTTGGTTTTGAGAATCTCTCCCGGAGTTTGAGAGATTTGGACGTGAAAGGGTACCAGTCTTGTCGGGGATTGGGAACCCTTCGCGAGAATGTCCAAAGTTTCAGCGATATTTCCAAAATGTTGAAAGGAACTCGAAACATGTCAACCTTGGTTTTGAGAATCTCTCCCGGAGTTTGAGAGATTTGGACGTGAAAGGGTACCAATCTTGTCGGGGATTGGGAACCCTTCGCGAGAATGTCCAAAGTTTCAGCGGGATTTCCAAAATGTTGAAAGGAACTCGAAACATGTCAACCTTGGTTTTGAGAATCTCTCCCAGAGTTTGAGAGATTTGGACGTGAAAGGGTACCAGTCTTGTCGGGGATTGGGAACCCTTCGCGAGAATGTCCAAAGTTTCAGCGGGATTTCCAAAATGTTGAAAGGAACTCGAAACATGTCAACCTTGGTTTTGAGAATCTCGCCCGGAGTTTGAGAGATTTGGACGTGAAAGGGTACCAGTCTTGTCGGGGATTGGGAACCCTTCGCGAGAATGTCCAAAGTTTCAGCGGGATTTCCAAAATGTTGAAAGGAACTCGAAACATGTCAACCTTGGTTTTGAGAATCTCTCCCGGAGTTTGAGAGATTTGGACGTGAAAGGGTACCAGTCTTGTCGGGGATTGGGAACCCTTCGCCAGAATGTCCAAAGTTTCAGCGGGATTTCCAAAATGTTGAAAGGAACTCGAAACATGTCAACCTTGGTTTTGAGAATCTCTCCTGGAGTTTGAGAGATTTGGACGTGAAAGGGTACCAGTCTTGTCGGGGATTGGGAACCCTTCGCGAGAATGTCCAAAGTTTCAGCGGGATTTCCAAAATGTTGAAAGGAACTCGAAACATGTCAACCTTGGTTTTGAGAATCTCTCCCGGAGTTGGAGAGATTTGGACGTGAAAGGGTACCAGTCTTGTCGGGGATTGGGAACCCTTCGCAAGAATGTCCAAAGTTTCAGCGGGATTTCCAAAATGTTGAAAGGAAATCGAAACATGTCAACCTTGGTTTTGAGAATCTCTCCCGGACTTTGAGAGATTTGGACGTGAAAGGGTACCAGTCTTGTCGGGGATTGGGAACCCTTCGCCTGAATGTCCAAAGTTTCAGCGGGATTTCCAAAATGTTGAAAGGAACTCGAAACATGTCAACCTTGGTTTTGAGAATCTCTCCCGGAGTTGGAGAGATTTGGACGTGAAAGGGTACCAGTCTTGTCGGGGATTGGGAACCCTTCGCAAGAATGTCCAAAGTTTCAGCGGGATTTCCAAAATGTTGAAAGGAACTCGAAACATGTCAACCTTGGTTTTGAGAATCTCTCCCGGAGTTTGAGAGATTTGGACGTGAAAGGGTACCAGTCTTGTCGGGGATTGGGAACCCTTCGCGAGAATGTCCAAAGTTTCAGCGGGATTTCCAAAATGTTGAAAGGAACTCGAAACATGTCAACCTTGGTTTTGAGAATCTCTCCCGGAGTTGGAGAGATTTGGACGTGAAAGGGTACCAGTCTTGTCGGGGATTGGGAACCCTTCGCAAGAATGTCCAAAGTTTCAGCGGGATTTCCAAAATGTTGAAAGGAACTCGAAACATGTCAACCTTGGTTTTGAGAATCTCTCCCGGAGTTTGAGAGATTTGGACGTGAAAGGGTACCAGTCTTGTCGGGGATAGGGAACCCTTCACCAGAATGTCCAAAGTTTCAGCGGGATTTCCAAAATGTTGAAAGGAACTCGAAATATGTCAACCTTGGTTTTGAGAATCTCTCCCGGACTTTGAGAGATTTGGACGTGAAAGGGTACCAGTCTTGTCGGGGATTGGGAACCCTTCGCGAGAATGTCCAAAGTTTCAGCGGGATTTCCAAAATGTTGAAAGGAACTCGAAACATGTCAACCTTGGTTTTGAGAATCTCTCCCGGAGTTTGAGAGATTTGGAAGTGAAAGGGTACCAGTCTTGTCGGGGATTGGGAACCCTTCGCGAGAATGTCCAAAGTTTCAGCGGGATTTCCAAAATGTTGAAAGGAACTCGAAACATGTCAACCTTGGTTTTGAGAATCTCTCCCGGAGTTTGAGAGATTTGGACGTGAAAGGGTACCAGTCTTGTCGGGGATTGGGAACCCTTCGCGAGAATGTCCAAAGTTTCAGCGGGATTTCCAAAATGTTGAAAGGAACTCGAAACATGTCAACCTTGGTTTTGAGAATCTCTCCCGGAGTTTGAGAGATTTGGACGTGAAAGGGTACCAGTCTTGTCGGGGATTGGGAACCCTTCGCGAGAATGTCCAAAGTTTCAGCGGGATTTCCAAAATGTTGAAAGGAACTCGAAACATGTCAACCTTGGTTTTGAGAATCTCTCCCGGAGTTTGAGAGATTTGGACGTGAAAGGGTACCAATCTTGTCGGGGATTGGGAACCCTTCACGAGAATGTCCAAAGTTTCAGCGGGATTTCCAAAATGTTGAAAGGAACTCGAAACATGTCAAACTTGGTTTTGAGAATCTCTCCCGGAGTTTGAGAGATTTGGACGTGAAAGGGTACCAGTCTTGTCGGGGATTGGGAACCCTTCGCGAGAATGTCCAAAGTTTCAGCGGGATTTCCAAAATGTTGAAAGGAACTCGAAACATGTCAACCTTGGTTTTGAGAATCTCTCCCGGAGTTTGAGAGATTTGGACGTGAAAGGGTACCAGTCTTGTCGGGGATTGGGAACCCTTCGCGAGAATGTCCAAAGTTTCAGCGGGATTTCCAAAATGTTGAAAGGAACTCGAAACATGTCAACCTTGGTTTTGAGAATCTCTCCCGGACTTTGAGAGATTTGGACGTGAAAGGGTACCAGTCTTGTCGGGGATTGGGAACCCTTCTCGAGAACGTCCAAAGTTTCAGCGGGATTTCCAAAATGTTGAAAGGAACTCGAAACATGTCAACCTTGGTTTTGAGAATCTCTCCCGGAGTTTGAGAGATTTGGACGTGAAAGGGTACCAGTCTTGTCGGGGATTGGGAACCCTTCACGAGAATGTCCAAAGTTTCAGCGGGATTTCTAAAATGTTGAAAGGAACTCGAAACATGTCAACCTTGGTTTTGAGAATCTCTCCCGGAGTTTGAGAGATTTGGACGTGAAAGGGTACCAGTCTTGTCGGGGATTGGGAACCCTTCACGAGAATGTCCAAAGTTTCAGCGGGATTTCTAAAATGTTGAAAGGAACTCGAAACATGTCAACCTTGGTTTTGAGAATCTCTCCCGGAGTTTGAGAGATTTGGACGTGAAAGGGTACCAGTCTTGTCGGGGATTTGGAACCCTTCGCCAGAATGTCCTATGTTTCAGCAGGATTTCCAAAATGTTGAAAGGAACTCGAAACCTGTCAACCTTGGTTTTGAGAATCTCTCCCGGAGTTTGAGAGATTTGGACGTGAAAGGGTACCAGTCTTGTCGGGGATTGGGAACCCTTCGCGAGAATGTCCAAAGTTTCAGCGGGATTTCCAAAATGTTGAAAGGAACTCGAAACATGTCAACCTTGGTTTTGAGAATCTCGCCCGGAGTTTGAGAGATTTGGACGTGAAAGGGTACCAGTCTTGTCGGGGATTGGGAACCCTTCGCGAGAATGTCCAAAGTTTCAGTGGGATTTCCAAAATGTTGAAAGGAACTCGAAACATGTCAACCTTGGTTTTGAGAATCTCTCCCGGAGTTTGAGAGATTTGGACGTGAAAGGGTACCAGTCTTGTCGGGGATTGGGAACCCTTCGCGAGAATGTCCTATGTTTCAGCGGGATTTCCAAAATGTTGAAAGGAACTCGAAACCTGTCAACCTTGGTTTTGAGAATCTCTCCCGGAGTTTGAGAGATTTGGACGTGAAAGGGTACCAGTCTTGTCGGGGATTGGGAACCCTTCGCGAGAATGTCCAAAGTTTCAGCGATATTTCCAAAATGTTGAAAGGAACTCGAAACATGTCAACCTTGGTTTTGAGAATCTCTCCCGGAGTTTGAGAGATTTGGACGTGAAAGGGTACCAGTCTTGTCGGGGATTGGGAACCCTTCGCGAGAATGTCCAAAGTTTCAGCGGGATTTCCAAAATGTTGAAAGGAACTCGAAACTTGTCAACCTTGGTTTTGAGAATCTCTCCCGGAGTTGGAGAGATTTGGACGTGAAAGGGTACCAGTCTTGTCGGGGATTGGGAACCCTTCGCGAGAATGTCCAAAGTTTCAGCGGGATTTCCAAAATGTTGAAAGGAACTCGAAACATGTCAACCTTGGTTTTGAGAATCTCTCCCGGAGTTTGAGAGATTTGGACGTGAAAGGGTACCAGTCTTGTCGGGGATTGGGAACCCTTCGCGAGAATGTCCAAAGTTTCAGCGGGATTTCCAAAATGTTGAAAGGAACTCGAAACATGTCAACCTTGGTTTTGAGAATCTCTCCCGGAGTTTGAGAGATTTCGACGTGAAAGGGTACCAGTCTTGTCGGGGATTGGGAACCCTTCGCCAGAATGTCCAAAGTTTCAGCGGGATTTCCAAAATGTTGAAAGGAACTCGAAACATGTCAACCTTGGTTTTGAGAATCTCTCCCGGACTTTGAGAGATTTGGACGTGAAAGGGTACCAGTCTTGTCGGGGATTGAGAACCCTTCGCCAGAATGTCCAAAGTTTCAGCGGGATTTCCAAAATGTTGAAAGGAACTCGAAACATGCCAACCTTGGTTTTGAGAATCTCTCCCGGAGTTTGAGAGATTTGGACGTGAAAGGGTAGCAGTCTTGTGTGGGATTGGGAACCCTTCGCGAGAATGTCCAAAGTTTCAGCGGGATTTCCAAAATGTTGAGAGGAACTCGAAACATGTCAACCTTGGTTTTGAGAATCTCTCCCGGAGTTTGAGAGATTTGGACGTGAAAGGGTACCAGTCTTGTCGGGGATTGGGAACCCTTCGCCAGAATGTCCAAAGTTTCAGCGGGATTTCCAAAATGTTGAAAGGAACTCGAAACATGTCAACCTTGGTTTTGAGAATCTCTCCCGGAGTTTGAGAGATTTGGACGTGCAAGGGTACCAGTCTTGTCGGGGATTGGGAACCCTTCGCGAGAATGTCCAAAGTTTCAGCGGGATTTCCAAAATGTTGAAAGGAACTCGAAACATGTCAACCTTGGTTTGAGAATCTCTCCCGGAGTTTGAGAGATTTGGACGTGAAAGGGTACCAGTCTTGTCGGGGATTGGGAACCCTTCGCGAGAATGTCCAAAGTTTCAGCGGGATTTCCAAAATGTTGAAAGGAACTCGAAACATGTCAACCTTGGTTTTGAGAATCTCTCCCGGAGTTTGAGAGATTTGGACGTGAAAGGGTACCAGTCTTGTCGGGGATTGGGAACCCTTCGCCAGAATGTCCAAAGTTTCAGCGGGATTTCCAAAATGTTGAAAGGAACTCGAAACATGTCAACCTTGGTTTTGAGAATCTCTCCTGGAGTTTGAGAGATTTGGACGTGAAAGGGTACCAGTCTTGTCGGGGATTGGGAACCCTTCGCGAGAATGTCCAAAGTTTCAGCGGGATTTCCAAAATGTTGAAAGGAACTCGAAACATGTCAACCTTGGTTTTGAGAATCTCTCCCGGAGTTGGAGAGATTTGGACGTGAAAGGGTACCAGTCTTGTCGGGGATTGGGAACCCTTCGCAAGAATGTCCAAAGTTTCAGCGGGATTTCCAAAATGTTGAAAGGAAATCGAAACATGTCAACCTTGGTTTTGAGAATCTCTCCCGGACTTTGAGAGATTTGGACGTGAAAGGGTACCAGTCTTGTCGGGGATTGGGAACCCTTCGCCTGAATGTCCAAAGTTTCAGCGGGATTTCCAAAATGTTGAAAGGAACTCGAAACATGTCAACCTTGGTTTTGAGAATCTCTCCCGGAGTTGGAGAGATTTGGACGTGAAAGGGTACCAGTCTTGTCGGGGATTGGGAACCCTTCGCAAGAATGTCCAAAGTTTCAGCGGGATTTCCAAAATGTTGAAAGGAACTCGAAACATGTCAACCTTGGTTTTGAGAATCTCTCCCGGAGTTTGAGAGATTTGGACGTGAAAGGGTACCAGTCTTGTCGGGGATTGGGAACCCTTCGCGAGAATGTCCAAAGTTTCAGCGGGATTTCCAAAATGTTGAAAGGAACTCGAAACATGTCAACCTTGGTTTTGAGAATCTCTCCCGGAGTTGGAGAGATTTGGACGTGAAAGGGTACCAGTCTTGTCGGGGATTGGGAACCCTTCGCAAGAATGTCCAAAGTTTCAGCGGGATTTCCAAAATGTTGAAAGGAACTCGAAACATGTCAACCTTGGTTTTGAGAATCTCTCCCGGAGTTTGAGAGATTTGGACGTGAAAGGGTACCAGTCTTGTCGGGGATAGGGAACCCTTCACCAGAATGTCCAAAGTTTCAGCGGGATTTCCAAAATGTTGAAAGGAACTCGAAATATGTCAACCTTGGTTTTGAGAATCTCTCCCGGACTTTGAGAGATTTGGACGTGAAAGGGTACCAGTCTTGTCGGGGATTGGGAACCCTTCGCGAGAATGTCCAAAGTTTCAGCGGGATTTCCAAAATGTTGAAAGGAACTCGAAACATGTCAACCTTGGTTTTGAGAATCTCTCCCGGAGTTTGAGAGATTTGGAAGTGAAAGGGTACCAGTCTTGTCGGGGATTGGGAACCCTTCGCGAGAATGTCCAAAGTTTCAGCGGGATTTCCAAAATGTTGAAAGGAACTCGAAACATGTCAACCTTGGTTTTGAGAATCTCTCCCGGAGTTTGAGAGATTTGGACGTGAAAGGGTACCAGTCTTGTCGGGGATTGGGAACCCTTCGCGAGAATGTCCAAAGTTTCAGCGGGATTTCCAAAATGTTGAAAGGAACTCGAAACATGTCAACCTTGGTTTTGAGAATCTCTCCCGGAGTTTGAGAGATTTGGACGTGAAAGGGTACCAGTCTTGTCGGGGATTGGGAACCCTTCGCGAGAATGTCCAAAGTTTCAGCGGGATTTCCAAAATGTTGAAAGGAACTCGAAACATGTCAACCTTGGTTTTGAGAATCTCTCCCGGAGTTTGAGAGATTTGGACGTGAAAGGGTACCAATCTTGTCGGGGATTGGGAACCCTTCGCGAGAATGTCCAAAGTTTCAGCGGGATTTCCAAAATGTTGAAAGGAACTCGAAACATGTCAAACTTGGTTTTGAGAATCTCTCCCGGAGTTTGAGAGATTTGGACGTGAAAGGGTACCAGTCTTGTCGGGGATTGGGAACCCTTCGCGAGAATGTCCAAAGTTTCAGCGGGATTTCCAAAATGTTGAAAGGAACTCGAAACATGTCAACCTTGGTTTTGAGAATCTCTCCCGGAGTTTGAGAGATTTGGACGTGAAAGGGTACCAGTCTTGTCGGGGATTGGGAACCCTTCGCGAGAATGTCCAAAGTTTCAGCGGGATTTCCAAAATGTTGAAAGGAACTCGAAACATGTCAACCTTGGTTTTGAGAATCTCTCCCGGACTTTGAGAGATTTGGACGTGAAAGGGTACCAGTCTTGTCGGGGATTGGGAACCCTTCTCGAGAACGTCCAAAGTTTCAGCGGGATTTCCAAAATGTTGAAAGGAACTCGAAACATGTCAACCTTGGTTTTGAGAATCTCTCCCGGAGTTTGAGAGATTTGGACGTGAAAGGGTACCAGTCTTGTCGGGGATTGGGAACCCTTCACGAGAATGTCCAAAGTTTCAGCGGGATTTCTAAAATGTTGAAAGGAACTCGAAACATGTCAACCTTGGTTTTGAGAATCTCTCCCGGAGTTTGAGAGATTTGGACGTGAAAGGGTACCAGTCTTGTCGGGGATTGGGAACCCTTCACGAGAATGTCCAAAGTTTCAGCGGGATTTCTAAAATGTTGAAAGGAACTCGAAACATGTCAACCTTGGTTTTGAGAATCTCTCCCGGAGTTTGAGAGATTTGGACGTGAAAGGGTACCAGTCTTGTCGGGGATTTGGAACCCTTCGCCAGAATGTCCTATGTTTCAGCAGGATTTCCAAAATGTTGAAAGGAACTCGAAACCTGTCAACCTTGGTTTTGAGAATCTCTCCCGGAGTTTGAGAGATTTGGACGTGAAAGGGTACCAGTCTTGTCGGGGATTGGGAACCCTTCGCGAGAATGTCCAAAGTTTCAGCGGGATTTCCAAAATGTTGAAAGGAACTCGAAACATGTCAACCTTGGTTTTGAGAATCTCGCCCGGAGTTTGAGAGATTTGGACGTGAAAGGGTACCAGTCTTGTCGGGGATTGGGAACCCTTCGCGAGAATGTCCAAAGTTTCAGTGGGATTTCCAAAATGTTGAAAGGAACTCGAAACATGTCAACCTTGGTTTTGAGAATCTCTCCCGGAGTTTGAGAGATTTGGACGTGAAAGGGTACCAGTCTTGTCGGGGATTGGGAACCCTTCGCGAGAATGTCCTATGTTTCAGCGGGATTTCCAAAATGTTGAAAGGAACTCGAAACCTGTCAACCTTGGTTTTGAGAATCTCTCCCGGAGTTTGAGAGATTTGGACGTGAAAGGGTACCAGTCTTGTCGGGGATTGGGAACCCTTCGCGAGAATGTCCAAAGTTTCAGCGATATTTCCAAAATGTTGAAAGGAACTCGAAACATGTCAACCTTGGTTTTGAGAATCTCTCCCGGAGTTTGAGAGATTTGGACGTGAAAGGGTACCAGTCTTGTCGGGGATTGGGAACCCTTCGCGAGAATGTCCAAAGTTTCAGCGGGATTTCCAAAATGTTGAAAGGAACTCGAAACTTGTCAACCTTGGTTTTGAGAATCTCTCCCGGAGTTGGAGAGATTTGGACGTGAAAGGGTACCAGTCTTGTCGGGGATTGGGAACCCTTCGCGAGAATGTCCAAAGTTTCAGCGGGATTTCCAAAATGTTGAAAGGAACTCGAAACATGTCAACCTTGGTTTTGAGAATCTCTCCCGGAGTTTGAGAGATTTGGACGTGAAAGGGTACCAGTCTTGTCGGGGATTGGGAACCCTTCGCGAGAATGTCCAAAGTTTCAGCGGGATTTCCAAAATGTTGAAAGGAACTCGAAACATGTCAACCTTGGTTTTGAGAATCTCTCCCGGAGTTTGAGAGATTTCGACGTGAAAGGGTACCAGTCTTGTCGGGGATTGGGAACCCTTCGCCAGAATGTCCAAAGTTTCAGCGGGATTTCCAAAATGTTGAAAGGAACTCGAAACATGTCAACCTTGGTTTTGAGAATCTCTCCCGGACTTTGAGAGATTTGGACGTGAAAGGGTACCAGTCTTGTCGGGGATTGAGAACCCTTCGCCAGAATGTCCAAAGTTTCAGCGGGATTTCCAAAATGTTGAAAGGAACTCGAAACATGCCAACCTTGGTTTTGAGAATCTCTCCCGGAGTTTGAGAGATTTGGACGTGAAAGGGTAGCAGTCTTGTGTGGGATTGGGAACCCTTCGCGAGAATGTCCAAAGTTTCAGCGGGATTTCCAAAATGTTGAGAGGAACTCGAAACATGTCAACCTTGGTTTTGAGAATCTCTCCCGGAGTTTGAGAGATTTGGACGTGAAAGGGTACCAGTCTTGTCGGGGATTGGGAACCCTTCGCCAGAATGTCCAAAGTTTCAGCGGGATTTCCAAAATGTTGAAAGGAACTCGAAACATGTCAACCTTGGTTTTGAGAATCTCTCCCGGACTTTGAGAGATTTGGACGTGCAAGGGTACCAGTCTTGTCGGGGATTGGGAACCCTTCGCGAGAATGTCCAAAGTTTCAGCGGGATTTCCAAAATGTTGAAAGGAACTCGAAACATGTCAACCTTGGTTTGAGAATCTCTCCCGGAGTTTGAGAGATTTGGACGTGAAAGGGTACCAGTCTTGTCGGGGATTGGGAACCCTTCGCGAGAATGTCCAAAGTTTCAGCGGGATTTCCAAAATGTTGAGAGGAACTCGAAACATGTCAACCTTGGTTTTGAGAATCTCTCCCGGAGTTTGAGAGATTTGGACGTGAAAGGGTACCAGTCTTGTCAGGGATTGGGAACCCTTCGCGAGAATGTCCAAAGTTTCAGCGGGATTTCCAAAATGTTGAAAGGAACTCGAAACATGTCAACCTTGGTTTTGAGAATCTCTCCCGGAGTTTGAGAGATTTGGACGTGAAAGGGTACCAATCTTGTCGGGGATTGGGAACCCTTCGCGAGAATGTCCAAAGTTTCAGCGGGATTTCCAAAATGTTGAAAGGAACTCGAAACCTGCCACCCTTGGTTTTGAGAATCTCTCCCGGAGTTTGAGAGATTTGGACGTGAAAGGGTACCAGTCTTGTCGGGGATTGGGAACCCTTCGCGAGAATGTCCAAAGTTTCAGCGGGATTTCCAAAATGTTGAAAGGAACTCGAAACATGTCAACCTTGGTTTTGAGAATCTCTCCCGGAGTTTGAGAGATTTGGACGTGAAAGGGTACCAGTCTTGTCGGGGATTGGGAACCCTTCGCCAGAATGTCCAAAGTTTCAGCGGGATTTCCAAAATGTTGAAAGGAACTCGAAACATGTCAACCTTGGTTTTGAGAATCTCTCCCGGAGTTTGAGAGATTTGGACGTGAAAGGGTACCAGTCTTGTCGGGGATTGGGAACCCTTCGCGAGAATGTCCAAAGTTTCAGCGGGATTTCCAAAATGTTGAGAGGAACTCGAAACATGTCAACCTTGGTTTTGAGAATCTCTCCCGGAGTTTGAGAGATTTGGACGTGAAAGGGTACCTGTCTTGTCGGGGATTGGGAACCCTTCGCGAGAATGTCCAAAGTTTCAGCGGGATTTCCAAAATGTTGAAAGGAACTCGAAACATGTCAACCTTGGTTTTGAGAATCTCTCCCGGAGTTTGAGAGATTTGGACGTGAAAGGGTACCAGTCTTGTCGGGGATTGGGAACCCTTCGCGAGAATGTCCAAAGTTTCAGCGGGATTTCCAAAATGTTGAAAGGAACTCGAAACATGTCAACCTTGGTTTTGAGAATCTCTCCCGGAGTTTGAGAGATTTGGACGTGAAAGGGTACCAATCTTGTCGGGGATTGGGAACCCTTCGCCAGAATGTCCAAAGTTTCAGCGGGATTTCCAAAATGTTGAAAGGAACTCGAAACATGTCAACCTTGGTTTTGAGAATCTCTCCCGGACTTTGAGAGATTTGGACGTGAAAGGGTACCAGTCTTGTCGGGGATTGGGAACCCTTCGCGAGAATGTCCAAAGTTTCAGCGGGATTTCCAAAATGTTGAAAGGAACTCGAAACATGTCAACCTTGGTTTTGAGAATCTCTCCCGGACTTTGAGAGATTTGGACGTGAAAGGGTACCAATCTTGTCGGGGATTGGGAACCCTTCGCGAGAATGTCCAAAGTTTCAGCGGGATTTCCAAAATGTTGAAAGGAACTCGAAACATGTCAACCTTGGTTTTGAGAATCTCTCCCGGACTTTGAGAGATTTGGACGTGAAAGGGTACCAGTCTTGTTGGGGATTGGGAACCCTTCGCGAGAATGTCCAAAGTTTCAGCGGGATTTCCAAAATGTTGAAAGGAACTCGAAACATGTCAACCTTGGTTTTGAGAATCTCTCCCGGAGTTTGAGAGATTTGGACGTGAAAGGGTACCAGTCTTGTTGGGGATCGGGAACCCTTCGCGAGAATGTCCAAAGTTTCAGCGGGATTTCCAAAATGTTGAGAGGAACTCGAAACATGTCAACCTTGGTTTTGAGAATCTCTCCCGGAGTTTGAGAGATTTGGACGTGAAAGGGTACCAGTCTTGTCGGGGATTGGGAACCCTTCGCCAGAATGTCCAAAGTTTCAGCGGGATTTCCAAAATGTTGAAAGGAACTCGAAACATGTCAACCTTGGTTTTGAGAATCTCTCCCGGAGTTTGAGAGATTTGGACGTGAAAGGGTACCAGTCTTGTCGGGGATTGGGAACCCTTCGCGAGAATGTCCAAAGTTTCAGCGGGATTTCCAAAATGTTGAGAGGAACTCGAAACATGTCAACCTTGGTTTTGAGAATCTCTCCCGGAGTTTGAGAGATTTGGACGTGAAAGGGTACCAGTCTTGTCGGGGATTGGGAACCCTTCGCCAGAATGTCCAAAGTTTCAGCGGGATTTCCAAAATGTTGAGAGGAACTCGAAACATGTCAACCTTGGTTTTGAGAATCTCTCCCGGAGTTTGAGAGATTTGGACGTGCAAGGGTACCAGTCTTGTCGGGGATTGGGAACCCTTCGCGAGAATGTCCAAAGTTTCAGCGGGATTTCCAAAATGTTGAAAGGAACTCGAAACATGTCAACCTTGGTTTTGAGAATCTCTCCCGGAGTTTGAGAGATTTGGACGTGAAAGGGTACCAGTCTTGTCGGGGATTGGGAACGCTTCGCCAGAATGTCCAAAGTTTCAGCGGGATTTCCAAAATGTTGAAAGGAACTCGAAACATGTCAACCTTGGTTTTGAGAATCTCTCCCGGACTTTGAGAGATTTGGACGTGAAAGGGTACCAGTCTTGTCGGGGATTGGGAACCCTTCGCGAGAATGTCCAAAGTTTCAGCAGGATTTCCAAAATGTTGAAAGGAACTCAAAACATGTCAACCTTGGTTTTGAGAATCTCTCCCGGAGTTTGAGAGATTTGGACGTGAAAGGGTACCAGTCTTGTCGGGGATTGGGAACCCTTCGCCAGAATGTCCAAAGTTTCAGCGGGATTTCCAAAATGTTGAAAGGAACTCGAAACATGTCAACCTTGGTTTTGAGAATCTCTCCCGGAGTTTGAGAGATTTGGACGTGAAAGGGTACCAGTCTTGTCAGGGATTGGGAACCCTTCGCGAGAATGTCCAAAGTTTCAGCGGGATTTCCAAAATGTTGAAAGGAACTCGAAACATGTCAACCTTGGTTTTGAGAATCTCTCCCGGAGTTTGAGAGATTTGGACGTGAAAGGGTACCAGTCTTGTCGGGGATTGGGAACCCTTCGCGAGAATGTCCAAAGTTTCAGCGGGATTTCCAAAATGTTGAGAGGAACTCGAAACATGTCAACCTTGGTTTTGAGAATCTCTCCCGGAGTTTGAGAGATTTGGACGTGAAAGGGTACCAGTCTTGTCGGGGATTGGGAACCCTTCGCGAGAATGTCCAAAGTTTCAGCGGGATTTCCAAAATGTTGAGAGGAACTCGAAACATGTCAACCTTGGTTTTGAGAATCTCTCCCGGAGTTTGAGAGATTTGGACGTGAAAGGGTACCAGTCTTGTCGGGGATTGGGAACCCTTCGCGAGAATGTCCAAAGTTTCAGCGGGATTTCCAGAATGTTGAGAGGAACTCGAAACATGTCAACCTTGGTTTTGAGAATCTCTCCCGGAGTTTGAGAGATTTGGACGTGCAAGGGTACCAGTCTTGTCGGGGATTGGGAACCCTTCGCCAGAATGTCCAAAGTTTCAGCGGGATTTCCAAAATGTTGAAAGGAACTCGAAACATGTCAACCTTGGTTTTGAGAATCTCTCCCGGAGTTTGAGAGATTTGGACGTGCAAGGGTACCAGTCTTGTCGGGGATTGGGAACCCTTCACCAGAATGTCCAAAGTTTCAGCGGGATTTCCAAAATGTTGAAAGGAACTCGAAACATGTCAACCTTGGTTTTGAGAATCTCTCCTGGAGTTTGAGAGATTTGGACGTGAAAGGGTACCAGTCTTGTCGGGGATTGGGAACCCTTCGCGAGAATGTCCAAAGTTTCAGCGGGATTTCCAAAATGTTGAAAGGAACTCGAAACATGTCAACCTTGGTTTTGAGAATCTCTCCCGGAGTTTGAGAGATTTGGACGTGAAAGGGTACCAGTCTTGTCGGGGATTGGGAACCCTTCGCGAGAATGTCCAAAGTTTCAGCGGGATTTCCAAAATGTTGAGAGGAACTCGAAACATGTCAACCTTGGTTTTGAGAATCTCTCCCGGAGTTTGAGAGATTTGGACGTGAAAGGGTACCAGTCTTGTCGGGGATTGGGAACCCTTCGCGAGAATGTCCAAAGTTTCAGCGGGATTTCCAAAATGTTGAGAGGAACTCGAAACATGTCAACCTTGGTTTTGAGAATCTCTCCCGGAGTTTGAGAGATTTGGACGTGAAAGGGTACCAGTCTTGTTGGGGATTGGGAACCCTTCGCCAGAATGTCCAAAGTTTCAGCGGGATTTCCAAAATGTTGAAAGGAACTCGAAACATGTCAACCTTGGTTTTGAGAATCTCTCCCGGACTTTGAGAGATTTGGACGTGAAAGGGTACCAGTCTTGTCGGGGATTGGGAACCCTTCGCGAGAATGTCCAAAGTTTCAGCGGGATTTCCAAAATGTTGAAAGGAACTCGAAACATGTCAACCTTGGTTTTGAGAATCTCTCCCGGAGTTTGAGAGATTTGGACGTGAAAGGGTACCAGTCTTGTCGGGGATTGGGAACCCTTCGCCAGAATGTCCAAAGTTTCAGCGGGATTTCCAAAATGTTGAGAGGAACTCGAAACATGTCAACCTTGGTTTTGAGAATCTCTCCCGGAGTTTGAGAGATTTGGACGTGAAAGGGTACCAGTCTTGTTGGGGATTGGGAACCCTTCGCCAGAATGTCCAAAGTTTCAGCGGGATTTCCAAAATGTTGAAAGGAACTCGAAACATGTCAACCTTGGTTTTGAGAATCTCTCCCGGACTTTGAGAGATTTGGACGTGAAAGGGTACCAGTCTTGTCGGGGATTGGGAACCCTTCGCGAGAATGTCCAAAGTTTCAGCGGGATTTCCAAAATGTTGAAAGGAACTCGAAACATGTCAACCTTGGTTTTGAGAATCTCTCCCGGAGTTTGAGAGATTTGGACGTGAAAGGGTACCAGTCTTGTCGGGGATTGGGAACCCTTCGCCAGAATGTCCAAAGTTTCAGCGGGATTTCCAAAATGTTGAGAGGAACTCGAAACATGTCAACCTTGGTTTTGAGAATCTCTCCCGGAGTTTGAGAGATTTGGACGTGAAAGGGTACCAGTCTTGTCAGGGATTGGGAACCCTTCGCGAGAATGTCCAAAGTTTCAGCGGGATTTCCAAAATGTTGAAAGGAACTCGAAACATGTCAACCTTGGTTTTGAGAATCTCTCCCGGAGTTTGAGAGATTTGGACGTGAAAGGGTACCAGTCTTGTCGGGGATTGGGAACCCTTCGCGAGAATGTCCAAAGTTTCAGCGGGATTTCCAAAATGTTGAGAGGAACTCGAAACATGTCAACCTTGGTTTTGAGAATCTCTCCCGGAGTTTGAGAGATTTGGACGTGAAAGGGTACCAGTCTTGTCGGGGATTGGGAACCCTTCGCGAGAATGTCCAAAGTTTCAGCGGGATTTCCAAAATGTTGAGAGGAACTCGAAACATGTCAACCTTGGTTTTGAGAATCTCTCCCGGAGTTTGAGAGATTTGGACGTGAAAGGGTACCAGTCTTGTCGGGGATTGGGAACCCTTCGCGAGAATGTCCAAAGTTTCAGCGGGATTTCCAAAATGTTGAGAGGAACTCGAAACATGTCAACCTTGGTTTTGAGAATCTCTCCCGGAGTTTGAGAGATTTGGACGTGAAAGGGTACCAGTCTTGTCGGGGATTGGGAACCCTTCGCCAGAATGTCCAAAGTTTCAGCGGGATTTCCAAAATGTTGAAAGGAACTCGAAACATGTCAACCTTGGTTTTGAGAATCTCTCCCGGAGTTTGAGAGATTTGGACGTGAAAGGGTACCAGTCTTGTCGGGGATTGGGAACCCTTCACGAGAATGTCCAAAGTTTCAGCTGGATTTCCAAAATGTTGAAAGGAACTCGAAACCTGCCACCCTTGGTTTTGAGAATCTCTCCCGGAGTTTGAGAGATTTGGACGTGAAAGGGTACCAGTCTTGTCGGGGATTGGGAACCCTTCGCGAGAATGTCCAAAGTTTCAGCAGGATTTCCAAAATGTTGAAAGGAACTCGAAACATGTCAACCTTGGTTTTGAGAATCTCTCCCGGAGTTTGAGAGATTTGGACGTGAAAGGGTACCAGTCTTGTCGGGGATTGGGAACCCTTCGCGAGAATTTCCAAAGTTTCAGCAGGATTTCCAAAATGTTGAAAGGAACTCGAAACATGTCAACCTTGGTTTTGAGAATCTCTCCCGGAGTTTGAGAGATTTGGACGTGAAAGGGTACCAGTCTTGTCGGGGATTGGGAACCCTTCGCGAGAATGTCCAAAGTTTCAGTGGGATTTCCAAAATGTTGAGAGGAACTCGAAACATGTCAACCTTGGTTTTGAGAATCTCTCCTGGAGTTTGAGAGATTTGGACGTGAAAGGGTACCAGTCTTGTCGGGGATTGGGAACCCTTCGCGAGAATGTCCAAAGTTTCAGCGGGATTTCCAAAATGTTGAGAGGAACTCGAAACATGTCAACCTTGGTTTTGAGAATCTCTCCCGGACTTTGAGAGATTTGGACGTGAAAAGGTACCAGTCTTGTCGGGGATTGGGAACCCTTCGCCAGAATGTCCAAAGTTTCAGCGGGATTTCCAAAATGTTGAAAGGAACTCGAAACATGTCAAGCTTGGTTTTGAGAATCTCTCCTGGAGTTTGAGAGATTTGGACGTGAAAGGGTACCAATCTTGTCGGGGATTGGGAACCCTTCGCCAGAATGTCCAAAGTTTCAGCGGGATTTCCAAAATGTTGAAAGGAACTCGAAACATGTCAACCTTGGTTTTGAGAATCTCTCCCGGAGTTTGAGAGATTTGGACGTGCAAGGGTACCAGTCTTGTCGGGGATTGGGAACCCTTCGCCAGAATGTCCAAAGTTTCAGCGGGATTTCCAAAATGTTGAAAGGAACTCGAAACATGTCAACCTTGGTTTTGAGAATCTCTCCCGGAGTTTGAGAGATTTGGACGTGAAAGGGTACCAATCTTGTCGGGGATTGGGAACCCTTCGCGAGAATGTCCAAAGTTTCAGCGGGATTTCCAAAATGTTGAAAGGAACTCGAAACATGTCAACGTTGGTTTTGAGAATCTCTCCCGGACTTTGAGAGATTTGGACGTGAAAGGGTACCAGTCTTGTCGGGGATTGGGAACCCTTCGCGAGAATGTCCAAAGTTTCAGCGGGATTTCCAAAATGTTGAAAGGAACTCGAAACATGTCAACCTTGGTTTTGAGAATCTCTCCCGGAGTTGGAGAGATTTGGACGTGAAAGGGTACCAGTCTTGTCGGGGATTGGGAACCCTTTGCGAGAATGTCCAAAGTTTCAGCGGGATTTCCAAGATGTTGAAAGGAACTCGAAACATGTCAACCTTGGTTTTGAGAATCTCTCCCGGAGTTTGAGAGATTTGGACGTGAAAGGGTACCAGTCTTGTCGGGGATTGGGAACCCTTCGCGAGAATGTCCAACGTTTCAGCGGGATTTCCAGAATGTTGAAAGGAACTCGAAACATGTCAACCTTGGTTTTGAGAATCTCTCCCAAAGTTTGAGAGATTTGGATGTGAAAGGGTACCAATCTTTTCGCGGATTGGGAACCCTCCGCGAGAATGTCCAAAGTTTCAGCGGGATTTCCAAAATGTTGAAAGGAACTCGAAACATGTCAACCTTGGTTTTGAGAATCTCTCCCGAGTTTGAGAGATTTGGACGTGAAAGGGTACCAGTCTTGTCGGGGATTGGGAACCCTTCGCCAGAATGTCCAAAGTTTCAGCGGGATTTCCAAAATGTTGAAAGAACTCGAAACATGTCAACCTTGGCTTTGAGAATCTCTCCCGGAGTTTGAGAGATTTGGACGTGAAAGGGTACCAGTCTTGTCGGGGATTGGGAACCCTTCGCCAGAATGTCCAAAGTTTCAGCGGGATTTCCAAAATGTTGAAAGGAACTCGAAACATGTCAACCTTGGTTTTGAGAATCTCTCCCGGACTTTGAGAGATTTGGATGTGAAAGGGTACCAGTCTTGTCGGGGATTGGGAACCCTTCGCGAGAATGTCCAATGTTTCAGCAGGATTTCCAAAATGTTGAGAGGAACTCGAAACATGTCAACCTTGGTTTTGAGAATCTCTCCCAGAGTTTGAGAGATTTGGACGTGAAAGGGTACCAGTCTTGTCGGGGATTGGGAACCCTTCGCGAGAATGTCCAAAGTTTCAGCGGGATTTCCAAAATGTTGAAAGGAACTCGAAACATGTCAACCTTGGTTTTGAGAATCTCTCCCGGAGTTTGAGAGATTTGGACGTGAAAGGGTACCAGTCCTGTCGGGGATTGGGAACCCTTCGCAAGAATGTCCAAAGTTTCAGCGGGATTTCCAAAATGTTGAGAGGAACTCAAAACATGTCAACCTTGGTTTTGAGAATCTCTCCCGGAGTTTGAGAGATTTGGACGTGAAAGGGTACCAGTCTTGTCGGGGATTGGGAACCCTTCGCGAGAATGTCCAAAGTTTCAGCGGGATTTCCAAAATGTTGAGAGGAACTCAAAACATGTCAACCTTGGTTTTGAGAATCTCTCCCGGAGTTTGAGAGATTTGGACGTGAAAGGGTACCAGTCTTGTCGGGGATTGGGAACCCTTCGCGAGAATGTCCAAAGTTTCAGCGGGATTTCCAAAATGTTGAGAGGAACTCGAAACATGTCAACCTTGGTTTTGAGAATCTCTCCCGGAGTTTGAGAGATTTGGACGTGCAAGGGTACCAGTCTTGTCGGGGATTGGGAACCCTTCGCCAGAATGTCCAAAGTTTCAGCGGGATTTCCAAAATGTTGAAAGGAACTCGAAACATGTCAACCTTGGTTTTGAGAATCTCTCCCGGAGTTTGAGAGATTTGGACGTGAAAGGGTACCAATCTTGTCGGGGATTGGGAACCCTTCGCCAGAATGTCCAAAGTTTCAGCGGGATTTCCAAAATGTTGAAAGGAACTCGAAACATGTCAACCTTGGTTTTGAGAATCTCTCCCGGAGTTTGAGAGATTTGGACGTGAAAGGGTACCAGTCTTGTCGGGGATTGGGAACCCTTCGCCAGAATGTCCAAAGTTTCAGCGGGATTTCCAAAATGTTGAAAGGAACTCGAAACATGTCAACCTTGGTTTTGAGAATCTCTCCCGGAGTTTGAGAGATTTGGACGTGAAAGGGTACCAATCTTGTCGGGGATTGGGAACCCTTCGCGAGAATGTCCAAAGTTTCAGCGGGATTTCCAAACTGTTGAAAGGAACTCGAAACATGTCAGCGTTGGTTTTGAGAATCTCTCCCGGACTTTGAGAGATTTGGACGTGAAAGGGTACCAGTCTTGTCGGGGATTGGGAACCCTTCGCGAGAATGTCCAAAGTTTCAGCGGGATTTCCAAAATGTTGAAAGGAACTCGAAACATGTCAACCTTGGTTTTGAGAATCTCTCCCGGAGTTGGAGAGATTTGGACGTGAAAGGGTACCAGTCTTGTCGGGGATTGGGAACCCTTCGCGAGAATGTCCAAAGTTTCAGCGGGATTTCCAAAATGTTGAAAGGAACTCGAAACATGTCAACCTTGGTTTTGAGAATCTCTCCCGGAGTTTGAGAGATTTGGACGTGAAAGGGTACCAGTCCTGTCGGGGATTGGGAACCCTTCGCGAGAATGTCCAAAGTTTCAGCGGGATTTCCAAAATGTTGAGAGGAACTCGAAACATGTCAACCTTGGTTTTGAGAATCTCTCCCGGAGTTTGAGAGATTTGGACGTGAAAGGGTACCAGTCTTGTCGGGGATTGGGAACCCTTCGCGAGAATGTCCAAAGTTTCAGCGGGATTTCCAAAATGTTGAGAGGAACTCGAAACATGTCAACCTTGGTTTTGAGAATCTCTCCCGGAGTTTGAGAGATTTGGACGTGAAAGGGTACCAGTCTTGTCGGGGATTGGGAACCCTTCGCGAGAATGTCCAAAGTTTCAGCGGGATTTCCAAAATGTTGAGAGGAACTCGAAACATGTCAACCTTGGTTTTGAGAATCTCTCCCGGAGTTTGAGAGATTTGGACGTGCAAGGGTACCAGTCTTGTCGGGGATTGGGAACCCTTCGCCAGAATGTCCAAAGTTTCAGCGGGATTTCCAAAATGTTGAAAGGAACTCGAAACATGTCAACCTTGGTTTTGAGAATCTCTCCCGGAGTTTGAGAGATTTGGACGTGAAAGGGTACCAATCTTGTCGGGGATTGGGAACCCTTCGCCAGAATGTCCAAAGTTTCAGCGGGATTTCCAAAATGTTGAAAGGAACTCGAAACATGTCAACCTTGGTTTTGAGAATCTCTCCCGGACTTTGAGAGATTTGGACGTGAAAGGGTACCAGTCTTGTCGGGGATTGGGAACCCTTCGCCAGAATGTCCAAAGTTTCAGCGGGATTTCCAAAATGTTGAAAGGAACTCGAAACATGTCAACCTTGGTTTTGAGAATCTCTCCCGGAGTTTGAGAGATTTGGACGTGAAAGGGTACCAATCTTGTCGGGGATTGGGAACCCTTCGCGAGAATGTCCAAAGTTTCAGCGGGATTTCCAAAATGTTGAAAGGAACTCGAAACATGTCAACGTTGGTTTTGAGAATCTCTCCCGGAGTTTGAGAGATTTGGACGTGAAAGGGTACCAGTCTTGTCGGGGATTGGGAACCCTTCGCGAGAATGTCCAAAGTTTCAGCGGGATTTCCAAAATGTTGAAAGGAACTCGAAACATGTCAACCTTGGTTTTGAGAATCTCTCCCGGAGTTGGAGAGATTTGGACGTGAAAGGGTACCAGTCTTGTTGGGGATCGGGAACCCTTCGCGAGAATGTCCAAAGTTTCAGCGGGATTTCCAAAATGTTGAGAGGAACTCGAAACATGTCAACCTTGGTTTTGAGAATCTCTCCCGGAGTTTGAGAGATTTGGACGTGAAAGGGTACCAGTCTTGTCAGGGATTGGGAACCCTTCGCGAGAATGTCCAAAGTTTCAGCGGGATTTCCAAAATGTTGAAAGGAACTCGAAACATGTCAACCTTGGTTTTGAGAATCTCTCCCGGAGTTTGAGAGATTTGGACGTGAAAGGGTACCAGTCTTGTCGGGGATTGGGAACCCTTCGCGAGAATGTCCAAAGTTTCAGCGGGATTTCCAAAATGTTGAAAGGAACTCGAAACATGTCAACCTTGGTTTTGAGAATCTCTCCCGGAGTTTGAGAGATTTGGACGTGAAAGGGTACCAGTCTTGTCGGGGATTGGGAACCCTTCGCGAGAATGTCCAAAGTTTCAGCGGGATTTCCAAAATGTTGAAAGGAACTCAAAACATGTCAACCTTGGTTTTGAGAATCTCTCCCGGAGTTTGAGAGATTTGGACGTGAAAGGGTACCAGTCTTGTCGGGGATTGGGAACCCTTCGCGAGAATGTCCAAAGTTTCAGCGGGATTTCCAAGATGTTGAAAGGAACTCGAAACATGTCAACCTTGGTTTTGAGAATCTCTCCCGGAGTTTGAGAGATTTGGACGTGAAAGGGTACCAGTCTTGTCGGGGATTGGGAACCCTTCGCGAGAATGTCCAACGTTTCAGCGGGATTTCCAGAATGTTGAAAGGAACTCGAAACATGTCAACCTTGGTTTTGAGAATCTCTCCCAAAGTTTGAGAGATTTGGATGTGAAAGGGTACCATCTTTTCGCGGATTGGGAACCCTCCGCGAGAATGTCCAAAGTTTCAGCGGGATTTCCAAAATGTTGAAAGGAACTCGAAACATGTCAACCTTGGTTTTGAGAATCTCTCCCGAGTTTGAGAGATTTGGACGTGAAAGGGTACCAGTCTTGTCGGGGATTGGGAACCCTTCGCCAGAATGTCCAAAGTTTCAGCGGGAGTTCCAAAATGTTGAAAGGAACTCGAAACATGTCAACCTTGGTTTTGAGAATCTCTCCCGGAGTTTGAGAGATTTGGACGTGAAAGGGTACCAATCTTGTCGGGGATTGGGAACCCTTCGCGAGAATGTCCAAAGTTTCAGCGGGATTTCCAAAATGTTGAAAGGAACTCGAAACATGTCAACCTTGGTTTTGAGAATCTCTCCCGGAGTTTGAGAGATTTGGACGTGAAAGGGTACCAGTCTTGTCGGGGATTGGGAACCCTTCGCGAGAATGTCCAAAGTTTCAGCGGGATTTCCAAAATGTTGAAAGGAACTCGAAACATGTCAACCTTGGTTTTGAGAATCTCTCCCGGAGTTTGAGAGATTTGGACGTGCAAGGGTACCAGTCTTGTCGGGGATTGGGAACCCTTCGCGAGAATGTCCAAAGTTTCAGCGGGATTTCCAAGATGTTGAAAGGAACTCGAAACATGTCAACCTTGGTTTTGAGAATCTCTCCCGGAGTTTGAGAGATTTGGACGTGAAAGGGTACCAGTCTTGTCGGGGATTGGGAACCCTTCGCGAGAATGTCCAAAGTTTCAGCGGGATTTCCAAAATGTTGAAAGGAACTTGAAACATGTCAACCTTGG
The DNA here is from genome assembly GCF_964273445.1 of Streptopelia decaocto. Lineage (NCBI taxonomy): Eukaryota > Metazoa > Chordata > Aves > Columbiformes > Columbidae > Streptopelia > Streptopelia decaocto. The sequence continues at coordinate 291,350 of NW_028115428.1, read as the reverse complement.
TTTTGAGAATCTCTCCCGGAGTTTGAGAGATTTGGACGTGAAAGGGTACCAGTCTTGTCGGGGATTGGGAACCCTTCGCGAGAATGTCCAAAGTTTCAGCGGGATTTCCAAAATGTTGAAAGGAACTCGAAACATGTCAACCTTGGTTTTGAGAATCTCTCCCGGAGTTTGAGAGATTTGGACGTGAAAGGGTACCAGTCTTGTCGGGGATTGGGAACCCTTCGCGAGAATGTCCAAAGTTTCAGCGGGATTTCCAAAATGTTGAAAGGAACTCGAAACATGTCAACCTTGGTTTTGAGAATCTCTCCCGGAGTTTGAGAGATTTGGACATGAAAGGGTACCAGTCTTGTCGGGGATTGGGAACCCTTCGCGAGAATGTCCAAAGTTTCAGCGGGATTTCCAAGATGTTGAAAGGAACTCGAAACATGTCAACCTTGGTTTTGAGAATCTCTCCCGGAGTTTGAGAGATTTGGACGTGAAAGGGTACCAGTCTTGTCGGGGATTGGGAACCCTTCGCAAGAATGTCCAAAGTTTCAGCGGGATTTCCAGAATGTTGAAAGGAACTCGAAACATGTCAACCTTGGTTTTGAGAATCTCTCCCGGAGTTTGAGAGATTTGGACGTGAAAGGGTACCAGTCTTGTCGGGGATTGGGAACCCTTCGCGAGAATGTCCAAAGTTTCAGCGGGATTTCCAAAATGTTGAAAGGAACTCGAAACATGTCAACCTTGGTTTTGAGAATCTCTCCCGGAGTTTGAGAGATTTGGACGTGAAAGGGTACCAATCTTGTCGGGGATTGGGAACCCTTCGCGAGAATGTCCAAAGTTTCAGCTGGATTTGCAAAATGTTGAGAGGAACTCGAAACATGTCAACCTTGGTTTTGAGAATCTCTCCCGGAGTTTGAGAGATTTGGACGTGAAAGTGTACCAGTCTTGTCGGGGATTGGGAACCCTTCGCGAGAATGTCCAAAGTTTCAGCGGGATTTCCAAAACGTTGAAAGGAACTCGAAACATGTCAACCTTGGTTTTGAGAATCTCTCCCGGAGTTTGAGAGATTTGGACGTGAAAGGGAACCAGTCTTGTCGGGGATTGGGAACCCTTCGCGAGAATGTCCAAAGTTTCAGCGGGATTTCCATGATTTTGAAAGGAACTCGAAACATGTCAACCTTGGTTTTGAGAATCTCTCCCGGAGTTTGAGAGATTTGGACGTGAAGGGGTACCAGTCTTGTCGGGGATTGGGAACCCTTCGCCAGAATGTCCAAAGTTTCAGCGGGATTTCCAAAATGTTGAAAGGAACTTGAAACATGTCAACCTTGGTTTTGAGAATCTCTCCCGGAGTTTGAGAGATTTGGACGTGAAAGGGTACCAATCTTGTCGGGGATTGGGAACCCTTCATGAGAATGTCCAAAGTTTCAGCGGGATTTCCAAAATGTTGAAAGGAACTCGAAACATGTCAACCTTGGTTTTGAGAATCTCTCCCGGAGTTTGAGAGATTTGGACGTGAAAGGGTACCAGTCTTGTCGGGGATTGGGAACCCTTCGCGAGAATGTCCAGAGTTTCAGCGGGATTTCCAAGATGTTGAAAGGAACTCGAAACATGTCAACCTTGGTTTTGAGAATCTCTCCCGGAGTTTGAGAGATTTGGACGTGAAAGGGTACCAGTCTTGTCGGGGATTGGGAACCCTTCGCCAGAATGTCCAAAGTTTCAGCGGGATTTCCAAAATGTTGAAAGGAACTCGAAACATGTCAACCTTGGTTTTGAGAATCTCTCCCGGAGTTTGAGAGATTTGGACGTGAAAGGGTACCAGTCTTGTTGGGGATTGGGAACCCTTCGCGAGAATGTCCAAAGTTTCAGCGGGATTTCCAAAATGTTGAAAGGAACTCGAAACATGTCAACCTTGGTTTTGAGAATCTCTCCCGGAGTTTGAGAGATATGGACGTGAAAGGGTACCAGTCTTGTCGGGGATTGGGAACCCTTCGCGAGAATGTCCAAAGTTTCAGCGGGATTTCCAAAATGTTGAAAGGAACTCGAAACATATCAACCTTGGTTTTGAGAATCTCTCCCGGAGTTTGAGAGATTTGGATGTGAAAGGGTACCAATCTTGTCGGGGATTGGGAACCCTTCGCGAGAATGTCCAAAGTTTCAGCGGGATTTCCAAAATGTTGAAAGGAACTCGAAACATGTCAACCTTGGTTTTGAGAATCTCTCCCGGAGTTTGAGAGATTTGGACGTGAAAGGATACCAGTCTTGTCGGGGATTGGGAACCCTTCATCAGAATGTCCAAAGTTTCAGCGGGAGTTCCAAAATGTTGAAAGGAACTTGAAACATGTCAACCTTGGTTTTGAGAATCTCTCCCGGAGTTTGAGAGATTTGGACGTGAAAGGGTACCAATCTTGTCGGGGATTGGGAACCCTTCGCGAGAATGTCCAAAGTTTCAGCTGGATTTGCAAAATGTTGAAAGGAACTCGAAACATGTCAACCTTGGTTTTGAGAATCTCTCCCGGAGTTTGAGAGATTTGGACGTGAAAGGGTACCAGTCTTGTCGGGGATTGGGAACCCTTCGCGAGAATGTCCAAAGTTTCAGCGGGATTTCCAAAATGTTGAGAGGAACTCGAAACATGTCAACCTTGGTTTTGAGAATCTCTCCCGGAGTTTGAGAGATTTGGACGTGAAAGGGTACCAGTCTTGTCGGGGATTGGGAACCCTTCGTGAGAATGTCCAAAGTTTCAGCGGGATTTCCAAGATGTTGAAAGGAACTCGAAACATGTCAACCTTGGTTTTGAGAATCTCTCCCGGAGTTTGAGAGATTTGGACATGAAAGGGTACCAGTCTTGTCGGGGATTGGGAACCCTTCGCGAGAATGTCCAAAGTTTCAGCGGGATTTCCAAAATGTTGAAAGGAACTCGAAACATGTCAACCTTGGTTTTGAGAATCTCTCCCGGAGTTTGAGAGATTTGGACGTGAAAGGGTACCAGTCTTGTCGGGGATTGGGAACCCTTCGCGAGAATGTCCAAAGTTTCAGCGGGATTTCCAAAATGTTGAGAGGAACTCGAAACATGTCAACCTTGGTTTTGAGAATCTCTCCCGGAGTTTGAGAGATTTGGACGTGCAAGGGTACCAGTCTTGTCGGGGATTGGGAACCCTTCGCCAGAATGTCCAAAGTTTCAGCGGGATTTCCAAAATGTTGAAAGGAACTCGAAACATGTCAACCTTGGTTTTGAGAATCTCTCCCGGAGTTTGAGAGATTTGGACGTGAAAGGGTACCAATCTTGTCGGGGATTGGGAACCCTTCGCCAGAATGTCCAAAGTTTCAGCGGGATTTCCAAAATGTTGAAAGGAACTCGAAACATGTCAACCTTGGTTTTGAGAATCTCTCCCGGACTTTGAGAGATTTGGACGTGAAAGGGTACCAGTCTTGTCGGGGATTGGGAACCCTTCGCCAGAATGTCCAAAGTTTCAGCGGGATTTCCAAAATGTTGAAAGGAACTCGAAACATGTCAACCTTGGTTTTGAGAATCTCTCCCGGAGTTTGAGAGATTTGGACGTGAAAGGGTACCAATCTTGTCGGGGATTGGGAACCCTTCGCGAGAATGTCCAAAGTTTCAGCGGGATTTCCAAAATGTTGAAAGGAACTCGAAACATGTCAGCGTTGGTTTTGAGAATCTCTCCCGGACTTTGAGAGATTTGGACGTGAAAGGGTACCAGTCTTGTCGGGGATTGGGAACCCTTCGCGAGAATGTCCAAAGTTTCAGCGGGATTTCCAAAATGTTGAAAGGAACTCGAAACATGTCAACCTTGGTTTTGAGAATCTCTCCCGGAGTTGGAGAGATTTGGACGTGAAAGGGTACCAGTCTTGTCGGGGATTGGGAACCCTTCGCGAGAATGTCCAAAGTTTCAGCGGGATTTCCAAAATGTTGAAAGGAACTCGAAACATGTCAACCTTGGTTTTGAGAATCTCTCCCGGAGTTTGAGAGATTTGGACGTGAAAGGGTACCAGTCCTGTCGGGGATTGGGAACCCTTCGCGAGAATGTCCAAAGTTTCAGCGGGATTTCCAAAATGTTGAGAGGAACTCGAAACATGTCAACCTTGGTTTTGAGAATCTCTCCCGGAGTTTGAGAGATTTGGACGTGAAAGGGTACCAGTCTTGTCGGGGATTGGGAACCCTTCGCGAGAATGTCCAAAGTTTCAGCGGGATTTCCAAAATGTTGAGAGGAACTCGAAACATGTCAACCTTGGTTTTGAGAATCTCTCCCGGAGTTTGAGAGATTTGGACGTGAAAGGGTACCAGTCTTGTCGGGGATTGGGAACCCTTCGCGAGAATGTCCAAAGTTTCAGCGGGATTTCCAAAATGTTGAGAGGAACTCGAAACATGTCAACCTTGGTTTTGAGAATCTCTCCCGGAGTTTGAGAGATTTGGACGTGCAAGGGTACCAGTCTTGTCGGGGATTGGGAACCCTTCGCCAGAATGTCCAAAGTTTCAGCGGGATTTCCAAAATGTTGAAAGGAACTCGAAACATGTCAACCTTGGTTTTGAGAATCTCTCCCGGAGTTTGAGAGATTTGGACGTGAAAGGGTACCAATCTTGTCGGGGATTGGGAACCCTTCGCCAGAATGTCCAAAGTTTCAGCGGGATTTCCAAAATGTTGAAAGGAACTCGAAACATGTCAACCTTGGTTTTGAGAATCTCTCCCGGACTTTGAGAGATTTGGACGTGAAAGGGTACCAGTCTTGTCGGGGATTGGGAACCCTTCGCCAGAATGTCCAAAGTTTCAGCGGGATTTCCAAAATGTTGAAAGGAACTCGAAACATGTCAACCTTGGTTTTGAGAATCTCTCCCGGAGTTTGAGAGATTTGGACGTGAAAGGGTACCAATCTTGTCGGGGATTGGGAACCCTTCGCGAGAATGTCCAAAGTTTCAGCGGGATTTCCAAAATGTTGAAAGGAACTCGAAACATGTCAACGTTGGTTTTGAGAATCTCTCCCGGACTTTGAGAGATTTGGACGTGAAAGGGTACCAGTCTTGTCGGGGATTGGGAACCCTTCGCGAGAATGTCCAAAGTTTCAGCGGGATTTCCAAAATGTTGAAAGGAACTCGAAACATGTCAACCTTGGTTTTGAGAATCTCTCCCGGAGTTGGAGAGATTTGGACGTGAAAGGGTACCAGTCTTGTTGGGGATCGGGAACCCTTCGCGAGAATGTCCAAAGTTTCAGCGGGATTTCCAAAATGTTGAGAGGAACTCGAAACATGTCAACCTTGGTTTTGAGAATCTCTCCCGGAGTTTGAGAGATTTGGACGTGAAAGGGTACCAGTCTTGTCAGGGATTGGGAACCCTTCGCGAGAATGTCCAAAGTTTCAGCGGGATTTCCAAAATGTTGAAAGGAACTCGAAACATGTCAACCTTGGTTTTGAGAATCTCTCCCGGAGTTTGAGAGATTTGGACGTGAAAGGGTACCAGTCTTGTCGGGGATTGGGAACCCTTCGCGAGAATGTCCAAAGTTTCAGCGGGATTTCCAAAATGTTGAAAGGAACTCGAAACATGTCAACCTTGGTTTTGAGAATCTCTCCCGGAGTTGGAGAGATTTGGACGTGAAAGGGTACCAGTCTTGTCGGGGATTGGGAACCCTTCGCGAGAATGTCCAAAGTTTCAGCGGGATTTCCAAAATGTTGAAAGGAACTCAAAACATGTCAACCTTGGTTTTGAGAATCTCTCCCGGAGTTTGAGAGATTTGGACGTGAAAGGGTACCAGTCTTGTCGGGGATTGGGAACCCTTCGCGAGAATGTCCAAAGTTTCAGCGGGATTTCCAAGATGTTGAAAGGAACTCGAAACATGTCAACCTTGGTTTTGAGAATCTCTCCCGGAGTTTGAGAGATTTGGACGTGAAAGGGTACCAGTCTTGTCGGGGATTGGGAACCCTTCGCGAGAATGTCCAACGTTTCAGCGGGATTTCCAGAATGTTGAAAGGAACTCGAAACATGTCAACCTTGGTTTTGAGAATCTCTCCCAAAGTTTGAGAGATTTGGATGTGAAAGGGTACCTTCTTTTCGTGGATTGGGAACCCTCCGCGAGAATGTCCAAAGTTTCAGCGGGATTTCCAAAATGTTGAAAGGAACTCGAAACATGTCAACCTTGGTTTTGAGAATCTCTCCCGAGTTTGAGAGATTTGGACGTGAAAGGGTACCAGTCTTGTCGGGGATTGGGAACCCTTCGCCAGAATGTCCAAAGTTTCAGCGGGAGTTCCAAAATGTTGAAAGGAACTCGAAACATGTCAACCTTGGTTTTGAGAATCTCTCCCGGAGTTTGAGAGATTTGGACGTGAAAGGGTACCAATCTTGTCGGGGATTGGGAACCCTTCGCGAGAATGTCCAAAGTTTCAGCGGGATTTCCAAAATGTTGAAAGGAACTCGAAACATGTCAACCTTGGTTTTGAGAATCTCTCCCGGAGTTTGAGAGATTTGGACGTGAAAGGGTACCAGTCTTGTCGGGGATTGGGAACCCTTCGCGAGAATGTCCAAAGTTTCAGCGGGATTTCCAAAATGTTGAAAGGAACTCGAAACATGTCAACCTTGGTTTTGAGAATCTCTCCCGGAGTTTGAGAGATTTGGACGTGAAAGGGTACCAGTCTTGTCGGGGATTGGGAACCCTTCGCGAGAATGTCCAAAGTTTCAGCGGGATTTCCAAGATGTTGAAAGGAACTCGAAACATGTCAACCTTGGTTTTGAGAATCTCTCCCGGAGTTTGAGAGATTTGGACGTGAAAGGGTACCAGTCTTGTCGGGGATTGGGAACCCTTCGCGAGAATGTCCAAAGTTTCAGCGGGATTTCCAAAATGTTGAAAGGAACTTGAAACATGTCAACCTTGGTTTTGAGAATCTCTCCCGGAGTTTGAGAGATTTGGACGTGAAAGGGTACCAGTCTTGTCGGGGATTGGGAACCCTTCGCGAGAATGTCCAAAGTTTCAGCGGGATTTCCAAAATGTTGAAAGGAACTCGAAACATGTCAACCTTGGTTTTGAGAATCTCTCCCGGAGTTTGAGAGATTTGGACGTGAAAGGGTACCAGTCTTGTCGGGGATTGGGAACCCTTCGCCAGAATGTCCAAAGTTTCAGCGGGATTTCCAAAATGTTGAAAGGAACTCGAAACATGTCAACCTTGGTTTTGAGAATCTCTCCCGGAGTTTGAGAGATTTGGACATGAAAGGGTACCAGTCTTGTCGGGGATTGGGAACCCTTCGCGAGAATGTCCAAAGTTTCAGCGGGATTTCCAAGATGTTGAAAGGAACTCGAAACATGTCAACCTTGGTTTTGAGAATCTCTCCCGGAGTTTGAGAGATTTGGACGTGAAAGGGTACCAGTCTTGTCGGGGATTGGGAACCCTTCGCGAGAATGTCCAAAGTTTCAGCGGGATTTCCAGAATGTTGAAAGGAACTCGAAACATGTCAACCTTGGTTTTGAGAATCTCTCCCGGAGTTTGAGAGATTTGGACGTGAAAGGGTACCAGTCTTGTCGGGGATTGGGAACCCTTCGCGAGAATGTCCAAAGTTTCAGCGGGATTTCCAAAATGTTGAAAGGAACTCGAAACATGTCAACCTTGGTTTTGAGAATCTCTCCCGGAGTTTGAGAGATTTGGACGTGAAAGGGTACCAATCTTGTCGGGGATTGGGAACCCTTCGCGAGAATGTCCAAAGTTTCAGCTGGATTTGCAAAATGTTGAGAGGAACTCGAAACATGTCAACCTTGGTTTTGAGAATCTCTCCCGGAGTTTGAGAGATTTGGACGTGAAAGTGTACCAGTCTTGTCGGGGATTGGGAACCCTTCGCGAGAATGTCCAAAGTTTCAGCGGGATTTCCAAAACGTTGAAAGGAACTCGAAACATGTCAACCTTGGTTTTGAGAATCTCTCCCGGAGTTTGAGAGATTTGGACGTGAAAGGGAACCAGTCTTGTCGGGGATTGGGAACCCTTCGCGAGAATGTCCAAAGTTTCAGCGGGATTTCCAAGATTTTGAAAGGAACTCGAAACATGTCAACCTTGGTTTTGAGAATCTCTCCCGGAGTTTGAGAGATTTGGACGTGAAGGGGTACCAGTCTTGTCGGGGATTGGGAACCCTTCGCGAGAATGTCCAAAGTTTCAGCGGGATTTCCAAAATGTTGAAAGGAACTTGAAACATGTCAACCTTGGTTTTGAGAATCTCTCCCGGAGTTTGAGAGATTTGGACGTGAAAGGGTACCAATCTTGTCGGGGATTGGGAACCCTTCATGAGAATGTCCAAAGTTTCAGCGGGATTTCCAAAATGTTGAAAGGAACTCGAAACATGTCAACCTTGGTTTTGAGAATCTCTCCCGGAGTTTGAGAGATTTGGACGTGAAAGGGTACCAGTCTTGTCGGGGATTGGGAACCCTTCGCGAGAATGTCCAGAGTTTCAGCGGGATTTCCAAGATGTTGAAAGGAACTCGAAACATGTCAACCTTGGTTTTGAGAATCTCTCCCGGAGTTTGAGAGATTTGGACGTGAAAGGGTACCAGTCTTGTCGGGGATTGGGAACCCTTCGCCAGAATGTCCAAAGTTTCAGCGGGATTTCCAAAATGTTGAAAGGAACTCGAAACATGTCAACCTTGGTTTTGAGAATCTCTCCCGGAGTTTGAGAGATTTGGACGTGAAAGGGTACCAGTCTTGTTGGGGATTGGGAACCCTTCGCGAGAATGTCCAAAGTTTCAGCGGGATTTCCAAAATGTTGAAAGGAACTCGAAACATGTCAACCTTGGTTTTGAGAATCTCTCCCGGAGTTTGAGAGATTTGGACGTGAAAGGGTACCAGTCTTGTCGGGGATTGGGAACCCTTCGCGAGAATGTCCAAAGTTTCAGCGGGATTTCCAAAATGTTGAAAGGAACTCGAAACATGTCAACCTTGGTTTTGAGAATCTCTCCCGGAGTTTGAGAGATATGGACGTGAAAGGGTACCAGTCTTGTCGGGGATTGGGAACCCTTCGCGAGAATGTCCAAAGTTTCAGCGGGATTTCCAAAATGTTGAAAGGAACTCGAAACATATCAACCTTGGTTTTGAGAATCTCTCCCGGAGTTTGAGAGATTTGGATGTGAAAGGGTACCAATCTTGTCGGGGATTGGGAACCCTTCGCGAGAATGTCCAAAGTTTCAGCGGGATTTCCAAAATGTTGAAAGGAACTCGAAACATGTCAACCTTGGTTTTGAGAATCTCTCCCGGAGTTTGAGAGATTTGGACGTGAAAGGATACCAGTCTTGTCGGGGATTGGGAACCCTTCATCAGAATGTCCAAAGTTTCAGCGGGAGTTCCAAAATGTTGAAAGGAACTTGAAACATGTCAACCTTGGTTTTGAGAATCTCTCCCGGAGTTTGAGAGATTTGGACGTGAAAGGGTACCAATCTTGTCGGGGATTGGGAACCCTTCGCGAGAATGTCCAAAGTTTCAGCTGGATTTGCAAAATGTTGAAAGGAACTCGAAACATGTCAACCTTGGTTTTGAGAATCTCTCCCGGAGTTGGAGAGATTTGGACGTGAAAGGGTACCAGTCTTGTCGGGGATTGGGAACCCTTCGCGAGAATGTCCAAAGTTTCAGCGGGATTTCCAAAATGTTGAGAGGAACTCGAAACATGTCAACCTTGGTTTTGAGAATCTCTCCCGGAGTTTGAGAGATTTGGACGTGAAAGGGTACCAGTCTTGTCGGGGATTGGGAACCCTTCGTGAGAATGTCCAAAGTTTCAGCGGGATTTCCAAGATGTTGAAAGGAACTCGAAACATGTCAACCTTGGTTTTGAGAATCTCTCCCGGAGTTTGAGAGATTTGGACATGAAAGGGTACCAGTCTTGTCGGGGATTGGGAACCCTTCGCGAGAATGTCCAAAGTTTCAGCGGGATTTCCAAGATGTTGAAAGGAACTCGAAACATGTCAACCTTGGTTTTGAGAATCTCTCCCGGACTTTGAGAGATTTGGACGTGAAAGGGTACCAGTCTTGTCGGGGATTGGGAACCCTTCGCGAGAATGTCCAAAGTTTCAGCGGGATTTCCAGAATGTTGAAAGGAACTCGAAACATGTCAACCTTGGTTTTGAGAATCTCTCCCGGAGTTTGAGAGATTTGGACGTGAAAGGGTACCAGTCTTGTCGGGGATTGGGAACCCTTCGCGAGAATGTCCAAAGTTTCAGCGGGATTTCCAAAATGTTGAAAGGAACTCGAAACATGTCAACCTTGGTTTTGAGAATCTCTCCCGGAGTTTGAGAGATTTGGACGTGAAAGGGTACCAGTCTTGTCGGGGATTGGGAACCCTTCGCGAGAATGTCCAAAGTTTCAGCTGGATTTGCAAAATGTTGAGAGGAACTCGAAACATGTCAACCTTGGTTTTGAGAATCTCTCCCGGAGTTTGAGAGATTTGGACGTGAAAGTGTACCAGTCTTGTCGGGGATTGGGAACCCTTCGCCAGAATGTCCAAAGTTTCAGCGGGATTTCCAAAATGTTGAAAGGAACTCGAAACATGTCAACCTTGGTTTTGAGAATCTCTCCCGGAGTATGAGAGATTTGGACGTGAAAGGGAACCAGTCTTGTCGGGGATTGGGAACCCTTCGCGAGAATGTCCAAAGTTTCAGCGGGATTTCCAAGATTTTGAAAGGAACTCGAAACATGTCAACCTTGGTTTTGAGAATCTCTCCCGGAGTTTGAGAGATTTGGACGTGAAAGGGTACCAGTCTTGTCGGGGATTGGGAACCCTTCGCGAGAATGTCCAAAGTTTCAGCGGGATTTCCAAAATGTTGAAAGGAACTTGAAACATGTCAACCTTGGTTTTGAGAATCTCTCCCGGAGTTTGAGAGATTTGGACGTGAAAGGGTACCAATCTTGTCGGGGATTGGGAACCCTTCATGAGAATGTCCAAAGTTTCAGCGGGATTTCCAAAATGTTGAAAGGAACTCGAAACATGTCAACCTTGGTTTTGAGAATCTCTCCCGGAGTTTGAGAGATTTGGACGTGAAAGGGTACCAGTCTTGTCGGGGATTGGGAACCCTTCGCGAGAATGTCCAGAGTTTCAGCGGGATTTCCAAGATGTTGAAAGGAACTCGAAACATGTCAACCTTGGTTTTGAGAATCTCTCCCGGAGTTTGAGAGATTTGGACGTGAAAGGGTACCAGTCTTGTCGGGGATTGGGAACCCTTCGCCAGAATGTCCAAAGTTTCAGCGGGATTTCCAAAATGTTGAAAGGAACTCGAAACATGTCAACCTTGGTTTTGAGAATCTCTCCCGGAGTTTGAGAGATTTGGACGTGAAAGGGTACCAATCTTGTCGGGGATTGGGAACCCTTCGCGAGAATGTCCAAAGTTTCAGCTGGATTTGCAAAATGTTGAGAGGAACTCGAAACATGTCAACCTTGGTTTTGAGAATCTCTCCCGGAGTTTGAGAGATTTGGACGTGAAAGTGTACCAGTCTTGTCGGGGATTGGGAACCCTTCGCGAGAATGTCCAAAGTTTCAGCGGGATTTCCAAAATGTTGAAAGGAACTCGAAACATGTCAACCTTGGTTTTGAGAATCTCTCCCGGAGTTTGAGAGATTTGGACGTGAAAGGGAACCAGTCTTGTCGGGGATTGGGAACCCTTCGCGAGAATGTCCAAAGTTTCAGCGGGATTTCCAAGATTTTGAAAGGAACTCGAAACATGTCAACCTTGGTTTTGAGAATCTCTCCCGGAGTTTGAGAGATTTGGACGTGAAAGGGTACCAGTCTTGTCGGGGATTGGGAACCCTTCGCGAGAATGTCCAAAGTTTCAGCGGGATTTCCAAAATGTTGAAAGGAACTTGAAACATGTCAACCTTGGTTTTGAGAATCTCTCCCGGAGTTTGAGAGATTTGGACGTGAAAGGGTACCAATCTTGTCGGGGATTGGGAACCCTTCATGAGAATGTCCAAAGTTTCAGCGGGATTTCCAAAATGTTGAAAGGAACTCGAAACATGTCAACCTTGGTTTTGAGAATCTCTCCCGGAGTTTGAGAGATTTGGACGTGAAAGGGTACCAGTCTTGTCGGGGATTGGGAACCCTTCGCGAGAATGTCCAGAGTTTCAGCGGGATTTCCAAGATGTTGAAAGGAACTCGAAACATGTCAACCTTGGTTTTGAGAATCTCTCCCGGAGTTTGAGAGATTTGGACGTGAAAGGGTACCAGTCTTGTCGGGGATTGGGAACCCTTCGCCAGAATGTCCAAAGTTTCAGCGGGATTTCCAAAATGTTGAAAGGAACTCGAAACATGTCAACCTTGGTTTTGAGAATCTCTCCCGGAGTTTGAGAGATTTGGACGTGAAAGGGTACCAGTCTTGTTGGGGATTGGGAACCCTTCGCCAGAATGTCCAAAGTTTCAGCGGGATTTCCAAAATGTTGAAAGGAACTCGAAACATGTCAACCTTGGTTTTGAGAATCTCTCCCGGAGTTTGAGAGATTTGGACGTGAAAGGGTACCAGTCTTGTCGGGGATTGGGAACCCTTCGCGAGAATGTCCAAAGTTTCAGCGGGATTTCCAAAATGTTGAAAGGAACTCGAAACATGTCAACCTTGGTTTTGAGAATCTCTCCCGGAGTTTGAGAGATATGGACGTGAAAGGGTACCAGTCTTGTCGGGGATTGGGAACCCTTCGCGAGAATGTCCAAAGTTTCAGCGGGATTTCCAAAATGTTGAAAGGAACTCGAAACATATCAACCTTGGTTTTGAGAATCTCTCCCGGAGTTTGAGAGATTTGGATGTGAAAGGGTACCAATCTTGTCGGGGATTGGGAACCCTTCGCGAGAATGTCCAAAGTTTCAGCGGGATTTCCAAAATGTTGAAAGGAACTCGAAACATGTCAACCTTGGTTTTGAGAATCTCTCCCGGAGTTTGAGAGATTTGGACGTGAAAGGATACCAGTCTTGTCGGGGATTGGGAACCCTTCATCAGAATGTCCAAAGTTTCAGCGGGAGTTCCAAAATGTTGAAAGGAACTTGAAACATGTCAACCTTGGTTTTGAGAATCTCTCCCGGAGTTTGAGAGATTTGGACGTGAAAGGGTACCAATCTTGTCGGGGATTGGGAACCCTTCGCGAGAATGTCCAAAGTTTCAGCTGGATTTGCAAAATGTTGAAAGGAACTCGAAACATGTCAACCTTGGTTTTGAGAATCTCTCCCGGAGTTTGAGAGATTTGGACGTGAAAGGGTACCAGTCTTGTCGGGGATTGGGAACCCTTCGCGAGAATGTCCAAAGTTTCAGCGGGATTTCCAAAATGTTGAGAGGAACTCGAAACATGTCAACCTTGGTTTTGAGAATCTCTCCCGGAGTTTGAGAGATTTGGACGTGAAAGGGTACCAGTCTTGTCGGGGATTGGGAACCCTTCGTGAGAATGTCCAAAGTTTCAGCGGGATTTCCAAGATGTTGAAAGGAACTCGAAACATGTCAACCTTGGTTTTGAGAATCTCTCCCGGAGTTTGAGAGATTTGGACATGAAAGGGTACCAGTCTTGTCGGGGATTGGGAACCCTTCGCGAGAATGTCCAAAGTTTCAGCGGGATTTCCAAAATGTTGAAAGGAACTCGAAACATGTCAACCTTGGTTTTGAGAATCTCTCCCGGAGTTTGAGAGATTTGGACGTGAAAGGATACCAGTCTTGTCGGGGATTGGGAACCCTTCATCAGAATGTCCAAAGTTTCAGCGGGAGTTCCAAAATGTTGAAAGGAACTTGAAACATGTCAACCTTGGTTTTGAGAATCTCTCCCGGAGTTTGAGAGATTTGGACGTGAAAGGGTACCAATCTTGTCGGGGATTGGGAACCCTTCGCGAGAATGTCCAAAGTTTCAGCTGGATTTGCAAAATGTTGAAAGGAACTCGAAACATGTCAACCTTGGTTTTGAGAATCTCTCCCGGACTTTGAGAGATTTGGACGTGAAAGGGTACCAGTCTTGTCGGGGATTGGGAACCCTTCGCGAGAATGTCCAAAGTTTCAGCGGGATTTCCAGAATGTTGAAAGGAACTCGAAACATGTCAACCTTGGTTTTGAGAATCTCTCCCGGAGTTTGAGAGATTTGGACGTGAAAGGGTACCAGTCTTGTCGGGGATTGGGAACCCTTCGCGAGAATGTCCAAAGTTTCAGCGGGATTTCCAAAATGTTGAAAGGAACTCGAAACATGTCAACCTTGGTTTTGAGAATCTCTCCCGGAGTTTGAGAGATTTGGACGTGAAAGGGTACCAATCTTGTCGGGGATTGGGAACCCTTCGCGAGAATGTCCAAAGTTTCAGCTGGATTTGCAAAATGTTGAGAGGAACTCGAAACATGTCAACCTTGGTTTTGAGAATCTCTCCCGGAGTTTGAGAGATTTGGACGTGAAAGTGTACCAGTCTTGTCGGGGATTGGGAACCCTTCGCGAGAATGTCCAAAGTTTCAGCGGGATTTCCAAAATGTTGAAAGGAACTCGAAACATGTCAACCTTGGTTTTGAGAATCTCTCCCGGAGTTTGAGAGATTTGGACGTGAAAGGGAACCAGTCTTGTCGGGGATTGGGAACCCTTCGCGAGAATGTCCAAAGTTTCAGCGGGATTTCCAAGATTTTGAAAGGAACTCGAAACATGTCAACCTTGGTTTTGAGAATCTCTCCCGGAGTTTGAGAGATTTGGACGTGAAAGGGTACCAGTCTTGTCGGGGATTGGGAACCCTTCGCGAGAATGTCCAAAGTTTCAGCGGGATTTCCAAAATGTTGAAAGGAACTTGAAACATGTCAACCTTGGTTTTGAGAATCTCTCCCGGAGTTTGAGAGATTTGGACGTGAAAGGGTACCAATCTTGTCGGGGATTGGGAACCCTTCATGAGAATGTCCAAAGTTTCAGCGGGATTTCCAAAATGTTGAAAGGAACTCGAAACATGTCAACCTTGGTTTTGAGAATCTCTCCCGGAGTTTGAGAGATTTGGACGTGAAAGGGTACCAGTCTTGTCGGGGATTGGGAACCCTTCGCGAGAATGTCCAGAGTTTCAGCGGGATTTCCAAGATGTTGAAAGGAACTCGAAACATGTCAACCTTGGTTTTGAGAATCTCTCCCGGAGTTTGAGAGATTTGGACGTGAAAGGGTACCAGTCTTGTCGGGGATTGGGAACCCTTCGCCAGAATGTCCAAAGTTTCAGCGGGATTTCCAAAATGTTGAAAGGAACTCGAAACATGTCAACCTTGGTTTTGAGAATCTCTCCCGGAGTTTGAGAGATTTGGACGTGAAAGGGTACCAGTCTTGTTGGGGATTGGGAACCCTTCGCGAGAATGTCCAAAGTTTCAGCGGGATTTCCAAAATGTTGAAAGGAACTCGAAACATGTCAACCTTGGTTTTGAGAATCTCTCCCGGAGTTTGAGAGATTTGGACGTGAAAGGGTACCAGTCTTGTCGGGGATTGGGAACCCTTCGCGAGAATGTCCAAAGTTTCAGCGGGATTTCCAAAATGTTGAAAGGAACTCGAAACATGTCAACCTTGGTTTTGAGAATCTCTCCCGGAGTTTGAGAGATATGGACGTGAAAGGGTACCAGTCTTGTCGGGGATTGGGAACCCTTCGCGAGAATGTCCAAAGTTTCAGCGGGATTTCCAAAATGTTGAAAGGAACTCGAAACATATCAACCTTGGTTTTGAGAATCTCTCCCGGAGTTTGAGAGATTTGGATGTGAAAGGGTACCAATCTTGTCGGGGATTGGGAACCCTTCGCGAGAATGTCCAAAGTTTCAGCGGGATTTCCAAAATGTTGAAAGGAACTCGAAACATGTCAACCTTGGTTTTGAGAATCTCTCCCGGAGTTTGAGAGATTTGGACGTGAAAGGATACCAGTCTTGTCGGGGATTGGGAACCCTTCATCAGAATGTCCAAAGTTTCAGCGGGAGTTCCAAAATGTTGAAAGGAACTTGAAACATGTCAACCTTGGTTTTGAGAATCTCTCCCGGAGTTTGAGAGATTTGGACGTGAAAGGGTACCAATCTTGTCGGGGATTGGGAACCCTTCGCGAGAATGTCCAAAGTTTCAGCGGGATTTCCAAAATGTTGAAAGGAACTCGAAACATGTCAACCTTGGTTTTGAGAATCTCTCCCGGAGTTTGAGAGATTTGGACGTGAAAGGGTACCAGTCTTGTCGGGGATTGGGAACCCTTCGCGAGAATGTCCAAAGTTTCAGCGGGATTTCCAAAATGTTGAGAGGAACTCGAAACATGTCAACCTTGGTTTTGAGAATCTCTCCCGGAGTTTGAGAGATTTGGACGTGAAAGGGTACCAGTCTTGTCGGGGATTGGGAACCCTTCGTGAGAATGTCCAAAGTTTCAGCGGGATTTCCAAGATGTTGAAAGGAACTCGAAACATGTCAACCTTGGTTTTGAGAATCTCTCCCGGAGTTTGAGAGATTTGGACATGAAAGGGTACCAGTCTTGTCGGGGATTGGGAACCCTTCGCGAGAATGTCCAAAGTTTCAGCGGGATTTCCAAAATGTTGAAAGGAACTCGAAACATGTCAACCTTGGTTTTGAGAATCTCTCCCGGAGTTTGAGAGATTTGGACGTGAAAGGATACCAGTCTTGTCGGGGATTGGGAACCCTTCATCAGAATGTCCAAAGTTTCAGCGGGAGTTCCAAAATGTTGAAAGGAACTTGAAACATGTCAACCTTGGTTTTGAGAATCTCTCCCGGAGTTTGAGAGATTTGGACGTGAAAGGGTACCAATCTTGTCGGGGATTGGGAACCCTTCGCGAGAATGTCCAAAGTTTCAGCTGGATTTGCAAAATGTTGAAAGGAACTCGAAACATGTCAACCTTGGTTTTGAGAATCTCTCCCGGACTTTGAGAGATTTGGACGTGAAAGGGTACCAGTCTTGTCGGGGATTGGGAACCCTTCGCGAGAATGTCCAAAGTTTCAGCGGGATTTCCAGAATGTTGAAAGGAACTCGAAACATGTCAACCTTGGTTTTGAGAATCTCTCCCGGAGTTTGAGAGATTTGGACGTGAAAGGGTACCAGTCTTGTCGGGGATTGGGAACCCTTCGCGAGAATGTCCAAAGTTTCAGCGGGATTTCCAAAATGTTGAAAGGAACTCGAAACATGTCAACCTTGGTTTTGAGAATCTCTCCCGGAGTTTGAGAGATTTGGACGTGAAAGGGTACCAATCTTGTCGGGGATTGGGAACCCTTCGCGAGAATGTCCAAAGTTTCAGCTGGATTTGCAAAATGTTGAGAGGAACTCGAAACATGTCAACCTTGGTTTTGAGAATCTCTCCCGGAGTTTGAGAGATTTGGACGTGAAAGTGTACCAGTCTTGTCGGGGATTGGGAACCCTTCGCGAGAATGTCCAAAGTTTCAGCGGGATTTCCAAAATGTTGAAAGGAACTCGAAACATGTCAACCTTGGTTTTGAGAATCTCTCCCGGAGTTTGAGAGATTTGGACGTGAAAGGGAACCAGTCTTGTCGGGGATTGGGAACCCTTCGCGAGAATGTCCAAAGTTTCAGCGGGATTTCCAAGATTTTGAAAGGAACTCGAAACATGTCAACCTTGGTTTTGAGAATCTCTCCCGGAGTTTGAGAGATTTGGACGTGAAAGGGTACCAGTCTTGTCGGGGATTGGGAACCCTTCGCGAGAATGTCCAAAGTTTCAGCGGGATTTCCAAAATGTTGAAAGGAACTTGAAACATGTCAACCTTGGTTTTGAGAATCTCTCCCGGAGTTTGAGAGATTTGGACGTGAAAGGGTACCAATCTTGTCGGGGATTGGGAACCCTTCATGAGAATGTCCAAAGTTTCAGCGGGATTTCCAAAATGTTGAAAGGAACTCGAAACATGTCAACCTTGGTTTTGAGAATCTCTCCCGGAGTTTGAGAGATTTGGACGTGAAAGGGTACCAGTCTTGTCGGGGATTGGGAACCCTTCGCGAGAATGTCCAGAGTTTCAGCGGGATTTCCAAGATGTTGAAAGGAACTCGAAACATGTCAACCTTGGTTTTGAGAATCTCTCCCGGAGTTTGAGAGATTTGGACGTGAAAGGGTACCAGTCTTGTCGGGGATTGGGAACCCTTCGCCAGAATGTCCAAAGTTTCAGCGGGATTTCCAAAATGTTGAAAGGAACTCGAAACATGTCAACCTTGGTTTTGAGAATCTCTCCCGGAGTTTGAGAGATTTGGACGTGAAAGGGTACCAGTCTTGTTGGGGATTGGGAACCCTTCGCGAGAATGTCCAAAGTTTCAGCGGGATTTCCAAAATGTTGAAAGGAACTCGAAACATGTCAACCTTGGTTTTGAGAATCTCTCCCGGAGTTTGAGAGATTTGGACGTGAAAGGGTACCAGTCTTGTCGGGGATTGGGAACCCTTCGCGAGAATGTCCAAAGTTTCAGCGGGATTTCCAAAATGTTGAAAGGAACTCGAAACATGTCAACCTTGGTTTTGAGAATCTCTCCCGGAGTTTGAGAGATATGGACGTGAAAGGGTACCAGTCTTGTCGGGGATTGGGAACCCTTCGCGAGAATGTCCAAAGTTTCAGCGGGATTTCCAAAATGTTGAAAGGAACTCGAAACATATCAACCTTGGTTTTGAGAATCTCTCCCGGAGTTTGAGAGATTTGGATGTGAAAGGGTACCAATCTTGTCAGGGATTGGGAACCCTTCGCGAGAATGTCCAAAGTTTCAGCGGGATTTCCAAAATGTTGAAAGGAACTCGAAACATGTCAACCTTGGTTTTGAGAATCTCTCCCGGAGTTTGAGAGATTTGGACGTGAAAGGATACCAGTCTTGTCGGGGATTGGGAACCCTTCATCAGAATGTCCAAAGTTTCAGCGGGAGTTCCAAAATGTTGAAAGGAACTTGAAACATGTCAACCTTGGTTTTGAGAATCTCTCCCGGAGTTTGAGAGATTTGGACGTGAAAGGGTACCAATCTTGTCGGGGATTGGGAACCCTTCGCGAGAATGTCCAAAGTTTCAGCGGGATTTCCAAAATGTTGAGAGGAACTCGAAACATGTCAACCTTGGTTTTGAGAATCTCTCCCGGAGTTTGAGAGATTTGGACGTGAAAGGGTACCAGTCTTGTCGGGGATTGGGAACCCTTCGTGAGAATGTCCAAAGTTTCAGCGGGATTTCCAAGATGTTGAAAGGAACTCGAAACATGTCAACCTTGGTTTTGAGAATCTCTCCCGGAGTTTGAGAGATTTGGACGTGAAAGGGTACCAGTCTTGTCGGGGATTGGGAACCCTTCGCGAGAATGTCCAAAGTTTCAGCGGGATTTCCAAAATGTTGAGAGGAACTCGAAACATATCAACCTTGGTTTTGAGAATCTCTCCCGGAGTTTGAGAGATTTGGATGTGAAAGGCTACCAATCTTGTCGGGGATTGGGAACCCTTCGCGAGAATGTCCAAAGTTTCAGCGGGATTTCCAAAATGTTGAAAGGAACTCGAAACATATCAACCTTGGTTTTGAGAATCTCTCCCGGAGTTTGAGAGATTTGGATGTGAAAGGGTACCAATCTTGTCGGGGATTGGGAACCCTTCGCGAGAATGTCCAAAGTTTCAGCGGGATTTCCAAAATGTTGAAAGGAACTCGAAACATGTCAACCTTGGTTTTGAGAATCTCTCCCGGAGTTTGAGAGATTTGGACGTGAAAGGATACCAGTCTTGTCGGGGATTGGGAACCCTTCATCAGAATGTCCAAAGTTTCAGCGGGAGTTCCAAAATGTTGAAAGGAACTTGAAACATGTCAACCTTGGTTTTGAGAATCTCTCCCGGAGTTTGAGAGATTTGGACGTGAAAGGGTACCAATCTTGTCGGGGATTGGGAACCCTTCGCGAGAATGTCCAAAGTTTCAGCTGGATTTGCAAAATGTTGAAAGGAACTCGAAACATGTCAACCTTGGTTTTGAGAATCTCTCCCGGAGTTGGAGAGATTTGGACGTGAAAGGGTACCAGTCTTGTCGGGGATTGGGAACCCTTCGCGAGAATGTCCAAAGTTTCAGCGGGATTTCCAAAATGTTGAGAGGAACTCGAAACATGTCAACCTTGGTTTTGAGAATCTCTCCCGGAGTTTGAGAGATTTGGACGTGAAAGGGTACCAGTCTTGTCGGGGATTGGGAACCCTTCGCGAGAATGTCCAAAGTTTCAGCGGGATTTCCAAAATGTTGAAAGGAACTTGAAACATGTCAACCTTGGTTTTGAGAATCTCTCCCGGAGTTTGAGAGATTTGGACGTGAAAGTGTACCAATCTTGTCGGGGATTGGGAACCCTTCGCGAGAATGTCCAAAGTTTCAGCGGGATTTCCAAAATGTTGAAAGGAACTCGAAACATGTCAACCTTGGTTTTGAGAATCTCTCCCGGAGTTTGAGAGATTTGGACGTGAAAGGGTACCAGTCTTGTCGGGGATTGGGAACCCTTCGCGAGAATGTCCAAAGTTTCAGCGGGATTTCCAAAATGTTGAAAGGATCTCGAAACATGTCAACCTTGGTTTTGAGAATCTCTCCCGGAGTTTGAGAGATTTGGACGTGAAAGGGTACCAGTCTTGTCGGGGATTGGGAACCCTTCGCGAGAATGTCCGAAGTTTCAGCGGGATTTCCAAAATGTTGAAAGGAACTCGAAACATGTCAACCTTGGTTTTGAGAATCTCTCCCGGAGTTTGAGAGATTTGGATGTGAAAGGGTACCAGTCTTGTCGGGGATTGGGAACCCTTCGCGAGAATGTCCAAAGTTTCAGCAGGATTTCCAAAATGTTGAAAGGACCTCGAAACATGTCAACCCTGGTTTTGAGAATCTCTCCCGGAGTTTGAGAGATTTGGACATGAAAGGGTACCAGTCTTGTCGGGGATTGGGAACCCTTCGTGAGAATGTCCAAAGTTTCAGCGGGATTTCCAAGATGTTGAAAGGAACTCGAAACATGTCAACCCTGGTTTTGAGAATCTCTCCGGGAGTTTGAGAGATTTGGACGTGAAAGGGTACCAGTCTTTTCGGGGATGGGGAACCCTTCGCGAGAATGTCCAAAGTTTCAGCGGGAGTTCCAAAATGTTGAAAGGAACTCGAAACATGTCAACCTTGGTTTTGAGAATCTCTCCCGGAGTTTGAGAGATTTGGACGTGAAAGGGTACCAGTCTTGTCGGGGATTGGGAACCCTTCGCGAGAATGTCCAAAGTTTCAGCGGGATTTCCAAAATGTTGAAAGGAACTCGAAACATGTCAACCTTGGTTTTGAGAATCTCTCCCGGAGTTTGAGAGATTTGGACGTGAAAGGGTACCAATCTTGTCGGGGATTGGGAACCCTTCGCGAGAATGTCCAAAGTTTCAGCTGGATTTGCAAAATGTTGAGAGGAACTCGAAACATGTCAACCTTGGTTTTGAGAATCTCTCCCGGAGTTTGAGAGATTTGGACGTGAAAGGGTACCAGTCTTGTCGGGGATTGGGAACCCTTCGCGAGAATGTCCAAAGTTTCAGTGGGATTTCCAAAATTTGAGAGGAACTCGAAACATGTCAACCTTGGTTTTGAGAATCTCTCCCGGAGTTTGAGAGATTTGGACGTGAAAGGGTACCAGTCTTGTCGGGGATTGGGAACCCTTCGCGAGAATGTCCAAAGTTTCAGCGGGATTTCCAAGATGTTGAAAGGAACTCGAAACATGTCAACCTTGGTTTTGAGAATCTCTCCCGGAGTTTGAGAGATTTGGACGTGAAAGGGTACCAGTCTTGTCGGGGATTGGGAACCCTTCGCGAGAATGTCCAAAGTTTCAGCGGGATTTCCAAAATGTTGAAAGGAACTTGAAACATGTCAACCTTGGTTTTGAGAATCTCTCCCGGAGTTTGAGAGATTTGGACGTGAAAGTGTACCAATCTTGTCGGGGATTGGGAACCCTTCGCGAGAATGTCCAAAGTTTCAGCAGGATTTCCAAAATGTTGAAAGGAACTCGAAACATGTCAACCTTGGTTTTGAGAATCTCTCCCGGAGTTTGAGAGATTTGGACGTGAAAGGGTACCAGTCTTGTCGGGGATTGGGAACCCTTCGCGAGAATGTCCAAAGTTTCAGCGGGATTTCCAAAATGTTGAAAGGAACTTGAAACATGTCAACGTTGGTTTTGAGAATCTCTCCCGGAGTTTGAGAGATTTGGACGTGAAAGGGTACCAGTCTTGTCGGGGATTGGGAACCCTTCGCGAGAATGTCCAAAGTTTCAGCGGGATTTCCAAAATGTTGAAAGGAACTCGAAACATGTCAACCTTGGTTTTGAGAATCTCTCCCGGAGTTTGAGAGATTTGGACGTGAAAGGGTACCAGTCTTGTCGGGGATTGGGAACCCTTCGCGAGAATGTCCAAAGTTTCAGCGGGATTTCCAAAATGTTGAAAGGAACTCGAAACATGTCAACCTTGGTTTTGAGAATCTCTCCCGGAGTTTGAGAGATTTGGACGTGAAAGGGTACCAGTCTTGTCGGGGATTGGAAACCCTTCGTGAGAATGTCCAAAGTTTCAGCGGGATTTCCAAGATGTTGAAAGGAACTCGAAACATGTCAACCTTGGTTTTGAGAATCTCTCCCGGAGTTTGAGAGATTTGGACGTGCAAGGGTACCAGTCTTGTCGGGGATTGGGAACCCTTCGCGAGAATGTCCAAAGTTTCAGCGGGATTTCCAGAATGTTGAAAGGAACTCGAAACATGTCAACCTTGGTTTTGAGAATCTCTCCCGGAGTTTGAGAGATTTGGACGTGAAAGGGTACCAGTCTTGTCGGGGATTGGGAACCCTTCGCGAGAATGTCCAAAGTTTCAGCGGGATTTCCAAAATGTTGAAAGGATCTCGAAACATGTCAACCTTGGTTTTGAGAATCTCTCCCGGAGTTTGAGAGATTTGGACGTGAAAGGGTACCAGTCTTGTCGGGGATTGGGAACCCTTCGCGAGAATGTCCAAAGTTTCAGTGGGATTTCCAAAATGTTGAAAGGAACTCGAAACATGTCAACCTTGGTTTTGAGAATCTCTCCCGGAGTTTGAGAGATTTGGACGTGAAAGGGTACCAGTCTTGTCGGGGATTGGGAACCCTTCGCGAGAATGTCCAAAGTTTCAGCGGGATTTCCAAAATGTTGAAAGGAACTCGAAACATGTCAACCTTGGTTTTGAGAATCTCTCCCGGAGTTTGAGAGATTTGGACGTGAAAGGGTACCAGTCTTGTCGGGGATTGGGAACCCTTCGCGAGAATGTCCAAAGTTTCAGCGGGATTTCCAAAATGTTGAAAGGAACTCGAAACATGTCAACCTTGGTTTTGAGAATCTCTCCCGGAGTTTGAGAGATTTGGACGTGAACGGGTACCAGTCTTGTCGGGGATTGGGAACCCTTCGCGAGAATGTCCAAAGTTTCAGCGGGATTTCCAAGATTTTGAAAGGAACTCGAAACATGTCAACCTTGGTTTTGAGAATCTCTCCCGGAGTTTGAGAGATTTGGACGTGAAAGGGTACCAATCTTGTCGGGGATTGGGAACCCTTCGCGAGAATGTCCAAAGTTTCAGCGGGATTTCCAAAATGTTGAAAGGAACTCGAAACATGTCAACCTTGGTTTTGAGAATCTCTCCCGGAGTTTGAGAGATTTGGACGTGAAAGGGTACCAGTCTTGTCGGGGATGGGGAGCCCTTCGCGAGAATGTCCAAAGTTTCAGCGGGATTTCCAAAATGTTGAAAGGAACTCGAAACATGTCAACCTTGGTTTTGAGAATCTCTCCCGGAGTTTGAGAGATTTGGACGTGAAAGGGTACCAGTCTTGTCGGGGATTGGGAACCCTTCGCGAGAATGTCCAAAGTTTCAGTGGGATTTCCAAAATGTTGAAAGGAACTCGAAACATGTCAACCTTGGTTTTGAGAATCTCTCCCGGAGTTTGAGAGATTTGGACGTGAAAGGGTACCAGTCTTGTCGGGGATTGGGAACCCTTCGCGAGAATGTCCAAAGTTTCAGCGGGATTTCCAAAATGTTGAAAGGAACTCGAAACATGTCAACCTTGGTTTTGAGAATCTCTCCCGGAGTTTGAGAGATTTGGACGTGAAAGGGTACCAGTCCTGTCGGGGATTGGGAACCCTTCGCGAGAATGTCCAAAGTTTCAGCAGGATTTCCAAAATGTTGAGAGGAACTCGAAACATGTCAACCTTGGTTTTGAGAATCTCTCCCGGAGTTTGAGAGATTTGGACGTGAAAGGGTACCCGTCTTGTCAGGGATTGGGAACCCTTCGCGAGAATGTCCAAAGTTTCAGCGGGATTTCCAAAATGTTGAAAGGAACTCGAAACATGTCAACCTTGGTTTTGAGAATCTCTCCCGGAGTTTGAGAGATTTGGACGTGAAAGGGTACCAGTCTTGTTGGGGATTGGGAACCCTTCGCGAGAATGTCCAAAGTTTCAGCGGGATTTCCAAAATGTTGAGAGGAACTCGAAACATGTCAACCTTGGTTTTGAGAATCTCTCCCGGAGTTTGAGAGATTTGGACGTGAAAGGGTACCAGTCTTGTCGGGGATTGGGAACCCTTCGCGAGAATGTCCAAAGTTTCAGCGGGATTTCCAAAATGTTGAGAGGAACTCGAAACATGTCAACCTTGGTTTTGAGAATCTCTCCCGGAGTTTGAGAGATTTGGACGTGCAAGGGTACCAGTCTTGTCGGGGATTGGGAACCCTTCGCCAGAATGTCCAAAGTTTCAGCAGGATTTCCAAAATGTTGAAAGGAACTCGAAACATGTCAACCTTGGTTTTGAGAATCTCTCCCGGAGTTTGAGAGATTTGGACGTGAAAGGGTACCAATCTTGTCGGGGATTGGGAACCCTTCGCGAGAATGTCCAAAGTTTCAGCGGGATTTCCAAAATGTTGAAAGGAACTCGAAACATGTCAACCTTGGTTTTGAGAATCTCTCCCGGAGTTTGAGAGATTTGGACGTGAAAGGGTACCAGTCTTGTCGGGGATTGGGAACCCTTCGCGAGAATGTCCAAAGTTTCAGCGGGATTTCCAAAATGTTGAAAGGAACTCGAAACATGTCAACCTTGGTTTTGAGAATCTCTCCCGGAGTTTGAGAGATTTGGACGTGAAAGGGTACCAGTCTTGTCGGGGATTGGGAACCCTTCGCGAGAATGTCCAAAGTTTCAGCGGGATTTCCAAAATGTTGAAAGGAACTCGAAACATGTCAACCTTGGTTTTGAGAATCTCTCCCGGAGTTTGAGAGATTTGGACGTGAAAGGGTACCAGTCTTGTCGGGGATTGGGAACCCTTCGCGAGAATGTCCAAAGTTTCAGCAGGATTTCCAAAATGTTGAAAGAACTCGAAACATGTCAACCTTGGTTTTGAGAATCTCTCCCGGAGTTTGAGAGATTTGGACGTGCAAGGGTACCAATCTTGTCGGGGATTGGGAACCCTTCGCGAGAATGTCCAAAGTTTCAGCGGGATTTCCAAAATGTTGAAAGGAACTCGAAACATGTCAACCTTGGTTTTGAGAATCTCTCCCGGAGTTTGAGAGATTTGGACGTGAAAGGGTACCAGTCTTGTCGGGGATGGGGAGCCCTTCACGAGAATGTCCAAAGTTTCAGCGGGATTTCCAAAATGTTGAAAGGAACTCGAAACATGTCAACCTTGGTTTTGAGAATCTCTCCCGGAGTTTGAGAGATTTGGACGTGAAAGGGTACCAGTCTTGTCGGGGATTGGGAACCCTTCGCGAGAATGTCCAAAGTTTCAGTGGGATTTCCAAAATGTTGAAAGGAACTCGAAACATGTCAACTTTGGTTTTGAGAATCTCTCCCGGAGTTTGAGAGATTTGGACGTGAAAGGGTACCAGTCTTGTCGGGGATTGGGAACCCTTCGCGAGAATGTCCAAAGTTTCAGCGGGATTTCCAAAATGTTGAAAGGAACTCGAAACATGTCAACGTTGGTTTTGAGAATCTCTCCCGGAGTTTGAGAGATTTGGACGTGAAAGGGTACCAGTCCTGTCGGGGATTGGGAACCCTTCGCGAGAATGTCCAAAGTTTCAGCAGGATTTCCAAAATGTTGAGAGGAACTCGAAACATGTCAACCTTGGTTTTGAGAATCTCTCCCGGAGTTTGAGAGATTTGGACGTGAAAGGGTACCAGTCTTGTCAGGGATTGGGAACCCTTCGCGAGAATGTCCAAAGTTTCAGCGGGATTTCCAAAATGTTGAAAGGAACTCGAAACATGTCAACCTTGGTTTTGAGAATCTCTCCCGGACTTTGAGAGATTTGGACGTGAAAGGGTACCAGTCTTGTCGGGGATTGGGAACCCTTCGCGAGAATGTCCAAAGTTTCAGCGGGATTTCCAAAATGTTGAGAGGAACTCGAAACATGTCAACCTTGGTTTTGAGAATCTCTCCCGGAGTTTGAGAGATTTGGACGTGAAAGGGTACCAGTCTTGTCGGGGATTGGGAACCCTTCGCGAGAATGTCCAAAGTTTCAGCGGGATTTCCAAAATGTTGAGAGGAACTCGAAACATGTCACCCTTGGTTTTGAGAATCTCTCCCGGAGTTTGAGAGATTTGGACGTGCAAGGGTACCAGTCTTGTCGGGGATTGGGAACCCTTCGCCAGAATGTCCAAAGTTTCAGCGGGATTTCCAAAATGTTGAAAGGAACTCGAAACATGTCAACCTTGGTTTTGAGAATCTCTCCCGGAGTTTGAGAGATTTGGACGTGAAAGGGTACCAATCTTGTCGGGGATTGGGAACCCTTCGCGAGAATGTCCAAAGTTTCAGCGGGATTTCCAAAATGTTGAAAGGAACTCGAAACATGTCAACCTTGGTTTTGAGAATCTCTCCCGGAGTTTGAGAGATTTGGACGTGAAAGGGTACCAGTCTTGTTGGGGATTGGGAACCCTTCGCGAGAATGTCCAAAGTTTCAGCGGGATTTCCAAAATGTTGAGAGGAACTCGAAACATGTCAACCTTGGTTTTGAGAATCTCTCCCGGAGTTTGAGAGATTTGGACGTGAAAGGGTACCAGTCTTGTCGGGGATTGGGAACCCTTCGCGAGAATGTCCAAAGTTTCAGCGGGATTTCCAAAATGTTGAGAGGAACTCGAAACATGTCAACCTTGGTTTTGAGAATCTCTCCCGGAGTTTGAGAGATTTGGACGTGCAAGGGTACCAGTCTTGTCGGGGATTGGGAACCCTTCGCCAGAATGTCCAAAGTTTCAGCAGGATTTCCAAAATGTTGAAAGGAACTCGAAACATGTCAACCTTGGTTTTGAGAATCTCTCCCGGAGTTTGAGAGATTTGGACGTGAAAGGGTACCAGTCTTGTCGGGGATTGGGAACCCTTCGCGAGAATGTCCAAAGTTTCAGCGGGATTTCCAAAATGTTGAAAGGAACTCGAAACATGTCAACCTTGGTTTTGAGAATCTCTCCCGGAGTTTGAGAGATTTGGACGTGAAAGGGTACCAGTCTTGTCGGGGATTGGGAACCCTTCGCCAGAATGTTCAAAGTTTCAGCGGGATTTCCAAAATGTTGAAAGGAACTCGAAACATGTCAACCTTGGTTTTGAGAATCTCTCCCGGACTTTGAGAGATTTGGACGTGAAAGGGTACCAGTCTTGTCGGGGATTGGGAACCCTTCGCGAGAATGTCCAAAGTTTCAGCTGGATTTGCAAAATGTTGAGAGGAACTCGAAACATGTCAACCTTGGTTTTGAGAATCTCTCCCGGAGTTTGAGAGATTTGGACGTGAAAGGGTACCAGTCTTGTCGGGGATTGGGAACCCTTCGCGAGAATGTCCAAAGTTTCAGCGGGATTTCCAAAATGTTGAAAGGAACTCGAAACATGTCAACCTTGGTTTTGAGAATCTCTCCCGGAGTTTGAGAGATTTGGACGTGAAAGGGTACCAATCTTGTCGGGGATTGGGAACCCTTCGCGAGAATGTCCAAAGTTTCAGCGGGATTTCCAAAATGTTGAAAGGAACTCGAAACATGTCAACCTTGGTTTTGAGAATCTCTCCCGGAGTTTGAGAGATTTGGACGTGAAAGGGTACCAGTCTTGTTGGGGATTGGGAACCCTTCGCGAGAATGTCCAAAGTTTCAGCGGGATTTCCAAAATGTTGAAAGGAACTCGAAACATGTCAACCTTGGTTTTGAGAATCTCTCCCGGAGTTTGAGAGATTTGGACGTGAAAGGGTACCAGTCTTGTCGGGGATTGGGAACCCTTCGCGAGAATGTCCAAAGTTTCAGCGGGATTTCCAAAATGTTGAGAGGAACTCGAAACATGTCAACCTTGGTTTTGAGAATCTCTCCCGGAGTTTGAGAGATTTGGACGTGCAAGGGTACCAGTCTTGTCGGGGATTGGGAACCCTTCGCCAGAATGTCCAAAGTTTCAGCAGGATTTCCAAAATGTTGAAAGGAACTCGAAACATGTCAACCTTGGTTTTGAGAATCTCTCCCGGAGTTTGAGAGATTTGGACGTGAAAGGGTACCAGTCTTGTCGGGGATTGGGAACCCTTCGCGAGAATGTCCAAAGTTTCAGCGGGATTTCCAAAATGTTGAAAGGAACTCGAAACATGTCAACCTTGGTTTTGAGAATCTCTCCCGGAGTTTGAGAGATTTGGACGTGAAAGGGTACCAGTCTTGTCGGGGATTGGGAACCCTTCGCCAGAATGTTCAAAGTTTCAGCGGGATTTCCAAAATGTTGAAAGGAACTCGAAACATGTCAACCTTGGTTTTGAGAATCTCTCCCGGACTTTGAGAGATTTGGACGTGAAAGGGTACCAGTCTTGTCGGGGATTGGGAACCCTTCGCGAGAATGTCCAAAGTTTCAGCTGGATTTGCAAAATGTTGAGAGGAACTCGAAACATGTCAACCTTGGTTTTGAGAATCTCTCCCGGAGTTTGAGAGATTTGGACGTGAAAGGGTACCAGTCTTGTCGGGGATTGGGAACCCTTCGCGAGAATGTCCAAAGTTTCAGCGGGATTTCCAAAATGTTGAAAGGAACTCGAAACATGTCAACCTTGGTTTTGAGAATCTCTCCCGGAGTTTGAGAGATTTGGACGTGAAAGGGTACCAGTCTTGTCGGGGATGGGGAGCCCTTCACGAGAATGTCCAAAGTTTCAGCGGGATTTCCAAAATGTTGAAAGGAACTCGAAACATGTCAACCTTGGTTTTGAGAATCTCTCCCGGAGTTTGAGAGATTTGGACGTGAAAGGGTACCAGTCTTGTCGGGGATTGGGAACCCTTCGCGAGAATGTCCAAAGTTTCAGTGGGATTTCCAAAATGTTGAAAGGAACTCGAAACATGTCAACCTTGGTTTTGAGAATCTCTCCCGGAGTTTGAGAGATTTGGACGTGAAAGGGTACCAGTCTTGTCGGGGATTGGGAACCCTTCGCGAGAATGTCCAAAGTTTCAGCGGGATTTCCAAAATGTTGAAAGGAACTCGAAACATGTCAACGTTGGTTTTGAGAATCTCTCCCGGAGTTTGAGAGATTTGGACGTGAAAGGGTACCAGTCCTGTCGGGGATTGGGAACCCTTCGCGAGAATGTCCAAAGTTTCAGCAGGATTTCCAAAATGTTGAGAGGAACTCGAAACATGTCAACCTTGGTTTTGAGAATCTCTCCCGGATTTTGAGAGATTTGGACGTGAAAGGGTACCAGTCTTGTCGGGGATTGGGAACCCTTCGCGAGAATGTCCAAAGTTTCAGCGGGATTTCCAAAATGTTGAGAGGAACTCGAAACATGTCAACCTTGGTTTTGAGAATCTCTCCCGGAGTTTGAGAGATTTGGACGTGAAAGGGTACCAGTCTTGTCGGGGATTGGGAACCCTTCGCGAGAATGTCCAAAGTTTCAGCGGGATTTCCAAAATGTTGAGAGGAACTCGAAACATGTCAACCTTGGTTTTGAGAATCTCTCCCGGAGTTTGAGAGATTTGGACGTGAAAGGGTACCAGTCTTGTCGGGGATTGGGAACCCTTCGCGAGAATGTCCAAAGTTTCAGCAGGATTTCCAAAATGTTGAAAGGAACTCGAAACATGTCAACCTTGGTTTTGAGAATCTCTCCCGGAGTTTGAGAGATTTGGACGTGAAAGGGTACCAATCTTGTCGGGGATTGGGAACCCTTCGCGAGAATGTCCAAAGTTTCAGCGGGATTTCCAAAATGTTGAAAGGAACTCGAAACATGTCAACCTTGGTTTTGAGAATCTCTCCCGGAGTTTGAGAGATTTGGACGTGAAAGGGTACCAGTCTTGTCGGGGATTGGGAACCCTTCGCCAGAATGTTCAAAGTTTCAGCGGGATTTCCAAAATGTTGAAAGGAACTCGAAACATGTCAACCTTGGTTTTGAGAATCTCTCCCGGACTTTGAGAGATTTGGACGTGAAAGGGTACCAGTCTTGTCGGGGATTGGGAACCCTTCGCGAGAATGTCCAAAGTTTCAGCTGGATTTGCAAAATGTTGAGAGGAACTCGAAACATGTCAACCTTGGTTTTGAGAATCTCTCCCGGAGTTTGAGAGATTTGGACGTGAAAGGGTACCAGTCTTGTCGGGGATTGGGAACCCTTCGCGAGAATGTCCAAAGTTTCAGCGGGATTTCCAAAATGTTGAAAGGAACTCGAAACATGTCAACCTTGGTTTTGAGAATCTCTCCCGGAGTTTGAGAGATTTGGACGTGAAAGGGTACCAGTCTTGTCGGGGATGGGGAGCCCTTCACGAGAATGTCCAAAGTTTCAGCGGGATTTCCAAAATGTTGAAAGGAACTCGAAACATGTCAACCTTGGTTTTGAGAATCTCTCCCGGAGTTTGAGAGATTTGGACGTGAAAGGGTACCAGTCTTGTCGGGGATTGGGAACCCTTCGCGAGAATGTCCAAAGTTTCAGTGGGATTTCCAAAATGTTGAAAGGAACTCGAAACATGTCAACCTTGGTTTTGAGAATCTCTCCCGGAGTTTGAGAGATTTGGACGTGAAAGGGTACCAGTCTTGTCGGGGATTGGGAACCCTTCGCGAGAATGTCCAAAGTTTCAGCGGGATTTCCAAAATGTTGAGAGGAACTCGAAACATGTCAACCTTGGTTTTGAGAATCTCTCCCGGAGTTTGAGAGATTTGGACGTGCAAGGGTACCAGTCTTGTCGGGGATTGGGAACCCTTCGCCAGAATGTCCAAAGTTTCAGCAGGATTTCCAAAATGTTGAAAGGAACTCGAAACATGTCAACCTTGGTTTTGAGAATCTCTCCCGGAGTTTGAGAGATTTGGACGTGAAAGGGTACCAATCTTGTCGGGGATTGGGAACCCTTCGCGAGAATGTCCAAAGTTTCAGCGGGATTTCCAAAATGTTGAAAGGAACTCGAAACATGTCAACCTTGGTTTTGAGAATCTCTCCCGGAGTTTGAGAGATTTGGACGTGAAAGGGTACCAGTCTTGTCGGGGATTGGGAACCCTTCGCCAGAATGTTCAAAGTTTCAGCGGGATTTCCAAAATGTTGAAAGGAACTCGAAACATGTCAACCTTGGTTTTGAGAATCTCTCCCGGACTTTGAGAGATTTGGACGTGAAAGGGTACCAGTCTTGTCGGGGATTGGGAACCCTTCGCGAGAATGTCCAAAGTTTCAGCTGGATTTGCAAAATGTTGAGAGGAACTCGAAACATGTCAACCTTGGTTTTGAGAATCTCTCCCGGAGTTTGAGAGATTTGGACGTGAAAGGGTACCAGTCTTGTCGGGGATTGGGAACCCTTCGCGAGAATGTCCAAAGTTTCAGCGGGATTTCCAAAATGTTGAAAGGAACTCGAAACATGTCAACCTTGGTTTTGAGAATCTCTCCCGGAGTTTGAGAGATTTGGACGTGAAAGGGTACCAGTCTTGTCGGGGATTGGGAACCCTTCGCGAGAATGTCCAAAGTTTCAGCGGGATTTCCAAAATGTTGAAAGGAACTCGAAACATGTCAACCTTGGTTTTGAGAATCTCTCCCGGAGTTTGAGAGATTTGGACGTGCAAGGGTACCAGTCTTGTCGGGGATTGGGAACCCTTCGCAAGAATGTCCAAAGTTTCAGCGGGATTTCCAAAATGTTGAAAGGAACTCGAAACATGTCAACCTCGGTTTTGAGAATCTCTCCCGGAGTTTGAGAGATTTGGACGTGAAAGGGTACCAGTCTTGTCGGGGATTGGGAACCCTTCGCCAGAATGTCCAAAGTTTCAGCGGGATTTCCAAAATGTTGAAAGGAACTCGAAACATGTCAACCTCGGTTTTGAGAATCTCTCCCGGAGTTTGAGAGATTTGGACGTGAAAGGGTACCAGTCTTGTCGGGGATTGGGAACCCTTCGCGAGAATGTCCAAAGTTTCAGCGGGATTTCCAAAATGTTGAAAGGAACTCGAAACATGTCAACCTTGGTTTTGAGAATCTCTCCCGGAGTTTGAGAGATTTGGACGTGAAAGGGTACCAGTCTTGTCGGGGATTGGGAACCCTTCGCGAGAATGTCCAAAGTTTCAGCGGGATTTCCAAAATGTTGAGAGGAACTCGAAACATGTCAACCTTGGTTTTGAGAATCTCTCCCGGAGTTTGAGAGATTTGGACGTGAAAGGGTACCAGTCTTGTCGGGGATTGGGAACCCTTCGCGAGAATGTCCAAAGTTTCAGCGGGATTTCCAAAATGTTGAAAGGAACTCGAAACATGTCAACCTTGGTTTTGAGAATCTCTCCCGGAGTTTGAGAGATTTGGACGTGAAAGGGTACCAGTCTTGTCGGGGATTGGGAACCCTTCGCGAGAATGTCCAAAGTTTCAGCGGGATTTCCAAAATGTTGAAAGGAACTCGAAACATGTCAACCTTGGTTTTGAGAATCTCTCCCGGAGTTTGAGAGATTTGGACGTGAAAGGGTACCAGTCTTGTCGGGGATTGGGAACCCTTCGCGAGAATGTCCAAAGTTTCAGTGGGATTTCCAAAATGTTGAAAGGAACTCGAAACATGTCAACCTTGGTTTTGAGAATCTCTCCCGGAGTTTGAGAGATTTGGACGTGAAAGGGTACCAATCTTGTCGGGGATTGGGAACCCTTCGCGAGAATGTCCAAAGTTTCAGCGGGATTTCCAAAATGTTGAAAGGAACTCGAAACATGTCAACCTTGGTTTTGAGAATCTCTCCCGGAGTTTGAGAGATTTGGACGTGAAAGGATACCAGTCTTGTCGGGGATTGGGAACCCTTCACCAGAATGTCCAAAGTTTCAGCGGGAGTTCCAAAATGTTGAAAGGAACTCGAAACATGTCAACCTTGGTTTTGAGAATCTCTCCCGGAGTTTGAGAGATTTGGACGTGAAAGGGTACCAATCTTGTCGGGGATTGGGAACCCTTCGCGAGAATGTCCAAAGTTTCAGCTGGATTTGCAAAATGTTGAGAGGAACTCGAAACATGTCAACCTTGGTTTTGAGAATCTCTCCCGGAGTTTGAGAGATTTGGACGTGAAAGGGTACCAGTCTTGTCGGGGATTGGGAACCCTTCGCGAGAATGTCCAAAGTTTCAGCGGGATTTCCAAAATGTTGAGAGGAACTCGAAACATGTCAACCTTGATTTTGAGAATCTCTCCCGGAGTTTGAGAGATTTGGACGTGAAAGGGTACCAGTCTTGTCGGGGATTGGGAACCCTTCGCCAGAATGTCCAAAGTTTCA
Organism: Streptopelia decaocto; assembly: GCF_964273445.1. Taxonomy (NCBI): domain Eukaryota; kingdom Metazoa; phylum Chordata; class Aves; order Columbiformes; family Columbidae; genus Streptopelia; species Streptopelia decaocto. The sequence goes on along the minus strand of NW_028115428.1, from coordinate 257,822 downwards.
GCGGGATTTCCAAAATGTTGAGAGGAACTCGAAACATGTCAACCTTGGTTTTGAGAATCTCTCCCGGACTTTGAGAGATTTGGATGTGCAAGGGTACCAGTCTTGTCGGGGATTGGGAACCCTTCGCCAGAATGTCCAAAGTTTCAGCGGGATTTCCAAAATGTTGAAAGGAACTCGAAACATGTCAACCTTGGTTTTGAGAATCTCTCCCGGAGTTTGAGAGATTTGGACGTGAAAGGGTACCAATCTTGTCGGGGATTGGGAACCCTTCGCGAGAATGTCCAAAGTTTCAGCGGGATTTCCAAAATGTTGAAAGGAACTCGAAACATGTCAACCTTGGTTTTGAGAATCTCTCCCGGAGTTTGAGAGATTTGGACGTGAAAGGATACCAGTCTTGTCGGGGATTGGGAACCCTTCACCAGAATGTCCAAAGTTTCAGCGGGATTTCCAAAATGTTGAAAGGAACTCGAAACATGTCAACCTTGGTTTTGAGAATCTCTCCCGGAGTTTGAGAGATTTGGACGTGAAAGTGTACCAATCTTGTCGGGGATTGGGAACCCTTCGCGAGAATGTCCAAAGTTTCAGCTGGATTTGCAAAATGTTGAGAGGAACTCGAAACATGTCAACCTTGGTTTTGAGAATCTCTCCCGGAGTTTGAGAGATTTGGACGTGAAAGGGTACCAGTCTTGTCGGGGATTGGGAACCCTTCGCGAGAATGTCCAAAGTTTCAGTGGGATTTCCAAAATGTTGAAAGGAACTCGAAACATGTCAACCTTGGTTTTGAGAATCTCTCCCGGAGTTTGAGAGATTTGGACGTGAAAGGGTACCAATCTTGTCGGGGATTGGGAACCCTTCGCGAGAATGTCCAAAGTTTCAGCGGGATTTCCAAAATGTTGAAAGGAACTCGAAACATGTCAACCTTGGTTTTGAGAATCTCTCCCGGAGTTTGAGAGATTTGGACGTGAAAGGATACCAGTCTTGTCGGGGATTGGGAACCCTTCACCAGAATGTCCAAAGTTTCAGCGGGAGTTCCAAAATGTTGAAAGGAACTCGAAACATGTCAACCTTGGTTTTGAGAATCTCTCCCGGAGTTTGAGAGATTTGGACGTGAAAGGGTACCAATCTTGTCGGGGATTGGGAACCCTTCGCGAGAATGTCCAAAGTTTCAGCTGGATTTGCAAAATGTTGAGAGGAACTCGAAACATGTCAACCTTGGTTTTGAGAATCTCTCCCGGAGTTTGAGAGATTTGGACGTGAAAGGGTACCAGTCTTGTCGGGGATTGGGAACCCTTCGCGAGAATGTCCAAAGTTTCAGCGGGATTTCCAAAATGTTGAGAGGAACTCGAAACATGTCAACCTTGATTTTGAGAATCTCTCCCGGAGTTTGAGAGATTTGGACGTGAAAGGGTACCAGTCTTGTCGGGGATTGGGAACCCTTCGCCAGAATGTCCAAAGTTTCAGCGGGATTTCCAAAATGTTGAGAGGAACTCGAAACATGTCAACCTTGGTTTTGAGAATCTCTCCCGGACTTTGAGAGATTTGGATGTGCAAGGGTACCAGTCTTGTCGGGGATTGGGAACCCTTCGCCAGAATGTCCAAAGTTTCAGCGGGATTTCCAAAATGTTGAAAGGAACTCGAAACATGTCAACCTTGGTTTTGAGAATCTCTCCCGGAGTTTGAGAGATTTGGACGTGAAAGGGTACCAATCTTGTCGGGGATTGGGAACCCTTCGCGAGAATGTCCAAAGTTTCAGCGGGATTTCCAAAATGTTGAAAGGAACTCGAAACATGTCAACCTTGGTTTTGAGAATCTCTCCCGGAGTTTGAGAGATTTGGACGTGAAAGGATACCAGTCTTGTCGGGGATTGGGAACCCTTCACCAGAATGTCCAAAGTTTCAGCGGGAGTTCCAAAATGTTGAAAGGAACTCGAAACATGTCAACCTTGGTTTTGAGAATCTCTCCCGGAGTTTGAGAGATTTGGACGTGAAAGTGTACCAATCTTGTCGGGGATTGGGAACCCTTCGCGAGAATGTCCAAAGTTTCAGCTGGATTTGCAAAATGTTGAGAGGAACTCGAAACATGTCAACCTTGGTTTTGAGAATCTCTCCCGGAGTTTGAGAGATTTGGACGTGAAAGGGTACCAGTCTTGTCGGGGATTGGGAACCCTTCGCGAGAATGTCCAAAGTTTCAGCGGGATTTCCAAAATGTTGAGAGGAACTCGAAACATGTCAACCTTGGTTTTGAGAATCTCTCCCGGAGTTTGAGAGATTTGGACGTGAAAGGGTACCAGTCTTGTCGGGGATTGGGAACCCTTCGCCAGAATGTCCAAAGTTTCAGCGAGATTTCCAAAATGTTGAGAGGAACTCGAAACATGTCAACCTTGGTTTTGAGAATCTCTCCCGGAGTTTGAGAGATTTGGATGTGCAAGGGTACCAGTCTTGTCGGGGATTGGGAACCCTTCGCCAGAATGTCCAAAGTTTCAGCGGGATTTCCAAAATGTTGAAAGGAACTCGAAACATGTCAACCTTGGTTTTGAGAATCTCTCCCGGAGTTTGAGAGATTTGGACGTGAAAGGGTACCAATCTTGTCGGGGATTGGGAACCCTTCGCGAGAATGTCCAAAGTTTCAGCGGGATTTCCAAAATGTTGAAAGGAACTCGAAACATGTCAACCTTGGTTTTGAGAATCTCTCCCGGAGTTTGAGAGATTTGGACGTGAAAGGATACCAGTCTTGTCGGGGATTGGGAACCCTTCACCAGAATGTCCAAATTTTCAGCGGGAGTTCCAAAATGTTGAAAGGAACTCGAAACATGTCAACCTTGGTTTTGAGAATCTCTCCCGGAGTTTGAGAGATTTGGACGTGAAAGTGTACCAATCTTGTCGGGGATTGGGAACCCTTCGCGAGAATGTCCAAAGTTTCAGCTGAATTTGCAAAATGTTGAGAGGAACTCGAAACATGTCAACCTTGGTTTTGAGAATCTCTCCCGGAGTTTGAGAGATTTGGACGTGAAAGGGTACCAGTCTTGTCGGGGATTGGGAACCCTTCGCGAGAATGTCCAAAGTTTCAGCGGGATTTCCAAAATGTTGAGAGGAACTCGAAACATGTCAACCTTGGTTTTGAGAATCTCTCCCGGAGTTTGAGAGATTTGGACGTGAAAGGGTACCAGTCTTGTCGGGGATTGGGAACCCTTCGCGAGAATGTCCAAAGTTTCAGCGGGATTTCCAAGATGTTGAAAGGAACTCGAAACATGTCAACCTTGGTTTTGAGAATCTCTCCCGGAGTTTGAGAGATTTGGACGTGAAAGGGTACCAGTCTTGTCGGGGATTGGGAACCCTTCGCGAGAATGTCCAAAGTTTCAGCGGGATTTCCAAAATGTTGAAAGGAACTTGAAACATGTCAACCTTGGTTTTGAGAATCTCTCCCGGAGTTTGAGAGATTTGGACGTGAAAGTGTACCAATCTTGTCGGGGATTGGGAACCCTTCGCGAGAATGTCCAAAGTTTCAGCGGGATTTCCAAAATGTTGAAAGGAACTCGAAACATGTCAACCTTGGTTTTGAGAATCTCTCCCGGAGTTTGAGAGATTTGGACGTGAAAGGGTACCAGTCTTGTCGGGGATTGGGAACCCTTCGCAAGAATGTCCAAAGTTTCAGCGGGATTTCCAAAATGTTGAAAGGAACTCGAAACATGTCAACCTTGGTTTTGAGAATCTCTCCCGGAGTTTGAGAGATTTGGACGTGAAAGGGTACCAGTCTTGTCGGGGATTGGGAACCCTTCGCGAGAATGTCCAAAGTTTCAGCGGGATTTCCAAAATGTTGAAAGGAACTCGAAACATGTCAACCTTGGTTTTGAGAATCTCTCCCGGAGTTTGAGAGATTTGGACGTGAAAGGGTACCAGTCTTGTCGGGGATTGGGAACCCTTCGCGAGAATGTCCAAAGTTTCAGCGGGATTTCCAAAATGTTGAAAGGAACTCGAAACATGTCAACCTTGGTTTTGAGAATCTCTCCCGGAGTTTGAGAGATTTGGACATGAAAGGGTACCAGTCTTGTCGGGGATTGGGAACCCTTCGTGAGAATGTCCAAAGTTTCAGCGGGATTTCCAAGATGTTGAAAGGAACTCGAAACATGTCAACCTTGGTTTTGAGAATCTCTCCCGGAGTTTGAGAGATTTGGACGTGAAAGGGTACCAGTCTTGTCGGGGATTGGGAACCCTTCTCGAGAATGTCCAAAGTTTCAGCGGGATTTCCAGAATGTTGAAAGGAACTCGAAACATGTCAACCTTGGTTTTGAGAATCTCTCCCGGAGTTTGAGAGATTTGGACGTGAAAGGGTACCAGTCTTGTCGGGGATTGGGAACCCTTCGCGAGAATGTCCAAAGTTTCAGCGGGATTTCCAAAATGTTGAAAGGAACTCGAAACATGTCAACCTTGGTTTTGAGAATCTCTCCCGGAGTTTGAGAGATTTGGACGTGAAAGGGTACCAGTCTTGTCGGGGATTGGGAACCCTTCGCGAGAATGTCCAAAGTTTCAGCGGGATTTCCAAAATGTTGAAAGGAACTCGAAACATGTCAACCTTGGTTTTGAGAATCTCTCCCGGAGTTTGAGAGATTTGGACGTGAAAGGGTACCAGTCTTGTCGGGGATTGGGAACCCTTCGCGAGAATGTCCAAAGTTTCAGCGGGATTTCCAAAATGTTGAAAGGAACTCGAAACATGTGAACCTTGGTTTTGAGAATCTCTCCCGGAGTTTGAGAGATTTGGACGTGAAAGGGTACCAGTCTTGTCGGGGATTGGGAACCCTTCGCGAGAATGTCCAAAGTTTCAGCGGGATTTCCAAAATGTTGAGAGGAACTCGAAACATGTCAACCTTGGTTTTGAGAATCTCTCCCGGAGTTTGAGAGATTTGGACGTGAAAGGGTACCAGTCTTGTCGGGGATTGGGAACCCTTCGCGAGAATGTCCAAAGTTTCAGCGGGATTTCCAAAATGTTGAAAGGAACTCGAAACATGTCAACCTTGGTTTTGAGAATCTCTCCCGGAGTTTGAGAGATTTGGACGTGAAAGGGTACCAGTCTTGTCGGGGATTGGGAACCCTTCGCGAGAATGTCCAAAGTTTCAGCGGGATTTCCAAAATGTTGAAAGAACTCGAAACATGTCAACCTTGGTTTTGAGAATCTCTCCCGGAGTTTGAGAGATTTGGACGTGAAAGGGTACCAATCTTGTCGGGGATTGGGAACCCTTCGCGAGAATGTCCAAAGTTTCAGCGGGATTTCCAAAATGTTGAGAGGAACTCGAAACATGTCAACCTTGGTTTTGAGAATCTCTCCCGGAGTTTGAGAGATTTGGACGTGAAAGGGTACCAGTCTTGTCGGGGATTGGGAACCCTTCGCGAGAATGTCCAAAGTTTCAGCGGGATTTCCAAAATGTTGAGAGGAACTCGAAACATGTCAACCTTGGTTTTGAGAATCTCTCCCGGAGTTTGAGAGATTTGGACGTGAAAGGGTACCAATCTTGTCGGGGATTGGGAACCCTTCGCCAGAATGTCCAAAGTTTCAGCGGGATTTCCAAAATGTTGAAAGGAACTCGAAACACGTCAACCTCGGTTTTGAGAATCTCTCCCGGAGTTTGAGAGATTTGGACGTGAAAGGGTACCAGTCTTGTCGGGGATTGGGAACCCTTCGCGAGAATGTCCAAAGTTTCAGCGGGATTTCCAAAATGTTGAAAGGAACTCGAAACATGTCAACCTTGGTTTTGAGAATCTCTCCCGGAGTTTGAGAGATTTGGACGTGCAAGGGTACCAGTCTTGTCGGGGATTGGGAACCCTTCGCGAGAATGTCCAAAGTTTCAGCGGGATTTCCAAAATGTTGAAAGGAACTCGAAACATGTCAACCTTGGTTTTGAGAATCTCTCCCGGAGTTTGAGAGATTTGGACGTGAAAGGGTACCAGTCTTGTCGGGGATTGGGAACCCTTCGCGAGAATGTCCAAAGTTTCAGCGGGATTTCCAAAATGTTGAAAGGAACTCGAAACATGTCAACCTTGGTTTTGAGAATCTCTCCCGGAGTTTGAGAGATTTGGACGTGAAAGGGTACCAGTCTTGTCGGGGATTGGGAACCCTTCGCGAGAATGTCCAAAGTTTCAGCGGGATTTCCAAAATGTTGAAAGGAACTCGAAACATGTCAACCTTGGTTTTGAGAATCTCTCCCGGAGTTTGAGAGATTTGGACGTGAAAGGGTACCAGTCTTGTCGGGGATTGGGAACCCTTCGCGAGAATGTCCAAAGTTTCAGCGCGATTTCCAAAATGTTGAGAGGAACTCGAAACATGTCAACCTTGGTTTTGAGAATCTCTCCTGGAGTTTGAGAGATTTGGACGTGAAAGGGTACCAGTCTTGTCGGGGATTGGGAACCCTTCGCGAGAATGTCCAAAGTTTCAGCGGGAGTTCCAAAATGTTGAGAGGAACTCGAAACATGTCAACCTTGGTTTTGAGAATCTCTCCCGGAGTTTGAGAGATTTGGACGTGAAAGGGTACCAGTCTTGTCGGGGATTGGGAACCCTTCGCGAGACTGTCCAAAGTTTCAGCGGGATTTCCAAAATGTTGAAAGGAACTCGAAACATGTCAACCTTGGTTTTGAGAATCTCTCCCGGAGTTTGAGAGATTTGGACGTGAAAGGGTACCAGTCTTGTCGGGGATTGGGAACCCTTCGCGAGAATGTCCAAAGTTTCAGCGGGATTTCCAAAATGTTGAAAGGAACTCGAAACATGTCAACCTTGGTTTTGAGAATCTCTCCCGGACTTTGAGAGATTTGGACGTGAAAGGGTACCAGTCTTGTCGGGGATTGGGAACCCTTCGCGAGAATGTCCAAAGTTTCAGCGGGATTTCCAAAATGTTGAAAGGAACTTGAAACCTGCCACCCTTGGTTTTGAGAATCTCTCCCGGAGTTTGAGAGATTTGGACGTGAAAGGGTACCAGTCTTGTCGGGGATTGGGAACCCTTCGCGAGAATGTCCAAAGTTTCAGCGGGATTTCCAAAATGTTGAAAGGAACTCGAAACATGTCAAACTTGGTTTTGAGAATCTCTCCCGGAGTTTGAGAGATTTGGACGTGAAAGGGTACCAGTCTTGTCGGGGATTGGGAACCCTTCGCGAGAATGTCCAAAGTTTCAGCGGGATTTCCAAAATGTTGAGAGGAACTCGAAACATGTCAACCTTGGTTTTGAGAATCTCTCCCGGAGTTTGAGAGATTTGGACGTGAAAGGGTACCAGTCTTGTCGGGGATTGGGAACCCTTCGCGAGAATGTCCAAAGTTTCAGCGGGATTTCCAAAATGTTGAGAGGAACTCGAAACATGTCAACCTTGGTTTTGAGAATCTCTCCCGGAGTTTGAGAGATTTGGACGTGCAAGGGTACCAGTCTTGTCGGGGATTGGGAACCCTTCGCGAGAATGTCCAAAGTTTCAGCGGGATTTCCAAAATGTTGAAAGGAACTCGAAACATGTCAACCTTGGTTTTGAGAATCTCTCCCGGAGTTTGAGAGATTTGGACGTGAAAGGGTACCAGTCTTGTCGGGGATTGGGAACCCTTCGCGAGAATGTCCAAAGTTTCAGTGCGATTTCCAAAATGTTGAAAGGAACTCGAAACATGTCAACCTTGGTTTTGAGAATCTCTCCCGGAGTTTGAGAGATTTGGACGTGAAAGGGTACCAGTCTTGTCGGGGATTGGGAACCCTTCTCGAGAATGTCCAAAGTTTCAGCGGGATTTCCAAAATGTTGAAAGGAACTCGAAACATGTCAACCTTGGTTTTGAGAATCTCTCCCGGACTTTGAGAGATTTGGACGTGAAAGGGTACCAATCTTGTCGGGGATTGGGAACCCTTCGCGAGAATGTCCAAAGTTTCAGCGGGATTTCCAAAATGTTGAAAGGAACTCGAAACATGTCAACGTTGGTTTTGAGAATCTCTCCCGGACTTTGAGAGATTTGGACGTGAAAGGGTACCAGTCTTGTCGGGGATTGGGAACCCTTCGCGAGAATGTCCAAAGTTTCAGCGGGATTTCCAAAATGTTGAAAGGAACTCGAAACATGTCAACCTTGGTTTTGAGAATCTCTCCCGGAGTTTGAGAGATTTGGACGTGAAAGGGTACCAGTCTTGTCGGGGATTGGGAACCCTTCGCGAGAATGTCCAAAGTTTCAGCGGGATTTCCAAAATGTTGAAAGGAACTCGAAACATGTCAACCTTGGTTTTGAGAATCTCTCCCGGACTTTGAGAGATTTGGACGTGAAAGGGTACCAGTCTTGTCGGGGATTGGGAACCCTTCGCGAGAATGTCCAAAGTTTCAGCGGGATTTCCAAAATGTTGAAAGGAACTCGAAACCTGCCACCCTTGGTTTTGAGAATCTCTCCCGGAGTTTGAGAGATTTGGACGTGAAAGGGTACCAGTCTTGTCGGGGATTGGGAACCCTTCGCGAGAATGTCCAAAGTTTCAGCGGGATTTCCAAAATGTTGAAAGGAACTCGAAACATGTCAAACTTGGTTTTGAGAATCTCTCCCGGAGTTTGAGAGATTTGGACGTGAAAGGGTACCAGTCTTGTCGGGGATTGGGAACCCTTCGCGAGAATGTCCAAAGTTTCAGCGGGATTTCCAAAATGTTGAGAGGAACTCGAAACATGTCAACCTTGGTTTTGAGAATCTCTCCCGGAGTTTGAGAGATTTGGACGTGAAAGGGTACCAGTCTTGTCGGGGATTGGGAACCCTTCGCGAGAATGTCCAAAGTTACAGCGGGATTTCCAAAATGTTGAGAGGAACTCGAAACATGTCAACCTTGGTTTTGAGAATCTCTCCCGGAGTTTGAGAGATTTGGACGTGCAAGGGTACCAGTCTTGTCGGGGATTGGGAACCCTTCGCGAGAATGTCCAAAGTTTCAGCGGGATTTCCAAAATGTTGAAAGGAACTCGAAACATGTCAACCTTGGTTTTGAGAATCTCTCCCGGAGTTTGAGAGATTTGGACGTGAAAGGGTACCAATCTTGTCGGGGATTGGGAACCCTTCTCGAGAATGTCCAAAGTTTCAGCGGGATTTCCAAAATGTTGAAAGGAACTCGAAACATGTCAACCTTGGTTTTGAGAATCTCTCCCGGAGTTTGAGAGATTTGGACGTGAAAGGGTACCAGTCTTGTCGGGGATTGGGAACCCTTCTCGAGAATGTCCAAAGTTTCAGCGGGATTTCCAAAATGTTGAAAGGAACTCGAAACATGTCAACCTTGGTTTTGAGAATCTCTCCCGGACTTTGAGAGATTTGGACGTGAAAGGGTACCAATCTTGTCGGGGATTGGGAACCCTTCGCGAGAATGTCCAAAGTTTCAGCGGGATTTCCAAAATGTTGAAAGGAACTCGAAACATGTCAACGTTGGTTTTGAGAATCTCTCCCGGACTTTGAGAGATTTGGACGTGAAAGGGTACCAGTCTTGTCGGGGATTGGGAACCCTTCGCGAGAATGTCCAAAGTTTCAGCGGGATTTCCAAAATGTTGAAAGGAACTCGAAACATGTCAACCTTGGTTTTGAGAATCTCTCCCGGAGTTTGAGAGATTTGGACGTGAAAGGGTACCAGTCTTGTCGGGGATTGGGAACCCTTCGCGAGAATGTCCAAAGTTTCAGCGGGATTTCCAAAATGTTGAAAGGAACTCGAAACATGTCAACCTTGGTTTTGAGAATCTCTCCTGGAGTTTGAGAGATTTGGACGTGAAAGGGTACCAGTCTTGTCGGGGATTGGGAACCCTTCGCGAGAATGTCCAAAGTTTCAGAGGGATTTCCAAAATGTTGAAAGGAACTCGAAACATGTCAACCTTGGTTTTGAGAATCTCTCCCGGAGTTTGAGAGATTTGGACGTGAAAAGGTACCAGTCTTGTCGGGGATTGGGAACCCTTCGCGAGAATGTCCAAAGTTTCAGCGGGATTTCCAAAATGTTGAAAGGAACTCGAAACATGTCAACCTTGGTTTTGAGAATCTCTCCCGGACTTTGAGAGATTTGGACGTGAAAGGGTACCAATCTTGTCGGGGATTGGGAACCCTTCGCGAGAATGTCCAAAGTTTCAGCGGGATTTCCAAAATGTTGAAAGGAACTCGAAACATGTCAACCTTGGTTTTGAGAATCTCTCCCGGACTTTGAGAGATTTGGACGTGAAAAGGTACCAGTCTTGTCGGGGATTGGGAACCCTTCGCGAGAATGTCCAAAGTTTCAGCGGGATTTCCAAAATGTTGAAAGGAACTCGAAACATGTCAACCTTGGTTTTGAGAATCTCTCCCGGAGTTTGAGAGATTTGGACGTGAAAGGGTACCAGTCTTGTCGGGGATTGGGAACCCTTCGCGAGAATGTCCAAAGTTTCAGCGGGATTTCCAAAATGTTGAAAGGAACTCGAAACATGTGAACCTTGGTTTTGAGAATCTCTCCCGGACTTTGAGAGATTTGGACGTGAAAGGGTACCAGTCTTGTCGGGGATTGGGAACCCTTCGCGAGAATGTCCAAAGTTTCAGCGGGATTTCCAAAATGTTGAGAGGAACTCGAAACATGTCAACCTTGGTTTTGAGAATCTCTCCCGGAGTTTGAGAGATTTGGACGTGAAAGGGTACCAGTCTTGTCGGGTATTGGGAACCCTTCGCGAGAATGTCCAAAGTTTCAGCGGGATTTCCAAAATGTTGAAAGGAACTCGAAACATGTCAACCTTGGTTTTGAGAATCTCTCCCGGAGTTTGAGAGATTTGGACGTGAAAGGGTACCAGTCTTGTCGGGGATTGGGAACCCTTCGCGAGAATGTCCAAAGTTTCAGCGGGATTTCCAAAATGTTGAAAGGAACTCGAAACATGTCAACCTTGGTTTTGAGAATCTCTCCCGGAGTTTGAGAGATTTGGACGTGAAAGGGTACCAGTCTTGTCGGGGATTGGGAACCCTTCGCGAGAATGTCCAAAGTTTCAGCGGGATTTCCAAAATGTTGAGAGGAACTCGAAACATGTCAACCTTGGTTTTGAGAATCTCTCCCGGAGTTTGAGAGATTTGGACGTGAAAGGGTACCAGTCTTGTCGGGGATTGGGAACCCTTCGCGAGAATGTCCAAAGTTTCAGCGGGATTTCCAAAATGTTGAAAGGAACTCGAAACATGTCAACCTTGGTTTTGAGAATCTCTCCCGGAGTTTGAGAGATTCGGACGTGAAAGGGTACCAGTCTTGTCGGGGATTGGGAACCCTTCGCCAGAATGTCCAAAGTTTCAGCGGGATTTCCAAAATGTTGAAAGGAACTCGAAACATGTCAACCTTGGTTTTGAGAATCTCTCCCGGAGTTTGAGAGATTTGGACGTGAAAGGGTACCAATCTTGTCGGGGATTGGGAACCCTTCGCGAGAATGTCCAAAGTTTCAGCGGGATTTCCAAAATGTTGAAAGGAACTCGAAACATGTCAACCTTGGTTTTGAGAATCTCTCCCGGAGTTTGAGAGATTTGGACGTGAAAGGGTACCAGTCTTGTCGGGGATTGGGAACCCTTCGCCAGAATGTCCAAAGTTTCAGCGGGATTTCCAAAATGTTGAGAGGAACTCGAAACATGTCAACCTTGGTTTTGAGAATCTCTCCCGGAGTTTGAGAGATTTGGACGTGAAAGTTTACCAGTCTTGTCGGGGATTGGGAACCCTTCGCCAGAATGTCCAAAGTTTCAGCGGGATTTCCAAAAAGTTGAAAGGAACTCGAAACATGTCAACCTTGGTTTTGAGAATCTCTCCCGGAGTTTGAGAGATTTGGACGTGAAAGGGTACCAGTCTTGTCGGGGATTGGGAACCCTTCGCGAGAATGTCCAAAGTTTCAGCGGGATTTCCAAAATGTTGAAAGGAACTCGAAACATGTCAACCTTGGTTTTGAGAATCTCTCCCGGAGTTTGAGAGATTTGGACGTGAAAGGGTACCAGTCTTGTCGGGGATTGGGAACCCTTCGCGAGAATGTCCAAAGTTTCAGCGGGATTTCCAAAATGTTGAGAGGAACTCGAAACATGTCAACCTTGGTTTTGAGAATCTCTCCCGGAGTTTGAGAGATTTGGACGTGCAAGGGTACCAGTCTTGTCGGGGATTGGGAACCCTTCGCCAGAATGTCCAAAGTTTCAGCGGGATTTCCAAAATGTTGAGAGGAACTCTAAACATGTCAACCTTGGTTTTGAGAATCTCTCCCGGAGTTTGAGAGATTTGGACGTGAAAGGGTACCAGTCTTGTCGGGGATTGGGAACCCTTCGCGAGAATGTCCAAAGTTTCAGCGGGATTTCCAAAATGTTGAAAGGAACTCGAAACATGTCAACCTTGGTTTTGAGAATCTCTCCCGGAGTTTGAGAGATTTGGACGTGAAAGGATACCAGTCTTGTCGGGGATTGGGAACCCTTCGCCAGAATGTCCAAAGTTTCAGAGGGAGTTCCAAAATGTTGAAAGGAACTCGAAACATGTCAACCTTGGTTTTGAGAATCTCTCCCGGAGTTTGAGAGATTTGGACGTGAAAGGGTATCAGTCTTGTCGGGGATTGGGAACCCTTCGCGAGAATGTCCAAAGTTTCAGCTGGATTTGCAAAATGTTGAGAGGAACTCGAAACATGTCAACCTTGGTTTTGAGAATCTCTCCCGGAGTTTGAGAGATTTGGACGTGAAAGGGTACCAGTCTTGTCGGGGATTGGGAACCCTTCGCGAGAATGTCCAAAGTTTCAGCGGGATTTCCAAAATGTTGAGAGGAACTCGAAACATGTCAACCTTGGTTTTGAGAATCTCTCCCGGAGTTTGAGAGATTTGGACGTGAAAGGGTACCAGTCTTGTCGGGGATTGGGAACCCTTCGCGAGAATGTCCAAAGTTTCAGCGGGATTTCCAAAATGTTGAAAGGAACTCGAAACATGTCAACCTTGGTTTTGAGAATCTCTCCCGGAGTTTGAGAGATTTGGACGTGAAAGGGTACCAGTCTTGTCGGGGATTGGGAACCCTTCGCGAGAATGTCCAAAGTTTCAGCGGGATTTCCAAAATGTTGAAAGGAACTCGAAACATGTCAACCTTGGTTTTGAGAATCTCTCCCGGAGTTTGAGAGATTTGGACGTGAAAGGGTACCAGTCTTGTCGGGGATTGGGAACCCTTCGCGAGAATGTCCAAAGTTTCAGCGGGATTTCCAAAATGTTGAGAGGAACTCGAAACATGTCAACCTTGGTTTTGAGAATCTCTCCCGGAGTTTGAGAGATTTGGACGTGAAAGGGTACCAGTCTTGTCGGGGATTGGGAACCCTTCGCGAGAATGTCCAAAGTTTCAGCGGGATTTCCAAAATGTTGAAAGGAACTCGAAACATGTCAACCTTGGTTTTGAGAATCTCTCCCGGAGTTGGAGAGATTTGGACGTGAAAGGGTACCAGTCTTGTCGGGGATTGGGAACCCTTCGCCAGAATGTCCAAAGTTTCAGCGGGATTTCCAAAATGTTGAAAGGAACTCGAAACATGTCAACCTTGGTTTTGAGAATCTCTCCCGGAGTTTGAGAGATTTGGACGTGAAAGGGTACCAATCTTGTCGGGGATTGGGAACCCTTCGCGAGAATGTCCAAAGTTTCAGCGGGATTTCCAAAATGTTGAAAGGAACTCGAAACATGTCAACCTTGGTTTTGAGAATCTCTCCCGGAGTTTGAGAGATTTGGACGTGAAAGGGTACCAGTCTTGTCGGGGATTGGGAACCCTTCGCCAGAATGTCCAAAGTTTCAGCGGGATTTCCAAAATGTTGAGAGGAACTCGAAACATGTCAACCTTGGTTTTGAGAATCTCTCCCGGACTTTGAGAGATTTGGACGTGCAAGGGTACCAGTCTTGTCGGGGATTGGGAACCCTTCGCCAGAATGTCCAAAGTTTCAGCGGGATTTCCAAAATGTTGAAAGGAACTCGAAACATGTCAACCTTGGTTTTGAGAATCTCTCCCGGAGTTTGAGAGATTTGGACGTGAAAGGGTACCAGTCTTGTCGGGGATTGGGAACCCTTCGCGAGAATGTCCAAAGTTTCAGCGGGATTTCCAAAATGTTGAAAGGAACTCGAAACATGTCAACCTTGGTTTTGAGAATCTCTCCCGGAGTTTGAGAGATTTGGACGTGAAAGGGTACCAGTCTTGTCGGGGATTGGGAAACCTTCGCCAGAATGTCCAAAGTTTCAGCGGGATTTCCAAAATGTTGAGAGGAACTCGAAACATGTCAACCTTGGTTTTGAGAATCTCTCCCGGAGTTTGAGAGATTTGGACGTGAAAGGGTACCAGTCTTGTCGGGGATTGGGAACCCTTCGCGAGAATGTCCAAAGTTTCAGCGGGATTTCCAAAATGTTGAGAGGAACTCGAAACATGTCAACCTTGGTTTTGAGAATCTCTCCCGGAGTTTGAGAGATTTGGACGTGCAAGGGTACCAGTCTTGTCGGGGATTGGGAACCCTTCGCCAGAATGTCCAAAGTTTCAGCGGGATTTCCAAAATGTTGAGAGGAACTCGAAACATGTCAACCTTGGTTTTGAGAATCTTTCCCGGAGTTTGAGAGATTTGGACGTGAAAGGGTACCAGTCTTGTCGGGGATTGGGAACCCTTCGCGAGAATGTCCAAAGTTTCAGCGGGATTTCCAAAATGTTGAAAGGAACTCGAAACATGTCAACCTTGGTTTTGAGAATCTCTCCCGGAGTTTGAGAGATTTGGACGTGAAAGGGTATCAGTCTTGTCGGGGATTGGGAACCCTTTGCGAGAATGTCCAAAGTTTCAGCTGGATTTGCAAAATGTTGAGAGGAACTCGAAACATGTCAACCTTGGTTTTGAGAATCTCTCCCGGAGTTTGAGAGATTTGGACGTGAAAGGGTACCAGTCTTGTCGGGGATTGGGAACCCTTCGCGAGAATGTCCAAAGTTTCAGCGGGATTTCCAAAATGTTGAAAGGAACTCGAAACATGTCAACCTTGGTTTTGAGAATCTCTCCCGGAGTTTGAGAGATTTGGACGTGAAAGGGTACCAGTCTTGTCGGGGATTGGGAACCCTTCGCGAGAATGTCCAAAGTTTCAGCAGGATTTCCAAAATGTTGAAAGGAACTCGAAACATGTCAACCTTGGTTTTGAGAATCTCTCCCGGAGTTTGAGAGATTTGGACGTGAAAGGGTACCAGTCTTGTCGGGGATTGGGAACCCTTCGCCAGAATGTCCAAAGTTTCAGCGGGATTTCCAAAATGTTGAGAGGAACTCGAAACATGTCAACCTTGGTTTTGAGAATCTCTCCCGGAGTTTGAGAGATTTGGACGTGAAAGGGTACCAGTCTTGTCGGGGATTGGGAACCCTTCGCGAGAATGTCCAAAGTTTCAGCGGGATTTCCAAAATGTTGAAAGGAACTCGAAACATGTCAACCTTGGTTTTGAGAATCTCTCCCGGAGTTTGAGAGATTTGGACGTGAAAGGGTACCAGTCTTGTCGGGGATTGGGAACCCTTCGCGAGAATGTCCAAAGTTTCAGCGGGATTTCCAAAATGTTGAAAGGAACTTGAAACATGTCAACCTTGGTTTTGAGAATCTCTCCCGGAGTTTGAGAGATTTGGACGTGAAAGTGTACCAATCTTGTCGGGGATTGGGAACCCTTCGCGAGAATGTCCAAAGTTTCAGCGGGATTTCCAAAATGTTGAAAGGAACTCGAAACATGTCAACCTTGGTTTTGAGAATCTCTCCCGGAGTTTGAGAGATTTGGACGTGAAAGGGTACCAGTCTTGTCGGGGATTGGGAACCCTTCGCGAGAATGTCCAAAGTTTCAGCGGGATTTCCAAAATGTTGAAAGGAACTCGAAACATGTCAACCTTGGTTTTGAGAATCTCTCCCGGAGTTTGAGAGATTTGGACGTGAAAGGGTACCAGTCTTGTCGGGGATTGGGAACCCTTCACCAGAATGTCCAAAGTTTCAGCGGGAGTTCCAAAATGTTGAAAGGAACTCGAAACATGTCAACCTTGGTTTTGAGAATCTCTCCCGGAGTTTGAGAGATTTGGACGTGAAAGGGTACCAGTCTTGTCGGGGATTGGGAACCCTTCGCGAGAATGTCCAAATTTTCAGCGGGATGTCCAAAATGTTGAAAGGAACTCGAAACATGTCAACCTTGGTTTTGAGAATCTCTCCCGGAGTTTGAGAGATTTGGACATGAAAGGGTACCAGTCTTGTCGGGGATTGGGAACCCTTCGTGAGAATGTCCAAAGTTTCAGCGGGATTTCCAAGATGTTGAAAGGAACTCGAAACATGTCAACCTTGGTTTTGAGAATCTCTCCCGGAGTTTGAGAGATTTGGACGTGAAAGGGTACCAGTCTTGTCGGGGATTGGGAACCCTTCGCGAGAATGTCCAAAGTTTCAGCGGGATTTCCAGAATGTTGAAAGGAACTCGAAACATATCAACCTTGGTTTTGAGAATCTCTCCCGGAGTTTGAGAGATTTGGACGTGAAAGGGTACCAGTCTTGTCGGGGATTGGGAACCCTTCGCGAGAATGTCCAAAGTTTCAGCGGGATTTCCAAAATGTTGAAAGGAACTCGAAACATGTCAACCTTGGTTTTGAGAATCTCTCCCGGAGTTTGAGAGATTTGGACGTGAAAGGGTACCAGTCTTGTCGGGGATTGGGAACCCTTCGCGAGAATGTCCAAAGTTTCAGCGGGATTTCCAAAATGTTGAAAGGAACTCGAAACATGTCAACCTTGGTTTTGAGAATCTCTCCCGGAGTTTGAGAGATTTGGACGTGAAAGGGTACCAGTCTTGTCGGGGATTGGGAACCCTTCGCGAGAATGTCCAAAGTTTCAGCGGGATTTCCAAAATGTTGAAAGGAACTCGAAACATGTCAACCTTGGTTTTGAGAATCTCTCCCGGAGTTTGAGAGATTTGGACGTGAAAGGGTACCAGTCTTGTCGGGGATTGGGAACCCTTCGCGAGAATGTCCAAAGTTTCAGCGGGATTTCCAAAATGTTGAAAGGAACTCGAAACATGTCAACCTTGGTTTTGAGAATCTCTCCCGGAGTTTGAGAGATTTGGACGTGAAAGGGTACCAGTCTTGTCGGGGATTGGGAACCCTTCGCGAGAATGTCCAAAGTTTCAGCGGGATTTCCAAAATGTTGAAAGAACTCGAAACATGTCAACCTTGGTTTTGAGAATCTCTCCCGGAGTTTGAGAGATTTGGACGTGAAAGGGTACCAGTCTTGTCGGGGATTGGGAACCCTTCGCGAGAATGTCCAAAGTTTCAGCGGGATTTCCAAAATGTTGAGAGGAACTCGAAACATGTCAACCTTGGTTTTGAGAATCTCTCCCGGAGTTTGAGAGATTTGGACGTGAAAGGGTACCAGTCTTGTCGGGGATTGGGAACCCTTCGCGAGAATGTCCAAAGTTTCAGCGGGATTTCCAAAATGTTGAAAGGAACTCGAAACATGTCAACCTTGGTTTTGAGAATCTCTCCCGGAGTTTGAGAGATTTGGACGTGAAAGGGTACCAGTCTTGTCGGGGATTGGGAACCCTTCGCGAGAATGTCCAAAGTTTCAGCGGGATTTCCAAAATGTTGAAAGGAACTCGAAACATGTCAACCTTGGTTTTGAGAATCTCTCCCGGAGTTTGAGAGATTTGGACGTGAAAGGGTACCAGTCTTGTCGGGGATTGGGAACCCTTCGCGAGAATGTCCAAAGTTTCAGCAGGATTTCCAAAATGTTGAAAGGAACTCGAAACATGTCAACCTTGGTTTTGAGAATCTCTCCCGGAGTTTGAGAGATTTGGACGTGAAAGGGTACCAGTCTTGTCGGGGATTGGGAACCCTTCGCCAGAATGTCCAAAGTTTCAGCGGGATTTCCAAAATGTTGAAAGGAACTCGAAACATGTCAACCTTGGTTTTGAGAATCTCTCCCGGAGTTTGAGAGATTTGGACGTGAAAGGGTACCAGTCTTGTCGGGGATTGGGAACCCTTCGCGAGAATGTCCAAAGTTTCAGCGGGATTTCCAAGATGTTGAAAGGAACTCGAAACATGTCAACCTTGGTTTTGAGAATCTCTCCCGGAGTTTGAGAGATTTGGACGTGAAAGGGTACCAGTCTTGTCGGGGATTGGGAACCCTTCGCGAGAATGTCCAAAGTTTCAGCGGGATTTCCAAAATGTTGAAAGGAACTTGAAACATGTCAACCTTGGTTTTGAGAATCTCTCCCGGAGTTTGAGAGATTTGGACGTGAAAGGGTACCAATCTTGTCGGGGATTGGGAACCCTTCGCCAGAATGTCCAAAGTTTCAGCGGGATTTCCAAAATGTTGAAAGGAACTCGAAACATGTCAACCTTGGTTTTGAGAATCTCTCCCGGAGTTTGAGAGATTTGGACGTGAAAGGGTACCAGTCTTGTCGGGGATTGGGAACCCTTCGCGAGAATGTCCAAAGTTTCAGCGGGATTTCCAAAATGTTGAAAGGAACTCGAAACATGTCAACCTTGGTTTTGAGAATCTCTCCCGGAGTTTGAGAGATTTGGACGTGAAAGGGTACCAGTCTTGTCGGGGATTGGGAACCCTTCACCAGAATGTCCAAAGTTTCAGCGGGAGTTCCAAAATGTTGAAAGGAATTCGAAACATGTCAACCTTGGTTTTGAGAATCTCTCCCGGAGTTTGAGAGATTTGGACGTGAAAGGGTACCAGTCTTGTCGGGGATTGGGAACCCTTCGCGAGAATGTCCAAATTTTCAGCGGGATTTCCAAAATGTTGAAAGGAACTCGAAACATGTCAACCTTGGTTTTGAGAATCTCTCCCGGAGTTTGAGAGATTTGGACATGAAAGGGTACCAGTCTTGTCGGGGATTGGGAACCCTTCGTGAGAATGTCCAAAGTTTCAGCGGGATTTCCAAGATGTTGAAAGGAACTCGAAACATGTCAACCTTGGTTTTGAGAATCTCTCCCGGAGTTTGAGAGATTTGGACGTGAAAGGGTACCAGTCTTGTCGGGGATTGGGAACCCTTCGCGAGAATGTCCAAAGTTTCAGCGGGATTTCCAGAATGTTGAAAGGAACTCGAAACATGTCAACCTTGGTTTTGAGAATCTCTCCCGGAGTTTGAGAGATTTGGACGTGAAAGGGTACCAGTCTTGTCGGGGATTGGGAACCCTTCGCGAGAATGTCCAAAGTTTCAGCGGGATTTCCAAAATGTTGAAAGGAACTCGAAACATGTCAACCTTGGTTTTGAGAATCTCTCCCGGAGTTTGAGAGATTTGGACGTGAAAGGGTACCAGTCTTGTCGGGGATTGGGAACCCTTCGCGAGAATGTCCAAAGTTTCAGCGGGATTTCCAAAATGTTGAAAGGAACTCGAAACATGTCAACCTTGGTTTTGAGAATCTCTCCCGGAGTTTGAGAGATTTGGACGTGAAAGGGTACCAGTCTTGTCGGGGATTGGGAACCCTTCGCGAGAATGTCCAAAGTTTCAGCGGGATTTCCAAAATGTTGAAAGGAACTCGAAACATGTCAACCTTGGTTTTGAGAATCTCTCCCGGAGTTTGAGAGATTTGGACGTGAAAGGGTACCAGTCTTGTCGGGGATTGGGAACCCTTCGCGAGAATGTCCAAAGTTTCAGCGGGATTTCCAAAATGTTGAAAGGAACTCGAAACATGTCAACCTTGGTTTTGAGAATCTCTCCCGGAGTTTGAGAGATTTGGACGTGAAAGGGTACCAGTCTTGTCGGGGATTGGGAACCCTTCGCGAGAATGTCCAAAGTTTCAGCGGGATTTCCAAAATGTTGAAAGAACTCGAAACATGTCAACCTTGGTTTTGAGAATCTCTCCCGGAGTTTGAGAGATTTGGACGTGAAAGGGTACCAGTCTTGTCGGGGATTGGGAACCCTTCGCGAGAATGTCCAAAGTTTCAGCGGGATTTCCAAAATGTTGAGAGGAACTCGAAACATGTCAACCTTGGTTTTGAGAATCTCTCCCGGAGTTTGAGAGATTTGGACGTGAAAGGGTACCAGTCTTGTCGGGGATTGGGAACCCTTCGCGAGAATGTCCAAAGTTTCAGCGGGATTTCCAAAATGTTGAAAGGAACTCGAAACATGTCAACCTTGGTTTTGAGAATCTCTCCCGGAGTTTGAGAGATTTGGACGTGAAAGGGTACCAGTCTTGTCGGGGATTGGGAACCCTTCGCGAGAATGTCCAAAGTTTCAGCGGGATTTCCAAAATGTTGAAAGGAACTCGAAACATGTCAACCTTGGTTTTGAGAATCTCTCCCGGAGTTTGAGAGATTTGGACGTGAAAGGGTACCAGTCTTGTCGGGGATTGGGAACCCTTCGCGAGAATGTCCAAAGTTTCAGCAGGATTTCCAAAATGTTGAAAGGAACTCGAAACATGTCAACCTTGGTTTTGAGAATCTCTCCCGGAGTTTGAGAGATTTGGACGTGAAAGGGTACCAGTCTTGTCGGGGATTGGGAACCCTTCGCCAGAATGTCCAAAGTTTCAGCGGGATTTCCAAAATGTTGAGAGGAACTCGAAACATGTCAACCTTGGTTTTGAGAATCTCTCCCGGAGTTTGAGAGATTTGGACGTGAAAGGGTACCAGTCTTGTCGGGGATTGGGAACCCTTCGCGAGAATGTCCAAAGTTTCAGCGGGATTTCCAAGATGTTGAAAGGAACTCGAAACATGTCAACCTTGGTTTTGAGAATCTCTCCCGGAGTTTGAGAGATTTGGACGTGAAAGGGTACCAGTCTTGTCGGGGATTGGGAACCCTTCGCGAGAATGTCCAAAGTTTCAGCGGGATTTCCAAAATGTTGAAAGGAACTTGAAACATGTCAACCTTGGTTTTGAGAATCTCTCCCGGAGTTTGAGAGATTTGGACGTGAAAGGGTACCAATCTTGTCGGGGATTGGGAACCCTTCGCCAGAATGTCCAAAGTTTCAGCGGGATTTCCAAAATGTTGAAAGGAACTCGAAACATGTCAACCTTGGTTTTGAGAATCTCTCCCGGAGTTTGAGAGATTTGGACGTGAAAGGGTACCAGTCTTGTCGGGGATTGGGAACCCTTCGCGAGAATGTCCAAAGTTTCAGCGGGATTTCCAAAATGTTGAAAGGAACTCGAAACATGTCAACCTTGGTTTTGAGAATCTCTCCCGGAGTTTGAGAGATTTGGACGTGAAAGGGTACCAGTCTTGTCGGGGATTGGGAACCCTTCACCAGAATGTCCAAAGTTTCAGCGGGAGTTCCAAAATGTTGAAAGGAACTCGAAACATGTCAACCTTGGTTTTGAGAATCTCTCCCGGAGTTTGAGAGATTTGGACGTGAAAGGGTACCAGTCTTGTCGGGGATTGGGAACCCTTCGCGAGAATGTCCAAATTTTCAGCGGGATTTCCAAAATGTTGAAAGGAACTCGAAACATGTCAACCTTGGTTTTGAGAATCTCTCCCGGAGTTTGAGAGATTTGGACATGAAAGGGTACCAGTCTTGTCGGGGATTGGGAACCCTTCGTGAGAATGTCCAAAGTTTCAGCGGGATTTCCAAGATGTTGAAAGGAACTCGAAACATGTCAACCTTGGTTTTGAGAATCTCTCCCGGAGTTTGAGAGATTTGGACGTGAAAGGGTACCAGTCTTGTCGGGGATTGGGAACCCTTCGCGAGAATGTCCAAAGTTTCAGCGGGATTTCCAGAATGTTGAAAGGAACTCGAAACATGTCAACCTTGGTTTTGAGAATCTCTCCCGGAGTTTGAGAGATTTGGACGTGAAAGGGTACCAGTCTTGTCGGGGATTGGGAACCCTTCGCGAGAATGTCCAAAGTTTCAGCGGGATTTCCAAAATGTTGAAAGGAACTCGAAACATGTCAACCTTGGTTTTGAGAATCTCTCCCGGAGTTTGAGAGATTTGGACGTGAAAGGGTACCAGTCTTGTCGGGGATTGGGAACCCTTCGCGAGAATGTCCAAAGTTTCAGCGGGATTTCCAAAATGTTGAAAGGAACTCGAAACATGTCAACCTTGGTTTTGAGAATCTCTCCCGGAGTTTGAGAGATTTGGACGTGAAAGGGTACCAGTCTTGTCGGGGATTGGGAACCCTTCGCGAGAATGTCCAAAGTTTCAGCGGGATTTCCAAAATGTTGAAAGGAACTCGAAACATGTCAACCTTGGTTTTGAGAATCTCTCCCGGAGTTTGAGAGATTTGGACGTGAAAGGGTACCAGTCTTGTCGGGGATTGGGAACCCTTCGCGAGAATGTCCAAAGTTTCAGCGGGATTTCCAAAATGTTGAAAGGAACTCGAAACATGTCAACCTTGGTTTTGAGAATCTCTCCCGGAGTTTGAGAGATTTGGACGTGAAAGGGTACCAGTCTTGTCGGGGATTGGGAACCCTTCGCGAGAATGTCCAAAGTTTCAGCGGGATTTCCAAAATGTTGAAAGAACTCGAAACATGTCAACCTTGGTTTTGAGAATCTCTCCCGGAGTTTGAGAGATTTGGACGTGAAAGGGTACCAGTCTTGTCGGGGATTGGGAACCCTTCGCGAGAATGTCCAAAGTTTCAGCGGGATTTCCAAAATGTTGAGAGGAACTCGAAACATGTCAACCTTGGTTTTGAGAATCTCTCCCGGAGTTTGAGAGATTTGGACGTGAAAGGGTACCAGTCTTGTCGGGGATTGGGAACCCTTCGCGAGAATGTCCAAAGTTTCAGCGGGATTTCCAAAATGTTGAGAGGAACTCGAAACATGTCAACCTTGGTTTTGAGAATCTCTCCCGGAGTTTGAGAGATTTGGACGTGAAAGGGTACCAATCTTGTCGGGGATTGGGAACCCTTCGCGAGAATGTCCAAAGTTTCAGCGGGATTTCCAAAATGTTGAAAGGAACTCGAAACATGTCAACCTTGGTTTTGAGAATCTCTCCCGGAGTTTGAGAGATTTGGACGTGAAAGGATACCAGTCTTGTCGGGGATTGGGAACCCTTCACCAGAATGTCCAAAGTTTCAGCGGGATTTCCAAAATGTTGAAAGGAACTCGAAACATGTCAACCTTGGTTTTGAGAATCTCTCCCGGAGTTTGAGAGATTTGGACGTGAAAGGGTACCAATCTTGTCGGGGATTGGGAACCCTTCGCGAGAATGTCCAAAGTTTCAGCGGGATTTCCAAAATGTTGAAAGGAACTCGAAACATGTCAACCTTGGTTTTGAGAATCTCTCCCGGAGTTTGAGAGATTTGGACGTGAAAGGGTACCAGTCTTGTCGGGGATTGGGAACCCTTCGCGAGAATGTCCAAAGTTTCAGCGGGATTTCCAAAATGTTGAAAGGAACTCGAAACATGTCAACCTTGGTTTTGAGAATCTCTCCCGGAGTTTGAGAGATTTGGACGTGAAAGGGTACCAGTCTTGTCGGGGATTGGGAACCCTTCGCCAGAATGTCCAAAGTTTCAGCGGGATTTCCAAAATGTTGAAAGGAACTCGAAACATGTCAACCTTGGTTTTGAGAATCTCTCCCGGAGTTTGAGAGATTTGGACGTGAAAGGGTACCAGTCTTGTCGGGGATTGGGAACCCTTCGCGAGAATGTCCAAAGTTTCAGCTGGATTTGCAAAATGTTGAGAGGAACTCGAAACATGTCAACCTTGGTTTTGAGAATCTCTCCCGGAGTTTGAGAGATTTGGACGTGAAAGGGTACCAGTCTTGTCGGGGATTGGGAACCCTTCGCGAGAATGTCCAAAGTTTCAGCGGGATTTCCAAAATGTTGAAAGGAACTCGAAACATGTCAACCTTGGTTTTGAGAATCTCTCCCGGAGTTTGAGAGATTTGGACGTGAAAGGGTACCAGTCTTGTCGGGGATTGGGAACCCTTCACGAGAATGTCCAAAGTTTCAGCGGGATTTCCAAAATGTTGAAAGAACTCGAAACATGTCAACCTTGGTTTTGAGAATCTCTCCCGGAGTTTGAGAGATTTGGACGTGAAAGGGTACCAATCTTGTCGGGGATTGGGAACCCTTCGCGAGAATGTCCAAAGTTTCAGCGGGATTTCCAAAATGTTGAAAGGAACTCGAAACATGTCAACCTTGGTTTTGAGAATCTCTCCCGGAGTTTGAGAGATTTGGACGTGAAAGGGTACCAGTCTTGTCGGGGATTGGGAACCCTTCGCGAGAATGTCCAAAGTTTCAGCGGGATTTCCAAAATGTTGAGAGGAACTCGAAACATGTCAACCTTGGTTTTGAGAATCTCTCCCGGAGTTTGAGAGATTTGGACGTGAAAGGGTACCAGTCTTGTCGGGGATTGGGAACCCTTCGCGAGAATGTCCAAAGTTTCAGCGGGATTTCCAAAATGTTGAGAGGAACTCGAAACATGTCAACCTTGGTTTTGAGAATCTCTCCCGGAGTTTGAGAGATTTGGACGTGCAAGGGTACCAGTCTTGTCGGGGATTGGGAACCCTTCGCCAGAATGTCCAAAGTTTCAGCGGGATTTCCAAAATGTTGAAAGGAACTCGAAACATGTCAACCTTGGTTTTGAGAATCTCTCCCGGAGTTTGAGAGATTTGGACGTGAAAGGGTACCAGTCTTGTCGGGGATTGGGAACCCTTCGCGAGAATGTCCAAAGTTTCAGCGGGATTTCCAAAATGTTGAAAGGAACTCGAAACATGTCAACCTTGGTTTTGAGAATCTCTCCCGGAGTTTGAGAGATTTGGACGTGAAAGGGTACCAGTCTTGTCGGGGATTGGGAACCCTTCGCCAGAATGTCCAAAGTTTCAGCGGGATTTCCAAAATGTTGAAAGGAACTCGAAACATGTCAACCTTGGTTTTGAGAATCTCTCCCGGAGTTTGAGAGATTTGGACGTGAAAGGGTACCAGTCTTGTCGGGGATTGGGAACCCTTCGCGAGAATGTCCAAAGTTTCAGCGGGATTTCCAAAATGTTGAAAGGAACTCGAAACATGTCAACCTTGGTTTTGAGAATCTCTCCCGGAGTTTGAGAGATTTGGACATGAAAGGGTACCAGTCTTGTCGGGGATTGGGAACCCTTCGCGAGAATGTCCAAAGTTTCAGCGGGATTTCCAAAATGTTGAAAGAACTCGAAACATGTCAACCTTGGTTTTGAGAATCTCTCCCGGAGTTTGAGAGATTTGGACGTGAAATGGTACCAATCTTGTCGGGGATTGGGAACCCTTCGCGAGAATGTCCAAAGTTTCAGCGGGATTTCCAAAATGTTGAGAGGAACTCGAAACATGTCAACATTGGTTTTGAGAATCTCTCCCGGAATTTGAGAGATTTGGACGTGCAAGGGTACCAGTCTTGTCGGGGATTGGGAACCCTTCGCCAGAATGTCCAAAGTTTCAGCGGGATTTCCAAAATGTTGAAAGGAACTCGAAACATGTCAACCTTGGTTTTGAGAATCTCTCCCGGAGTTTGAGAGATTTGGACGTGAAAGGGTACCAATCTTGTCGGGGATTGGGAACCCTTCGCCAGAATGTCCAAAGTTTCAGCGGGATTTCCAAAATGTTGAAAGGAACTCGAAACATGTCAACCTTGGTTTTGAGAATCTCTCCCGGAGTTGGAGAGATTTGGACGTGAAAGGGTACCAGTCTTGTCGGGGATTGGGAACCCTTCGCGAGAATGTCCAAAGTTTCAGCGGGATTTCCAAAATGTTGAAAGAACTCGAAACATGTCAACCTTGGTTTTGAGAATCTCTCCCGGAGTTTGAGAGATTTGGACGTGAAAGGGTACCAATCTTGTCGGGGATTGGGAACCCTTCGCGAGAATGTCCAAAGTTTCAGCGGGATTTCCAAAATGTTGAAAGGAACTCGAAACATGTCAACCTTGGTTTTGAGAATCTCTCCCGGAGTTTGAGAGATTTGGACGTGAAAGGGTACCAGTCTTGTCGGGGATTGGGAACCCTTCGCGAGAATGTCCAAAGTTTCAGCGGGATTTCCAAAATGTTGAGAGGAACTCGAAACATGTCAACCTTGGTTTTGAGAATCTCTCCCGGAGTTTGAGAGATTTGGACGTGAAAGGGTACCAGTCTTGTCGGGGATTGGGAACCCTTCGCGAGAATGTCCAAAGTTTCAGCGGGATTTCCAAAATGTTGAGAGGAACTCGAAACATGTCAACCTTGGTTTTGAGAATCTCTCCCGGAGATTGAGAGATTTGGACGTGCAAGGGTACCAGTCTTGTCGGGGATTGGGAACCCTTCGCCAGAATGTCCAAAGTTTCAGCGGGATTTCCAAAATGTTGAAAGGAACTCGAAACATGTCAACCTTGGTTTTGAGAATCTCTCCCGGAGTTTGAGAGATTTGGACGTGAAAGGGTACCAGTCTTGTCGGGGATTGGGAACCCTTCGCGAGAATGTCCAAAGTTTCAGCAGGATTTCCAAAATGTTGAAAGGAACTCGAAACATGTCAACCTTGGTTTTGAGAATCTCTCCCGGAGTTTGAGAGATTTGGACGTGAAAGGGTACCAGTCTTGTCGGGGATTGGGAACCCTTCGCGAGAATGTCCAAAGTTTCAGCGGGATTTCCAAAATGTTGAAAGGAACTCGAAACATGTCAACCTTGGTTTTGAGAATCTCTCCCGGAGTTTGAGAGATTTGGACGTGAAAGGGTACCAGTCTTGTCGGGGATTGGGAACCCTTCGCGAGAATGTCCAAAGTTTCAGCTGGATTTGCAAAATGTTGAGAGGAACTCGAAACATGTCAACCTTGGTTTTGAGAATCTCTCCCGGAGTTTGAGAGATTTGGACGTGAAAGGGTACCAGTCTTGTCGGGGATTGGGAACCCTTCGCGAGAATGTCCAATGTTTCAGCGGGATTTCCAAAATGTTGAAAGGAACTCGAAACATGTCAACCTTGGTTTTGAGAATCTCTCCCGGAGTTTGAGAGATTTGGACGTGAAAGGGTACCAGTCTTGTCGGGGATTGGGAACCCTTCGCGAGAATGTCCAAAGTTTCAGCGGGATTTCCAAAATGTTGAAAGGAACTCGAAACATGTCAACCTTGGTTTTGAGAATCTCTCCCGGAGTTTGAGAGATTTGGACGTGAAAGGGTACCAATCTTGTCGGGGATTGGGAACCCTTCGCGAGAATGTCCAAAGTTTCAGCGGGATTTCCAAAATGTTGAAAGGAACTCGAAACATGTCAACCTTGGTTTTGAGAATCTCTCCCGGAGTTTGAGAGATTTGGACGTGAAAGGGTACCAGTCTTGTCGGGGATTGGGAACCCTTCGCGAGAATGTCCAAAGTTTCAGCGGGATTTCCAAAATGTTGAGAGGAACTCGAAACATGTCAACCTTGGTTTTGAGAATCTCTCCCGGAGTTTGAGAGATTTGGACGTGCAAGGGTACCAGTCTTGTCGGGGATTGGGAACCCTTCGCCAGAATGTCCAAAGTTTCAGCTGGATTTGCAAAATGTTGAGAGGAACTCGAAACATGTCAACCTTGGTTTTGAGAATCTCTCCCGGACTTTGAGAGATTTGGACGTGAAAGGGTACCAGTCTTGTCGGGGATTGGGAACCCTTCGCGAGAATGTCCAAAGTTTCAGCGGGATTTCCAAAATGTTGAAAGGAACTCGAAACATGTCAACCTTGGTTTTGAGAATCTCTCCCGGAGTTTGAGAGATTTGGACGTGAAAGGGTACCAGTCTTGTCGGGGATTGGGAACCCTTCGCCAGAATGTCCAAAGTTTCAGCGGGATTTCCAAAATGTTGAAAGGAACTCGAAACATGTCAACCTTGGTTTTGAGAATCTCTCCCGGAGTTTGAGAGATTTGGACGTGAAAGGGTACCAGTCTTGTCGGGGATTGGGAACCCTTCGCGAGAATGTCCAAAGTTTCAGCGGGATTTCCAAAATGTTGAGAGGAACTCGAAACATGTCAACCTTGGTTTTGAGAATCTCTCCCGGAGTTTGAGAGATTTGGACGTGAAAGGGTACCAGTCTTGTCGGGGATTGGGAACCCTTCGCGAGAATGTCCAAAGTTTCAGCGGGATTTCCAAAATGTTGAAAGGAACTCGAAACATGTCAACCTTGGTTTTGAGAATCTCTCCCGGAGTTTGAGAGATTTGGACGTGAAAGGGTACCAGTCTTGTCGGGGATTGGGAACCCTTCGCGAGAATGTCCAAAGTTTCAGCGGGATTTCCAAAATGTTGAAAGAACTCGAAACATGTCAACCTTGGTTTTGAGAATCTCTCCCGGAGTTTGAGAGATTTGGACGTGAAAGGGTACCAATCTTGTCGGGGATTGGGAACCCTTCGCGAGAATGTCCAAAGTTTCAGCGGGATTTCCAAAATGTTGAAAGGAACTCGAAACATGTCAACCTTGGTTTTGAGAATCTCTCCCGGAGTTTGAGAGATTTGGACGTGAAAGGGTACCAGTCTTGTCGGGGATTGGGAACCCTTCGCCAGAATGTCCAAAGTTTCAGCGGGATTTCCAAAATGTTGAAAGGAACTCGAAACATGTCAACCTCGGTTTTGAGAATCTCTCCCGGAGTTTGAGAGATTTGGACGTGAAAGGGTACCAGTCTTGTCGGGGATTGGGAACCCTTCGCGAGAATGTCCAAATTTTCAGCGGGATTTCCAAAATGTTGAAAGGAACTCGAAACATGTCAACGTTGGTTTTGAGAATCTCTCCCGGACTTTGAGAGATTTGGACGTGAAAGGGTACCAGTCTTGTCAGGGATTGGGAACCCTTCGCGAGAATGTCCAAAGTTTCAGCGGGATTTCCAAAATGTTGAAAGGAACTCGAAACATGTCAACCTTGGTTTTGAGAATCTCTCCCGGAGTTTGAGAGATTTGGACGTGAAAGGGTACCAGTCTTGTCGGGGATTGGGAACCCTTCGCGAGAATGTCCAAAGTTTCAGCGGGATTTCCAAAATGTTGAGAGGAACTCGAAACATGTCAACCTTGGTTTTGAGAATCTCTCCCGGAGTTTGAGAGATTTGGACGTGCAAGGGTACCAGTCTTGTCGGGGATTGGGAACCCTTCGCGAGAATGTCCAAAGTTTCAGCGGGATTTCCAAAATGTTGAAAGGAACTCGAAACATGTCAACCTTGGTTTTGAGAATCTCTCCCGGAGTTTGAGAGATTTGGACGTGAAAGGGTACCAATCTTGTCGGGGATTGGGAACCCTTCGCCAGAATGTCCAAAGTTTCAGCGGGATTTCCAGAATGTTGAAAGGAACTCGAAACATGTCAACCTTGGTTTTGAGAATCTCTCCCGGAGTTTGAGAGATTTGGACGTGAAAGGGTACCAGTCTTGTCGGGGATTGGGAACCCTTCGCCAGAATGTCCAAAGTTTCAGCGGGATTTCCAAAATGTTGAAAGGAACTCGAAACATGTCAACCTTGGTTTTGAGAATCTCTCCCGGAGTTTGAGAGATTCGGACGTGAAAGGGTACCAGTCTTGTCGGGGATTGGGAACCCTTCGCGAGAATGTCCAAAGTTTCAGCGGGATTTCCAAAATGTTGAAAGGAACTCGAAACATGTCAACCTTGGTTTTGAGAATCTCTCCCGGAGTTTGAGAGATTTGGACGTGAAAGGGTACCAGTCTTGTCGGGGATTGGGAACCCTTCGCCAGAATGTCCAAAGTTTCAGCTAGATTTCCAAAATGTTGAAAGGAACTCGAAACATGTCAACCTTGGTTTTGTCAATCTCTCCCGGAGTTTGAGAGATTTGGACGTGAAAGGGTACCAATCTTGTCGGGGATTGGGAACCCTTCGCGAGAATGTCCAAAGTTTCAGCGGGATTTCCAAAATGTTGAAAGGAACTCGAAACATGTCAACCTTGGTTTTGAGAATCTCTCCCGGAGTTTGAGAGATTTGGACGTGAAAGGGTACCAGTCTTGTCGGGGATTGGGAACCCTTCGCGAGAATGTCCAAAGTTTCAGCGGGATTTCCAAAATGTTGAAAGGAACTCGAAACATGTCAACGTTGGTTTTGAGAATCTCTCCCGGAGTTTGAGAGATTTGGACGTGAAAGGGTACCAATCTTGTCGGGGATTGGGAACCCTTCGCGAGAATGTCCAAAGTTTCAGTGGGATTTCCAGAATGTTGAAAGGAACTCGAAACATGTCAACCTTGGTTTTGAGAATCTCTCCCGGAGTTTGAGAGATTTGGACGTGAAAGGGTACCAGTCTTGTCGGGGATTGGGAACCCTTCGCGAGAATGTCCAAAGTTTCAGCGGGATTTCCAAAATGTTGAGAGGAACTCGAAACATGTCAACCTTGGTTTTGAGAATCTCTCCCGGAGTTTGAGAGATTTGGACGTACAAGGGTACCAGTCTTGTCGGGGATTGGGAACCCTTCGCCAGAATGTCCAAAGTTTCAGCGGGATTTCCAAAATGTTGAAAGGAACTCGAAACATGTCAACCTTGGTTTTGAGAATCTCTCCCGGAGTTTGAGAGATTTGGACGTGAAAGGGTACCAATCTTGTCGGGGATTGGGAACCCTTCGCGAGAATGTCCAAAGTTTCAGTGGGATTTCCAGAATGTTGAAAGGAACTCGAAACATGTCAACCTTGGTTTTGAGAATCTCTCCCGGAGTTTGAGAGATTTGGACGTGAAAGGGTACCAGTCTTGTCGGGGATTGGGAACCCTTCGCGAGAATGTCCAAAGTTTCAGCGGGATTTCCAAAATGTTGAGAGGAACTCGAAACATGTCAACCTTGGTTTTGAGAATCTCTCCCGGAGTTTGAGAGATTTGGACGTACAAGGGTACCAGTCTTGTCGGGGATTGGGAACCCTTCGCCAGAATGTCCAAAGTTTCAGCGGGATTTCCAAAATGTTGAAAGGAACTCGAAACATGTCAACCTTGGTTTTGAGAATCTCTCCCGGAGTTTGAGAGATTTGGACGTGAAAGGGTACCAATCTTGTCGGGGATTGGGAACCCTTCGCGAGAATGTCCAAAGTTTCAGCGGGATTTCCAAAATGTTGAAAGGAACTCGAAACATGTCAACCTTGGTTTTGAGAATCTCTCCCGGAGTTTGAGAGATTTGGACGTGAAAGGGTACCAATCTTGTCGGGGATTGGGAACCCTTCGCGAGAATGTCCAAAGTTTCAGCGGGATTTCCAAAATGTTGAAAGGAACTCGAAACATGTCAACCTTGGTTTTGAGAATCTCTCCCGGAGTTTGAGAGATTCGGACGTGAAAGGGTACCAGTCTTGTCGGGGATTGGGAACCCTTCGCGAGAATGTCCAAAGTTTCAGCGGGATTTCCAAAATGTTGAGAGGAACTCAAAACATGTCAACCTTGGTTTTGAGAATCTCTCCCGGAGTTTGAGAGATTTGGACGTGCAAGGGTACCAGTCTTGTCGGGGATTGGGAACCCTTCGCCAGAATGTCCAAAGTTTCAGCGGGATTTCCAAAATGTTGAAAGGAACTCGAAACATGTCAACCTTGGTTTTGACAATCTCTCCCGGAGTTTGAGAGATTTGGACGTGAAAGGGTACCAATCTTGTCGGGGATTGGGAACCCTTCGCGAGAATGTCCAAAGTTTCAGCGGGATTTCCAAAATGTTGAAAGGAACTCGAAACATGTCAACCTTGGTTTTGAGAATCTCTCCCGGAGTTTGAGAGATTTGGACGTGAAAGGGTACCAGTCTTGTCGGGGATTGGGAACCCTTCGCGAGAATGTCCAAAGTTTCAGCGGGATTTCCAAAATGTTGAAAGGAACTCGAAACATGTCAACGTTGGTTTTGAGAATCTCTCCCGGACTTTGAGAGATTTGGACGTGAAAGGGTAGCAGTCTTGTCGGGGATTGGGAACCCTTCGCGAGAATGTCCAAAGTTTCAGCGGGATTTCCAAAATGTTGAAAGGAACTCGAAACATGTCAACCTTGGTTTTGAGAATCTCTCCCGGAGTTTGAGAGATTTGGACGTGAAAGGGTACCAGTCTTGTCGGGGATTGGGAACCCTTCGCGAGAATGTCCAAAGTTTCAGCGGGATTTCCAAAATGTTGAGAGGAACTCGAAACATGTCAACCTTGGTTTTGAGAATCTCTCCCGGAGTTTGAGAGATTTGGACGTGAAAGGGTACCAATCTTGTCAGGGATTGGGAACCCTTCGCGAGAATGTCCAAAGTTTCAGCGGGATTTCCAAAATGTTGAAAGGAACTCGAAACATGTCAACCTTGGTTTTGAGAATCTCTCCCGGAGTTTGAGAGATTTGGACGTGAAAGGGTACCAGTCTTGTCGGGGATTGGGAACCCTTCGCGAGAATGTCCAAAGTTTCAGCGGGATTTCCAAAATGTTGAAAGGAACTCGAAACATGTCAACCTTGGTTTTGAGAATCTCTCCCGGAGTTTGAGAGATTTGGACGTGAAAGGGTACCAGTCTTGTCGGGGATTGGGAACCCTTCGTGAGAATGTCCAAAATTTCAGCGGGATTTCCAAAATGTTGAGAGGAACTCGAAACATGTCAACCTTGGTTTTGAAAATCTCTCCCGGAGTTTGAGAGATTTGGACGTGAAAGGGTACCAGTCTTGTCGGGGATTGGGAACCCTTCGCGAGAATGTCCAAAGTTTCAGCGGGATTTCCAAAATGTTGAGAGGAACTCGAAACATGTCAACCTTGGTTTTGAGAATCTCTCCCGGAGTTTGAGAGATTTGGACGTGAAAGGGTACCAGTCTTGTCGGGGATTGGGAACCCTTCGCCAGAATGTCCAAAGTTTCAGCGGGATTTCCAAAATGTTGAAAGGAACTCGAAACATGTCAACCTTGGTTTTGAGTATCTCTCCCGGAGTTTGAGAGATTTGGACGTGAAAGGGTACCAGTCTTGTCGGGGATTGGGAACCCTTCGCCAGAATGTCCAAAGTTTCAGCTGGATTTGCAAAATGTTGAGAGGAACTCGAAACATGTCAACCTTGGTTTTTAGAATCTCTCCCGGACTTTGAGAGATTTGGACGTGAAAGGGTACCAGTCTTGTCGGGGATTGGGAACCCTTCGCGAGAATGTCCAAAGTTTCAGCGGGATTTCCAAAATGTTGAAAGGAACTCGAAACATGTCAACGTTGGTTTTGAGAATCTCTCCCGGAGTTTGAGAGATTTGGACGTGAAAGGGTACCAGTCTTGTCGGGGATTGGGAACCCTTCGCGAGAATGTCCAAAGTTTCAGCGGGATTTCCAAAATGTTGAAAGGAACTCGAAACATGTCAACCTTGGTTTTGAGAATCTCTCCCGGAGTTGGAGAGATTTGGACGTGAAAGGGTACCAGTCTTGTTGGGGATCGGGAACCCTTCGCGAGAATGTCCAAAGTTTCAGCGGGATTTCCAAAATGTTGAAAGGAACTCGAAACATGTCAACCTTGGTTTTGAGAATCTCTCCCGGAGTTTGAGAGATTTGGACGTGAAAGGGTACCAGTCTTGTCAGGGATTGGGAATCCTTCGCGAGAATGTCCAAAGTTTCAGCGGGATTTCCAGAATGTTGAAAGGAACTCGAAACATGTCAACCTTGGTTTTGAGAATCTCTCCCGGAGTTTGAGAGATTTGGACGTGAAAGGGTACCAGTCTTGTCGGGGATTGGGAACCCTTCGCGAGAATGTCCAAAGTTTCAGCGGGATTTCCAAAATGTTGAAAGGAACTCGAAACATGTCAACCTTGGTTTTGAGAATCTCTCCTGGAGTTTGAGAGATTTGGACGTGAAAGGGTACCAGTCTTGTCGGGGATTGGGAACCCTTCGCGAGAATGTCCAAAGTTTCAGCGGGATTTCCAAAATGTTGAGAAAAACTCGAAACATGTCAACCTTGGTTTTGAGAATCTCTCCCGGAGTTTGAGAGATTTGGACGTGAAAGGGTACCAGTCTTGTCGGGGATTGGGAACCCTTCGCGAGAATGTCCAAAGTTTCAGCGGGATTTCCAAAATGTTGAAAGGAACTCGAAACATGTCAACCTTGGTTTTGAGATTCTCTCCCGGAGTTTGAGAGATTTGGACGTGAAAAGGTACCAGTCTTGTCGGGGATTGGGAACCCTTCGCGAGAATGTCCAAAGTTTCAGCGGGATTTCCAAAATGTTGAAAGGAACTCGAAACATGTCAACCTTGGTTTTGAGAATCTCTCCCGGAGTTTGAGAGATTTGGACGTGCAAGGGTACCAGTCTTGTCGGGGATTGGGAACCCTTCGCGAGAATGTCCAAAGTTTCAGCGGGATTTCCAAAATGTTGAAAGGAACTCGAAACATGTCAACCTTGGTTTTGAGAATCTCTCCCGGAGTTTGAGAGATTTGGACGTGAAAGGGTACCAGTCTTGTCGGGGATTGGGAACCCTTCGCGAGAATGTTCAAAGTTTCAGCGGGATTTCCAAAATGTTGAAAGGAACTCGAAACATGTCAACCTTGGTTTTGAGAATCTCTCCCGGAGTTTGAGAGATTTGGACGTGAAAGGGTACCAATCTTGTCGGGGATTCGGAACCCTTCGCGAGAATGTCCAAAGTTTCAGCGGGATTTCCAAAATGTTGAGAGGAACTCGAAACATGTCAACCTTGGTTTTGAGAATCTCTCCCGGAGTTTGAGAGATTTGGACGTGCAAGGGTACCAGTCTTGTCGGGGATTGGGAACCCTTCGCCAGAATGTCCAAAGTTTCAGCGGGATTTCCAAAATGTTGAAAGGAACTCGAAACATGTCAACCTTGGTTTTGAGAATCTCTCCCGGAGTTTGAGAGATTTGGACGTGAAAGGGTACCAATCTTGTCGGGGATTGGGAACCCTTCGCGAGAATGTCCAAAGTTTCAGCGGGATTTCCAAAATGTTGAAAGGAACTCGAAACATGTCAACCTTGGTTTTGAGAATCTCTCCCGGAGTTTGAGAGATTTGGACGTGAAAGTGTACCAGTCTTGTCGGGGATTGGGAACCCTTCGCCAGAATGTCCAAAGTTTCAGCGGGATTTCCAAAATGTTGAAAGGAACTCGAAACATGTCAACCTTGGTTTTGAGAATCTCTCCCGGAGTTTGAGAGATTTGGACGTGAAAGGGTACCAGTCTTGTCGGGGATTGGGAACCCTTCGCCAGAATGTCCAAAGTTTCAGCTGGATTTGCAAAATGTTGAGAGGAACTCGAAACATGTCAACCTTGGTTTTGAGAATCTCTCCCGGACTTTGAGAGATTTGGACGTGAAAGGGTACCAGTCTTGTCGGGGATTGGGAACCCTTCGCGAGAATGTCCAAAGTTTCAGCGGGATTTCCAAAATGTTGAAAGGAACTCGAAACATGTCAACCTTGGTTTTGAGAATCTCTCCCGGAGTTTGAGAGATTTGGACGTGAAAGGGTACCAGTCTTGTCGGGGATTGGGAACCCTTCGCGAGAATGTCCAAAGTTTCAGCGGGATTTCCAAAATGTTGAGAGGAACTCGAAACATGTCAACCTTGGTTTTGAGAATCTCTCCCGGAGTTTGAGAGATTTGGACGTGAAAGGGTACCAGTCTTGTCGGGGATTGGGAACCCTTCGCGAGAATGTCCAAAGTTTCAGCGGGATTTCCAAAATGTTGAGAGGAACTCGAAACATGTCAACCTTGGTTTTGAGAATCTCTCCCGGAGTTTGAGAGATTTGGACGTGCAAGGGTACCAGTCTTGTCGGGGATTGGGAACCCTTCGCGAGAATGTCCAAAGTTTCAGCGGGATTTCCAAAATGTTGAAAGGAACTCGAAACATGTCAACCTTGGTTTTGAGAATCTCTCCCGGAGTTTGAGAGATTCGGACGTGAAAGGGTACCAGTCTTGTCCGGGATTGGGAACCCTTCGCCAGAATGTCCAAAGTTTCAGCGGGATTTCCAAAATGTTGAAAGGAACTCGAAACATGTCAACCTTGGTTTTGAGAATCTCTCCCGGAGTTTGAGAGATTTGGACGTGAAAGGGTACCAATCTTTTCAGGGATTGGGAACCCTTCGCGAGAATGTCCAAAGTTTCAGCGGGATTTCCAAAATGTTGAAAGGAACTCGAAACATGTCAACCTTGGTTTTGAGAATCTCTCCCGGAGTTTGAGAGATTTGGACGTGAAAGGGTACCAGTCTTGTCGGGGATTGGGAACCCTTCGCGAGAGTGTCCAAAGTTTCAGCGGGATTTCCAAAATGTTGAGAGGAACTCGAAACATGTCAAACTTGGTTTTGAGAATCTCTCCCGGAGTTTGAGAGATTTGGACGTGAAAGGGTACCAGTCTTGTCAGGGATTGGGAACCCTTCGCGAGAATGTCCAAAGTTTCAGCGGGATTTCCAAAATGTTGAAAGGAACTCGAAACATGTCAACCTTGGTTTTGAGAATCTCTCCCGGAGTTTGAGAGATTTGGACGTGAAAGGGTACCAGTCTTGTCAGGGATTGGGAACCCTTCGCGAGAATGTCCAAAGTTTCAGCGGGATTTCCAAAATGTTGAAAGGAACTCGAAACATGTCAACCTTGGTTTTGAGAATCTCTCCCGGAGTTTGAGAGATTTGGACGTGAAAGGGTACCAGTCTTGTCGGGGATTGGGAACCCTTCGCGAGAATGTCCAAAGTTTCAGCGGGATTTCCAAAATGTTGAAAGGAACTCGAAACATGTCAACCTTGGTTTTGAGAATCTCTCCCGGAGTTTGAGAGATTTGGACGTGAAAGGGTACCAGTCTTGTCGGGGATCGGGAACCCTTCGCGAGTATGTCCAAAGTTTCAGCGGGATTTCCAAAATGTTGAAAGGAACTCGAAACATGTCAACCTTGGTTTTGAGAATCTCTCCCGGAGTTTGAGAGATTTGGACGTGAAAGGGTACCAGTCTTGTCGGGGATTGGGAACCCTTCGCGAGAATGTCCAAAGTTTCAGCGGGATTTCCAAAATGTTGAAAGGAACTCGAAACATGTCAACCTTGGTTTTGAGAATCTCTCCTGGAGTTTGAGAGATTTGGACGTGAAAGGGTACCAGTCTTGTCGGGGATTGGGAACCCTTCTCGAGAATGTCCAAAGTTTCAGCGGGATTTCCAAAATGTTGAAAGGAACTCGAAACATGTCAACGTTGGTTTTGAGAATCTCTCCCGGAGTTTGAGAGATTTGGACGTGAAAGGGTACCAGTCTTGTCGGGGATTGGGAACCCTTCTCGAGAATGTCCAAAGTTTCAGCGGGATTTCCAAAATGTTGAAAGGAACTCGAAACATGTCAACCTTGGTTTTGAGAATCTCTCCCGGAGTTTGAGAGATTTGGACGTGAAAGGGTACCAGTCTTGTCGGGGATTGGGAACCCTTCGCGAGAATGTCCAAAGTTTCAGCGGGATTTCCAAAATGTTGAAAGGAACTCGAAACATGTCAACCTTGGTTTTGAGAATCTCTCCTGGAGTTTGAGAGATTTGGACGTGAAAGGGTACCAGTCTTGTCGGGGATTGGGAACCCTTCTCGAGAATGTCCAAAGTTTCAGCGGGATTTCCAAAATGTTGAAAGGAACTCGAAACATGTCAACGTTGGTTTTGAGAATCTCTCCCGGAGTTTGAGAGATTTGGACGTGAAAGGGTACCAGTCTTGTCGGGGATTGGGAACCCTTCTCGAGAATGTCCAAAGTTTCAGCGGGATTTCCAAAATGTTGAAAGGAACTCGAAACATGTCAACCTTGGTTTTGAGAATCTCTCCCGGAGTTTGAGAGATTTGGACGTGAAAGGGTACCAGTCTTGTCGGGGATTGGGAACCCTTCGCGAGAGTGTCCAAAGTTTCAGCGGGATTTCCAAAACGTTGAAAGGAACTCGAAACATGTCAACCTCGGTTTTGAGAATCTCTCCCGGAGTTTGAGAGATTTGGACGTGAAAGGGTACCAGTCTTGTCGGGGATTGGGAACCCTTCGCGAGAGTGTCCAAAGTTTCAGCGGGATTTCCAAAATGTTGAAAGGAACTCGAAACATGTCAACCTTGGTTTTGAGAATCTCTC
The DNA here is from genome assembly GCF_964273445.1 of Streptopelia decaocto. NCBI lineage: Eukaryota > Metazoa > Chordata > Aves > Columbiformes > Columbidae > Streptopelia > Streptopelia decaocto. The sequence continues at coordinate 220,099 of NW_028115428.1, read as the reverse complement.
CCGGAGTTTGAGAGATTTGGACGTGAAAGGGTACCAGTCTTGTCGGGGATTGGGAACCCTTCTCGAGAATGTCCAAAGTTTCAGCGGGATTTCCAAAATGTTGAAAGGAACTCGAAACATGTCAACCTTGGTTTTGAGAATCTCTCCCGGAGTTTGAGAGATTTGGACGTGAAAGGGTACCAGTCTTGTCGGGGATTGGGGACCTTTCGCGAGAATGTCCAAAGTTTCAGCGGGATTTCCAAAATGTTGAAAGGAACTCGAAACATGTCAACCTTGGTTTTGAGAATCTCTCCTGGAGTTTGAGAGATTTGGACGTGAAAGGGTACCAGTCTTGTCGGGGATTGGGAACCCTTCGCGAGAATGTCCAAAGTTTCAGCGGGATTTCCAAAATGTTGAAAGGAACTCGAAACATGTCAACGTTGGTTTTGAGAATCTCTCCCGGAGTTTGAGAGATTTGGACGTGAAAGGGTACCAGTCTTGTCGGGGATTGGGAACCCTTCTCGAGAATGTCCAAAGTTTCAGCGGGATTTCCAAAATGTTGAAAGGAACTCGAAACATGTCAACCTTGGTTTTGAGAATCTCTCCCGGAGTTTGAGAGATTTGGACGTGAAAGGGTACCAGTCTTGTCGGGGATTGGGAACCCTTCGCGAGAGTGTCCAAAGTTTCAGCGGGATTTCCAAAATGTTGAAAGGAACTCGAAACATGTCAACCTTGGTTTTGAGAATCTCTCCCGGAGTTTGAGAGATTTGGACGTGAAAGGGTACCAGTCTTGTCGGGGATTGGGAACCCTTCGCGAGAGTGTCCAAAGTTTCAGAGGGATTTCCAAAATGTTGAAAGGAACTCGAAACATGTCAACCTTGGTTTTGAGAATCTCTCCCGTAGTTTGAGAGATTTGGACGTGAAAGTGTACCACTCTTGTCGGGGACTGGGAACCCTTCTCGAGAATGTCCAAAGTTTCAGCGGGATTTCCAAAATGTTGAAAGGAACTAGAAACATGTCAACCTTGGTTTTGAGAATCTCTCCCGGAGTTTGAGAGATTTGGACGTGAAAGGGTACCAGTCTTGTCGGGGATTGGGAACCCTTCGCGAGAGTGTCCAAAGTTACAGCGGGATTTCCAAAATGTTGAAAGGAACTCGAAACATGTCAACCTTGGTTTTGAGAATCTCTCCCGGAGTTTGAGAGATTTGGACGTGAAAGGGTACCAGTCTTGTCGGGGATTGGGAACCCTTCGCGAGAATGTCCAAAGTTTCAGCGGGATTTCCAAAATGTTGAAAGGAACTCGAAACATGTCAACCTTGGTTTTGAGAATCTCTCCCGGAGTTTGAGAGATTTGAACGTGAAAGGGTACCAATCTTGTCGGGGATTGGGAACCCTTCGCGAGAGTGTCCAAAGTTTCAGCGGGATTTCCAAAATGTTGAAAGGAACTCGAAACATGTCAACCTTGGTTTTGAGAATCTCTCCTGGAGTTTGAGAGATTTGGACGTGAAAGTGTACCAGTCCTGTCGGGGATTGGGAACCCTTCTCGAGAATGTCCAAAGTTTCAGCGGGATTTCCAAAATGTTGAAAGGAACTCGAAACATGTCAACCTTGGTTTTGAGAATCTCTCCCGGAGTTTGAGAGATTTGGACGTGAAAGGGTACCAGTCTTGTCGGGGATTGGGAACCCTTCGCCAGAATGTCCAAAGTTTCAGCGGGATTTCCAAAATGTTGAGAGGAACTCGAAACATGTCAACTTTGGTTTTGAGAATCTCTCCCGGAGTTTGAGAGATTTGGACGTGAAAGGGTACCAGTCTTGTCGGGGATCGGGAACCCTTCGCGAGTATGTCCAAAGTTTCAGCGGGATTTCCAAAATGTTGAAAGGAACTCGAAACATGTCAACCTTGGTTTTGAGAATCTCTCCCGGACTTTGAGAGATTTGGACGTGAAAGGGTACCAGTCTTGTCGGGGATTGGGAACCCTTCGCGAGAATGTCCAAAGTTTCAGCGGGATTTCCAAAATGTTGAAAGGAACTCGAAACATGTCAACCTTGGTTTTGAGAATCTCTCCCGGAGTTTGAGAGATTTGGACTTGAAAGGGTACCAATCTTGTCGGGGATTGGGAACCCTTCGCGAGAATGTCCAAAGTTTCAGCGGGATTTCCAAAATGTTGAAAGGAACTCGAAACATGTCAACCTTGGTTTTGAGAATCTCTCCTGGAGTTTGAGAGATTTGGACGTGAAAGGGTACCAGTCTTGTCGGGGATTGGGAACCCTTCTCGAGAATGTCCAAAGTTTCAGCGGGATTTCCAAAATGTTGAAAGGAACTCGAAACATGTCAACGTTGGTTTTGAGAATCTCTCCCGGAGTTTGAGAGATTTGGACGTGAAAGGGTACCAGTCTTGTCGGGGATTGGGAACCCTTCTCGAGAATGTCCAAAGTTTCAGCGGGATTTCCAAAATGTTGAAAGGAACTCGAAACATGTCAACCTTGGTTTTGAGAATCTCTCCCGGAGTTTGAGAGATTTGGACGTGAAAGGGTACCAATCTTTTCGCGGATTGGGAACCCTTCTCTAGAATGTCCAAAGTTTCAGCGGGATTTCCAAAATGTTGAAAGGAACTCGAAACATGTCAACCTTGGTTTTGAGAATCTCTCCCGGAGTTTGAGAGATTTGGACGTGAAAGGGTACCAGTCTTGTCAGGGATTGGGAACCCTTCGCGAGAATGTCCAAAGTTTCAGCGGGATTTCCAAAATGTTGAAAGGAACTCGAAACATGTCAACCTTGGTTTTGAGAATCTCTCCCGGAGTTTGAGAGATTTGGACGTGAAAGGGTACCAGTCTTGTCGGGGATTGGGAACCCTTCGCGAGAGTGTCCAAAGTTTCAGAGGGATTTCCAAAATGTTGAAAGGAACTCGAAACATGTCAACCTTGGTTTTGAGAATCTCTCCCGGAGTTTGAGAGATTTGGACGTGAAAGTGTACCAGTCTTGTCGGGGATTGGGAACCCTTCTCGAGAATGTCCAAAGTTTCAGCGGGATTTCCAAAATGTTGAAAGGAACTCGAAACATGTCAACGTTGGTTTTGAGAATCTCTCCCGGAGTTTGAGAGATTTGGACGTGAAAGGGTACCAGTCTTGTCGGGGATTGGGAACCCTTCTCGAGAATGTCCAAAGTTTCAGCGGGATTTCCAAAATGTTGAAAGGAACTCGAAACATGTCAACCTTGGTTTTGAGAATCTCTCCCGGAGTTTGAGAGATTTGGACGTGAAAGGGTACCAGTCTTGTCGGGGATTGGGAACCCTTCGCGAGAATGTCCAAAGTTTCAGCGGGATTTCCAAAATGTTGAAAGGAACTCGAAACATGTCAACCTTGGTTTTGAGAATCTCTCCCGGAGTTTGAGAGATTTGAACGTGAAAGGGTACCAATCTTGTCGGGGATTGGGAACCCTTCGCGAGAGTGTCCAAAGTTTCAGCGGGATTTCCAAAATGTTGAAAGGAACTCGAAACATGTCAACCTTGGTTTTGAGAATCTCTCCTGGAGTTTGAGAGATTTGGACGTGAAAGTGTACCAGTCCTGTCGGGGATTGGGAACCCTTCTCGAGAATGTCCAAAGTTTCAGCGGGATTTCCAAAATGTTGAAAGGAACTCGAAACATGTCAACCTTGGTTTTGAGAATCTCTCCCGGAGTTTGAGAGATTTGGACGTGAAAGGGTACCAGTCTTGTCGGGGATTGGGAACCCTTCTCGAGAATGTCCAAAGTTTCAGCGGGATTTCCAAAATGTTGAAAGGTACTCGAAACATGTCAACCTTGGTTTTGAGAATCTCTCCCGGAGTTTGAGAGATTTGGACGTGAAAGGGTACCAATCTTTTCGCGGATTGGGAACCCTTCTCGAGAATGTCCAAAGTTTCAGCGGGATTTCCAAAATGTTGAAAGGAACTCGAAACATGTCAACCTTGGTTTTGAGAATCTCTCCCGGAGTTTGAGAGATTTGGACGTGAAAGGGTACCAGTCTTGTCGGGGATCGGGAACCCTTCGCGAGAATGTCCAAAGTTTCAGCGGGATTTCCAAAATGTTGAAAGGAACTCGAAACATGTCAACCTTGCTTTTGAGAATCTCTCCCTAGTTTGAGAGATTTGGATGTGAAAGGGTACCAGTCTTGTCGGGGATTGGGAACCCTTCGCGAGAATGTCCAAAGTTTCAGCGGGATTTCCAAAATGTTGAAAGGAACTCGAAACATGTCAACCTTGGTTTTGAGAATCTCTCCCGGAGTTTGAGAGATTTGGACGTGAAAGGGTACCAGTCTTGTCGGGGATTGGGAACCCTTCGCGAGAATGTCCAAAGTTTCAGCGGGATTTCCAAAATGTTGAAAGGAACTCGAAACATGTCAACCTTGGTTTTGAGAATCTCTCCCGGAGTTTGAGAGATTTGGACGTGAAAGGGTACCAGTCTTGTCGGGGATTGGGAACCCTTCGCGAGAATGTCCAAAGTTTCAGCGGGATTTCCAAAATGTTGAGAGGAACTCGAAACATGTGAACCTTGGTTTTGAGAATCTCTCCCGGAGTTTGAGAGATTTGGACGTGAAAGGGTACCAATCTTGTCAGGGATTGGGAACCCTTCGCGAGAGTGTCCAAAGTTTCAGCGGATTTCCAAAATGTTGAAAGGAACTCGAAACATGTCAACCTTGGTTTCGAGAATCTCTCCTGGAGTTTGAGAGATTTGGACGTGAAAGGGTACCAGTCTTGTCGGGGATTGGGAACCCTTCTCGAGAATGTTCAAAGTTTCAGCGGGATTTCCAAAATGTTGAAAGGAACTCGAAACATGTCAACCTTGGTTTTGAGAATCTCTCCCGGAGTTTGAGAGATTTGGACGTGAAAGGGTACCAGTCTTGTCGGGGATTGGGAACCCTTCGCGAGAATGTCCAAAGTTTCAGCGGGATTTCCAAAATGTTGAAAGGAACTCGAAACATGTCAACCTTGGTTTTGAGAATCTCTCCCGGAGTTTGAGAGATTTGGACGTGAAAGGGTACCAGTCTTGTCGGGGATTGGGAACCCTTCGCGAGAGTGTCCAAAGTTTCAGCGGGATTTCCAAAATGTTGAAAGGAACTCGAAACATGTCAACCTTGGTTTTGAGAATCTCTCCCGGACTTTGAGAGATTTGGACGTGAAAGGGTACCAGTCTTGTCGGGGATTGGGAACCCTTCGCGAGAATGTCCAAAGTTTCAGCGGGATTTCCAAAATGTTGAAAGGAACTCGAAACATGTCAACCTTGGTTTTGAGAATCTCTCCCGGAGTTTGAGAGATTTGGACGTGAAAGGGTACCAGTCTTGTCGGGGATTGGGAACCCTTCGCGAGAGTGTCCAAAGTTTCAGCGGGATTTCCAAAATGTTGAAAGGAACTCGAAACATGTCCACCTTGGTTTTGAGAATCTCTCCCGGACTTTGAGAGATTTGGACGTGAAAGGGTACCAGTCTTGTCGGGGATTGGGAACCCTTCTCGAGAATGTCCAAAGTTTCAGCGGGATTTCCAAAATGTTGAAAGGAACTCGAAACATGTCAACCTTGGTTTTGAGAATCTCTCCCGGAGTTTGAGAGATTTGGACGTGAAAGGGTACCAGTCTTGTCGGGGATTGGGAACCCTTCGCGAGAGTGTCCAAAGTTTCAGCGGGATTTCCAAAATGTTGAAAGGAACTCGAAACATGTCAACCTTGGTTTTGAGAATCTCTCCCGGAGTTTGAGAGATTTGGACGTGAAAGGGTACCAGTCTTGTCGGGGATTGGGAACCCTTCGCGAGAGTGTCCAAAGTTTCAGCGGGATTTCCAAAATGTTGAAAGGAACTCGAAACATGTCCACCTTGGTTTTGAGAATCTCTCCCGGACTTTGAGAGATTTGGACGTGAAAGGGTACCAGTCTTGTCGGGGATTGGGAACCCTTCTCGAGAATGTCCAAAGTTTCAGCGGGATTTCCAAAATGTTGAAAGGAACTCGAAACATGTCAACCTTGGTTTTGAGAATCTCTCCCGGAGTTTGAGAGATTTGGACGTGAAAGGGTACCAGTCTTGTCGGGGATTGGGAACCCTTCGTGAGAATGTCCAAAGTTTCAGCGGGATTTCCAAAATGTTGAAAGGAACTCGAAACATGTCAACCTTGGTTTTGAGAATCTCTCCCGGAGTTTGAGAGATTTGGACGTGAAAGGGTACCAATCTTTTCGCGGATTGGGAACCCTTCTCGAGAATGTCCAAAGTTTCAGCGGGATTTCCAAAATGTTGAAAGGAACTCGAAACATGTCAACCTTGGTTTTGAGAATCTCTCCCGGAGTTGGAGAGATTTGGACGTGAAAGGGTACCAGTCTTGTCGGGGATTGGGAACCCTTCGCGAGAGTGTCCAAAGTTTCAGCGGGATTTCCAAAATGTTGAAAGGAACTCGAAACATGTCAACCTTGGTTTTGAGAATCTCTCCCGGAGTTTGAGAGATTTGAACGTGAAAGGGTACCAATCTTGTCGGGGATTGGGAACCCTTCGCGAGAGTGTCCAAAGTTTCAGCGGGATTTCCAAAATGTTGAAAGGAACTCGAAACATGTCAACCTTGGTTTTGAGAATCTCTCCTGGAGTTTGAGAGATTTGGACGTGAAAGGGTACCAGTCCTGTCGGGGATTGGGAACCCTTCGCGAGAATGTCCAAAGTTTCAGCGGGATTTCCAAAATGTTGAAAGGAACTCAAAACATGTCAACCTTGGTTTTGAGAATCTCTCCCGGAGTTTGAGAGATTTGGACGTGAAAGGGTACCAGTCTTGTCGGGGATTGGGAACCCTTCTCGAGAATGTCCAAAGTTTCAGCGGGATTTCCAAAATGTTGAGAGGAACTCGAAACATGTCAACCTTGGTTTTGAGAATCTCTCCCGGAGTTTGAGAGATTTGGACGTGAAAGGGTACCAGTCTTGTCGGGGATTGGGAACCCTTCGCGAGAATGTCCAAAGTTTCAGCGGGATTTCCAGAATGTTGAAAGGAACTCGAAACATGTCAACCTTGGTTTTGAGAATCTCTCCCGGAGTTTGAGAGATTTGGACGTGAAAGGGTACCAGTCTTGTCAGGGATTGGGAACCCTTCTCGAGAATGTCCAAAGTTTCAGCGGGATTTCCAAAATGTTGAAAGGAACTCGAAACATGTCAACCTTGGTTTTGAGAATCTCTCCCGGAGTTTGAGAGATTTGGACGTGAAAGGGTACCAGTCTTGTCGGGGATTGGGAACCCTTCACGAGAATATCCAAAGTTTCAGCGGGATTTCCAAAATGTTGAAAGGAACTCGAAACATGTCAACCTTGGTTTTGAGAATCTCTCCCGGAGTTTGAGAGATTTGGACGTGAAAGGGTACCAGTCTTGTCGGGGATCGGGAACCCTTCGCGAGTATGTCCAAAGTTTCAGCGGGATTTCCAAAATGTTGAAAGGAACTCGAAACATGTCAACCTTGGTTTTGAGAATCTCTCCCGGAGTTTGAGAGATTTGGACGTGAAAGGGTACCAGTCTTGTCGGGGATTGGGAACCCTTCGCGAGAATGTCCAAAGTTTCAGCGGGATTTCCAAAATGTTGAAAGGAACTCGAAACATGTCAACCTTGGTTTTGAGAATCTCTCCCGGAGTTTGAGAGATTTGGACTTGAAAGGGTACCAATCTTGTCGGGGATTGGGAACCCTTCGCGAGAATGTCCAAAGTTTCAGCGGGATTTCCAAAATGTTGAAAGGAACTCGAAACATGTCAACCTTGGTTTTGAGAATCTCTCCTGGAGTTTGAGAGATTTGGACGTGAAAGGGTACCAGTCTTGTCGGGGATTGGGAACCCTTCTCGAGAATGTCCAAAGTTTCAGCGGGATTTCCAGAATGTTGAAAGGAACTCGAAACATGTCAACGTTGGTTTTGAGAATCTCTCCCGGAGTTTGAGAGATTTGGACGTGAAAGGGTACCAGTCTTGTCGGGGATTGGGAACCCTTCTCGAGAATGTCCAAAGTTTCAGCGGGATTTCCAAAATGTTGAAAGGAACTCGAAACATGTCACCCTTGGTTTTGAGAATCTCTCCCGGAGTTTGAGAGATTTGGACGTGAAAGGGTACCAATCTTTTCGCGGATTGGGAACCCTTCTCTAGAATGTCCAAAGTTTCAGCGGGATTTCCAAAATGTTGAAAGGAACTCGAAACATGTCAACCTTGGTTTTGAGAATCTCTCCCGGAGTTTGAGAGATTTGGACGTGAAAGGGTACCAGTCTTGTCGGGGATTGGGAACCCTTCGCGAGAGTGTCCAAAGTTTCAGCGGGATTTCCAAAATGTTGAAAGGAACTCGAAACATGTCAACCTTGGTTTTGAGAATCTCTCCCGGAGTTTGAGAGATTTGGACGTGAAAGGGTACCAGTCTTGTCGGGGATTGGGAACCCTTCGCGAGAGTGTCCAAAGTTTCAGAGGGATTTCCAAAATGTTGAAAGGAACTCGAAACATGTCAACCTTGGTTTTGAGAATCTCTCCCGGAGTTTGAGAGATTTGGACGTGAAAGGGTACCAGTCTTGTCGGGGATTGGGAACCCTTCGCGAGAATGTCCAAAGTTTCAGCGGGATTTCCAAAATGTTGAAAGGAACTCGAAACATGTCAACCTTGGTTTTGAGAATCTCTCCCGGAGTTTGAGAGATTTGGACGTGAAAGGGTACCAGTCTTGTCGGGGATTGGGAACCCTTCGCGAGAGTGTCCAAAGTTTCAGCGGGATTTCCAAAATGTTGAAAGGAACTCGAAACATGTCAACCTTGGTTTTGAGAATCTCTCCCGGAGTTTGAGAGATTTGGACGTGAAAGGGTACCAGTCTTGTCGGGGATTGGGAACCCTTCTCGAGAATGTCCAAAGTTTCAGCGGGATTTCCAAAATGTTGAAAGGACTCGAAACATGTCAACCTTGGTTTTGAGAATCTCTCCCGGAGTTTGAGAGATTTGGACGTGAAAGGGTACCAGTCTTGTCGGGGATTGGGAACCCTTCTCGAGAATGTTCAAAGTTTCAGCGGGATTTCCAAAATGTTGAAAGGAACTCGAAACATGTCAACCTTGCTTTTGAGAATCTCTCCCGGAGTTTGAGAGATTTGGATGTGAAAGGGTACCAGTCTTGTCGGGGATTGGGAACCCTTCGCGAGAATGTCCAAAGTTTCAGCGGGATTTCCAAAATGTTGAAAGGAACTCGAAACATGTCAACCTTGGTTTTGAGAATCTCTCCTGGAATTTGAGAGATTTGGACGTGAAAGGGTACCAGTCTTGTCGGGGATTGGGAACCCTTCTCGAGAATGTCCAAAGTTTCAGCGGGATTTCCAAAATGTTGAAAGGAACTCGAAACATGTCAACCTTGGTTTTGAGAATCTCTCCCGGAGTTTGAGAGATTTGGACGTGAAAGGGTACCAGTCTTGTCGGGGATTGGGAACCCTTCGCGAGAATGTCCAAAGTTTCAGCGGGATTTCCAAAATGTTGAAAGGAACTCGAAACATGTCAACCTTGGTTTTGAGAATCTCTCCCGGAGTTTGAGAGATTTGGACGTGAAAGGGTACCAGTCTTGTCGGGGATTGGGAACCCTTCGCGAGAATGTCCAAAGTTTCAGCGGGATTTCCAAAATGTTGAAATGAACTCGAAACATGTCAACCTTGGTTTTGAGAATCTCTCCCGGAGTTTGAGAGATTTGGACGTGAAAGGGTACCAATCTTGTCGGGGATTGGGAACCCTTCGCGAGAGTGTCCAAAGTTTCAGCGGATTTCCAAAATGTTGAAAGGAACTCGAAACATGTCAACCTTGGTTTCGAGAATCTCTCCTGGAGTTTGAGAGATTTGGACGTGAAAGGGTACCAGTCTTGTCGGGGATTGGGAACCCTTCTCGAGAATGTTCAAAGTTTCAGCGGGATTTCCAAAATGTTGAAAGGAACTCGAAACATGTCAACCTTGGTTTTGAGAATCTCTCCCGGAGTTTGAGAGATTTGGACGTGAAAGGGTACCAGTCTTGTCGGGGATTGGGAACCCTTCGCGAGAATGTCCAAAGTTTCAGCGGGATTTCCAAAATGTTGAAAGGAACTCGAAACATGTCAACCTTGGTTTTGAGAATCTCTCCCGGAGTTTGAGAGATTTGGACGTGAAAGGGTACCAGTCTTGTCGAGGATTGGGAACCCTTCGCGAGAGTGTCCAAAGTTTCAGCGGGATTTCCAAAATGTTGAAAGGAACTCGAAACATGTCAACCTTGGTTTTGAGAATCTCTCCCGGACTTTGAGAGATTTGGACGTGAAAGGGTACCAGTCTTGTCGGGGATTGGGAACCCTTCGCGAGAATGTCCAAAGTTTCAGCGGGATTTCCAAAATGTTGAAAGGAACTCGAAACATGTCAACCTTGGTTTTGAGAATCTCTCCCAGAGTTTGAGAGATTTGGACGTGAAAGGGTACCAGTCTTGTCGGGGATTGGGAACCCTTCGCGAGAGTGTCCAAAGTTTCAGCGGGATTTCCAAAATGTTGAAAGGAACTCGAAACATGTCCACCTTGGTTTTGAGAATCTCTCCCGGACTTTGAGAGATTTGGACGTGAAAGGGTACCAGTCTTGTCGGGGATTGGGAACCCTTCTCGAGAATGTCCAAAGTTTCAGCGGGATTTCCAAAATGTTGAAAGGAACTCGAAACATGTCAACCTTGGTTTTGAGAATCTCTCCCGGAGTTTGAGAGATTTGGACGTGAAAGGGTACCAGTCTTGTCGGGGATTGGGAACCCTTCGCGAGAGTGTCCAAAGTTTCAGCGGGATTTCCAAAATGTTGAAAGGAACTCGAAACATGTCAACCTTGGTTTTGAGAATCTCTCCCGGAGTTTGAGAGATTTGGACGTGAAAGGGTACCAGTCTTGTCGGGGATTGGGAACCCTTCGCGAGAGTGTCCAAAGTTTCAGCGGGATTTCCAAAATGTTGAAAGGAACTCGAAACATGTCCACCTTGGTTTTGAGAATCTCTCCCGGACTTTGAGAGATTTGGACGTGAAAGGGTACCAGTCTTGTCGGGGATTGGGAACCCTTCTCGAGAATGTCCAAAGTTTCAGCGGGATTTCCAAAATGTTGAAAGGAACTCGAAACATGTCAACCTTGGTTTTGAGAATCTCTCCCGGAGTTTGAGAGATTTGGACGTGAAAGGGTACCAGTCTTGTCGGGGATTGGGAACCCTTCGTGAGAATGTCCAAAGTTTCAGCGGGATTTCCAAAATGTTGAAAGGAACTCGAAACATGTCAACCTTGGTTTTGAGAATCTCTCCTGGAGTTTGAGAGATTTGGACGTGAAAGGGTACCAATCTTTTCGCGGATTGGGAACCCTTCTCGAGAATGTCCAAAGTTTCAGCGGGATTTCCAAAATGTTGAAAGGAACTCGAAACATGTCAACCTTGGTTTTGAGAATCTCTCCCGGAGTTGGAGAGATTTGGACGTGAAAGGGTACCAGTCTTGTCGGGGATTGGGAACCCTTCGCGAGAGTGTCCAAAGTTTCAGCGGGATTTCCAGAATGTTGAAAGGAACTCGAAACATGTCAACCTTGGTTTTGAGAATCTCTCCCGGAGTTTGAGAGATTTGAACGTGAAAGGGTACCAATCTTGTCGGGGATTGGGAACCCTTCGCGAGAGTGTCCAAAGTTTCAGCGGGATTTCCAAAATGTTGAAAGGAACTCGAAACATGTCAACCTTGGTTTTGAGAATCTCTCCTGGAGTTTGAGAGATTTGGACGTGAAAGGGTACCAGTCCTGTCGGGGATTGGGAACCCTTCGCGAGAATGTCCAAAGTTTCAGCGGGATTTCCAAAATGTTGAAAGGAACTCGAAACATGTCAACCTTGGTTTTGAGAATCTCTCCCGGAGTTTGAGAGATTTGGACGTGAAAGGGTACCAGTCTTGTCGGGGATTGGGAACCCTTCTCGAGAATGTCCAAAGTTTCAGCGGGATTTCCAAAATGTTGAGAGGAACTCGAAACATGTCAACCTTGGTTTTGAGAATCTCTCCCGGAGTTTGAGAGATTTGGACGTGAAAGGGTACCAGTCTTGTCGGGGATTGGGAACCCTTCGCGAGAATGTCCAAAGTTTCAGCGGGATTTCCAGAATGTTGAAAGGAACTCGAAACATGTCAACCTTGGTTTTGAGAATCTCTCCCGGAGTTTGAGAGATTTGGACGTGAAAGGGTACCAGTCTTGTCAGGGATTGGGAACCCTTCTCGAGAATGTCCAAAGTTTCAGCGGGATTTCCAAAATGTTGAAAGGAACTCGAAACATGTCAACCTTGGTTTTGAGAATCTCTCCCGGAGTTTGAGAGATTTGGACGTGAAAGGGTACCAGTCTTGTCGGGGATTGGGAACCCTTCACGAGAATATCCAAAGTTTCAGCGGGATTTCCAAAATGTTGAAAGGAACTCGAAACATGTCAACCTTGGTTTTGAGAATCTCTCCCGGAGTTTGAGAGATTTGGACGTGAAAGGGTACCAGTCTTGTCGGGGATCGGGAACCCTTCGCGAGTATGTCCAAAGTTTCAGCGGGATTTCCAAAATGTTGAAAGGAACTCGAAACATGTCAACCTTGGTTTTGAGAATCTCTCCCGGAGTTTGAGAGATTTGGACGTGAAAGGGTACCAGTCTTGTCGGGGATTGGGAACCCTTCGCGAGAATGTCCAAAGTTTCAGCGGGATTTCCAAAATGTTGAAAGGAACTCGAAACATGTCAACCTTGGTTTTGAGAATCTCTCCCGGAGTTTGAGAGATTTGGACTTGAAAGGGTACCAATCTTGTCGGGGATTGGGAACCCTTCGCGAGAATGTCCAAAGTTTCAGCGGGATTTCCAAAATGTTGAAAGGAACTCGAAACATGTCAACCTTGGTTTTGAGAATCTCTCCTGGAGTTTGAGAGATTTGGACGTGAAAGGGTACCAGTCTTGTCGGGGATTGGGAACCCTTCTCGAGAATGTCCAAAGTTTCAGCGGGATTTCCAGAATGTTGAAAGGAACTCGAAACATGTCAACGTTGGTTTTGAGAATCTCTCCCGGAGTTTGAGAGATTTGGACGTGAAAGGGTACCAGTCTTGTCGGGGATTGGGAACCCTTCTCGAGAATGTCCAAAGTTTCAGCGGGATTTCCAAAATGTTGAAAGGAACTCGAAACATGTCAACCTTGGTTTTGAGAATCTCTCCCGGAGTTTGAGAGATTTGGACGTGAAAGGGTACCAATCTTTTCGCGGATTGGGAACCCTTCTCTAGAATGTCCAAAGTTTCAGCGGGATTTCCAAAATGTTGAAAGGAACTCGAAACATGTCAACCTTGGTTTTGAGAATCTCTCCCGGAGTTTGAGAGATTTGGACGTGAAAGGGTACCAGTCTTGTCGGGGATTGGGAACCCTTCGCGAGAGTGTCCAAAGTTTCAGCGGGATTTCCAAAATGTTGAAAGGAACTCGAAACATGTCAACCTTGGTTTTGAGAATCTCTCCCGGAGTTTGAGAGATTTGGACGTGAAAGGGTACCAGTCTTGTCGGGGATTGGGAACCCTTCGCGAGAGTGTCCAAAGTTTCAGAGGGATTTCCAAAATGTTGAAAGGAACTCGAAACATGTCAACCTTGGTTTTGAGAATCTCTCCCGGAGTTTGAGAGATTTGGACGTGAAAGGGTACCAGTCTTGTCGGGGATTGGGAACCCTTCGCGAGAATGTCCAAAGTTTCAGCGGGATTTCCAAAATGTTGAAAGGAACTCGAAACATGTCAACCTTGGTTTTGAGAATCTCTCCCGGAGTTTGAGAGATTTGGACGTGAAAGGGTACCAGTCTTGTCGGGGATTGGGAACCCTTCGCGAGAGTGTCCAAAGTTTCAGCGGGATTTCCAAAATGTTGAAAGGAACTCGAAACATGTCAACCTTGGTTTTGAGAATCTCTCCCGGAGTTTGAGAGATTTGGACGTGAAAGGGTACCAGTCTTGTCGGGGATTGGGAACCCTTCTCGAGAATGTCCAAAGTTTCAGCGGGATTTCCAAAATGTTGAAAGGACTCGAAACATGTCAACCTTGGTTTTGAGAATCTCTCCCGGAGTTTGAGAGATTTGGACGTGAAAGGGTACCAGTCTTGTCGGGGATTGGGAACCCTTCTCGAGAATGTTCAAAGTTTCAGCGGGATTTCCAAAATGTTGAAAGGAACTCGAAACATGTCAACCTTGCTTTTGAGAATCTCTCCCGGAGTTTGAGAGATTTGGATGTGAAAGGGTACCAGTCTTGTCGGGGATTGGGAACCCTTCGCGAGAATGTCCAAAGTTTCAGCGGGATTTCCAAAATGTTGAAAGGAACTCGAAACATGTCAACCTTGGTTTTGAGAATCTCTCCTGGAATTTGAGAGATTTGGACGTGAAAGGGTACCAGTCTTGTCGGGGATTGGGAACCCTTCTCGAGAATGTCCAAAGTTTCAGCGGGATTTCCAAAATGTTGAAAGGAACTCGAAACATGTCAACCTTGGTTTTGAGAATCTCTCCCGGAGTTTGAGAGATTTGGACGTGAAAGGGTACCAGTCTTGTCGGGGATTGGGAACCCTTCGCGAGAATGTCCAAAGTTTCAGCGGGATTTCCAAAATGTTGAAAGGAACTCGAAACATGTCAACCTTGGTTTTGAGAATCTCTCCCGGAGTTTGAGAGATTTGGACGTGAAAGGGTACCAGTCTTGTCGGGGATTGGGAACCCTTCGCGAGAATGTCCAAAGTTTCAGCGGGATTTCCAAAATGTTGAAATGAACTCGAAACATGTCAACCTTGGTTTTGAGAATCTCTCCCGGAGTTTGAGAGATTTGGACGTGAAAGGGTACCAATCTTGTCGGGGATTGGGAACCCTTCGCGAGAGTGTCCAAAGTTTCAGCGGATTTCCAAAATGTTGAAAGGAACTCGAAACATGTCAACCTTGGTTTCGAGAATCTCTCCTGGAGTTTGAGAGATTTGGACGTGAAAGGGTACCAGTCTTGTCGGGGATTGGGAACCCTTCTCGAGAATGTTCAAAGTTTCAGCGGGATTTCCAAAATGTTGAAAGGAACTCGAAACATGTCAACCTTGGTTTTGAGAATCTCTCCCGGAGTTTGAGAGATTTGGACGTGAAAGGGTACCAGTCTTGTCGGGGATTGGGAACCCTTCGCGAGAATGTCCAAAGTTTCAGCGGGATTTCCAAAATGTTGAAAGGAACTCGAAACATGTCAACCTTGGTTTTGAGAATCTCTCCCGGAGTTTGAGAGATTTGGACGTGAAAGGGTACCAGTCTTGTCGAGGATTGGGAACCCTTCGCGAGAGTGTCCAAAGTTTCAGCGGGATTTCCAAAATGTTGAAAGGAACTCGAAACATGTCAACCTTGGTTTTGAGAATCTCTCCCGGACTTTGAGAGATTTGGACGTGAAAGGGTACCAGTCTTGTCGGGGATTGGGAACCCTTCGCGAGAATGTCCAAAGTTTCAGCGGGATTTCCAAAATGTTGAAAGGAACTCGAAACATGTCAACCTTGGTTTTGAGAATCTCTCCCGGAGTTTGAGAGATTTGAACGTGAAAGGGTACCAATCTTGTCGGGGATTGGGAACCCTTCGCGAGAGTGTCCAAAGTTTCAGCGGGATTTCCAAAATGTTGAAAGGAACTCGAAACATGTCAACCTTGGTTTTGAGAATCTCTCCCGGAGTTTGAGAGATTTGGACGTGAAAGGGTACCAGTCTTGTCGGGGATTGGGAACCCTTCGCGAGAATGTCCAAAGTTTCAGCGGGATTTCCAAAATGTTGAAAGGAACTCGAAACATGTCAACCTTGGTTTTGACAATCTCTCCCGGAGTTTGAGAGATTTGGACGTGAAAGGGTACCAATCTTGTCGGGGATTGGGAACCCTTCGCGAGAGTGTCCAAAGTTTCAGCGGGATTTCCAAAATGTTGAAAGGAACTCGAAACATGTCAACCTTGGTTTTGAGAATCTCTCCTGGAGTTTGAGAGATTTGGACGTGAAAGGGTACCAGTCTTGTCGGGGATTGGGAACCCTTCTCGAGAGTGTCCAAAGTTTCAGCGGGATTTCCAAAATGTTGAAAGGAACTCGAAACATGTCAACCTTGGTTTTGAGAATCTCTCCCGGAGTTTGAGAGATTTGGACGTGAAAGGGTACCAGTCTTGTCGGGGATTGGGAACCCTTCGCGAGAGTGTCCAAAGTTTCAGCGGGATTTCCAAAATGTTGAAAGGAACTCGAAACACGTCCACCTTGGTTTTGAGAATCTCTCCCGGACTTTGAGAGATTTGGACGTGAAAGGGTACCAGTCTTGTCGGGGATTGGGAACCCTTCTCGAGAATGTCCAAAGTTTCAGCGGGATTTCCAAAATGTTGAAAGGAACTCGAAACATGTCAACCTTGGTTTTGAGAATCTCTCCCGGAGTTTGAGAGATTTGGACGTGAAAGGGTACCAGTCTTGTCGGGGATTGGGAACCCTTCGTGAGAATGTCCAAAGTTTCAGCGGGATTTCCAAAATGTTGAAAGGAACTCGAAACATGTCAACCTTGGTTTTGAGAATCTCTCCTGGAGTTTGAGAGATTTGGACGTGAAAGGGTACCAATCTTTTCGCGGTTTGGGAACCCTTCTCGAGAATGTCCAAAGTTTCAGCGGGATTTCCAAAATGTTGAAAGGAACTCGAAACACGTCAACCTTGGTTTTGAGAATCTCTCCCGGAGTTTGAGAGATTTGGACGTGAAAGGGTACCAGTCGTGTCGGGGATTGGGAACCCTTCGCGAGAATGTCCAAAGTTTCAGCGGGATTTCCAAAATGTTGAAAGGAACTCGAAACATGTCAACCTTGGTTTTGAGAATCTCTCCCGGAGTTTGAGAGATTTGGACGTGAAAGGGTACCAGTCTTGTCGGGGATTGGGAACCCTTCGCGAGAATGTCCAAAGTTTCAGCGGGATTTCCAAAATGTTGAAAGGAACTCGAAACATGTCAACCTTGGTTTTGAGAATCTCTCCCGGAGTTTGAGAGATTTGGACGTGAAAGGGTACCAGTCTTGTCGGGGATTGGGAACCCTTCGCGAGAGTGTCCAAAGTTTCAGCGGGATTTCCAAAATGTTGAAAGGAACTCGAAACATGTCCACCTTGGTTTTGAGAATCTCTCCCGGAGTTTGAGAGATTTGGACGTGAAAGGGTACCAGTCTTGTCGGGGATTGGGAACCCTTCTCGAGAATGTCCAAAGTTTCAGCGGGATTTCCAAAATGTTGAAAGGAACTCGAAACATGTCAACCTTGGTTTTGAGAATCTCTCCCGGAGTTTGAGAGATTTGGACGTGAAAGGGTACCAGTCTTGTCGGGGATTGGGAACCCTTCGTGAGAATGTCCAAAGTTTCAGCGGGATTTCCAAAATGTTGAAAGGAACTCGAAACATGTCAACCTTGGTTTTGAGAATCTCTCCTGGAGTTTGAGAGATTTGGACGTGAAAGGGTACCAATCTTTTCGCGGATTGGGAACCCTTCTCGAGAATGTCCAAAGTTTCAGCGGGATTTCCAAAATGTTGAGAGGAACTCGAAACATGTCAACCTTGGTTTTGAGAATCTCTCCCGGAGTTTGAGAGATTTGGACGTGAAAGGGTACCAGTCTTGTCGGGGATTGGGAACCCTTCGCGAGAATGTCCAAAGTTTCAGCGGGATTTCCAAAATGTTGAAAGGAACTCGAAACATGTCAACCTTGGTTTTGAGCATCTCTCCCGGAGTTTGAGAGATTTGGACGTGAAAGGGTACCAGTCTTGTCGGGGATCGGGAACCCTTCACGAGAATGTCCAAAGTTTCAGCGGGATTTCCAAAATGTTGAAAGGAACTCGAAACATGTCAACCTTGGTTTTGACAATCTCTCCCGGACTTTGAGAGATTTGGACGTGAAAGGGTACCAGTCTTGTTGGGGATTGGGAACCCTTTGCGAGAATGTCCAAAGTTTCAGCGGGATTTCCAAAATGTTGAAAGGAACTCGAAACACGTCAACCTTGGTTTTGAGAATCTCTCCCGGAGTTTGAGAGATTTGGACGTGAAAGGGTACCAGTCGTGTCGGGGATTGGGAACCCTTCGCGAGAATGTCCAAAGTTTCAGCGGGATTTCCAAAATGTTGAAAGGAACTCGAAACATGTCAACCTTGGTTTTGAGAATCTCTCCCGGAGTTTGAGAGATTTGGACGTGAAAGGGTACCAGTCTTGTCGGGGATTGGGAACCCTTCGCGAGAATGTCCAAAGTTTCAGCGGGATTTCCAAAATGTTGAAAGGAACTCGAAACATGTCAACCTTGGTTTTGAGAATCTCTCCCGGAGTTTGAGAGATTTGGACGTGAAAGGGTACCAGTCTTGTCGGGGATTGGGAACCCTTCGCCAGAATGTCCAAAGTTTCAGCGGGATTTCCAAAATGTTGAAAGGAACTCGAAACATGTCAACCTTGGTTTTGAGAATCTCTCCCGGAGTTTGAGAGATTTGGACGTGAAAGGGTACCAGTCTTGTCGGGGATTGGGAACCCTTCTCGAGAATGTCCAAAGTTTCAGCGGGATTTCCAAAATGTTGAAAGGAACTCGAAACATGTCAACCTTGGTTTTGAGAATCTCTCCCGGAGTTTGAGAGATTTGGACGTGAAAGGGTACCAGTCTTGTCGGGGATTGGGAACCCTTCGCGAGAATGTCCAAAGTTTCAGCGGGATTTCCAAAATGTTGAAAGGAACTCGAAACATGTCAACCTTGGTTTTGAGAATCTCTCCCGGAGTTTGAGAGATTTGGACGTGAAAGGGTACCAGTCTTGTCGGGGATTGGGAACCCTTCACGAGAATGTCCAAAGTTTCAGCGGGATTTCCAAAATGTTGAAAGGAACTCGAAACATGTCAACCTTGGTTTTGAGAATCTCTCCCGGAGTTTGAGAGATTTGGACGTGAAAGGGTACCAGTCTTGTCGGGGATTGGGAACCCTTCGTGAGAATCTCCAAAGTTTCAGCGGGATTTCCAGAATGTTGAAAGGAACTCGAAACATGTCAACCTTGGTTTTGAGAATCTCTCCCGGAGTTTGAGAGATTTGGACGTGAAAGGGTACCAGTCTTGTCGGGGATTGGGAACCCTTCGCGAGAATGTCCAAAGTTTCAGCGGGATTTCCAAAATGTTGAAAGGAACTCGAAACATGTCAACCTTGGTTTTGAGAATCTCACCCGGAGTTTGAGAGATTTGGACGTGAAAGGGTACCAGTCTTGTCGGGGATTGGGAACCCTTCGCGAGAATGTCCAAAGTTTCAGCGGGATTTCCAAAATGTTGAGAGGAACTCGAAACATGTCAACCTTGGTTTTGAGAATCTCTCCCGGAGTTTGAGAGATTTGGACGTGAAAGGGTATCAGTCTTGTCGGGGATTGGGAACCCTTCGCGAGAATGTCCAAAGTTTCAGCGGGATTTCCAAAATGTTGAAAGGAACTCGAAACATGTCACCCTTGGTTTTGAGAATCTCTCCCGGAGTTTGAGAGATTTGGACGTGAAAGGGTACCAGTCTTGTCGGGGATTGGGAACCCTTCGCGAGAATGTCCAAAGTTTCAGCGGGATTTCCAAAATGTTGAAAGGAACTCGAAACATGTCAACCTTGGTTTTGAGAATCTCTCCCGGAGTTTGAGAGATTTGGACGTGAAAGGGTACCAGTCTTGTCGGGGATTGGGAACCCTTCGTGAGAATCTCCAAAGTTTCAGCGGGATTTCCAGAATGTTGAAAGGAACTCGAAACATGTCAACCTTGGTTTTGAGAATCTCTCCCGGAGTTTGAGAGATTTGGACGTGAAAGGGTACCAGTCTTGTCGGGGATTGGGAACCCTTCGCGAGAATGTCCAAAGTTTCAGCGGGATTTCCAAAATGTTGAAAGGAACTCGAAACATGTCAACCTTGGTTTTGAGAATCTCACCCGGAGTTTGAGAGATTTGGACGTGAAAGGGTACCAGTCTTGTCGGGGATTGGGAACCCTTCGCGAGAATGTCCAAAGTTTCAGCGGGATTTCCAAAATGTTGAGAGGAACTCGAAACATGTCAACCTTGGTTTTGAGAATCTCTCCCGGAGTTTGAGAGATTTGGACGTGAAAGGGTACCAGTCTTGTCGGGGATTGGGAACCCTTCGCGAGAATGTCCAAAGTTTCAGCGGGATTTCCAAAATGTTGAAAGGAACTCGAAACATGTCAACCTTGGTTTTGAGAATCTCTCCCGGAGTTTGAGAGATTTGGACGTGAAAGGGTACCAGTCTTGTCGGGGATTGGGAACCCTTCGCGAGAATGTCCAAAGTTTCAGCGGGATTTCCAAAATGTTGAAAGGAACTCGAAACATGTCAACCTTGGTTTTGAGAATCTCTCCCGGAGTTTGAGAGATTTGGACGTGAAAGGGTACCAGTCTTGTCGGGGATTGGGAACCCTTCTCGAGAATGTCCAAAGTTTCAGCGGGATTTCCAAAATGTTGAAAGGAACTCGAAACATGTCAACCTTGGTTTTGAGAATCTCTCCCGGAGTTTGAGAGATTTGGACGTGAAAGGGTACCAGTCTTGTCGGGGATTGGGAACCCTTCTCGAGAATGTCCAAAGTTTCAGCAGGATTTCCAAAATGTTGAAAGGAACTCGAAACATGTCAACCTTGGTTTTGAGAATCTCTCCCGGAGTTTGAGAGATTTGGACGTGAAAGGGTACCAGTCTTGTCGGGGATTGGGAACCCTTCGCGAGAATGTCCAAAGTTTCAGCGGGATTTCCAAAATGTTGAAAGGAACTCGAAACATGTCAACCTTGGTTTTGAGAATCTCTCCCGGAGTTTGAGAGATTTGGACGTGAAAGGGTACCAGTCTTGTCGGGGATTGGGAACCCTTCGCGAGAATGTCCAAAGTTTCAGCGGGACTTCCAAAATGTTGAAAGGAACTCGAAACATGTCAACCTTGGTTTTGAGAATCTCTCCCGGAGTTTGAGAGATTTGGACGTGAAAGGGTACCAGTCTTGTCGGGGATTGGGAACCCTTCGCGAGAATGTCCAAAGTTTCAGCGGGATTTCCAAAATGTTGAAAGGAACTCGAAACATGTCAACCTTGGTTTTGAGAATCTCTCCCGGAGTTTGAGAGATTTGGACGTGAAAGGGTACCAGTCTTGTCGGGGATTGGGAACCCTTCGCGAGAATGTCCAAAGTTTCAGCGGGATTTCCAAAATGTTGAAAGGAACTCGAAACATGTCAACCTTGGTTTTGAGAATCTCTCTCGGACTTTGAGAGATTTGGACGTGAAAGGGTACCAGTCTTGTCGGGGATTGGGAACCCTTCGTGAGAATCTCCAAAGTTTCAGCGGGATTTCCAAAATGTTGAAAGGAACTCGAAACATGTCAACCTTGGTTTTGAGAATCTCTCCCGGAGTTTGAGAGATTTGGACGTGAAAGGGTACCAGTCTTGTCGGGGATTGGGAACCCTTCGCGAGAGTGTCCAAAGTTTCAGCGGGATTTCCAAAATGTTGAAAGGAACTCGAAACATGTCCACCTTGGTTTTGAGAATCTCTCCTGGAGTTTGAGAGATTTGGACGTGAAAGGGTACCAGTCTTGTCGGGGATTGGGAACCCTTCTCGAGAATGTCCAAAGTTTCAGCGGGATTTCCAAAATGTTGAAAGGAACTCGAAACATGTCAACCTTGGTTTTGAGAATCTCTCCCGGAGTTTGAGAGATTTGGACGTGAAAGGGTACCAGTCTTGTCGGGGATTGGGAACCCTTCGCGAGAATGTCCAAAGTTTCAGCGGGATTTCCAAAATGTTGAAAGGAACTCGAAACATGTCAACCTTGGTTTTGAGAATCTCTCCCGGAGTTTGAGAGATTTGGACGTGAAAGGGTACCAATCTTTTCGCGGATTGGGAACCCTTCTCGAGAATGTCCAAAGTTTCAGCGGGATTTCCAAAATGTTGAAAGGAACTCGAAACATGTCAACCATGGTTTTGAGAATCTCTCCCGGAGTTTGAGAGATTTGGACGTGAAAGGGTACCAGTCTTGTCGGGGATTGGGAACCCTTCGCGAGAATGTCCAAAGTTTCAGCGGGATTTCCAAAATGTTGAAAGGAACTCGAAACATGTCACCCTTGGTTTTGAGAATCTCTCCCGGAGTTTGAGAGATTTGGACGTGAAAGGGTACCAGTCTTGTCGGGGATTGGGAACCCTTCGCGAGAATGTCCAAAGTTTCAGCGGGATTTCCAAAATGTTGAAAGGAACTCGAAACATGTCAACCTTGGTTTTGAGAATCTCTCCCGGAGTTTGAGAGATTTGGACGTGAAAGGGTACCAGTCTTGTCGGGGATTGGGAACCCTTCGCGAGAATGTCCAAAGTTTCAGCGGGATTTCCAAAATGTTGAAAGGAACTCGAAACATGTCAACCTTGGTTTTGAGAATCTCTCCCGGAGTTTGAGAGATTTGGACGTGAAAGGGTACCAGTCTTGTCGGGGATTGGGAACCCTTCGCGAGAATGTCCAAAGTTTCAGCGGGATTTCCAAAATGTTGAAAGGAACTCGAAACATGTCAACCTTGGTTTTGAGAATCTCTCTCGGACTTTGAGAGATTTGGACGTGAAAGGGTACCAGTCTTGTCGGGGATTGGGAACCCTTCGTGAGAATCTCCAAAGTTTCAGCGGGATTTCCAAAATGTTGAAAGGAACTCGAAACATGTCAACCTTGGTTTTGAGAATCTCTCCCGGAGTTTGAGAGATTTGGACGTGAAAGGGTACCAGTCTTGTCGGGGATTGGGAACCCTTCGCGAGAATGTCCAAAGTTTCAGCGGGATTTCCAAAATGTTGAAAGGAACTCGAAACATGTCAACCTTGGTTTTGAGAATCTCACCCGGAGTTTGAGAGATTTGGACGTGAAAGGGTACCAGTCTTGTCGGGGATTGGGAACCCTTCGCGAGAATGTCCAAAGTTTCAGCGGGATTTCCAAAATGTTGAGAGGAACTCGAAACATGTCAACCTTGGTTTTGAGAATCTCTCCCGGAGTTTGAGAGATTTGGACGTGAAAGGGTATCAGTCTTGTCGGGGATTGGGAACCCTTCGCGAGAATGTCCAAAGTTTCAGCGGGATTTCCAAAATGTTGAAAGGAACTCGAAACATGTCACCCTTGGTTTTGAGAATCTCTCCCGGAGTTTGAGAGATTTGGACGTGAAAGGGTACCAGTCTTGTCGGGGATTGGGAACCCTTCGCCAGAATGTCCAAAGTTTCAGCGGGATTTCCAAAATGTTGAAAGGAACTCGAAACATGTCAACCTTGGTTTTGAGAATCTCTCCCGGAGTTTGAGAGATTTGGATGTGAAAGGGTACCAGTCTTGTCGGGGATTGGGAACCCTTCGCGAGAATGTCCAAAGTTTCAGCGGGATTTCCAGAATGTTGAAAGGAACTCGAAACATGTCAACCTTGGTTTTGAGAATCTCTCCCGGAGTTTGAGAGATTTGGACGTGAAAGGGTACCAGTCTTGTCGGGGATTGGGAACCCTTCGCGAGAATCTCCAAAGTTTCATCGGGATTTCCAGAATGTTGAAAGGAACTCGAAACATGTCAACCTTGGTTTTGAGAATCTCTCCCGGAGTTTGAGAGATTTGGACGTGAAAGGGTACCAGTCTTGTCGGGGATTGGGAACCCTTCGCGAGAATGTCCAAAGTTTCAGCGGGATTTCCAAAATGTTGAAAGGAACTCGAAACATGTCAACCTTGGTTTTGAGAATCTCTCCCGGAGTTTGAGAGATTTGGACGTGAAAGGGTACCAGTCTTGTCGGGGATTGGGAACCCTTCGCGAGAATGTCCAAAGTTTCAGTGGGATTTCCAAAATGTTGAGAGGAACTCGAAACATGTCAACCTTGGTTTTGAGAATCTCTCCCGGAGTTTGAGAGATTTGGACGTGAAAGGGTACCAGTCTTGTCGGGGATTGGGAACCCTTCGCGAGAATGTCCAAAGTTTCAGCGGGATTTCCAAAATGTTGAAAGGAACTCGAAACATGTCAACCTTGGTTTTGAGAATCTCTCCCGGAGTTTGAGAGATTTGGACGTGAAAGGGTACCAGTCTTGTCGGGGATTGGGAACCCTTTGCGAGAATGTCCAAAGTTTCAGCGGGATTTCCAAAATGTTGAAAGGAACTCGAAACATGTCAACCTTGGTTTTGAGAATCTCTCCCGGAGTTTGAGAGATTTGGACGTGAAAGGGTACCAGTCTTGTCGGGGATTGGGAACCCTTCGTGAGAATCTCCAAAGTTTCAGCGGGATTTCCAGAATGTTGAGAGGAACTCGAAACATGTCAACCTTGGTTTTGAGAATCTCTCCCGGAGTTTGAGAGATTTGGACGTGAAAGGGTACCAGTCTTGTCGGGGATTGGGAACCCTTCGCGAGAATGTCCAAAGTTTCAGCGGGATTTCCAAAATGTTGAAAGGAACTCGAAACATGTCAACCTTGGTTTTGAGAATCTCTCCCGGAGTTTGAGAGATTTGGACGTGAAAGGGTACCAGTCTTGTCGGGGATTGGGAACCCTTCGCGAGAATGTCCAAAGTTTCAGCGGGATTTCCAAAATGTTGAAAGGAACTCGAAACATGTCAACCTTGGTTTTGAGAATCTCTCCCGGAGTTTGAGAGATTTGGACGTGAAAGGGTACCAGTCTTGTCGGGGATTGGGAACCCTTCGCGAGAATGTCCAAAGTTTCAGCGGGATTTCCAAAATGTTGAAAGGAACTCGAAACATGTCAACCTTGGTTTTGAGAATCTCTCCCGGAGTTTGAGAGATTTGGACGTGAAAGGGTACCAGTCTTGTCGGGGATTGGGAACCCTTCTCGAGAATGTCCAAAGTTTCAGCAGGATTTCCAAAATGTTGAAAGGAACTCGAAACATGTCAACCTTGGTTTTGAGAATCTGTACCGGAGTTTGAGAGATTTGGACGTGAAAGGGTACCAGTCTTGTCGGGGATTGGGAACCCTTCGCGAGAATGTCCAAAGTTTCAGCGGGATTTCCAAAATGTTGAAAGGAACTCGAAACATGTCAACCTTGGTTTTGAGAATCTCTCCCGGAGTTTGAGAGATTTGGACGTGAAAGGGTACCAGTCTTGTCGGGGATTGGGAACCCTTCGCGAGAATGTCCAAAGTTTCAGCGGGACTTCCAAAATGTTGAAAGGAACTCGAAACATGTCAACCTTGGTTTTGAGAATCTCTCCCGGAGTTTGAGAGATTTGGACGTGAAAGGGTACCAGTCTTGTCGGGGATTGGGAACCCTTCGCGAGAATGTCCAAAGTTTCAGCGGGATTTCCAAAATGTTGAAAGGAACTCGAAACATGTCAACCTTGGTTTTGAGAATCTCTCCCGGAGTTTGAGAGATTTGGACGTGAAAGGGTACCAGTCTTGTCGGGGATTGGGAACCCTTCGCGAGAATGTCCAAAGTTTCAGCGGGATTTCCAAAATGTTGAAAGGAACTCGAAACATGTCAACCTTGGTTTTGAGAATCTCTCCCGGAGTTTGAGAGATTTGGACGTGAAAGGGTACCAATCTTTTCGCGGATTGGGAACCCTTCTCGAGAATGTCCAAAGTTTCAGCGGGATTTCCAAAATGTTGAAAGGAACTCGAAACATGTCAACCATGGTTTTGAGAATCTCTCCCGGAGTTTGAGAGATTTGGACGTGAAAGGGTACCAGTCTTGTCGGGGATTGGGAACCCTTCGCGAGAATGTCCAAAGTTTCAGCGGGATTTCCAAAATGTTGAAAGGAACTCGAAACATGTCACCCTTGGTTTTGAGAATCTCTCCCGGAGTTTGAGAGATTTGGACGTGAAAGGGTACCAGTCTTGTCGGGGATTGGGAACCCTTCGCGAGAATGTCCAAAGTTTCAGCGGGATTTCCAAAATGTTGAAAGGAACTCGAAACATGTCAACCTTGGTTTTGAGAATCTCTCCCGGAGTTTGAGAGATTTGGACGTGAAAGGGTACCAGTCTTGTCGGGGATTGGGAACCCTTCGCGAGAATGTCCAAAGTTTCAGCGGGATTTCCAAAATGTTGAAAGGAACTCGAAACATGTCAACCTTGGTTTTGAGAATCTCTCCCGGAGTTTGAGAGATTTGGACGTGAAAGGGTACCAGTCTTGTCGGGGATTGGGAACCCTTCGCGAGAATGTCCAAAGTTTCAGCGGGATTTCCAAAATGTTGAAAGGAACTCGAAACATGTCAACCTTGGTTTTGAGAATCTCTCCCGGAGTTTGAGAGATTTGGACGTGAAAGGGTACCAATCTTTTCGCGGATTGGGAACCCTTCTCGAGAATGTCCAAAGTTTCAGCGGGATTTCCAAAATGTTGAAAGGAACTCGAAACATGTCAACCATGGTTTTGAGAATCTCTCCCGGAGTTTGAGAGATTTGGACGTGAAAGGGTACCAGTCTTGTCGGGGATTGGGAACCCTTCGCGAGAATGTCCAAAGTTTCAGCGGGATTTCCAAAATGTTGAAAGGAACTCGAAACATGTCACCCTTGGTTTTGAGAATCTCTCCCGGAGTTTGAGAGATTTGGACGTGAAAGGGTACCAGTCTTGTCGGGGATTGGGAACCCTTCGCGAGAATGTCCAAAGTTTCAGCGGGATTTCCAAAATGTTGAAAGGAACTCGAAACATGTCAACCTTGGTTTTGAGAATCTCTCCCGGAGTTTGAGAGATTTGGACGTGAAAGGGTACCAGTCTTGTCGGGGATTGGGAACCCTTCTCGAGAATGTCCAAAGTTTCAGCGGGATTTCCAAAATGTTGAAAGGAACTCGAAACATGTCAACCTTGGTTTTGAGAATCTCTCCCGGAGTTTGAGAGATTTGGACGTGAAAGGGTACCAGTCTTGTCGGGGATTGGGAACCCTTCGCGAGAATGTCCAAAGTTTCAGCGGGATTTCCAAAATGTTGAAAGGAACTCGAAACATGTCAACCTTGGTTTTGAGAATCTCTCTCGGACTTTGAGAGATTTGGACGTGAAAGGGTACCAGTCTTGTCGGGGATTGGGAACCCTTCGTGAGAATCTCCAAAGTTTCAGCGGGATTTCCAAAATGTTGAAAGGAACTCGAAACATGTCAACCTTGGTTTTGAGAATCTCTCCCGGAGTTTGAGAGATTTGGACGTGAAAGGGTACCAGTCTTGTCGGGGATTGGGAACCCTTCGCGAGAGTGTCCAAAGTTTCAGCGGGATTTCCAAAATGTTGAAAGGAACTCGAAACATGTCCACCTTGGTTTTGAGAATCTCTCCTGGAGTTTGAGAGATTTGGACGTGAAAGGGTACCAGTCTTGTCGGGGATTGGGAACCCTTCTCGAGAATGTCCAAAGTTTCAGCGGGATTTCCAAAATGTTGAAAGGAACTCGAAACATGTCAACCTTGGTTTTGAGAATCTCTCCCGGAGTATGAGAGATTTGGACGTGAAAGGGTACCAGTCTTGTCGGGGATTGGGAACCCTTCGCGAGAATGTCCAAAGTTTCAGCGGGATTTCCAAAATGTTGAAAGGAACTCGAAACATGTCAACCTTGGTTTTGAGAATCTCTCCCGGAGTTTGAGAGATTTGGACGTGAAAGGGTACCAATCTTTTCGCGGATTGGGAACCCTTCTCGAGAATGTCCAAAGTTTCAGCGGGATTTCCAAAATGTTGAAAGGAACTCGAAACATGTCAACCATGGTTTTGAGAATCTCTCCCGGAGTTTGAGAGATTTGGACGTGAAAGGGTACCAGTCTTGTCGGGGATTGGGAACCCTTCGCGAGAATGTCCAAAGTTTCAGCGGGATTTCCAAAATGTTGAAAGGAACTCGAAACATGTCACCCTTGGTTTTGAGAATCTCTCCCGGAGTTTGAGAGATTTGGACGTGAAAGGGTACCAGTCGTGTCGGGGATTGGGAACCCTTCGCGAGAATGTCCAAAGTTTCAGCGGGATTTCCAAAATGTTGAAAGGAACTCGAAACATGTCAACCTTGGTTTTGAGAATCTCTCCCGGAGTTTGAGAGATTTGGACGTGAAAGGGTACCAGTCTTGTCGGGGATTGGGAACCCTTCGCGAGAATGTCCAAAGTTTCAGCGGGATTTCCAAAATGTTGAAAGGAACTCGAAACATGTCAACCTTGGTTTTGAGAATCTCTCCCGGAGTTTGAGAGATTTGGACGTGAAAGGGTACCAGTCGTGTCGGGGATTGGGAACCCTTCGCGAGAATGTCCAAAGTTTCAGCGGGATTTCCAAAATGTTGAAAGGAACTCGAAATATGTCAACCTTGGTTTTGAGAATCTCTCCCGGAGTTTGAGAGATTTGGACGTGAAAGGGTACCAGTCTTGTCGGGGATTGGGAACCCTTCACGAGAATGTCCAAAGTTTCAGCGGGATTTCCAAAATGTTGAAAGGAACTCGAAACATGTCAACCTTGGTTTTGAGAATCTCTCCCGGAGTTTGAGAGATTTGGACGTGAAAGGGTACCAGTCTTGTCGGGGATTGGGAACCCTTCGTGAGAACCTCCAAAGTTTCAGCGGGATTTCCAGAATGTTGAAAGGAACTCGAAACATGTCAACCTTGGTTTTGAGAATCTCTCCCGGAGTTTGAGAGATTTGGACGTGAAAGGGTACCAGTCTTGTCGGGGATTGGGAACCCTTCGCGAGAATGTCCAAAGTTTCAGCGGGATTTCCAGAATGTTGAAAGGAACTCGAAACATGTCAACCTTGGTTTTGAGAATCTCTCCCGGAGTTTGAGAGATTTGGACGTGAAAGGGTACCAGTCTTGTCGGGGATTGGGAACCCTTCACGAGAATGTCCAAAGTTTCAGCGGGATTTCCAAAATGTTGAAAGGAACTCGAAACATGTCAACCTTGGTTTTGAGAATCTCTCCCGGAGTTTGAGAGATTTGGACGTGAAAGGGTACCAGTCTTGTCGGGGATTGGGAACCCTTCGCGAGAATGTCCAAAGTTTCAGCGGGATTTCCAAAATGTTGAAAGGAACTCGAAACATGTCAACCTTGGTTTTGAGAATCTCTCCCGGAGTTTGAGAGATTTGGACGTGAAAGGGTACCAGTCTTGTCGGGGATTGGGAACCCTTCGCCAGAATGTCCAAAGTTTCAGCGGGACTTCCAAAATGTTGAAAGGAACTCGAAACATGTCAACCTTGGTTTTGAGAATCTCTCCCGGAGTTTGAGAGATTTGGACGTGAAAGGGTACCAGTCTTGTCGGGGATTGGGAACCCTTCGCGAGAATGTCCAAAGTTTCAGCGGGATTTCCAAAATGTTGAAAGGAACTCGAAACATGTCAACCTTGGTTTTGAGAATCTCTCCCGGAGTTTGAGAGATTTGGACGTGAAAGGGTACCAGTCTTGTCGGGGATTGGGAACCCTTCGCGAGAATGTCCAAAGTTTCAGCGGGATTTCCAAAATGTTGAAAGGAACTCGAAACATGTCAACCTTGGTTTTGAGAATCTCTCTCGGACTTTGAGAGATTTGGACGTGAAAGGGTACCAGTCTTGTCGGGGATTGGGAACCCTTCGTGAGAATCTCCAAAGTTTCAGCGGGATTTCCAAAATGTTGAAAGGAACTCGAAACATGTCAACCTTGGTTTTGAGAATCTCTCCCGGAGTTTGAGAGATTTGGACGTGAAAGGGTACCAGTCTTGTCGGGGATTGGGAACCCTTCGCGAGAGTGTCCAAAGTTTCAGCGGGATTTCCAAAATGTTGAAAGGAACTCGAAACATGTCCACCTTGGTTTTGAGAATCTCTCCTGGAGTTTGAGAGATTTGGACGTGAAAGGGTACCAGTCTTGTCGGGGATTGGGAACCCTTCTCGAGAATGTCCAAAGTTTCAGCGGGATTTCCAAAATGTTGAAAGGAACTCGAAACATGTCAACCTTGGTTTTGAGAATCTCTCCCGGAGTTTGAGAGATTTGGACGTGAAAGGGTACCAGTCTTGTCGGGGATTGGGAACCCTTCGCGAGAATGTCCAAAGTTTCAGCGGGATTTCCAAAATGTTGAGAGGAACTCGAAACATGTCAACCTTGGTTTTGAGAATCTCTCCCGGAGTTTGAGAGATTTGGACGTGAAAGGGTACCAATCTTTTCGCGGATTGGGAACCCTTCTCGAGAATGTCCAAAGTTTCAGCGGGATTTCCAAAATGTTGAAAGGAACTCTAAACATGTCAACCATGGTTTTGAGAATCTCTCCCGGAGTTTGAGAGATTTGGACGTGAAAGGGTACCAGTCTTGTCGGGGATTGGGAACCCTTCGCGAGAATGTCCAAAGTTTCAGCGGGATTTCCAAAATGTTGAAAGGAACTCGAAACATGTCACCCTTGGTTTTGAGAATCTCTCCCGGAGTTTGAGAGATTTGGACGTGAAAGGGTACCAGTCGTGTCGGGGATTGGGAACCCTTCGCGAGAATGTCCAAAGTTTCAGCGGGATTTCCAAAATGTTGAAAGGAACTCGAAACATGTCAACCTTGGTTTTGAGAATCTCTCCCGGAGTTTGAGAGATTTGGACGTGAAAGGGTACCAGTCTTGTCGGGGATTGGGAACCCTTCGCGAGAATGTCCAAAGTTTCAGCGGGATTTCCAAAATGTTGAAAGGAACTCGAAACATGTCAACCTTGGTTTTGAGAATCTCTCCCGGAGTTTGAGAGATTTGGACGTGAAAGGGTACCAGTCGTGTCGGGGATTGGGAACCCTTCGCGAGAATGTCCAAAGTTTCAGCGGGATTTCCAAAATGTTGAAAGGAACTCGAAATATGTCAACCTTGGTTTTGAGAATCTCTCCCGGAGTTTGAGAGATTTGGACGTGAAAGGGTACCAGTCTTGTCGGGGATTGGGAACCCTTCGCGAGAATGTCCAAAGTTTCAGCGGGATTTCCAAAATGTTGAAAGGAACTCGAAACATGTCAACCTTGGTTTTGAGAATCTCTCCCGGAGTTTGAGAGATTTGGACGTGAAAGGGTACCAGTCTTGTCGGGGATTGGGAACCCTTCGTGAGAACCTCCAAAGTTTCAGCGGGATTTCCAGAATGTTGAAAGGAACTCGAAACATGTCAACCTTGGTTTTGAG
Source organism: Streptopelia decaocto (assembly GCF_964273445.1). Lineage (NCBI taxonomy): Eukaryota > Metazoa > Chordata > Aves > Columbiformes > Columbidae > Streptopelia > Streptopelia decaocto. Next base: position 189,161 of record NW_028115428.1, on the reverse strand, counting down.
AATCTCTCCCGGAGTTTGAGAGATTTGGACGTGAAAGGCTACCAGTCTTGTCGGGGATTGGGAACCCTTCGCGAGAATGTCCAAAGTTTCAGCGGGATTTCCAGAATGTTGAAAGGAACTCGAAACATGTCAACCTTGGTTTTGAGAATCTCTCCCGGAGTTTGAGAGATTTGGACGTGAAAGGGTACCAGTCTTGTCGGGGATTGGGAACCCTTCACGAGAATGTCCAAAGTTTCAGCGGGATTTCCAAAATGTTGAAAGGAACTCGAAACATGTCAACCTTGGTTTTGAGAATCTCTCCCGGAGTTTGAGAGATTTGGACGTGAAAGGGTACCAGTCTTGTCGGGGATTGGGAACCCTTCGCGAGAATGTCCAAAGTTTCAGCGGGATTTCCAAAATGTTGAAAGGAACTCGAAACATGTCAACCTTGGTTTTGAGAATCTCTCCCGGAGTTTGAGAGATTTGGACGTGAAAGGGTACCAGTCTTGTCGGGGATTGGGAACCCTTCGCCAGAATGTCCAAAGTTTCAGCGGGACTTCCAAAATGTTGAAAGGAACTCGAAACATGTCAACCTTGGTTTTGAGAATCTCTCCCGGAGTTTGAGAGATTTGGACGTGAAAGGGTACCAGTCTTGTCGGGGATTGGGAACCCTTCGCGAGAATGTCCAAAGTTTCAGCGGGATTTCCAAAATGTTGAAAGGAACTCGAAACATGTCAACCTTGGTTTTGAGAATCTCTCCCGGAGTTTGAGAGATTTGGACGTGAAAGGGTACCAGTCTTGTCGGGGATTGGGAACCCTTCGCGAGAATGTCCAAAGTTTCAGCGGGATTTCCAAAATGTTGAAAGGAACTCGAAACATGTCAACCTTGGTTTTGAGAATCTCTCTCGGAGTTTGAGAGATTTGGACGTGAAAGGGTACCAGTCTTGTCGGGGATTGGGAACCCTTCGTGAGAACCTCCAAAGTTTCAGCGGGATTTCCAAAATGTTGAAAGGAACTCGAAACATGTCAACCTTGGTTTTGAGAATCTCTCCCGGAGTTTGAGAGATTTGGACGTGAAAGGGTACCAGTCTTGTCGGGGATTGGGAACCCTTCGTGAGAATCACCAAAGTTTCAGCGGGATTTCCAAAATGTTGAAAGGAACTCGAAACATGTCAACCTTGGTTTTGAGAATCTCTCCCGGAGTTTGAGAGATTTGGACGTGAAAGGGTACCAGTCTTGTCGGGGATTGGGAACCCTTCGCGAGAGTGTCCAAAGCTTCAGCGGGATTTCCAAAATGTTGAAAGGAACTCGAAACATGTCCACCTTGGTTTTGAGAATCTCTCCTGGAGTTTGAGAGATTTGGACGTGAAAGGGTACCAGTCTTGTCGGGGATTGGGAACCCTTCTCGAGAATGTCCAAAGTTTCAGCGGGATTTCCAAAATGTTGAAAGGAACTCGAAACATGTCAACCTTGGTTTTGAGAATCTCTCCCGGAGTTTGAGAGATTTGGACGTGAAAGGGTACCAGTCTTGTCGGGGATTGGGAACCCTTCGCGAGAATGTCCAAAGTTTCAGCGGGATTTCCAAAATGTTGAAAGGAACTCGAAACATGTCACCCTTGGTTTTGAGAATCTCTCCCGGAGTTTGAGAGATTTGGACGTGAAAGGGTACCAGTCGTGTCGGGGATTGGGAACCCTTCGCGAGAATGTCCAAAGTTTCAGCGGGATTTCCAAAATGTTGAAAGGAACTCGAAACATGTCAACCTTGGTTTTGAGAATCTCTCCCGGAGTTTGAGAGATTTGGACGTGAAAGGGTACCAGTCTTGTCGGGGATTGGGAACCCTTCGCGAGAATGTCCAAAGTTTCAGCGGGATTTCCAAAATGTTGAAAGGAACTCGAAACATGTCAACCTTGGTTTTGAGAATCTCTCCCGGAGTTTGAGAGATTTGGACGTGAAAGGGTACCAGTCTTGTCGGGGATTGGGAACCCTTTGCGAGAATGTCCAAAGTTTCAGCGGGATTTCCAAAATGTTGAAAGGAACTCGAAACATGTCAACCTTGGTTTTGAGAATCTCTCCCGGAGTTTGAGAGATTTGGACGTGAAAGGGTACCAGTCTTGTCGGGGATTGGGAACCCTTCGCCAGAATGTCCAAAGTTTCAGCGGGACTTCCAAAATGTTGAAAGGAACTCGAAACATGTCAACCTTGGTTTTGAGAATCTCTCCCGGAGTTTGAGAGATTTGGACGTGAAAGGGTACCAGTCTTGTCGGGGATTGGGAACCCTTCGCGAGAATGTCCAAAGTTTCAGCGGGATTTCCAAAATGTTGAAAGGAACTCGAAACATGTCAACCTTGGTTTTGAGAATCTCTCCCGGAGTTTGAGAGATTTGGACGTGAAAGGGTACCAGTCTTGTCGGGGATTGGGAACCCTTCGCGAGAATGTCCAAAGTTTCAGCGGGATTTCCAAAATGTTGAAAGGAACTCGAAACATGTGAACCTTGGTTTTGAGAATCTCTCTCGGACTTTGAGAGATTTGGACGTGAAAGGGTACCAGTCTTGTCGGGGATTGGGAACCCTTCGTGAGAATCTCCAAAGTTTCAGCGGGATTTCCAAAATGTTGAAAGGAACTCGAAACATGTCAACCTTGGTTTTGAGAATCTCTCCCGGAGTTTGAGAGATTTGGACGTGAAAGGGTACCAGTCTTGTCGGGGATTGGGAACCCTTCGCGAGAGTGTCCAAAGCTTCAGCGCGATTTCCAAAATGTTGAAAGGAACTCGAAACATGTCCACCTTGGTTTTGAGAATCTCTCCTGGAGTTTGAGAGATTTGGACGTGAAAGGGTACCAGTCTTGTCGGGGATTGGGAACCCTTCGTGAGAATGTCCAAAGTTTCAGCGGGATTTCCAAAATGTTGAAAGGAACTCGAAACATGTCAACCTTGGTTTTGAGAATCTCTCCCGGAGTTTGAGAGATTTGGACGTGAAAGGGTACCAGTCTTGTCGGGGATTGGGAACCCTTCGCGAGAATGTCCAAAGTTTCAGCGGGATTTCCAAAATGTTGAAAGGAACTCGAAACATGTCAACCTTGGTTTTTAGAATCTCTCCTGGAGTTTGAGAGATTTGGACGTGAAAGGGTACCAATCTTTTCGCGGATTGGGAACCCTTTGCGAGAATGTCCAAAGTTTCAGCGGGATTTCCAAAATGTTGAGAGGAACTCGAAACATGTCAACCTTGGTTTTGAGAATCTCTCCCGGAGTTTGAGAGATTTGGACGTGAAAGGGTACCAGTCTTGTCGGGGATTGGGAACCCTTTGCGAGAATGTCCAAAGTTTCAGCGGGATTTCCAAAATGTTGAGAGGAACTCGAAACATGTCAACCTTGGTTTTGAGAATCTCTCCCGGAGTTTGAGAGATTTGGACGTGAAAGGGTACCAGTCTTGTCGGGGATTGGGAACCCTTTGCGAGAATGTCCAAAGTTTCAGCGGGATTTCCAAAATGTTGAAAGGAACTCGAAACATGTCAACCTTGGTTTTGAGAATCTCTCCCGGAGTTTGAGAGATTTGGACGTGAAATGGTACCAGTCTTGTCGGGGATTGGGAACCCTTCGCGAGAATGTCCAGAGTTTCAGCGGGATTTCCAAAATGTTGAAAGGAACTCGAAACATGTCAACCTTGGTTTTGAGAATCTCTCCCGGAGTTTGAGAGATTTGGACGTGAAAGGGTACCAGTCTTGTCGGGGATTGGGAACCCTTCGCGAGAATGTCCAAAGTTTCAGCGGGATTTCCAAAATGTTGAAAGGAACTCGAAACATGTCAACCTTGGTTTTGAGAATCTCTCCCGGAGTTTGAGAGATTTGGACGTGAAAGGGTACCAGTCTTGTCGGGGATTGGGAACCCTTCGTGAGAATCTCCAAAGTTTCAGCGGGATTTCCAGAATGTTGAAAGGAACTCGAAACATGTCAACCTTGGTTTTGAGAATCTCTCCCGGAGTTTGAGAGATTTGGACGTGAAAGGGTACCAGTCTTGTCGGGGATTGGGAACCCTTCGCGAGAATGTCCAAAGTTTCAGCGGGATTTCCAAAATGTTGAAAGGAACTCGAAACATGTCAACCTTGGTTTTGAGAATCTCTCCCGGAGTTTGAGAGATTTGGACGTGAAAGGGTACCAGTCTTGTCGGGGATTGGGAACCCTTCGCGAGAATGTCCAAAGTTTCAGCGGGATTTCCAAAATGTTGAAAGGAACTCGAAACATGTCAACCTTGGTTTTGAGAATCTCTCCCGGAGTTTGAGAGATTTGGACGTGAAAGGGTACCAGTCTTGTCGGGGATTGGGAACCCTTCGCGAGAATGTCCAAAGTTTCAGCGGGATTTCCAGAATGTTGAAAGGAACTCGAAACATGTCAACCTTGGTTTTGAGAATCTCTCCCGGAGTTTGAGAGATTTGGACGTGAAAGGGTACCAGTCTTGTCGGGGATTGGGAACCCTTCGCGAGAATCTCCAAAGTTTCATCCGGATTTCCAGAATGTTGAAAGGAACTCGAAACATGTCAACCTTGGTTTTGAGAATCTCTCCCAGAGTTTGAGAGATTTGGACGTGAAAGGGTACCAGTCTTGTCGGGGATTGGGAACCCTTCGCGAGAATGTCCAAAGTTTCAGCGGGATTTCCAAAATGTTGAAAGGAACTCGAAACATGTCAACCTTGGTTTTGAGAATCTCTCCTGGAGTTTGAGAGATTTGGACGTGAAAGGGTACCAGTCTTGTCGGGGATTGGGAACCCTTCGCGAGAATGTCCAAAGTTTCAGCGGGATTTCCAAAATGTTGAGAGGAACTCGAAACATGTCAACCTTGGTTTTGAGAATCTCTCCCGGAGTTTGAGAGATTTGGACGTGAAAGGGTACCAGTCTTGTCGGGGATTGGGAACCCTTCGCGAGAATGTCCAAAGTTTCAGCGGGATTTCCAAAATGTTGAAAGGAACTCGAAACATGTCAACCTTGGTTTTGAGAATCTCTCCCGGAGTTTGAGAGATTTGGACGTGAAAGGGTACCAGTCTTGTCGGGGATTGGGAACCCTTCGCGAGAATGTCCAAAGTTTCAGCGGGATTTCCAAAATGTTGAGAGGAACTCGAAACATGTCAACCTTGGTTTTGAGAATCTCTCCCGGAGTTTGAGAGATTTGGACGTGAAAGGGTACCAGTCTTGTCGGGGATTGGGAACCCTTCGCGAGAATCTCCAAAATTTCAGCGGGATTTCCAAAATGTTGAAAGGAACTCGAAACATGTCAACCTTGGTTTTGAGAATCTCTCCCGGAGTTTGAGAGATTTGGACGTGAAAGGGTACCAGTCTTGTCGGGGATTGGGAACCCTTCGCGAGAATGTCCAAAGTTTCAGCGGGATTTCCAAAATGTTGAAAGGAACTCGAAACATGTCAACCTTGGTTTTGAGAATCTCTCCCGGAGTTTGAGAGATTTGGACGTGAAAGGGTACCAGTCTTGTCGGGGATTGGGAACCCTTCGTGAGAATCTCCAAAGTTTCAGCGGGATTTCCAGAATGTTGAAAGGAACTCGAAACATGTCAACCTTGGTTTTGAGAATCTCTCCCGGAGTTTGAGAGATTTGGACGTGAAAGGGTACCAGTCTTGTCGGGGATTGGGAACCCTTCGCGAGAATGTCCAAAGTTTCAGCGGGATTTCCAAAATGTTGAGAGGAACTCGAAACATGTCAACCTTGGTTTTGAGAATCTCTCCCGGAGTTTGAGAGATTTGGACGTGAAAGGGTACCAGTCTTGTCGGGGATTGGGAACCCTTCGCGAGAATGTCCAAAGTTTCAGCGGGATTTCCAAAATGTTGAAAGGAACTCGAAACATGTCAACCTTGGTTTTGAGAATCTCTCCCGGAGTCTGAGAGATTTGGACGTGAAAGGGTACCAGTCTTGTCGGGGATTGGGAACCCTTCGCGAGAATGTCCAAAGTTTCAGCGGGATTTCCAAAATGTTGAAAGGAACTCGAAACATGTCAACCTTGGTTTTGAGAATCTCTCCCGGACTTTGAGAGATTTGGACGTGAAAGGGTACCAGTCTTGTTGGGGATTGGGAACCCTTCGCGAGGATGTCCAAAGTTTCAGCGGGATTTCCAAAATGTTGAAAGGAACTCGAAACATGTCAACCTCGGTTTTGAGAATCTCTCCCGGAGTTTGAGAGATTTGGACGTGAAAGGGTACCAGTCTTGTCGGGGATTGGGAACCCTTCGCGAGAATGTCCAAAGTTTCAGCGGGATTTCCAGAATGTTGAAAGGAACTCGAAACATGTCCACCTTGGTTTTGAGAATCTCTCCTGGAGTTTGAGAGATTTGGACGTGAAAGGGTACCAGTCTTGTCGGGGATTGGGAACCCTTCGCGAGAATCTCCAAAGTTTCATCGGGATTTCCAGAATGTTGAAAGGAACTCGAAACATGTCAACCTTGGTTTTGAGAATCTCTCCCGGACTTTGAGAGATTTGGACGTGAAAGGGTACCAGTCTTGTCGGGGATTGGGAACCCTTCTCGAGAATGTTCAAAGTTTCAGCGGGATTTCCAGAATGTTGAAAGGAACTCGAAACATGTCAACCTTGGTTTTGAGAATCTCTCCCGGAGTTTGAGAGATTTGGACGTGAAAGGGTACCAGTCTTGTCGGGGATTGGGAACCCTTCGCGAGAATCTCCAAAGTTTCATCGGGATTTCCAGAATGTTGAAAGGAACTCGAAACATGTCAACCTTGGTTTTGAGAATCTCTCCCGGACTTTGAGAGATTTGGACGTGAAAGGGTACCAGTCTTGTCGGGGATTGGGAACCCTTCGCGAGAATGTCCAAAGTTTCAGCGGGATTTCCAAAATGTTGAGAGGAACTCGAAACATGTCAACCTTGGTTTTGAGAATCTCTCCCGGAGTTTGAGAGATTTGGACGTGAAAGGGTACCAGTCTTGTCAGTGATTGGGAACCCTTCGCGAGAATCTCCAAAATATCAGCGGGACTTCCATAATGTTGAAAGGAACTCGAAACATGTCAACCTTGGTTTTGAGAATCTCTCCCGGAGTTTGAGAGATTTGGACGTGAAAGGGTACCAGTCTTGTCGGGGATTGGGAACCCTTCGCGAGAATGTCCAAAGTTTCAGCGGGATTTCCAAAATGTTGAAAGGAACTCGAAACATGTCAACCTTGGTTTTGAGAATCTCTCCCGGAGTTTGAGAGATTTGGACGTGAAAGGGTACCAGTCTTGTCGGGGATTGGGAACCCTTCGCGAGAATATCCAAAGTTTCAGCGGGATTTCCAAAATGTTGAAAGGAACTCGAAACATGTCAACCTTGGTTTTGAGAATCTCTCCCGGAGTTTGAGAGATTTGGACGTGAAAGGGTACCAGTCTTGTCGGGGATTGGGAACCCTTCGTGAGAATGTCCAAAGTTTCAGCGGGATTTCCAGAATGTTGAAAGGAACTCGAAACATGTCAACCTTGGTTTTGAGAATCTCTCCCGGAGTTTGAGAGATTTGGACGTGAAAGGGTACCAGTCTTGTCGGGGATTGGGAACCCTTCGCGAGAATGTCCAAAGTTTCAGCGGGATTTCCAAAATGTTGAAAGGAACTCGAAACATGTCAACCTTGGTTTTGAGAATCTCTCCCGGAGTTTGAGAGATTTGGACGTGAAAGGGTACCAGTCTTGTCGGGGATTGGGAACCCTTCGCGAGAATGTCCAAAGTTTCAGCGGGATTTCCAGAATGTTGAAAGGAACTCGAAACATGTCAACCTTGGTTTTGAGAATCTCTCCCGGAGTTTGAGAGATTTGGACGTGAAAGGGTACCAGTCTTGTCGGGGATTGGGAACCCTTCGCGAGAATGTCCAAAGTTTCAGCGGGATTTCCAAAATGTTGAGAGGAACTCGAAACATGTCAACCTTGGTTTTGAGAATCTCTCCCGGAGTTTGAGAGATTTGGACGTGAAAGGGTACCAGTCTTGTCGGGGATTGGGAACCCTTCGCGAGAATGTCCAAAGTTTCAGCGGGATTTCCAAAATGTTGAAAGGAACTCGAAACATGTCAACCTTGGTTTTGAGAATCTCTCCCGGAGTCTGAGAGATTTGGACGTGAAAGGGTACCAGTCTTGTCGGGGATTGGGAACCCTTCGCGAGAATGTCCAAAGTTTCAGCGGGATTTCCAAAATGTTGAAAGGAACTCGAAACATGTCAACCTTGGTTTTGAGAATCTCTCCCGGACTTTGAGAGATTTGGACGTGAAAGGGTACCAGTCTTGTTGGGGATTGGGAACCCTTCGCGAGGATGTCCAAAGTTTCAGCGGGATTTCCAAAATGTTGAAAGGAACTCGAAACATGTCAACCTCGGTTTTGAGAATCTCTCCCGGAGTTTGAGAGATTTGGACGTGAAAGGGTACCAGTCTTGTCGGGGATTGGGAACCCTTCGCGAGAATGTCCAAAGTTTCAGCGGGATTTCCAGAATGTTGAAAGGAACTCGAAACATGTCCACCTTGGTTTTGAGAATCTCTCCTGGAGTTTGAGAGATTTGGACGTGAAAGGGTACCAGTCTTGTCGGGGATTGGGAACCCTTCGCGAGAATCTCCAAAGTTTCATCGGGATTTCCAGAATGTTGAAAGGAACTCGAAACATGTCAACCTTGGTTTTGAGAATCTCTCCCGGACTTTGAGAGATTTGGACGTGAAAGGGTACCAGTCTTGTCGGGGATTGGGAACCCTTCTCGAGAATGTTCAAAGTTTCAGCGGGATTTCCAGAATGTTGAAAGGAACTCGAAACATGTCAACCTTGGTTTTGAGAATCTCTCCCGGAGTTTGAGAGATTTGGACGTGAAAGGGTACCAGTCTTGTCGGGGATTGGGAACCCTTCGCGAGAATCTCCAAAGTTTCATCGGGATTTCCAGAATGTTGAAAGGAACTCGAAACATGTCAACCTTGGTTTTGAGAATCTCTCCCGGACTTTGAGAGATTTGGACGTGAAAGGGTACCAGTCTTGTCGGGGATTGGGAACCCTTCGCGAGAATGTCCAAAGTTTCAGCGGGATTTCCAAAATGTTGAGAGGAACTCGAAACATGTCAACCTTGGTTTTGAGAATCTCTCCCGGAGTTTGAGAGATTTGGACGTGAAAGGGTACCAGTCTTGTCAGTGATTGGGAACCCTTCGCGAGAATCTCCAAAATATCAGCGGGACTTCCATAATGTTGAAAGGAACTCGAAACATGTCAACCTTGGTTTTGAGAATCTCTCCCGGAGTTTGAGAGATTTGGACGTGAAAGGGTACCAGTCTTGTCGGGGATTGGGAACCCTTCGCGAGAATGTCCAAAGTTTCAGCGGGATTTCCAAAATGTTGAAAGGAACTCGAAACATGTCAACCTTGGTTTTGAGAATCTCTCCCGGAGTTTGAGAGATTTGGACGTGAAAGGGTACCAGTCTTGTCGGGGATTGGGAACCCTTCGCGAGAATATCCAAAGTTTCAGCGGGATTTCCAAAATGTTGAAAGGAACTCGAAACATGTCAACCTTGGTTTTGAGAATCTCTCCCGGAGTTTGAGAGATTTGGACGTGAAAGGGTACCAGTCTTGTCAGGGATTGGGAACCCTTCGTGAGAATGTCCAAAGTTTCAGCGGGATTTCCAGAATGTTGAAAGGAACTCGAAACATGTCAACCTTGGTTTTGAGAATCTCTCCCGGAGTTTGAGAGATTTGGACGTGAAAGGGTACCAGTCTTGTCGGGGATTGGGAACCCTTCGCGAGAATGTCCAAAGTTTCAGCGGGATTTCCAAAATGTTGAAAGGAACTCGAAACATGTCAACCTTGGTTTTGAGAATCTCTCCCGGAGTTTGAGAGATTTGGACGTGAAAGGGTACCAGTCTTGTCGGGGATTGGGAGCCCTTCGTGAGAATCTCCAAAGTTTCAGCGGGATTTCCAGAATGTTGAAAGGAACTCGAAACATGTCAACCTTGGTTTTGAGAATCTTTCCCGGAGTTTGAGAGATTTGGACGTGAAAGGGTACCAGTCTTGTCGGGGATTGGGAACCCTTCGCGAGAATGTCCAAAGTTTCAGCGGGATTTCCAAAATGTTGAAAGGAACTCGAAACATGTCAACCTTGGTTTTGAGAATCTCTCCCGGAGTTTGAGAGATTTGGACGTGAAAGGGTACCAGTCTTGTCGCGGATTGGGAACCCTTCGCGAGAATGTCCAAAGTTTCAGCGGGATTTCCAAAATGTTGAAAGGAACTCGAAACATGTCAACCTTGGTTTTGAGAATCTCTCCCGGAGTTTGAGAGATTTGGACGTGAAAGGGTACCAGTCTTGTCGGGGATTGGGAACCCTTCGTGAGAATCTCCAAAGTTTCAGCGGGATTTCCAGAATGTTGAAAGGAACTCGAAACATGTCAACCTTGGTTTTGAGAATCTCTCCCGGAGTTTGAGAGATTTGGACGTGAAAGGGTACCAGTCTTGTCGGGGATTGGGAACCCTTCGCGAGAATGTCCAAAGTTTCAGCGGGATTTCCAAAATGTTGAAAGGAACTCGAAACATGTCAACCTTGGTTTTGAGAATCTCTCCCGGAGTTTGAGAGATTTGGACGTGAAAGGGTACCAGTCTTGTCGGGGATTGGGAACCCTTCGCGAGAATGTCCAAAGTTTCAGCGGGATTTCCAAAATGTTGAAAGGAACTCGAAACCTGTCAACCTTGGTTTTGAGAATCTCTCCCGGACTTTGAGAGATTTGGACGTGAAAGGGTACCAGTCTTGTTGGGGATTGGGAACCCTTCGCGAGAATGTCCAAAGTTTCAGCGGGATTTCCAAAATGTTGAAAGGAACTCGAAACATGTCAGCCTTGGTTTTGAGAATCTCTCCCGGAGTTTGAGAGATTTGGACGTGAAAGGGTACCAGTCTTGTCGGGGATTGGGAACCCTTCGCGAGAATGTCTAAAGTTTCAGCGGGATTTCCAAAATGTTGAAAGGAACTCGAAACATGTCAACCTTGGTTTTGAGAATCTCTCCCGGAGTTTGAGAGATTTGGACGTGAAAGGGTACCAGTCTTGTCGGGGATTGGGAACCCTTCGCGAGAATGTCCAAAGTTTCAGCGGGATTTCCAGAATGTTGAAAGGAACTCGAAACAAGTCAACCTTGGTTTTGAGAATCTCTCCCGGACTTTGAGAGATTTGGACGTGAAAGGGTACCAGTCTTGTCGGGGATTGGGAACCCTTCGCGAGAATGTCCAAAGTTTCATCGGGATTTCCAGAATGTTGAAAGGAACTCGAAACATGTCAACCTTGGTTTTGAGAATCTCTCCCGGAGTTTGAGAGATTTGGACGTGAAAGGGTACCAGTCTTGTCGGGGATTGGGAGCCCTTCGCGAGAATGTCCAAAGTTTCAGCGGGATTTCCAAAATGTTGAGAGGAACTCGAAACATGTCAACCTTGGTTTTGAGAATCTCTCCCGGAGTTTGAGAGATTTGGACGTGAAAGGGTACCAGTCTTGTCGGGGATTGGGAACCCTTCGCGAGAATGTCCAAAGTTTCAGCGGGATTTCCAAAATGTTGAAAGGAACTCGAAACATGTCAACCTTGGTTTTGAGAATCTCTCCCGGAGTTTGAGAGATTTGGACGTGAAAGGGTACCAGTCTTGTCGGGGATTGGGAACCCTTCGCGAGAATGTCCAAAGTTTCAGCGGGATTTCCAAAATGTTGAGAGGAACTCGAAACATGTCAACCTTGGTTTTGAGAATCTCTCCCGGAGTTTGAGAGATTTGGACGTGAAAGGGTACCAGTCTTGTCGGGGATTGGGAACCCTTCGCGAGAATGTCCAAAGTTTCAGCGGGATTTCCAAAATGTTGAAAGGAACTCGAAACATGTCAACCTTGGTTTTGAGAATCTCTCCCGGAGTCTGAGAGATTTGGACGTGAAAGGGTACCAGTCTTGTCGGGGATTGGGAACCCTTCGCGAGAATGTCCAAAGTTTCAGCGGGATTTCCAAAATGTTGAAAGGAACTCGAAACATGTCAACCTTGGTTTTGAGAATCTCTCCCGGACTTTGAGAGATTTGGACGTGAAAGGGTACCAGTCTTGTTGGGGATTGGGAACCCTTCGCGAGGATGTCCAAAGTTTCAGCGGGATTTCCAAAATGTTGAAAGGAACTCGAAACATGTCAACCTCGGTTTTGAGAATCTCTCCCGGAGTTTGAGAGATTTGGACGTGAAAGGGTACCAGTCTTGTCGGGGATTGGGAACCCTTCGCGAGAATGTCCAAAGTTTCAGCGGGATTTCCAGAATGTTGAAAGGAACTCGAAACATGTCCACCTTGGTTTTGAGAATCTCTCCTGGAGTTTGAGAGATTTGGACGTGAAAGGGTACCAGTCTTGTCGGGGATTGGGAACCCTTCGCGAGAATCTCCAAAGTTTCATCGGGATTTCCAGAATGTTGAAAGGAACTCGAAACATGTCAACCTTGGTTTTGAGAATCTCTCCCGGACTTTGAGAGATTTGGACGTGAAAGGGTACCAGTCTTGTCGGGGATTGGGAACCCTTCTCGAGAATGTTCAAAGTTTCAGCGGGATTTCCAGAATGTTGAAAGGAACTCGAAACATGTCAACCTTGGTTTTGAGAATCTCTCCCGGAGTTTGAGAGATTTGGACGTGAAAGGGTACCAGTCTTGTCGGGGATTGGGAACCCTTCGCGAGAATCTCCAAAGTTTCATCGGGATTTCCAGAATGTTGAAAGGAACTCGAAACATGTCAACCTTGGTTTTGAGAATCTCTCCCGGACTTTGAGAGATTTGGACGTGAAAGGGTACCAGTCTTGTCGGGGATTGGGAACCCTTCGCGAGAATGTCCAAAGTTTCAGCGGGATTTCCAAAATGTTGAGAGGAACTCGAAACATGTCAACCTTGGTTTTGAGAATCTCTCCCGGAGTTTGAGAGATTTGGACGTGAAAGGGTACCAGTCTTGTCAGTGATTGGGAACCCTTCGCGAGAATCTCCAAAATATCAGCGGGACTTCCATAATGTTGAAAGGAACTCGAAACATGTCAACCTTGGTTTTGAGAATCTCTCCCGGAGTTTGAGAGATTTGGACGTGAAAGGGTACCAGTCTTGTCGGGGATTGGGAACCCTTCGCGAGAATGTCCAAAGTTTCAGCGGGATTTCCAAAATGTTGAAAGGAACTCGAAACATGTCAACCTTGGTTTTGAGAATCTCTCCCGGAGTTTGAGAGATTTGGACGTGAAAGGGTACCAGTCTTGTCGGGGATTGGGAACCCTTCGCGAGAATATCCAAAGTTTCAGCGGGATTTCCAAAATGTTGAAAGGAACTCGAAACATGTCAACCTTGGTTTTGAGAATCTCTCCCGGAGTTTGAGAGATTTGGACGTGAAAGGGTACCAGTCTTGTCAGGGATTGGGAACCCTTCGTGAGAATGTCCAAAGTTTCAGCGGGATTTCCAGAATGTTGAAAGGAACTCGAAACATGTCAACCTTGGTTTTGAGAATCTCTCCCGGAGTTTGAGAGATTTGGACGTGAAAGGGTACCAGTCTTGTCGGGGATTGGGAACCCTTCGCGAGAATGTCCAAAGTTTCAGCGGGATTTCCAAAATGTTGAAAGGAACTCGAAACATGTCAACCTTGGTTTTGAGAATCTCTCCCGGAGTTTGAGAGATTTGGACGTGAAAGGGTACCAGTCTTGTCGGGGATTGGGAGCCCTTCGTGAGAATCTCCAAAGTTTCAGCGGGATTTCCAGAATGTTGAAAGGAACTCGAAACATGTCAACCTTGGTTTTGAGAATCTTTCCCGGAGTTTGAGAGATTTGGACGTGAAAGGGTACCAGTCTTGTCGGGGATTGGGAACCCTTCGCGAGAATGTCCAAAGTTTCAGCGGGATTTCCAAAATGTTGAAAGGAACTCGAAACATGTCAACCTTGGTTTTGAGAATCTCTCCCGGAGTTTGAGAGATTTGGACGTGAAAGGGTACCAGTCTTGTCGCGGATTGGGAACCCTTCGCGAGAATGTCCAAAGTTTCAGCGGGATTTCCAAAATGTTGAAAGGAACTCGAAACATGTCAACCTTGGTTTTGAGAATCTCTCCCGGAGTTTGAGAGATTTGGACGTGAAAGGGTACCAGTCTTGTCGGGGATTGGGAACCCTTCGTGAGAATCTCCAAAGTTTCAGCGGGATTTCCAGAATGTTGAAAGGAACTCGAAACATGTCAACCTTGGTTTTGAGAATCTCTCCCGGAGTTTGAGAGATTTGGACGTGAAAGGGTACCAGTCTTGTCGGGGATTGGGAACCCTTCGCGAGAATGTCCAAAGTTTCAGCGGGATTTCCAAAATGTTGAAAGGAACTCGAAACATGTCAACCTTGGTTTTGAGAATCTCTCCCGGAGTTTGAGAGATTTGGACGTGAAAGGGTACCAGTCTTGTCGGGGATTGGGAACCCTTCGCGAGAATGTCCAAAGTTTCAGCGGGATTTCCAAAATGTTGAAAGGAACTCGAAACCTGTCAACCTTGGTTTTGAGAATCTCTCCCGGACTTTGAGAGATTTGGACGTGAAAGGGTACCAGTCTTGTTGGGGATTGGGAACCCTTCGCGAGAATGTCCAAAGTTTCAGCGGGATTTCCAAAATGTTGAAAGGAACTCGAAACATGTCAGCCTTGGTTTTGAGAATCTCTCCCGGAGTTTGAGAGATTTGGACGTGAAAGGGTACCAGTCTTGTCGGGGATTGGGAACCCTTCGCGAGAATGTCTAAAGTTTCAGCGGGATTTCCAAAATGTTGAAAGGAACTCGAAACATGTCAACCTTGGTTTTGAGAATCTCTCCCGGAGTTTGAGAGATTTGGACGTGAAAGGGTACCAGTCTTGTCGGGGATTGGGAACCCTTCGCGAGAATGTCCAAAGTTTCAGCGGGATTTCCAGAATGTTGAAAGGAACTCGAAACAAGTCAACCTTGGTTTTGAGAATCTCTCCCGGACTTTGAGAGATTTGGACGTGAAAGGGTACCAGTCTTGTCGGGGATTGGGAACCCTTCGCGAGAATGTCCAAAGTTTCATCGGGATTTCCAGAATGTTGAAAGGAACTCGAAACATGTCAACCTTGGTTTTGAGAATCTCTCCCGGAGTTTGAGAGATTTGGACGTGAAAGGGTACCAGTCTTGTCGGGGATTGGGAGCCCTTCGCGAGAATGTCCAAAGTTTCAGCGGGATTTCCAAAATGTTGAGAGGAACTCGAAACATGTCAACCTTGGTTTTGAGAATCTCTCCCGGAGTTTGAGAGATTTGGACGTGAAAGGGTACCAGTCTTGTCGGGGATTGGGAACCCTTCGCGAGAATGTCCAAAGTTTCAGCGGGATTTCCAAAATGTTGAAAGGAACTCGAAACATGTCAACCTTGGTTTTGAGAATCTCTCCCGGAGTTTGAGAGATTTGGACGTGAAAGGGTACCAGTCTTGTCGGGGATTGGGAACCCTTCACGAGAATGTCCAAAGTTTCAGCGGGATTTCCAAAATGTTGAAAGGAACTCGAAACATGTCAACCTTGGTTTTGAGAATCTCTCCCGGAGTCTGAGAGATTTGGACGTGAAAGGGTACCAGTCTTGTCGGGGATTGGGAACCCTTCGCGAGAATGTCCAAAGTTTCAGCGGGATTTCCAAAATGTTGAGAGGAACTCGAAACATGTCAACCTTGGTTTTGAGAATCTCTCCCGGAGTTTGAGAGATTTGGACGTGAAAGGGTACCAGTCTTGTCGGGGATTGGGAACCCTTCGCGAGAATGTCCAAAGTTTCAGCGGGATTTCCAAAATGTTGAAAGGAACTCGAAACATGTCAACCTTGGTTTTGAGAATCTCTCCCGGAGTTTGAGAGATTTGGACGTGAAAGGGTACCAGTCTTGTCGGGGATTGGGAACCCTTCGCGAGAATGTCCAAAGTTTCAGCGGGATTTCCAAAATGTTGAAAGGAACTCGAAACATGTCAACCTTGGTTTTGAGAATCTCTCCCGGAGTTTGAGAGATTTGGACGTGAAAGGGTACCAGTCTTGTCGGGGATTGGGAACCCTTCGCGAGAATGTCCAAAGTTTCAGCGGGATTTCCAAAATGTTGAAAGGTACTCGAAACATGTCAACCTTGGTTTTGAGAATCTCTCCTGGAGTTTGAGAGATTTGGACGTGAAAGGGTACCAGTCTTGTATGGGATTGGGAACCCTTCGTGAGAATGTCCAAAGTTTCAGCGGGATTTCCAAAATGTTGAAAGGAACTCGAAACATGTCAACCTTGGTTTTGAGAATCTCTCCCGGAGTTTGAGAGATTTGGATGTGAAAGGGTACCAATCTTGTCGGGGATTGGGAACGCTTCGCGAGAATGTCCAAAGTTTCAGCGGGATTTCCAGAATGTTGAAAGGAACTCGAAACATGTCAACCTTGGTTTTGAGAATCTCTCCTGGAGTTTGAGAGATTTGGACGTGAAAGGGTACCAGTCTTGTCCGGGATCGGGAACCCTTCGTGAGAATGTCCAAAGTTTCAGCGGGATTTCCAAAATGTTGAAAGGAACTCGAAACATGTCAACCTTGGTTTTGAGAATCTCTCCCGGAGTTTGAGAGATTTGGATGTGAAAGGGTACCAATCTTGTCGGGGATTGGGAACGCTTCGCGAGAATGTCCAAAGTTTCAGCGGGATTTCCAGAATGTTGAAAGGAACTCGAAACATGTCAACCTTGGTTTTGAGAATCTCTCCCGGAGTTTGAGAGATTTGGACGTGAAAGGGTACCAGTCTTGTCGGGGATTGGGAACCCTTCGCGAGAATGTCCAAAGTTTCAGCGGGATTTCCAAAATGTTGAAAGGTACTCGAAACATGTCAACCTTGGTTTTGAGAATCTCTCCTGGAGTTTGAGAGATTTGGACGTGAAAGGGTACCAGTCTTGTCGGGGATTGGGAACCCTTTGCGAGAATGTCCCAAGTTTCAGCGGGATTTCCAAAATGTTGAAAGGAACTCGAAACATGTCAACCTTGGTTTTGAGAATCTCTCCCGGAGTTTGAGAGATTTGGACGTGAAAGGGTACCAGTCTTGTCGGGGATTGGGAACCCTTCGCGAGAATGTCCAAAGTTTCAGCGGGATTTCCAAAATGTTGAAAGGAACTCGAAACATGTCAACCTTGGTTTTGAGAATCTCTCCCGGATTTGGAGAGATTTGGACGTGAAAGGGTACCAGTCTTGTCGGGGATTGGGAACCCTTCGCGAGAATGTCCAAAGTTTCAGCGGGATTTCCAAAATGTTGAAAGGCACTCGAAACATGTCAACCTTGGTTTTGAGAATATCTCCCGGAGTTTGAGAGATTTGGACGTGAAAGGGTACCAGTCTTGTCGGGGATTGAGAACCCTTCGCGAGAATCTCCAAAGTTTCATCGGGATTTCCAGAATGTTTAAAGGAACTCGAAACATGTCAACCTTGGTTTTGAGAATCTCTCCCGGAGTTTGAGAGATTTGGACGTGAAAGGGTACCAGTCTTGTCGGGGATTGGGAACCCTTCGCGAGAATGTCCAAAGTTTCAGCGGGATTTCCAAAATGTTGAAAGGAACTCGAAACATGTCAACCTTGGTTTTGAGAATCTCTCCCGGAGTTTGAGAGATTTGGACGTGAAAGGGTACCAGTCTTGTCGGGGATTGGGAACCCTTCGTGAGAATGTCCAAAGTTTCAGCGGGATTTCCAAAATGTTGAAAGGAACTCGAAACATGTCAGCCTTGGTTTTGAGAATCTCTCCCGGAGTTTGAGAGATTTGGACGTGAAAGGGTACCAGTCTTGTCGGGGATTGGGAACCCTTCGCGAGAATGTCCAAAGTTTCAGCAGGATTTCCAAAATGTTGAAAGGAATTCGAAACATGTCAACCTTGGTTTTGAGAATCTCTCCCGGAGTTTGAGAGATTTGGACGTGAAAGGGTACCAGTCTTGTCCGGGATCGGGAACCCTTCGTGAGAATGTCCAAAGTTTCAGCGGGATTTCCAAAATGTTGAAAGGAACTCGAAACATGTCAACCTTGGTTTTGAGAATCTCTCCCGGAGTTTGAGAGATTTGGACGTGAAAGGGTACCAATCTTGTCGGGGATTGGGAACCCTTCGCGAGAATGTCCGAAGTTTCAGCGGGATTTCCAGAATGTTGAAAGGAACTCGAAACATGTCAACCTTGGTTTTGAGAATCTCTCCCGGAGTTTGAGAGATTTGGACGTGAAAGGGTACCAGTCTTGTCGGGGATTGGGAACCCTTCGCGAGAATGTCCAAAGTTTCAGCGGGATTTCCAAAATGTTGAAAGGTACTCGAAACATGTCAACCTTGGTTTTGAGAATCTCTCCTGGAGTTTGAGAGATTTGGACGTGAAAGGGTACCAGTCTTGTCGGGGATTGGGAACCCTTTGCGAGAATGTCCAAAGTTTCAGCGGGATTTCCAGAATGTTGAAAGGAACTCGAAACATGTCAACCTTGGTTTTGAGAATCTCTCCCGGAGTTTGAGAGATTTGGACGTGAAAGGGTACCAGTCTTGTCGGGGATTGGGAACCCTTCGCGAGAATGTCCAAAGTTTCAGCGGGATTTCCAAAATGTTGAAAGGAACTCGAAACATGTCAACCTTGGTTTTGAGAATCTCTCCCGGAGTTTGAGAGATTTGGACGTGAAAGGGTACAAGTCTTGTCGGGGATTGGGAACCCTTCGCGAGAATGTCCAAAGTTTCAGCGGGATTTCCAAAATGTTGAGAGGAACTCGAAACATGTCAAACTTGGTTTTGAGAATCTCTCCCGGACTTTGAGAGATTTGGACGTGAAAGGGTACCAGTCTTGTCGGGGATCGGGAACCCTTCGCGAGAATGTCCAAAGTTTCAGCGGGATTTCCAAAATGTTGAAAGGAACTCGAAACATGTCAACCTTGGTTTTGAGAATCTCTCCCGGAGTTTGAGAGATTTGGACGTGAAAGGGTACCAGTCTTGTCGGGGATTGGGAACCCTTCGCGAGAATGTCCAAAGTTTCAGCGGGATTTCCAAAATGTTGAAAGGCACTCGAAACATGTCAACCTTGGTTTTGAGAATCTCTCCCGGAGTTTGAGAGATTTGGACGTGAAAGGGTACCAATCTTGTCGGGGATTGGGAACCCTTCGCGAGAATGTCCAAAGTTTCAGCGGGATTTCCAAAATGTTGAAAGGAACTCGAAACATGTCAACCTTGGTTTTGAGAATCTCTCCCGGAGTTTGAGAGATTTGGACGTGAAAGGGTACCAGTCCTGTCGGGGATTGGGAACCCTTCGCGAGAATGTCCAAAGTTTCAGCGGGATTTCCAAAATGTTGAAAGGAACTCGAAACATGTCAACCTTGGTTTTGAGAATCTCTCCCGGAGTTTGAGAGATTTGGACGTGAAAGGGTACCAGTCTTGTCCGGGATCGGGAACCCTTCGCGAGAATGTCCAAAGTTTCAGCGGGATTTCCAAAATGTTGAAAGGAACTCGAAACATGTCAACCTTGGTTTTGAGAATCTCTCCCGGAGTTTGAGAGATTTGGACGTGAAAGGGTACCAGTCTTGTCGGGGATTGGGAACCCTTCGCGAGAATGTCCAAAGTTTCAGCGGGATTTCCAAAATGTTGAAAGGAACTCGAAACATGTCAACTTTGGTTTTGAGAATCTCTCCCGGAGTTTGAGAGATTTGGACGTGAAAGGGTACCAGTCTTGTCCGGGATCGGGAACCCTTCGCGAGAATGTCCAAAGTTTCAGCGGGATTTCCAAAATGTTGAAAGGAACTCGAAACATGTCAACCTTGGTTTTGAGAATCTCTCCCGGAGTTTGAGAGATTTGGACGTGAAAGGGTACCAGTCTTGTCGGGGATTGGGAACCCTTCGCGAGAATGTCCAAAGTTTCAGCGGGATTTCCAAAATGTTGAAAGGCACTCGAAACATGTCAACCTTGGTTTTGAGAATCTCTCCCGGAGTTTGAGAGATTTGGACGTGAAAGGGTATCAATCTTGTCGGGGATTGGGAACCCTTCGCGAGAATGTCCAAAGTTTCAGCGGGATTTCCAAAATGTTGAAAGGAACTCGAAACATGTCAACCTTGGTTTTGAGAATCTCTCCCGGACTTTGAGAGATTTGGACGTGAAAGGGTACCAGTCTTGTCGGGGATTGGGAACCCTTCGCGAGAATGTCCAAAGTTTCAGCGGGATTTCCAAAATGTTGAAAGGAACTCGAAACATGTCAACCTTGGTTTTGAGAATCTCTCCCGGAGTTTGAGAGATTTGGACGTGAAAGGGTACCAGTCTTGTCAGGGATTGGGAACCCTTCGCGCGAATATCCAAAGTTTCAGCGGGATTTCCAAAATGTTGAAAGGAACTCAAAACATGTCAACCTTGGTTTTGAGAATCTCGCCCGGAGTTTGAGAGATTTGGACGTGAAAGGGTACCAATCTTGTCGGGGATTGGGAACCCTTCGCGAGAATGTCCAAAGTTTCAGCGGGATTTCCAAAATGTTGAAAGGAACTCGAAACATGTCAAACTTGGTTTTGAGAATCTCTCCCGGAGTTTGAGAAATTTGGACGTGAAAGGGTACCAGTCTTGTCGGGGATTGGGAACCCTTCGCGAGAATGTCCAAAGTTTCAGCAGGATTTCCAAAATGTTGAAAGGATCTCGAAACATGTCAACCTTGGTTTTGAGAATCTCTCCCGGAGTTTGAGAGATTTGGACGTGAAAGGGTACCAGTCTTGTCGGGGATTGGGATCCCTTCACGAGAATGTCCAAAGTTTCAGCGGGATCTCCAAAATGTTGAAAGGAACTCGAAACCTGTCAACCTTGGTTTTGAGAATCTCTCCCGGACTTTGAGAGATTTGGACGTGAAAGGGTACCAGTCTTGTTGGGGATTGGGAACCCTTCGCGAGAATGTCCAAAGTTTCAGCGGGATTTCCAAAATGTTGAAAGGAACTCGAAACATGTCAACCTTGGTTTTGAGAATCTCTCCCGGAGTTTGAGAAATTTGGACGTGAAAGGTTACCAGTCTTGTCGGGGATTGGGAACCCTTCGCGAGAATGTCCAAAGTTTCAGCGGGATTTCCAAAATGTTGAAAGGAACTCGAAACATGTCAACCTTGGTTTTGAGAATCTCTCCCGGAGTTTGAGAGATTTGGACGTGAAAGGGTACCAGTCGTGTCGGGGATTGGGAACCCTTCGCGAGAATGTCCAAAGTTTCAGCGGGATTTCCAAAATGTTGAAAGGAACTCGAAACATGTCAACCTTGGTTTTGAGAATCTCTCCCGGAGTTTGAGAGATTTGGACGTGAAAGGGTACCAGTCTTGTCGGGGATTGGGAACCCTTCGCGAGAATGTCCAAAGTTTCAGCGGGATTTCCAAAATGTTGAAAGGAACTCGAAACATGTCAACCTTGGTTTTGAGAATCTCTCCCGGAGTTTGAGAGATTTGGACGTGAAAGGGTACCAGTCTTGTCGGGGATTGGGAACCCTTTGCGAGAATGTCCAAAGTTTCAGTGGGATTTCCAAAATGTTGAAAGGAACTCGAAACATGTCAACCTTGGTTTTGAGAATCTCTCCCGGAGTTTGAGAGATTTGGACGTGAAAGGGTACCAGTCTTGTCCGGGATCGGGAACCCTTCGCGAGAATGTCCAAAGTTTCAGCGGGATTTCCAAAATGTTGAAAGGAACTCGAAACATGTCAACCTTGGTTTTGAGAATCTCTCCCGGAGTTTGAGAGATTTGGACGTGAAAGGGTACCAGTCTTGTCGGGGATTGGGAACCCTTCGCGAGAATGTCCAAAGTTTCAGCGGGATTTCCAAAATGTTGAAAGGCACTCGAAACATGTCAACCTTGGTTTTGAGAATCTCTCCCGGACTTTGAGAGATTTGGACGTGAAAGGGTACCAGTCTTGTCGGGGATTGGGAACCCTTCGCGAGAATGTCCAAAGTTTCAGCGGGATTTCCAAAATGTTGAAAGGAACTCGAAACATGTCAACCTTGGTTTTGAGAATCTCTCCCGGAGTTTGAGAGATTTGGACGTGAAAGGGTACCAGTCTTGTCAGGGATTGGGAACCCTTCGCGAGAATATCCAAAGTTTCAGCGGGATTTCCAAAATGTTGAAAGGAACTCAAAACATGTCAACCTTGGTTTTGAGAATCTCTCCCGGAGTTTGAGAGATTTGGACGTGAAAGGGTACCAGTCTTGTCGGGGATTGGGAACCCTTCGCGAGA
Source organism: Streptopelia decaocto (assembly GCF_964273445.1). Taxonomy (NCBI): domain Eukaryota; kingdom Metazoa; phylum Chordata; class Aves; order Columbiformes; family Columbidae; genus Streptopelia; species Streptopelia decaocto. Next base: position 167,039 of record NW_028115428.1, on the reverse strand, counting down.
ATGTCCAAAGTTTCAGCGGGATTTCCAGAATGTTGAAAGGAACTCGAAACATGTCAACCTTGGTTTTGAGAATCTCTCCCGGAGTTTGAGAGATTTGGACGTGAAAGGGTACCAGTCTTGTCGGGGATTGGGAACCCTTCGCGAGAATGTCCAAAGTTTCAGCGGGATTTCCAAAATGTTGAGAGGAACTCGAAACATGTCAACCTTGGTTTTGAGAATCTCTCCCGGAGTTTGAGAGATTTGGACGTGAAAGGGTACCAGTCTTGTCGGGGATTGGGAACCCTTTGCGAGAATGTCCAAAGTTTCAGCGGGATTTCCAAAATGTTGAAAGGAACTCGAAACATGTCAACCTTGGTTTTGAGAATCTCTCCCGGAGTTTGAGAGATTTGGACGTGAAAGGGTACCAGTCTTGTCCGGGATCGGGAACCCTTCGCGAGAATGTCCAAAGTTTCAGCGGGATTTCCAAAATGTTGAAAGGAACTCGAAACATGTCAACCTTGGTTTTGAGAATCTCTCCCGGAGTTTGAGAGATTTGGACGTGAAAGGGTACCAGTCTTGTCGGGGATTGGGAACCCTTCGCGAGAATGTCCAAAGTTTCAGCGGGATTTCCAAAATGTTGAAAGGCACTCGAAACATGTCAACCTTGGTTTTGAGAATCTCTCCCGGACTTTGAGAGATTTGGACGTGAAAGGGTACCAGTCTTGTCGGGGATTGGGAACCCTTCGCGAGAATGTCCAAAGTTTCAGCGGGATTTCCAAAATGTTGAAAGGAACTCGAAACATGTCAACCTTGGTTTTGAGAATCTCTCCCAGACTTTGAGAGATTTGGACGTGAAAGGGTACCAGTCTCGTCAGGGATTGGGAACCCTTCGCGAGAATATCCAAAGTTTCAGCGGGATTTCCAAAATGTTGAAAGGAACTCAAAACATGTCAACCTTGGTTTTGAGAATCTCGCCCGGAGTTTGAGAGATTTGGACGTGAAAGGGTACCAGTCTTGTCGGGGATTGGGAACCCTTCGCGAGAATGTCCAAAGTTTCAGCGGGATTTCCAAAATGTTGAAAGGAACTCGAAACATGTCAACCTTGGTTTTGAGAATCTCTCCCGGAGTTTGAGAGATTTGGACGTGAAAGTGTATCAGTGTTGTCGGGGATTGGGAACCCTTCGCGAGAATGTCCAAAGTTTCAGCGGGATTTCCAAAATGTTGAAAGGAACTCGAAACATGTCAACCTTGGTTTTGAGAATCTCTCCCGGACTTTGAGAGATTTGGACGTGAAAGGGTACCAGTCTTGTCGGGGATTGGGAACCCTTCGCGAGAATGTCCAAAGTTTCAGCGGGATTTCCAAAATGTTGAAAGGAACTCGAAACATGTCAACCTTAGTTTTGAGAATCTCTCCCGGACTTTGAGAGATTTGGACGTGAAAGGGTACCAGTCTTGTTGGGGATTGGGAACCCTTCGCGAGAATGTCCAAAGTTTCAGCGGGATTTCCAAAATGTTGAAAGGAACTCGAAACATGTCACCCTTGGTTTTGAGAATCTCTCCCGGAGTTTGAGAGATTTGGACGTGAAAGGGTACCAGTCTTGTCGGGGATTGGGAACCCTTCGCGAGAATGTCCAAAGTTTCAGCGGGATTTCCAAAATGTTGAAAGGAACTCGAAACATGTCACCCTTGGTTTTGAGAATCTCTCCCGGAGTTTGAGAGATTTGGACGTGAAAGGGTACCAGTCTTGTCGGGGATTGGGAACCCTTCGCGAGAATGTCCAAAGTTTCAGCGGGATTTCCAAAATGTTGAAAGGAACTCGAAACATGTCAACCTTGGTTTTAAGAATCTCTCCCGGACTTTGAGAGATTTGGACGTGAAAGGGTACCAGTCTTGTCGGGGATTGGGAACCCTTCGCGAGAATCTCCAAAGTTTCAGCGGGATTTCCAGAATGTTGAAAGGAACTCGAAACATGTCAACCTTGGTTTTGAGAATCTCTCCCGGAGTTTGAGAGATTTGGACGTGAAAGGGTACCAGTCTTGTCGGGGATTGAGAACCCTTCGCGAGAATCTCCAAAGTTTCATCGGGATTTCCAGAATGTTGAAAGGAACTCGAAACATGTCAACCTTGGTTTTGAGAATCTCTCCCGGAGTTTGAGAGATTTGGACGTGAAAGGGTACCAGTCTTGTCGGGGATTGAGAACCCTTCGCGAGAATCTCCAAAGTTTCATCGGGATTTCCAGAATGTTTAAAGGAACTCGAAACATGTCAACCTTGGTTTTGAGAATCTCTCCCGGAGTTTGAGAGATTTGGACGTGAAAGGGTACCAGTCTTGTCGGGGATTGGGAACCCTTCGCGAGAATGTCCAAAGTTTCAGCGGGATTTCCAAAATGTTGAAAGGAACTCGAAACATGTCAACCTTAGTTTTGAGAATCTCTCCTGGAGTTTGAGAGATTTGGACGTGAAAGGGTACCAGTCTTGTTGGGGATTGGGAACCCTTCGCGAGAATGTCCAAAGTTTCAGCGGGATTTCCAAAATGTTGAAAGGAACTCGAAACATGTCACCCTTGGTTTTGAGAATCTCTCCCGGAGTTTGAGAGATTTGGACGTGAAAGGGTACCAGTCTTGTCGGGGATTGGGAACCCTTAGCGAGAATGTCCAAAGTTTCAGCGGGATTTCCAAAATGTTGAAAGGAACTCGAAACATGTCAACCTTGGTTTTGAGAATCTCTCCCGGAGTTTGAGAGATTTGGACGTGAAAGGGTACCAGTCTTGTCGGGGATTGGGAACCCTTCGCGAGAATGTCCAAAGTTTCAGCGGGATTTCCAAAATGTTGAAAGGAACTCGAAACATGTCAACCTTGGTTTTGAGAATCTCTCCCGGAGTTTGAGAGATTTGGACGTGAAAGGGTACCAGTCTTGTCGGGGATTGGGAACCCTTCGCGAGAATCTCCAAAGTTTCAGCGGGATTTCCAGAATGTTGAAAGGAACTCGAAACATGTCAACCTTGGTTTTGAGAATCTCTCCCGGAGTTTGAGAGATTTGGACGTGAAAGGGTACCAGTCTTGTCGGGGATTGGGAACCCTTCGCCAGAATGTCCAAAGTTTCAGCGGGATTTCCAAAATGTTGAAAGGAACTCGAAACATGTCAACCTTGGTTTTGAGAATCTCTCCCGGAGTTTGAGAGATTTGGACGTGAAAGGGTACCAGTCTTGTCGGGGATTGGGAACCCTTCGCGAGAATGTCCAAAGTTTCAGCGGGATTTCCAGAATGTTGAAAGGAACTCGAAACATGTCAACCTTGGTTTTGAGAATATCTCCCGGAGTCTGAGAGATTTGGACGTGAAAGGGTACCAGTCTTGTCGGGGATTGAGAACCCTTCGCGAGAATCTCCAAAGTTTCATCGGGATTTCCAGAATGTTTAAAGGAACTCGAAACATGTCAACCTTGGTTTTGAGAATCTCTCCCGGAGTTGAGAGATTTGGACGTGAAAGGGTACCAGTCTTGTCGGGGATTGGGAACCCTTCGCCAGAATGTCCAAAGTTTCAGCGGGATTTCCAAAATGTTGAAAGGAACTCGAAACATGTCAACCTTGGTTTTGAGAATCTCTCCCGGAGTTTGAGAGATTTGGACGTGAAAGGGTACCAGTCTTGTCGGGGATTAGGAACCCTTCGCGAGAATGTCCAAAGTTTCAGCGGGATTTCCAAAATGTTGAAAGGAACTCGAAACATGTCAACCTTGGTTTTGAGAATCTCTCCCGGAGTTTGAGAGATTTGGACGTGAAAGGGTACCAGTCTTGTCGGGGATTGGGAACCCTTCGCGAGAATGTCCAAAGTTTCAGCGGGATTTCCAAAATGTTGAAAGGAACTCGAAACATGTCAACCTTGGTTTTGAGAATCTCTCCCGGAGTTTGAGAGATTTGGACGTGAAAGGGTACCAGTCTTGTCAGGGATTGGGAACCCTTCGCGAGAATGTCCAAAGTTTCAGCGGGATTTCCAGAATGTTGAAAGGAACTCGAAACATGTCAACCTTGGTTTTGAGAATCTCTCCCGGAGTTTGAGAGATTTGGACGTGAAAGGGTACCAGTCTTGTCGGGGATTGGGAACCCTTCGCGAGAATGTCCAAAGTTTCAGCGGGATTTCCAAAATGTTGAAAGGAACTCGAAACATGTCAACCTTGGTTTTGAGAATCTCTCCCGGAGTTTGAGAGATTTGGACGTGAAAGGGTACCAGTCTTGTCGGGGATTGGGAACCCTTCGCGAGAATGTCCAAAGTTTCAGCGGGATTTCCAAAATGTTGAAAGGAACTCGAAACATGTCAACCTTGGTTTTGAGAATCTCTCCCGGAGTTTGAGAGATTTGGACGTGAAAGGGTACCAGTCTTGTCGGGGATTGGGAACCCTTCGCCAGAATGTCCAAAGTTTCAGCGGGATTTCCAAAATGTTGAAAGGAACTCGAAACATGTCAACCTTGGTTTTGAGAATCTCTCCCGGAGTTTGAGAGATTTGGACGTGAAAGGGTACCAGTCTTGTCCGGGATCGGGAACCCTTCACGAGAATGTCCAAAGTTTCAGCGGGATTTCCAAAATGTTGAAAGGCACTCGAAACATGTCAACCTTGGTTTTGAGAATCTCTCCCGGAGTTTGAGAGATTTGGACGTGAAAGGGTACCAATCTTGTCGGGGATTGGGAACCCTTCGCGAGAATGTCCAAAGTTTCAGCGGGATTTCCAAAATGTTGAAAGGAACTCGAAACATGTCAACCTTGGTTTTGAGAATCTCTCCCGGAGTTTGAGAGATTTGGACGTGAAAGGGTACCAGTCCTGTCGGGGATTGGGAACCCTTCGCGAGAATGTCCAAAGTTTCAGCGGGATTTCCAAAATGTTGAAAGGAACTCGAAACATGTCAACCTTGGTTTTGAGAATCTCTCCCGGAGTTTGAGAGATTTGGACGTGAAAGGGTACCAGTCTTGTCAGGGATTGGGAACCCTTCGCGCGAATATCCAAAGTTTCAGCGGGATTTCCAAAATGTTGAAAGGAACTCAAAACATGTCAACCTTGGTTTTGAGAATCTCGCCCGGAGTTTGAGAGATTTGGACGTGAAAGGGTACCAATCTTGTCGGGGATTGGGAACCCTTCGCGAGAATGTCCAAAGTTTCAGCGGGATTTCCAAAATGTTGAAAGGAACTCGAAACATGTCAACCTTGGTTTTGAGAATCTCTCCCGGAGTTTGAGAGATTTGGACGTGAAAGGGTACCAGTCTTGTCGGGGATTGGGAACCCTTCGCGAGAATGTCCAAAGTTTCAGCGGGATTTCCAAAATGTTGAAAGGAACTCGAAACATGTCAACCTTGGTTTTGAGAATCTCTCCCGGAGTTTGAGAGATTTGGACGTGAAAGGGTACCAGTCTTGTCGGGGATTGGGAACCCTTCGCGAGAATGTCCAAAGTTTCAGCGGGATTTCCAAAATGTTGAAAGGCACTCGAAACATGTCAACCTTGGTTTTGAGAATCTCTCCCGGAGTTTGAGAGATTTGGACGTGAAAGGGTACCAATCTTGTCGGGGATTGGGAACCCTTCGCGAGAATGTCCAAAGTTTCAGCGGGATTTCCAAAATGTTGAAAGGAACTCGAAACATGTCAACCTTGGTTTTGAGAATCTCTCCCGGAGTTTGAGAGATTTGGACGTGAAAGGGTACCAGTCCTGTCGGGGATTGGGAACCCTTCGCGAGAATGTCCAAAGTTTCAGCGGGATTTCCAAAATGTTGAAAGGAACTCGAAACATGTCAACCTTGGTTTTGAGAATCTCTCCCGGAGTTTGAGAGATTTGGACGTGAAAGGGTACCAGTCTTGTCAGGGATTGGGAACCCTTCGCGCGAATATCCAAAGTTTCAGCGGGATTTCCAAAATGTTGAAAGGAACTCAAAACATGTCAACCTTGGTTTTGAGAATCTCGCCCGGAGTTTGAGAGATTTGGACGTGAAAGGGTACCAATCTTGTCGGGGATTGGGAACCCTTCGCCAGAATGTCCAAAGTTTCAGCGGGATTTCCAAAATGTTGAAAGGAACTCGAAACATGTCAAACTTGGTTTTGAGAATCTCTCCCGGAGTTTGAGAAATTTGGACGTGAAAGGGTACCAGTCTTGTCGGGGATTGGGAACCCTTCGCGAGAATGTCCAAAGTTTCAGCGGGATTTCCAAAATGTTGAAAGGAACTCGAAACATGTCAACCTTGGTTTTGAGAATCTCTCCCGGAGTTTGAGAGATTTGGACGTGAAAGGGTACCAGTCTTGTCGGGGATTGGGAACCCTTCGCGAGAATGTCCAAAGTTTCAGCGGGATTTCCAAAATGTTGAAAGGAACTCGAAACATGTCACCCTTGGTTTTGAGAATCTCTCCCGGAGTTTGAGAGATTTGGACGTGAAAGGGTACCAGTCTTGTCGGGGATTGGGAACCCTTCGCGAGAATGTCCAAAGTTTCAGCGGGATTTCCAAAATGTTGAAAGGAACTCGAAACATGTCAACCTTGGTTTTGAGAATCTCTCCCGGAGTTTGAGAGATTTGGACGTGAAAGGGTACCAGTCTTGTCAGGGATTGGGAACCCTTCGCGAGAATGTCCAAAGTTTCAGCGGGATTTCCAAAATGTTGAAAGGAACTCGAAACATGTCAACCTTGGTTTTGAGAATCTCTCACGGAGTTTGAGAGATTTGGAAGTGAAAGGGTACCAGTCTTGTCGGGGATTGGGAACCCTTCGCGAGAATGTCCAAAGTTTCAGCGGGATTTCCAAAATGTTGAAAGGAACTCGAAACATGTCAACCTTGGTTTTGAGAATCTCTCCCGGAGTTTGAGAGATTTGGACGTGAAAGGGTACCAGTCTTGTCGGGGATTGGGAACCCTTCGCGAGAATGTCCAAAGTTTCAGCGGGATTTCCAAAATGTTGAGAGGAACTCGAAACATGTCAACCTTGGTTTTGAGAATCTCTCCCGGAGTTTGAGAGATTTGGACGTGAAAGGGTACCAGTCTTGTCGGGGATTGGGAACCCTTTGCGAGAATGTCCAAAGTTTCAGCGGGATTTCCAAAATGTTGAAAGGAACTCGAAACATGTCAACCTTGGTTTTGAGAATCTCTCCCGGACTTTGAGAGATTTGGACGTGAAAGGGTACCAGTCTTGTCCGGGATCGGGAACCCTTCGTGAGAATGTCCAAAGTTTCAGCGGGATTTCCAAAATGTTGAGAGGAACTCGAAACATGTCAACCTTGGTTTTGAGAATCTCTCCCGGAGTTTGAGAGATTTGGACGTGAAAGGGTACCAGTCTTGTCGGGGATTGGGAACCCTTCGCGAGAATGTCCAAAGTTTCAGCGGGATTTCCAAAATGTTGAAAGGCACTCGAAACATGTCAACCTTGGTTTTGAGAATCTCTCCCGGAGTTTGAGAGATTTGGACGTGAAAGGGTACCAATCTTGTCGGGGATTGGGAACCCTTCGCGAGAATGTCCAAAGTTTCAGCGGGATTTCCAAACTGTTGAAAGGAACTCGAAACATGTCAACCTTGGTTTTGAGAATCTCTCCCGGACTTTGAGAGATTTGGACGTGAAAGGGTACCAGTCTTGTCGGGGACTGGGAACCCTTCGCGAGAATGTCCAAAGTTTCAGCGGGATTTCCAAAATGTTGAAAGGAACTCGAAACATGTCAACCTTGGTTTTGAGAATCTCTCCCGGAGTTTGAGAGATTTGGACGTGAAAGGGTACCAGTCTTGTCAGGGATTGGGAACCCTTCGCGAGAATATCCAAAGTTTCAGCGGGATTTCCAAAATGTTGAAAGGAACTCAAAACATGTCAACCTTGGTTTTGAGAATCTCTCCCGGAGTTTGAGAGATTTGGACGTGAAAGGGTACCAGTCTTGTCGGGGATTGGGAACCCTTTGCGAGAATGTCCAAAGTTTCAGCGGGATTTCCAAAATGTTGAAAGGAACTCGAAACATGTCAACCTTGGTTTTGAGAATCTCTCCCGGAGTTTGAGAGATTTGGACGTGAAAGGGTACCAGTCTTGTCGGGGATTGGGAACCCTTTGCGAGAATGTCCAAAGTTTCAGCGGGATTTCCAAAATGTTGAAAAGAACTCGAAACATGTCAACCTTGATTTTGAGAAGCTCTCCCGGAGTTTGAGAGATTTGGACATGAAAGGTTACCAGTCTTGTCGGGGATTGGGAACCCTTCGCGAGAATGTCCAAAGTTTCAGCGGGATTTCCAAAATGTTGAAAGGAACTCGAAACATGTCAACCTTGGTTTTGAGAATCTCTCCCGGAGTTTGAGAGATTTGGACGTGAAAGTGTATCAGTGTTGTCGGGGATTGGGAACCCTTCGCGAGAATGTCCAAAGTTTCAGCGGGATTTCCAAAATGTTGAAAGGAACTCGAAACATGTCAACCTTGGTTTTGAGAATCTCTCCCGGAGTTTGAGAGATTTGGACGTGAAAGGGTACCAGTCTTGTCGGGGATTGGGAACCCTTCGCGAGAATGTCCAAAGTTTCAGCGGGATTTCCAAAATGTTGAAAGGCACTCGAAACATGTCAACCTTGGTTTTGAGAATCTCTCCCAGAGTTTGAGAGATTTGGACGTGAAAGGGTACCAATCTTGTCGGGGATTGGGAACCCTTCGCGAGAATGTCCAAAGTTTCAGCGGGATTTCCAAAATGTTGAAAGGAACTCGAAACATGTCAACCTTGGTTTTGAGAATCTCTCCCGGAGTTTGAGGATTTGGACGTGAAAGGGTACCAGTCCTGTCGGGGATTGGGAACCCTTCGCGAGAATGTCCAAAGTTTCAGCGGGATTTCCAAAATGTTGAAAGGAACTCGAAACATGTCAACCTTGGTTTTGAGAATCTCTCCCGGAGTTTGAGAGATTTGGACGTGAAAGGGTACCAGTCTTGTCAGGGATTGGGAACCCTTCGCGCGAATATCCAAAGTTTCAGCGGGATTTCCAAAATGTTGAAAGGAACTCAAAACATGTCAACCTTGGTTTTGAGAATCTCGCCCGGAGTTTGAGAGATTTGGACGTGAAAGGGTACCAATCTTGTCGGGGATTGGGAACCCTTCGCGAGAATGTCCAAAGTTTCAGCGGGATTTCCAAAATGTTGAAAGGAACTCGAAACATGTCAAACTTGGTTTTGAGAATCTCTCCCGGAGTTTGAGAAATTTGGACGTGAAAGGGTACCAGTCTTGTCGGGGATTGGGAACACTTCGCGAGAATGTCCAAAGTTTCAGCGGGATTTCCAAAATGTTGAAAGGAACTCGAAACATGTCAACCTTGGTTTTGAGAATCTCTCCCGGAGTTTGAGAGATTTGGACGTGAAAGGGTACCAGTCTTGTCGGGGATTGGGAACCCTTCGCGAGAATGTCCAAAGTTTCAGCGGGATTTCCAAAATGTTGAAAGGAACTCGAAACATGTCACCCTTGGTTTTGAGAATCTCTCCCGGAGTTTGAGAGATTTGGACGTGAAAGGGTACCAGTCTTGTCGGGGATTGGGAACCCTTCGCGAGAATGTCCAAAGTTTCAGCGGGATTTCCAAAATGTTGAAAGGAACTCGAAACATGTCAACCTTGGTTTTGAGAATCTCTCCCGGAGTTTGAGAGATTTGGACGTGAAAGGGTACCAGTCTTGTCAGGGATTGGGAACCCTTCGCGAGAATGTCCAAAGTTTCAGCGGGATTTCCAAAATGTTGAAAGGAACTCGAAACATGTCAACCTTGGTTTTGAGAATCTCTCCCGGAGTTTGAGAGATTTGGACGTGAAAGGGTACCAGTCTTGTCGGGGATTGGGAACCCTTCGCGAGAATGTCCAAAGTTTCAGCGGGATTTCCAAAATGTTGAAAGGAACTCGAAACATGTCAACCTTGGTTTTGAGAATCTCTCCCGGAGTTTGAGAGATTTGGACGTGAAAGGGTACCAGTCTTGTCGGGGATTGGGAACCCTTCGCGAGAATGTCCAAAGTTTCAGCGGGATTTCCAAAATGTTGAGAGGAACTCGAAACATGTCAACCTTGGTTTTGAGAATCTCTCCCAGAGTTTGAGAGATTTGGACGTGAAAGGGTACCAGTCTTGTTGGGGATTGGGAACCCTTTGCGAGAATGTCCAAAGTTTCAGCGGGATTTCCAAAATGTTGAAAGGAACTCGAAACATGTCAACCTTGGTTTTGAGAATCTCTCCCGGAGTTTGAGAGATTTGGACGTGAAAGGGTACCAGTCTTGTCCGGGATCGGGAACCCTTCGCGAGAATGTCCAAAGTTTCAGCGGGATTTCCAAAATGTTGAAAGGAACTCGAAACATGTCAACCTTGGTTTTGAGAATCTCTCCCGGAGTTTGAGAGATTTGGACGTGAAAGGGTACCAGTCTTGTCGGGGATTGGGAACCCTTCGCGAGAATGTCCAAAGTTTCAGCGGGATTTCCAAAATGTTGAAAGGCACTCGAAACATGTCAACCTTGGTTTTGAGAATCTCTCCCAGAGTTTGAGAGATTTGGACGTGAAAGGGTACCAATCTTGTCGGGGATTGGGAACCCTTCGCGAGAATGTCCAAAGTTTCAGCGGGATTTCCAAAATGTTGAAAGGAACTCGAAACATGTCAACCTTGGTTTTGAGAATCTCTCCCGGACTTTGAGAGATTTGGACGTGAAAGGGTACCAGTCTTGTCGGGGATTGGGAACCCTTCGCGAGAATGTCCAAAGTTTCAGCGGGATTTCCAAAATGTTGAAAGGAACTCGAAACATGTCAACCTTGGTTTTGAGAATCTCTCCCGGAGTTTGAGAGATTTGGACGTGAAAGGGTACCAGTCTTGTCAGGGATTGGGAACCCTTCGCGAGAATATCCAAAGTTTCAGCGGGATTTCCAAAATGTTGAAAGGAACTCAAAACATGTCAACCTTGGTTTTGAGAATCTCTCCCGGAGTTTGAGAGATTTGGACGTGAAAGGGTACCAGTCTTGTCGGGGATTGGGAACCCTTCGCGAGAATGTCCAAAGTTTCAGCGGGATTTCCAAAATGTTGAAAGGAACTCGAAACATGTCAACCTTGGTTTTGAGAATCTCTCCCGGAGTTTGAGAGATTTGGACGTGAAAGGGTACCAGTCTTGTCGGGGATTGGGAACCCTTTGCGAGAATGTCCAAAGTTTCAGCGGGATTTCCAAAATGTTGAAAAGAACTCGAAACATGTCAACCTTGATTTTGAGAAGCTCTCCCGGAGTTTGAGAGATTTGGACATGAAAGGTTACCAGTCTTGTCGGGGATTGGGAACCCTTCGCGAGAATGTCCAAAGTTTCAGCGGGATTTCCAAAATGTTGAAAGGAACTCGAAACATGTCAACCTTGGTTTTGAGAATCTCTCCCGGAGTTTGAGAGATTTGGACGTGAAAGTGTATCAGTGTTGTCGGGGATTGGGAACCCTTCGCGAGAATGTCCAAAGTTTCAGCGGGATTTCCAAAATGTTGAAAGGAACTCGAAACATGTCAACCTTGGTTTTGAGAATCTCTCCCGGAGTTTGAGAGATTTGGACGTGAAAGGGTACCAGTCTTGTCGGGGATTGGGAACCCTTCGCGAGAATGTCCAAAGTTTCAGCGGGATTTCCAAAATGTTGAAAGGAACTCGAAACATGTCAACCTTGGTTTTGAGAATCTCTCCCGGACTTTGAGAGATTTGGACGTGAAAGGGTACCAGTCTTGTTGGGGATTGGGAACCCTTTCGCGAGAATGTCCAAAGTTTCAGCGGGATTTCCAAAATGTTGAAAGGAACTCGAAACATGTCACCCTTGGTTTTGAGAATCTCTCCCGGAGTTTGAGAGATTTGGACGTGAAAGGGTACCAGTCTTGTCGGGGATTGGGAACCCTTCGCGAGAATGTCCAAAGTTTCAGCGGGATTTCCAAAATGTTGAAAGGAACTCGAAACATGTCACCCTTGGTTTTGAGAATCTCTCCCGGAGTTTGAGAGATTTGGACGTGAAAGGGTACCAGTCTTGTCGGGGATTGGGAACCCTTCGCGAGAATGTCCAAAGTTTCAGCGGGATTTCCAAAATGTTGAAAGGAACTCGAAACATGTCAACCTTGGTTTTGAGAATCTCTCCCGCAGTTTGAGAGATTTGGACGTGAAAGGGTACCAGTCTTGTCGGGGATTGGGAACCCTTCGCGAGAATGTCCAAAGTTTCAGCGGGATTTCCAAAATGTTGAAAGGAACTCGAAACATGTCAACCTTGGTTTTGAGAATCTCTCCCGGACTTTGAGAGATTTGGACGTGAAAGGGTACCAGTCTTGTCGGGGATTGGGAACCCTTCGCGAGAATGTCCAAAGTTTCAGCGGGATTTCCAAAATGTTGAAAGGAACTCGAAACATGTCAACCTTGGTTTTGAGAATCTCTCCCGGAGTTTGAGAGATTTGGACGTGAAAGGGTACCAGTCTTGTCAGGGATTGGGAACCCTTCGCGAGAATATCCAAAGTTTCAGCGGGATTTCCAAAATGTTGAAAGGAACTCAAAACATGTTAACCTTGGTTTTGAGAATCTCTCCCGGAGTTTGAGAGATTTGGACGTGAAAGGGTACCAATCTTGTCGGGGATTGGGAACCCTTCGCGAGAATGTCCAAAGTTTCAGCGGGATTTCCAAAATGTTGAAAGGAACTCGAAACATGTCAACCTTGGTTTTGAGAATCTCTCCCGGAGTTTGAGAAATTTGGACGTGAAAGGGTACAAGTCTTGTCGGGGATTGGGAACACTTCGCGAGAATGTCCAAAGTTTCAGCGGGATTTCCAAAATGTTGAAAAGAACTCGAAACATGTCAACCTTGGTTTTGAGAATCTCTCCCGGACTTTGAGAGATTTGGACGTGAAAGGTTACCAGTCTTGTCGGGGATTGGGAACCCTTCGTGAGAATGTCCAAAGTTTCAGCGGGATTTCCAAAATGTTGAAAGGAACTCGAAACATGTCAACCTTGGTTTTGAGAATCTCTCCCGGAGTTTGAGAGATTTGGACGTGAAAGGGTATCAGTCTTGTCGGGGATTGGGAACCCTTCGCGAGAATGTCCAAAGTTTCAGCGGGATTTCCAAAATGTTGAAAGGAACTCGAAACATGTCAACCTTGGTTTTGAGAATCTCTCCCGGAGTTTGAGAGATTTGGACGTGAAAGGGTACCAGTCTTGTCGGGGATTGGGAACCCTTCGCGAGAATGTCCAAAGTTTCAGCGGGATTTCCAAAATGTTGAAAGGAACTCGAAACATGTCAACCTTGGTTTTGAGAATCTCTCCCGGAGTTTGAGAGATTTGGACGTGAAAGGGTACCAGTCTTGTCGGGGATTGGGAACCCTTCGCGAGAATGTCCAAAGTTTCAGCGGGATTTCCAAAATGTTGAAAGGAACTCGAAACATGTCAACCTTGGTTTTGAGAATCTCTCCCGGAGTTTGAGAGATTTGGACGTGAAAGGGTACCAGTCTTGTCGGGGATTGGGAACCCTTCGCGAGAATGTCCAAAGTTTCAGCGGGATTTCCAAAATGTTGAAAGGAACTCGAAACATGTCAACCTTGGTTTTGAGAATCTCTCCCGGAGTTTGAGAGATTTGGACGTGAAAGGTTACCAGTCTTGTCGGGGATTGGGAACCCTTCGCGAGAATGTCCAAAGTTTCAGCGGGATTTCCAAAATGTTGAAAGGAACTCGAAACATGTCAACCTTGGTTTTGAGAATCTCTCCCGGAGTTTGAGAGATTTGGACGTGAAACGGTACCAGTCTTGTCGGGGATTGGGAACCCTTCGCGAGAATGTCCAAAGTTTCAGCGGGATTTCCAAATGTTGAAAGGAACTCAAAACATGTCAACCTTGGTTTTGAGAATCTCTCCCGGACTTTGAGAGATTTGGACGTGAAAGGGTACCAGTCTTGTCGGGGATTGGGAACCCTTCGCGAGAATGTCCAAAGTTTCAGCGGGATTTCCAAAATGTTGAAAGGAACTCGAAACATGTCAACCTTGGTTTTGAGAATCTCTCCCGGACTTTGAGAGATTTGGACGTGAAAGGGTACCAGTCTTGTCGGGGATTGGGAACCCTTCGCGAGAATGTCCAAAGTTTCAGCGGGATTTCCAAAATGTTGAAAGGAACTCGAAACATGTCAACCTTGGTTTTGAGAATCTCTCCCGGAGTTTGAGAGATTTGGACGTGAAAGGGTACCAGTCTTGTCGGGGATTGGGAACCCTTCGCGAGAATGTCCAAAGTTTCAGCGGGATTTCCAAAATGTTGAGAGGAACTCGAAACATGTCAACCTTGGTTTTGAGAATCTCTCCCGGAGTTTGAGAGATTTGGACGTGAAAGGGTACCAGTCTTGTTGGGGATTGGGAACCCTTCGCGAGAATGTGCAAAGTTTCAGCGGGATTTCCAAAATGTTGAAAGGAACTCGAAACATGTCAACCTTGGTTTTGAGAATCTCTCCCGGAGTTTGAGAGATTTGGACGTGAAAGGTTACCAGTCTTGTCGGGGATTGGGAACCCTTCGCGAGAATGTCCAAAGTTTCAGCGGGATTTCCAAAATGTTGAAAGGAACTCGAAACATGTCAACCTTGGTTTTGAGAATCTCTCCCGGAGTTTGAGAGATTTGGACGTGAAAGGGTACCAGTCTTGTCAGGGATTGGGAACCCTTCGCGAGAATATCCAAAGTTTCAGCGGGATTTCCAAAATGTTGAAAGGAACTCAAAACATGTTAACCTTGGTTTTGAGAATCTCTCCCGGAGTTTGAGAGATTTGGACGTGAAAGGGTACCAATCTTGTCGGGGATTGGGAACCCTTCGCGAGAATGTCCAAAGTTTCAGCGGGATTTCCAAAATGTTGAAAGGAACTCGAAACATGTCAACCTTGGTTTTGAGAATCTCTCCCGGAGTTTGAGAAATTTGGACGTGAAAGGGTACAAGTCTTGTCGGGGATTGGGAACACTTCGCGAGAATGTCCAAAGTTTCAGCGGGATTTCCAAAATGTTGAAAAGAACTCGAAACATGTCAACCTTGGTTTTGAGAATCTCTCCCGGACTTTGAGAGATTTGGACGTGAAAGGTTACCAGTCTTGTCGGGGATTGGGAACCCTTCGTGAGAATGTCCAAAGTTTCAGCGGGATTTCCAAAATGTTGAAAGGAACTCGAAACATGTCAACCTTGGTTTTGAGAATCTCTCCCGGAGTTTGAGAGATTTGGACGTGAAAGGGTATCAGTCTTGTCGGGGATTGGGAACCCTTCGCGAGAATGTCCAAAGTTTCAGCGGGATTTCCAAAATGTTGAAAGGAACTCGAAACATGTCAACCTTGGTTTTGAGAATCTCTCCCGGAGTTTGAGAGATTTGGACGTGAAAGGGTACCAGTCTTGTCGGGGATTGGGAACCCTTCGCGAGAATGTCCAAAGTTTCAGCGGGATTTCCAAAATGTTGAAAGGAACTCGAAACATGTCAACCTTGGTTTTGAGAATCTCTCCCGGAGTTTGAGAGATTTGGACGTGAAAGGGTACCAGTCTTGTCGGGGATTGGGAACCCTTCGCGAGAATGTCCAAAGTTTCAGCGGGATTTCCAAAATGTTGAAAGGAACTCGAAACATGTCACCCTTGGTTTTGAGAATCTCTCCCGGAGTTTGAGAGATTTGGACGTGAAAGGGTACCAGTCTTGTCGGGGATTGGGAACCCTTCGCGAGAATGTCCAAAGTTTCAGCGGGATTTCCAAAATGTTGAAAGGAACTCGAAACATGTCAACCTTGGTTTTGAGAATCTCTCCCGGAGTTTGAGAGATTTGGACGTGAAAGGTTACCAGTCTTGTCGGGGATTGGGAACCCTTCGCGAGAATGTCCAAAGTTTCAGCGGGATTTCCAAAATGTTGAAAGGAACTCGAAACATGTCAACCTTGGTTTTGAGAATCTCTCCCGGAGTTTGAGAGATTTGGACGTGAAAGGGTACCAGTCTTGTCGGGGATTGGGAACCCTTCGCGAGAATGTCCAAAGTTTCAGCGGGATTTCCAAATGTTGAAAGGAACTCAAAACATGTCAACCTTGGTTTTGAGAATCTCTCCCGGACTTTGAGAGATTTGGACGTGAAAGGGTACCAGTCTTGTCGGGGATTGGGAACCCTTCGCGAGAATGTCCAAAGTTTCAGCGGGATTTCCAAAATGTTGAAAGGAACTCGAAACATGTCAACCTTGGTTTTGAGAATCTCTCCCGGAGTTTGAGAGATTTGGACGTGAAAGGGTACCAGTCTTGTCGGGGATTGGGAACCCTTCGCGAGAATGTCCAAAGTTTCAGCGGGATTTCCAAAATGTTGAAAGGAACTCGAAACATGTCAACCTTGGTTTTGAGAATCTCTCCCGGAGTTTGAGAGATTTGGACGTGAAAGGGTACCAGTCTTGTCGGGGATTGGGAACCCTTCGCGAGAATGTCCAAAGTTTCAGCGGGATTTCCAAAATGTTGAGAGGAACTCGAAACATGTCAACCTTGGTTTTGAGAATCTCTCCCGGAGTTTGAGAGATTTGGACGTGAAAGGGTACCAGTCTTGTCGGGGATTGGGAACCCTTCGCGAGAATGTCCAATGTTTCAGCGGGATTTCCAAAATGTTGAAAGGAACTCGAAACATGTCAACCTTGGTTTTGAGAATCTCTCCCGGAGTTTGAGAGATTTGGACGTGAAAGGGTACCAGTCTTGTCAGGGATTGGGAACCCTTCGTGAGAATGTCCAAAGTTTCAGCGGGATTTCCAAAATGTTGAAAGGAACTCGAAACATGTCAACCTTGGTTTTGAGAATCTCTCCCGGACTTTGAGAGATTTGGACGTGAAAGGGTACCAGTCTTGTTGGGGATTGGGAACCCTTCGCGAGAATGTCCAAAGTTTCAGCGGGATTTCCAAAATGTTGAAAGGAACTCGAAACATGTCAACCTTGGTTTTGAGAATCTCTCCCGGAGTTTGAGAGATTTGGACGTGAAAGGTTACCAGTCTTGTCGGGGATTGGGAACCCTTCGCGAGAATGTCCAAAGTTTCAGCGGGATTTCCAAAATGTTGAAAGGAACTCGAAACATGTCAACCTTGGTTTTGAGAATCTCTCCCGGACTTTGAGAGATTTGGACGTGAAAGGGTACCAGTCTTATCGGGGATTGGGAACCCTTCGCGAGAATGTCCAAAGTTTCAGCGGGATTTCCAAAATGTTGAAAGGAACTCGAAACATGTCAACCTTGGTTTTGAGAATCTCTCCCGGAGTTTGAGAGATTTGGACGTGAAAGGGTACCAGTCTTGTCGGGGATTGGGAACCCTTCGCGAGAATGTCCAAAGTTTCAGCGGGATTTCCAAAATGTTGAAAGGAACTCGAAACATGTCAACCTTGGTTTTGAGAATCTCTCCCGGAGTTTGAGAGATCTGGACGTGAAAGGGTACCAGTCTTGTCGGGGATTGGGAACCCTTCGCGAGAATGTCCAAAGTTTCAGCGGGATTTCCAAAATGTTGAAAGGAACTCGAAACATGTCAACCTTGGTTTTGAGAATCTCTCCCGGAGTTTGAGAGATTTGGACGTGAAAGGGTACCAATCTTGTCGGGGATTGGGAACCCTTCGCGAGAATGTCCAAAGTTTTAGCAGGATTTCCAAAATGTTGAAAGGAACTCGAAACATGTCAACCTTGGTTTTGAGAATCTCTCCCGGAGTTTGAGAGATTTGGACGTGAAAGGGTACCAGTCTTGTCGGGGATTGGGAACCCTTCGCGAGAATGTCCAAAGTTTCAGCGGGATTTCCAAAATGTTGAAAGGAACTCGAAACATGTCAACCTTGGTTTTGAGAATCTCTCCCGGAGTTTGAGAGATTTGGACGTGAAAGGGTACCAGTCTTGTCGGGGATTGGGAACCCTTCGCGAGAATGTCCAAAGTTTCAGCGGGATTTCCAAAATGTTGAAAGGAACTCGAAACATGTCAACCTTGGTTTTGAGAATCTCTCCCGGAGTTTGAGAGATTTGGACGTGAAAGGGTACCAGTCTTATCGGGGATTGGGAACCCTTCGCGAGAATGTCCAAAGTTTCAGCGGGATTTCCAAAATGTTGAAAGGAACTCGAAACATGTCAACCTTGGTTTTGAGAATCTCTCCCGGAGTTTGAGAGATTTGGACGTGAAAGTGTACCAGTCTTGTCGGGGATTGGGAACCCTTCGCGAGAATGTCCAAAGTTTCAGCGGGATTTCCAAAATGTTGAAAGGAACTCGAAACATGTCAACCTTGGTTTTGAGAATCTCTCCCGGAGTTTGAGAGATTTGGACGTGAAAGGGTACCAATCTTGTCGGGGATTGGGAACCCTTTGCGAGAATGTCCAAAGTTTCAGCGGGATTTCCAAAATGTTGAAAGGAACTCGAAACATGTCAACCTTGGTTTTGAGAATCTCTCCCGGAGTTTGAGAGATTTGGACGTGAAAGGGTACCAGTCTTGTCGGGGATTGGGAACCCTTCGCGAGAATGTCCAAAGTTTCAGCGGGATTTCCAAAATGTTGAGAGGAACTCGAAACATGTGAACGTTGGTTTTGAGAATCTCTCCCGGAGTTTGAGAGATCTGGACGTGAAAGGGTACCAGTCTTGTCGGGGATTGGGAACCCTTCGCGAGAATGTCCAAAGTTTCAGCGGGATTTCCAAAATCTTGAAAGGATCTCGAAACATGTCAACCTTGGTTTTGAGAATCTCTCCCGGAGTTTGAGAGATTTGGACGTGAAAGGGTACCAGTCTTGTCGGGGATTGGGAACCCTTCGCGAGAATGTCCAAAGTTTCAGCGGGATTTCCAAAATGTTGAAAGGAACTCGAAACATGTCAACCTTGGTTTTGAGAATCTCTCCCGGAGTTTGAGAGATTTGGACGTGAAAGGGTACCAGTCTTGTCGGGGATTGGGAACCCTTCGCGAGAATGTCCAAAGTTTCAGCGGGATTTCCAAAATGTTGAAAGGAACTCGAAACATGTCAACCTTGGTTTTGAGAATCTCTCCCGGAGTTTGAGAGATTTGGACGTGAAAGGGTACCAGTCTTGTCGGGGATTGGGAACCCTTCGCGAGAATGTCCAAAGTTTCAGCGGGATTTCCAAAATGTTGAAAGGAACTCGAAACATGTCAACCTTGGTTTTGAGAATCTCTCCCGGAGTTTGAGAGATCTGGACGTGAAAGGGTACCAGTCTTGTCGGGGATTGGGAACCCTTCGCCAGAATGTCCAAAGTTTCAGCGGGATTTCCAAAATGTTGAAAGGAACTCGAAACATGTCAACCTTGGTTTTGAGAATCTCTCCCGGAGTTTGAGAGATTTGGACGTGAAAGGGTACCAATCTTGTCGGGGATTGGGAACCCTTCGCGAGAATGTCCAAAGTTTTAGCAGGATTTCCAAAATGTTGAAAGGAACTCGAAACATGTCAACCTTGGTTTTGAGAATCTCTCCCGGAGTTTGAGAGATTTGGACGTGAAAGGGTACCAGTCTTGTCGGGGATTGGGAACCCTTCGCGAGAATGTCCAAAGTTTCAGCGGGATTTCCAAAATGTTGAAAGGAACTCGAAACATGTCAACCTTGGTTTTGAGAATCTCTCCCGGAGTTTGAGAGATTTGGACGTGAAAGGGTACCAGTCTTGTCGGGGATTGGGAACCCTTCGCGAGAATGTCCAAAGTTTCAGCGGGATTTCCAAAATGTTGAAAGGAACTCGAAACATGTCAACCTTGGTTTTGAGAATCTCTCCCGGAGTTTGAGAGATTTGGACGTGAAAGGGTACCAGTCTTATCGGGGATTGGGAACCCTTCGCGAGAATGTCCAAAGTTTCAGCGGGATTTCCAAAATGTTGAAAGGAACTCGAAACATGTCAACCTTGGTTTTGAGAATCTCTCCCGGAGTTTGAGAGATTTGGACGTGAAAGGGTACCAGTCTTGTCGGGGATTGGGAACCCTTCGCGAGAATGTCCAAAGTTTCAGCGGGATTTCCAAAATGTTGAGAGGAACTCGAAACATGTCAACGTTGGTTTTGAGAATCTCTCCCGGAGTTTGAGAGATTTGGACGTGAAAGGGTACCAGTCTTGTCGGGGATTGGGAACCCTTTGCGAGAATGTCCAAAGTTTCAGCGGGATTTCCAAAATGTTGAAAGGAACTCGAAACATGTCAACCTTGGTTTTGAGAATCTCTCCCGGAGTTTGAGAGATTTGGACGTGAAAGGGTACCAGTCTTGTCGGGGATTGGGAACCCTTCGCGAGAATGTCCAAAGTTTCAGCGGGATTTCCAAAATGTTGAGAGGAACTCGAAACATGTGAACGTTGGTTTTGAGAATCTCTCCCGGAGTTTGAGAGATCTGGACGTGAAAGGGTACCAGTCTTGTCGGGGATTGGGAACCCTTCGCGAGAATGTCCAAAGTTTCAGCGGGATTTCCAAAATGTTGAAAGGAACTCGAAACATGTCAACCTTGGTTTTGAGAATCTCTCCCGGAGTTTGAGAGATTTGGACGTGAAAGGGTACCAGTCTTGTCGGGGATTGGGAACCCTTCGCGAGAATGTCCAAAGTTTCAGCGGGATTTCCAAAATGTTGAAAGGAACTCGAAACATGTCAACCTTGGTTTTGAGAATCTCTCCCGGAGTTTGAGAGATCTGGACGTGAAAGGGTACCAGTCTTGTCGGGGATTGGGAACCCTTCGCCAGAATGTCCAAAGTTTCAGCGGGATTTCCAAAATGTTGAAAGGAACTCGAAACATGTCAACCTTGGTTTTGAGAATCTCTCCCGGAGTTTGAGAGATTTGGACGTGAAAGGGTACCAATCTTGTCGGGGATTGGGAACCCTTCGCGAGAATGTCCAAAGTTTTAGCAGGATTTCCAAAATGTTGAAAGGAACTCGAAACATGTCAACCTTGGTTTTGAGAATCTCTCCCGGAGTTTGAGAGATTTGGACGTGAAAGGGTACCAGTCTTGTCGGGGATTGGGAACCCTTCGCGAGAATGTCCAAAGTTTCAGCGGGATTTCCAAAATGTTGAAAGGAACTCGAAACATGTCAACCTTGGTTTTGAGAATCTCTCCCGGAGTTTGAGAGATTTGGACGTGAAAGGGTACCAGTCTTGTCGGGGATTGGGAACCCTTCGCGAGAATGTCCAAAGTTTCAGCGGGATTTCCAAAATGTTGAAAGGAACTCGAAACATGTCAACCTTGGTTTTGAGAATCTCTCCCGGAGTTTGAGAGATTTGGACGTGAAAGGGTACCAGTCTTATCGGGGATTGGGAACCCTTCGCGAGAATGTCCAAAGTTTCAGCGGGATTTCCAAAATGTTGAAAGGAACTCGAAACATGTCAACCTTGGTTTTGAGAATCTCTCCCGGAGTTTGAGAGATTTGGACGTGAAAGGGTACCAGTCTTGTCGGGGATTGGGAACCCTTCGCGAGAATGTCCAAAGTTTCAGCGGGATTTCCAAAATGTTGAGAGGAACTCGAAACATGTCAACGTTGGTTTTGAGAATCTCTCCCGGAGTTTGAGAGATTTGGACGTGAAAGGGTACCAGTCTTGTCGGGGATTGGGAACCCTTCGCGAGAATGTCCAAAGTTTCAGCGGGATTTCCAAAATGTTGAAAGGAACTCGAAACATGTCAACCTTGGTTTTGAGAATCTCTCCCGGAGTTTGAGAGATTTGGACGTGAAAGGGTACCAGTCTTGTCGGGGATTGGGAACCCTTCGCGAGAATGTCCAAAGTTTCAGCGGGATTTCCAAAATGTTGAGAGGAACTCGAAACATGTGAACGTTGGTTTTGAGAATCTCTCCCGGAGTTTGAGAGATCTGGACGTGAAAGGGTACCAGTCTTGTCGGGGATTGGGAACCCTTCGCAAGAATGTCCAAAGTTTCAG
The DNA here is from genome assembly GCF_964273445.1 of Streptopelia decaocto. Taxonomy (NCBI): domain Eukaryota; kingdom Metazoa; phylum Chordata; class Aves; order Columbiformes; family Columbidae; genus Streptopelia; species Streptopelia decaocto. The sequence continues at coordinate 145,272 of NW_028115428.1, read as the reverse complement.
CGGGATTTCCAAAATCTTGAAAGGATCTCGAAACATGTCAACCTTGGTTTTGAGAATCTCTCCCGGACTTTGAGAGATTTGGACGTGAAAGGGTACCAGTCTTGTCAGGGATTGGGAACCCTTCGCGAGAATATCCAAAGTTTCAGCGGGATTTCCAAAATGTTGAAAGGAACTCAAAACATGTCAACCTTGGTTTTGAGAATCTCTCCCGGAGTTTGAGAGATTTGGACGTGAAAGGGTACCAGTCTTGTCGGGGATTGGGAACCCTTTGCGAGAATGTCCAAAGTTTCAGCGGGATTTCCAAAATGTTGAAAGGAACTCGAAACATGTCAACCTTGGTTTTGAGAATCTCTCCCGGAGTTTGAGAGATTTGGACGTGAAAGGGTACCAGTCTTGTCGGGGATTGGGAACCCTTCGCGAGAATGTCCAAAGTTTCAGCGGGATTTCCAAAATGTTGAGAGGAACTCGAAACATGTGAACGTTGGTTTTGAGAATCTCTCCCGGAGTTTGAGAGATCTGGACGTGAAAGGGTACCAGTCTTGTCGGGGATTGGGAACCCTTCGCGAGAATGTCCAAAGTTTCAGCGGGATTTCCAAAATGTTGAAAGGAACTCGAAACATGTCAACCTTGGTTTTGAGAATCTCTCCCGGAGTTTGAGAGATTTGGATGTGAAAGGGTACCAGTCTTGTCGGGGATTGGGAACCCTTCGCGAGAATGTCCAAAGTTTCAGCGGGATTTCCAAAATGTTGAAAGGAACTCGAAACATGTCAACCTTGGTTTTGAGAATCTCTCCCGGAGTTTGAGAGATCTGGACGTGAAAGGGTACCAGTCTTGTCGGGGATTGGGAACCCTTCGCCAGAATGTCCAAAGTTTCAGCGGGATTTCCAAAATGTTGAAAGGAACTCGAAACATGTCAACCTTGGTTTTGAGAATCTCTCCCGGAGTTTGAGAGATTTGGACGTGAAAGGGTACCAATCTTGTCGGGGATTGGGAACCCTTCGCGAGAATGTCCAAAGTTTTAGCAGGATTTCCAAAATGTTGAAAGGAACTCGAAACATGTCAACCTTGGTTTTGAGAATCTCTCCCGGAGTTTGAGAGATTTGGACGTGAAAGGGTACCAGTCTTGTCGGGGATTGGGAACCCTTCGCGAGAATGTCCAAAGTTTCAGCGGGATTTCCAAAATGTTGAAAGGAACTCGAAACATGTCAACCTTGGTTTTGAGAATCTCTCCCGGAGTTTGAGAGATTTGGACGTGAAAGGGTACCAGTCTTGTCGGGGATTGGGAACCCTTCGCGAGAATGTCCAAAGTTTCAGCGGGATTTCCAAAATGTTGAAAGGAACTCGAAACATGTCAACCTTGGTTTTGAGAATCTCTCCCGGAGTTTGAGAGATTTGGACGTGAAAGGGTACCAGTCTTATCGGGGATTGGGAACCCTTCGCGAGAATGTCCAAAGTTTCAGCGGGATTTCCAAAATGTTGAAAGGAACTCGAAACATGTCAACCTTGGTTTTGAGAATCTCTCCCGGAGTTTGAGAGATTTGGACGTGAAAGGGTACCAGTCTTGTCGGGGATTGGGAAGCCTTCGCGAGAATGTCCAAAGTTTCAGCGGGATTTCCAAAATGTTGAGAGGAACTCGAAACATGTCAACGTTGGTTTTGAGAATCTCTCCCGGAGTTTGAGAGATTTGGACGTGAAAGGGTACCAGTCTTGTCGGGGATTGGGAACCCTTCGCGAGAATGTCCAAAGTTTCAGCGGGATTTCCAAAATGTTGAAAGGAACTCGAAACATGTCAACCTTGGTTTTGAGAATCTCTCCCGGAGTTTGAGAGATTTGGACGTGAAAGGGTACCAGTCTTGTCGGGGATTGGGAACCCTTCGCGAGAATGTCCAAAGTTTCAGCGGGATTTCCAAAATGTTGAGAGGAACTCGAAACATGTGAACGTTGGTTTTGAGAATCTCTCCCGGAGTTTGAGAGATCTGGACGTGAAAGGGTACCAGTCTTGTCGGGGATTGGGAACCCTTCGCAAGAATGTCCAAAGTTTCAGCGGGATTTCCAAAATCTTGAAAGGATCTCGAAACATGTCAACCTTGGTTTTGAGAATCTCTCCCGGACTTTGAGAGATTTGGACGTGAAAGGGTACCAGTCTTGTCAGGGATTGGGAACCCTTCGCGAGAATATCCAAAGTTTCAGCGGGATTTCCAAAATGTTGAAAGGAACTCAAAACATGTCAACCTTGGTTTTGAGAATCTCTCCCGGAGTTTGAGAGATTTGGACGTGAAAGGGTACCAGTCTTGTTGGGGATTGGGAACCCTTCGCGAGAATGTCCAAAGTTTCAGCGGGATTTCCAAAATGTTGAAAGGAACTCGAAACATGTCAACCTTGGTTTTGAGAATCTCTCCCGGAGTTTGAGAGATTTGGACGTGAAAGGGTACCAGTCTTGTCGGGGATTGAGAACCCTTCGCGAGAATGTCCAAAGTTTCAGCGGGATTTCCAAAATGTTGAAACGATCTCGAAACATGTCAACCTTGGTTTTGAGAATCTCTCCCGGAGTTTGAGAGATTTGGACGTGAAAGGGTACCAGTCTTGTCGGGGATTGGGAACCCTTCGCGAGAATGTCCAAAGTTTCAGCGGGATTTCCAAAATGTTGAAAGGAACTCGAAACATGTCAACCTTGGTTTTGAGAATCTCTCCCGGACTTTGAGAGATTTGGACGTGAAAGGGTACCAGTCTTGTCGGGGATTGGGAACCCTTCGCGAGAATGTCCAAGGTTTGAGCGGGATTTCCAAAATGTTGAAAGGAACTCGAAACATGTCAACCTTGGTTTTGAGAATCTCTCCCGGAGTTTGAGAGATTTGGACGTGAAAGGTTACCAGTCTTGTCGGGGATTGGGAACCCTTCGTGAGAATGTCCAAAGTTTCAGCGGGATTTCCAAAATGTTGAAAGGAACTCGAAACATGTCAACCTTGGTTTTGAGAATCTCTCCCGGACTTTGAGAGATTTGGACGTGAAAGGGTACCAGTCTTGTCGGGGATTGGGAACCCTTCGCGAGAATGTCCAAAGTTTCAGCGGGATTTCCAAAATGTTGAAAGGAACTCGAAACATGTCAACCTTGGTTTTGAGAATCTCTCCCGGAGTTTGAGAGATTTGGACGTGAAAGGGTACCAGTCTTGTCGGGGATTGGGAACCCTTCGCGAGAATGTCCAAAGTTTCAGCGGGATTTCCAAAATGTTGAAAGGAACTCGAAACATGTCAACCTTGGTTTTGAGAATCTCTCCCGGACTTTGAGAGATTTGGACGTGAAAGGGTACCAGTCTTGTTGGGGATTGGGAACCCTTCGCGAGAATGTCCAAAGTTTCAGCGGGATTTCCAAAATGTTGAAAGGAACTCGAAACATGTCAACCTTGGTTTTGAGAATCTCTCCCGGAGTTTGAGAGATTTGGATGTGAAAGGGTACCAGTCTTGTCGGGGATTGGGAACCCTTCGCTAGAATATCCAAAGTTTCAGCGGGATTTCCAAAATGTTGAAAGGAACTCAAAACATGTCAACCTTGGTTTTGAGAATCTCTCCCGGAGTTTGAGAGATTTGGACGTGAAAGGGTACCAATCTTGTCTGGGATTGGGAACCCTTCGCGAGAATGTCCAAAGTTTCAGCGGGATTTCCAAAATGTTGAAAAGAACTCGAAACATGTCAACCTTGATTTTGAGAATCTCTCCCGGAGTTTGAGAGATTTGGACGTGAAAGGTTACCAGTCTTGTCGGGGATTGGGAACCCTTCGCGAGAATGTCCAAAGTTTCAGCGGGATTTCCAAAATGTTGAAAGGAACTCGAAACATGTCAACCTTGGTTTTGAGAATCTCTCCCGGACTTTGAGAGATTTGGACGTGAAAGGGTACCAGTCTTGTTGGGGATTGGGAACCCTTCGCGAGAATGTCCAAAGTTTCAGCGGGATTTCCAAAATGTTGAAAGGAACTCGAAACATGTCAACCTTGGTTTTGAGAATCTCTCCCGGAGTTTGAGAGATTTGGACGTGAAAGGGTACCAGTCTTGTCGGGGATTGGGAACCCTTCGCGAGAATGTCCAAAGTTTCAGCGGGATTTCCAAAATGTTGAAAGGAACTCGAAACATGTCAACCTTGGTTTTGAGAATCTCTCCCGGAGTTTGAGAGATTTGGACGTGAAAGGGTACCAGTCTTGTCGGGGATTGGGAACCCTTCGCGAGAATGTCCAAAGTTTCAGCGGGATTTCCAAAATGTTGAAAGGAACTCGAAACATGTCAACCTTGGTTTTGAGAATCTCTCCCGGAGTTTGAGAGATTTGGACGTGAAAGGGTACCAGTCTTGTCGGGGATTGGGAACCCTTCGCGAGAATGTCCAAAGTTTCAGCGGGATTTCCAAGATGTTGAAAGGAACTCGAAACATGTCAACCTTGGTTTTGAGAATCTCTCCCGGAGTTTGAGAGATTTGGACGTGAAAGGGTACCAGTCTTGTCGGGGATTGGGAACCCTTCGCGAGAATGTCCAAAGTTTCAGCGGGATTTCCAAAATGTTGAAAGGATCTCGAAACATGTCAACCTTGGTTTTGAGAATCTCTCCCGGAGTTTGAGAGATTTGGACGTGAAAGGGTACCAGTCTTGTCGGGGATGGGGAACCCTTCGCGAGAATGTCCAAAGTTTCAGCGGGATTTCCAAAATGTTGAAAGGAACTCGAAACATGTCAACCTTGGTTTTGAGAATCTCTCCCAGACTTTGAGAGATTTGGACGTGAAAGGGTACCAGTCTTGTTGGGGATTGGGAACCCTTCGCGAGAATGTCCAAAGTTTCAGCGGGATTTCCAAAATGTTGAAAGGAACTCGAAACATGTCAACCTTGGTTTTGAGAATCTCTCCCGGAGTTTGAGAGATTTGGACCTGAAAGGGTACCAATCTTGTCAGGGATTGGGAACCCTTCGCGAGAATGTCCAAAGTTTCAGCGGGATTTCCAAAATGTTGAAAGGAACTCGAAACATGTCAACCTTGGTTTTGAGAATCTCTCCCGGAGTTTGAGAGATTTGGACGTGAAAGGGTACCAGTCTTGTCGGGGATTGGGAACCCTTCGCGAGAATGTCCAAAGTTTCAGCGGGATTTCCAAAATGTTGAAACGATCTCGAAACATGTCAACCTTGGTTTTGAGAATCTCTCCCGGAGTTTGAGAGATTTGGACGTGAAAGGGTACCAGTCTTGTCGGGGATTGGGAACCCTTCGCGAGAATGTCCAAAGTTTCAGCGGGATTTCCAAAATGTTGAAAGGAACTCGAAACATGTCAACCTTGGTTTTGAGAATCTCTCCCGGACTTTGAGAGATTTGGACGTGAAGGGGTACCAGTCTTGTCGGGGATTGGGAACCCTTCGCGAGAATGTCCAAGGTTTCAGCGGGATTTCCAAAATGTTGAAAGGAACTCGAAACATGTCAACCTTGGTTTTGAGAATCTCTCCCGGAGTTTGAGAGATTTGGACGTGAAAGGTTACCAGTCTTGTCGGGGATTGGGAACCCTTCGTGAGAATGTCCAAAGTTTCAGCGGGATTTCCAAAATGTTGAAAGGAACTCGAAACATGTCAACCTTGGTTTTGAGAATCTCTCCCGGACTTTGAGAGATTTGGACGTGAAAGGGTACCAGTCTTGTCGGGGATTGGGAACCCTTCGCGAGAATGTCCAAAGTTTCAGCGGGATTTCCAAAATGTTGAAAGGAACTCGAAACATGTCAACCTTGGTTTTGAGAATCTCTCCCGGAGTTTGAGAGATTTGGACGTGAAAGGGTACCAGTCTTGTCGGGGATTGGGAACCCTTCGCGAGAATGTCCAAAGTTTCAGCGGGATTTCCAAAATGTTGAAAGGAACTCGAAACATGTCAACCTTGGTTTTGAGAATCTCTCCCGGAGTTTGAGAGATTTGGACGTGAAAGGGTACCAGTCTTGTTGGGGATTGGGAACCCTTCGCGAGAATGTCCAAAGTTTCAGCGGGATTTCCAAAATGTTGAAAGGAACTCGAAACATGTCAACCTTGGTTTTGAGAATCTCTCCCGGAGTTTGAGAGATTTGGATGTGAAAGGGTACCAGTCTTGTCGGGGATTGGGAACCCTTCGCTAGAATATCCAAAGTTTCAGCGGGATTTCCAAAATGTTGAAAGGAACTCAAAACATGTCAACCTTGGTTTTGAGAATCTCTCCCGGAGTTTGAGAGATTTGGACGTGAAAGGGTACCAATCTTGTCTGGGATTGGGAACCCTTCGCGAGAATGTCCAAAGTTTCAGCGGGATTTCCAAAATGTTGAAAAGAACTCGAAACATGTCAACCTTGATTTTGAGAATCTCTCCCGGAGTTTGAGAGATTTGGACGTGAAAGGTTACCAGTCTTGTCGGGGATTGGGAACCCTTCGCGAGAATGTCCAAAGTTTCAGCGGGATTTCCAAAATGTTGAAAGGAACTCGAAACATGTCAACCTTGGTTTTGAGAATCTCTCCCGGACTTTGAGAGATTTGGACGTGAAAGGGTACCAGTCTTGTTGGGGATTGGGAACCCTTCGCGAGAATGTCCAAAGTTTCAGCGGGATTTCCAAAATGTTGAAAGGAACTCGAAACATGTCAACCTTGGTTTTGAGAATCTCTCCCGGAGTTTGAGAGATTTGGACGTGAAAGGGTACCAGTCTTGTCGGGGATTGGGAACCCTTCGCGAGAATGTCCAAAGTTTCAGCGGGATTTCCAAAATGTTGAAAGGAACTCGAAACATGTCAACCTTGGTTTTGAGAATCTCTCCCGGAGTTTGAGAGATTTGGACGTGAAAGGGTACCAGTCTTGTCGGGGATTGGGAACCCTTCGCGAGAATGTCCAAAGTTTCAGCGGGATTTCCAAAATGTTGAAAGGAACTCGAAACATGTCAACCTTGGTTTTGAGAATCTCTCCCGGAGTTTGAGAGATTTGGACGTGAAAGGGTACCAGTCTTGTCGGGGATTGGGAACCCTTCGCGAGAATGTCCAAAGTTTCAGCGGGATTTCCAAGATGTTGAAAGGAACTCGAAACATGTCAACCTTGGTTTTGAGAATCTCTCCCGGAGTTTGAGAGATTTGGACGTGAAAGGGTACCAGTCTTGTCGGGGATTGGGAACCCTTCGCGAGAATGTCCAAAGTTTCAGCGGGATTTCCAAAATGTTGAAAGGAACTCGAAACATGTCAACCTTGGTTTTGAGAATCTCTCCCGGAGTTTGAGAGATTTGGACGTGAAAGGGTACCAGTCTTGTCGGGGATTGGGAACCCTTCGCGAGAATGTCCAAAGTTTCAGCGGGATTTCCAAAATGTTGAAAGGATCTCGAAACATGTCAACCTTGGTTTTGAGAATCTCTCCCGGAGTTTGAGAGATTTGGACGTGAAAGGGTACCAGTCTTGTCGGGGATGGGGAACCCTTCGCGAGAATGTCCAAAGTTTCAGCGGGATTTCCAAAATGTTGAAAGGAACTCGAAACATGTCAACCTTGGTTTTGAGAATCTCTCCCAGACTTTGAGAGATTTGGACGTGAAAGGGTACCAGTCTTGTTGGGGATTGGGAACCCTTCGCGAGAATGTCCAAAGTTTCAGCGGGATTTCCAAAATGTTGAAAGGAACTCGAAACATGTCAACCTTGGTTTTGAGAATCTCTCCCGGAGTTTGAGAGATTTGGACCTGAAAGGGTACCAATCTTGTCAGGGATTGGGAACCCTTCGCGAGAATGTCCAAAGTTTCAGCGGGATTTCCAAAATGTTGAAAGGAACTCGAAACATGTCAACCTTGGTTTTGAGAATCTCTCCCGGAGTTTGAGAGATTTGGACGTGAAAGGGTACCAGTCTTGTCGGGGATTGGGAACCCTTCGCGAGAATGTCCAAAGTTTCAGCGGGATTTCCAAAATGTTGAAAGGAACTCGAAACATGTCAACCTTGGTTTTGAGAATCTCTCCCGGAGTTTGAGAGTTCTGGACCTGAAAGGGTACCAATCTTGTCAGGGATTGGGAACCCTTCGCGAGAATGTCCAAAGTTTCAGCGGGATTTCCAAAATGTTGAAAGGAACTCGAAACATGTCAACCTTGGTTTTGAGAATCTCTCCCGGAGTTTGAGATATTTGGACGTGAAAGGGTACCAATCTTGTCGGGGATTGGGAACCCTTCGCGAGAATGTCCAAAGTTTTAGCAAGATTTCCAAAATGTTGAAAGGAACTCGAAACATATCAACCTTGGTTTTGAGAATCTCTCCCGGAGTTTGAGAGATTTGAACGTGAAAGGGTACCAGTCTTGTCGGGGATTGGGAACCCTTCGCCAGAATGTCCAAAGTTTCAGCGGGATTTCCAAAATGTTGAAAGGAACTCGAAACATGTCAACCTTGGTTTTGAGAATCTCTCCCGGAGTTTGAGAGATTTGGACGTGAAAGGGTACCAGTCTTGTCGGGGATTGGGAACCCTTCACGAGAATGTCCAAAGTTTCAGCGGGATTTCCAAAATGTTGAAAGGAACTCGAAACATGTCAACCTTGGTTTTGAGAATCTCTCCCGAAGTTTGAGAGATTTGGACGTGAAAGGGTACCAATCTTGTCGGGGATTGGGAACCCTTCGCGAGAATGTCCAAAGTTTCAGCGGGATTTCCAAAATGTTGAAAGGAACTCGAAACATGTCAACCTTGGTTTTGAGAATCTCTCCCGGAGTTTTGAGAGATTTGGACGTGAAAGGGTACCAGTCTTGTCGGGGATTGGGAACCCTTCGCGAGAATGTCCAAAGTTTCAGCGGGATTTCCAAAATGTTGAAAGGAACTCGAAACATGTCAACCTTGGTTTTGAGAATCTCTCCCGGAGTTTGAGAGATTTGGACGTGAAAGGGTACCAGTCTTGTCGGGGATTGGGAACCCTTCGCGAGAATGTCCAAAGTTTCAGCGGGATTTCCAAAATGTTGAAAGGAACTCGAAACATGTCAACCTTGGTTTTGAGAATCTCTCCCGGAGTTTGAGAGATTTGGACGTGAAAGGGTACCAGTCTTGTCGGGGATTGGGAACCCTTCGCGAGAATGTCCAAAGTTTCAGCGGGATTTCCAAAATGTTGAAAGGAACTCGAAACATGTCAACCTTGGTTTTGAGAATCTCTCCCGGAGTTTGAGAGATTTGGACGTGAAAGGGTACCAATCTTGTCGGGGATTGGGAACCCTTCGCGAGAATGTCCAAAGTTTCAGCGGGATTTCCAAAATGTTGAAAGGAACTCGAAACATGTCAACCTTGGTTTTGAGAATCTCTCCCGGAGTTTGAGAGATTTGGACGTGAAAGGGTACCAGTCTTGTCGGGGATTGGGAACCCTTCGCGAGAATGTCCAAAGTTTCAGCGGGATTTCCAAAATGTTGAAAGGAACTCGAAACATGTCAACCTTGGTTTTGAGAATCTCTCCCGGAGTTTGAGAGATTTGGACGTGAAAGGGTACCAATCTTGTCGGGGATTGGGAACCCTTCGCGAGAATGTCCAAAGTTTCAGCGGGATTTCCAAAATGTTGAAAGGAACTCGAAACATGTCAACCTTGGTTTTGAGAATCTCTCCCGGAGTTTGAGAGATCTGGACGTGAAAGGGTACCAGTCTTGTTGGGGATTGGGAACCCTTCGCGAGAATGTCCAAAGTTTCACCGGGATTTCCAAAATGTTGAAAGGAACTCGAAACATGTCAACCTTGGTTTTGAGAATCTCTCCCGGAGTTTGAGAGATCTGGACGTGAAAGGGTACCAATCTTGTCGGGGAATGGGAACCCTTCGCCAGAATGTCCAAAGTTTCAGCGGGATTTCCAAAATGTTGAAAGGAACTCGAAACATGTCAACCTTGGTTTTGAGAATCTCTCCCGGAGTTTGAGAGATTTGGACGTGAAAGGGTACCAATCTTGTCGGGGATTGGGAACCCTTCGCGAGAATGTCCAAAGTTTTAGCAGGATTTCCAAAATGTTGAAAGGCACTCGAAACATGTCAACCTTGGTTTTGAGAATCTCTCCCGGAGTTTGAGAGATTTGAACGTGAAAGGGTACCAGTCTTGTCGGGGATTGGGAACCCTTCGCGAGAATGTCCAAAGTTTCAGCGGGATTTCCAAAATGTTGAAAGGAACTCGAAACATGTCAACCTTGGTTTTGAGAATCTCTCCCGGAGTTTGAGAGATTTGGACGTGAAAGGGTACCAGTCTTGTCGGGGATTGGGAACCCTTCGCGAGAATGTCCAAAGTTTCAGCGGGATTTCCAAAATGTTGAAAGGAACTCGAAACATGTCAACCTTGGTTTTGAGAATCTCTCCCGGAGTTTGAGAGATTTGGACGTGAAAGGGTACCAGTCTTGTCGGGGATTGGGAACCCTTCGCGAGAATGTCCAAAGTTTCAGCGGGATTTCCAAAATGTTGAGAGGAACTCGAAACATGTCAACCTTGGTTTTGAGAATCTCTCCCGGAGTTTGAGAGATCTGGACGTGAAAGGGTACCAGTCTTGTCGGGGATTGGGAACCCTTCGCGAGAATGTCCAAAGTTTCAGCGGGATTTCCAAAATGTTGAAAGGAACTCGAAACATGTCAACCTTGGTTTTGAGAATCTCTCCCGGAGTTTGAGAGATTTGGACGTGAAAGGGTACCAATCTTGTCGGGGATTGGGAACCCTTCACGAGAATGTCCAAAGTTTCAGCGGGATTTCCAAAATGTTGAAAGGAACTCGAAACATGTCAACCTTGGTTTTGAGAATCTCTCCCGGAGTTTGAGAGATTTGGACGTGAAAGGGTACCAGTCTTGTCGGGGATTGGGAACCCTTCGCGAGAATGTCCAAAGTTTCAGCGGGATTTCCAAAATGTTGAAAGGAACTCGAAACATGTCAACCTTGGTTTTGAGAATCTCTCCCGGAGTTTGAGAGATTTGGACGTGAAAGGGTACCAGTCTTGTCGGGGATTGGGAACCCTTCGCGAGAATGTCCAAAGTTTCAGCGGGATTTCCAAAATGTTGAAAGGATCTCGGAACATGTCAACCTTGGTTTTGAGAATCTCTCCCGGAGTTTGAGAGATTTGGACGTGAAAGGGTACCAGTCTTGTCGGGGATTGGGAACCCTTCGCGAGAATGTCCAAAGTTTCAGCGGGATTTCCAAAATGTTGAAAGGAACTCGAAACATGTCAACCTTGGTTTTGAGAATCTCTCCCGGAGTTTGAGAGATTTGGACGTGAAAGGGTACCAGTCTTGTCGGGGATTGGGAACCCTTCGCCAGAATGTCCAAAGTTTCAGCGGGATTTCCAAAATGTTGAAAGGAACTCGAAACATGTCAACCTTGGTTTTGAGAATCTCTCCCGGAGTTTGAGAGATTTGGACGTGAAAGGGTACCAGTCTTGTCGGGGATTGGGAACCCTTCGCGAGAATGTCCAAAGTTTCAGCGGGATTTCCAAAATGTTGAAAGGAACTCGAAACATGTCAACCTTGGTTTTGAGAATCTCTCCCGGAGTTTGAGAGATTTGGACGTGAAAGGGTACCAGTCTTGTCGGGGATTGGGAACCCTTCGCGAGAATGTCCAAAGTTTCAGCGGGATTTCCAAAATGTTGAAAGGAACTCGAAACATGTCAACCTTGGTTTTGAGAATCTCTCCCGGAGTTTGAGAGATTTGGACGTGAAAGGGTACCAGTCTTGTCGGGGATTGGGAACCCTTCGCGAGAATGTCCAAAGTTTCAGCGGGATTTCCAAAATGTTGAGAGGAACTCGAAACATGTCAACCTTGGTTTTGAGAATCTCTCCCGGAGTTTGAGAGATCTGGACGTGAAAGGGTACCAGTCTTGTCGGGGATTGGGAACCCTTCGCGAGAATGTCCAAAGTTTCAGCGGGATTTCCAAAATGTTGAAAGGAACTCGAAACATGTCAACCTTGGTTTTGAGAATCTCTCCCGGAGTTTGAGAGATTTGGACGTGAAAGGGTACCAGTCTTGTCGGGGATTGGGAACCCTTCGCGAGAATGTCCAAAGTTTCAGCGGGATTTCCAAAATGTTGAAAGGAACTCGAAACATGTCAACCTTGGTTTTGAGAATCTCTCCCGGAGTTTGAGAGATTTGGACGTGAAAGGGTACCAGTCTTGTCGGGGATTGGGAACCCTTCGCGAGAATGTCCAAAGTTTCAGCGGGATTTCCAAAATGTTGAAAGGAACTCGAAACATGTCAACCTTGGTTTTGAGAATCTCTCCCGGAGTTTGAGAGATTTGGACGTGAAAGGGTACCAGTCTTGTCGGGGATTGGGAACCCTTCGCGAGAATGTCCAAAGTTTCAGCGGGATTTCCAAAATGTTGAGAGGAACTCGAAACATGTCAACCTTGGTTTTGAGAATCTCTCCCGGAGTTTGAGAGATCTGGACGTGAAAGGGTACCAGTCTTGTCGGGGATTGGGAACCCTTCGCGAGAATGTCCAAAGTTTCAGCGGGATTTCCAAAATGTTGAAAGGAACTCGAAACATGTCAACCTTGGTTTTGAGAATCTCGCCCGGAGTTTGAGAGATCTAGACGTGAAAGGGTACCAGTCTTGTCGGGGATTGGGAACCCCTCGCGAGAATGTCCAAAGTTTCAGCGGGATTTCCAAAATGTTGAAAGGAACTCGAAACATGTCAACCTTGGTTTTGAGAATCTCTCCCGAAGTTTGAGAGATTTGGACGTGAAAGGGTACCAGTCTTGTCGGGGATTGGGAACCCTTCGCGAGAATGTCCAAAGTTTTAGTGGGATTTCCAAAATGTTGAAAGGAACTCGAAACATGTCAACCTTGGTTTTGAGAATCTCTCCCGGAGTTTGAGAGATTTGGACGTGAAAGGGTACCAGTCTTGTCGGGGATTGGGAACCCTTCGCGAGAATGTCCAAAGTTTCAGCGGGATTTCCAAAATGTTGAAAGGATCTCGGAACATGTCAACCTTGGTTTTGAGAATCTCTCCCGGAGTTTGAGAGATTTGGACGTGAAAGGGTACCAGTCTTGTCGGGGATTGGGAACCCTTCGCGAGAATGTCCAAAGTTTCAGCGGGATTTCCAAAATGTTGAGAGGAACTCGAAACATGTCAACCTTGGTTTTGAGAATCTCTCCCGGAGTTTGAGAGATCTGGACGTGAAAGGGTACCAGTCTTGTCGGGGATTGGGAACCCTTCGCGAGAATGTCCAAAGTTTCAGCGGGATTTCCAAAATGTTGAGAGGAACTCGAAACATGTCAACCTTGGTTTTGAGAATCTCTCCCGGAGTTTGAGAGATCTGGACGTGAAAGGGTACCAGTCTTGTCGGGGATTGGGAACCCTTCGCGAGAATGTCCAAAGTTTCAGCGGGATTTCCAAAATGTTGAAAGGAACTCGAAACATGTCAACCTTGGTTTTGAGAATCTCTCCCGGAGTTTGAGAGATTTGGACGTGAAAGGGTACCAGTCTTGTCGGGGATTGGGAACCCTTCGCGAGAATGTCCAAAGTTTCAGCGGGATTTCCAAAATGTTGAAAGGATCTCGGAACATGTCAACCTTGGTTTTGAGAATCTCTCCCGGAGTTTGAGAGATTTGGACGTGAAAGGGTACCAGTCTTGTCGGGGATTGGGAACCCTTCGCGAGAATGTCCAAAGTTTCAGCGGGATTTCCAAAATGTTGAGAGGAACTCGAAACATGTCAACCTTGGTTTTGAGAATCTCGCCCGGAGTTTGAGAGATCTGGACGTGAAAGGGTACCAGTCTTGTCGGGGATTGGGAACCCTTCGCGAGAATGTCCAAAGTTTCAGCGGGATTTCCAAAATGTTGAAAGGAACTCGAAACATGTCAACCTTGGTTTTGAGAATCTCGCCCGGAGTTTGAGAGATCTAGACGTGAAAGGGTACCAGTCTTGTCGGGGATTGGGAACCCCTCGCGAGAATGTCCAAAGTTTCAGCGGGATTTCCAAAATGTTGAAAGGAACTCGAAACATGTCAACCTTGGTTTTGAGAATCTCTCCCGAAGTTTGAGAGATTTGGACGTGAAAGGGTACCAATCTTGTCGGGGATTGGGAACCCTTCGCGAGAATGTCCAAAGTTTCAGCGGGATTTCCAAAATGTTGAAAGGAACTCGAAACATGTCAACCTTGGTTTTGAGAATCTCTCCCGGAGTTTGAGAGATTTGGACGTGAAAGGGTACCAGTCTTGTCGGGGATTGGGAACCCTTCGCGAGAATGTCCAAAGTTTTAGCGGGATTTCCAAAATGTTGAAAGGAACTCGAAACATGTCAACCTTGGTTTTGAGAATCTCTCCCGGAGTTTGAGAGATTTGGACGTGAAAGGGTACCAGTCTTGTCGGGGATTGGGAACCCTTCGCGAGAATGTCCAAAGTTTCAGCGGGATTTCCAAAATGTTGAAAGGATCTCGGAACATGTCAACCTTGGTTTTGAGAATCTCTCCCGGAGTTTGAGAGATTTGGACGTGAAAGGGTACCAGTCTTGTCGGGGATTGGGAACCCTTCGCGAGAATGTCCAAAGTTTCAGCGGGATTTCCAAAATGTTGAGAGGAACTCGAAACATGTCAACCTTGGTTTTGAGAATCTCTCCCGGAGTTTGAGAGATCTGGACGTGAAAGGGTACCAGTCTTGTCGGGGATTGGGAACCCTTCGCGAGAATGTCCAAAGTTTCAGCGGGATTTCCAAAATGTTGAATGGATCTCGAAACATGTCAACCTTGGTTTTGAGAATCTCTCCCGGAGTTTGAGAGATTTGGACGTGAAAGGGTACCAGTCTTGTCGGGGATTGGGAACCCTTCGCGAGAATGTCCAAAGTTTCAGCGGGATTTCCAAAATGTTGAAAGGAACTCGAAACATGTCAACCTTGGTTTTGAGAATCTCTCCCGGAGTTTGAGAGATTTGGACGTGAAAGGGTACCAGTCTTGTCGGGGATTGGGAACCCTTCGCGAGAATGTCCAAAGTTTCAGCGGGATTTCCAAAATGTTGAAAGGAACTCGAAACATGTCAACCTTGGTTTTGAGAATCTCTCCCGGAGTTTGAGAGATTTGGACGTGAAAGGGTACCAGTCTTGTCGGGGATTGGGAACCCTTCGCGAGAATGTCCAAAGTTTCAGCGGGATTTCCAAAATGTTGAGAGGAACTCGAAACATGTCAACCTTGGTTTTGAGAATCTCTCCCGGAGTTTGAGAGATCTGGACGTGAAAGTGTACCAGTCTTGTCGGGGATTGGGAACCCTTCACGAGAATGTCCAAAGTTTCAGCGGGATTTCCAAAATGTTGAAAGGAACTCGAAACATGTCAACCTTGGTTTTGAGAATCTCTCCCGGAGTTTGAGAGATTTGGACGTGAAAGGGTACCAGTCTTGTCGGGGATTGGGAACCCTTCGCGAGAATGTCCAAAGTTTCAGCGGGATTTCCAAAATGTTGAAAGGAACTCGAAACATGTCAACCTTGGTTTTGAGAATCTCTCCCGGAGTTTGAGAGATTTGGACGTGAAAGGGTACCAGTCTTGTCGGGGATTGGGAACCCTTCACGAGAATGTCCAAAGTTTCAGCGGGATTTCCAAAATGTTGAAAGGAACTCGAAACATGTCAACCTTGGTTTTGAGAATCTCGCCCGGAGTTTGAGAGATCTAGACGTGAAAGGGTACCAGTCTTGTCGGGGATTGGGAACCCTTCGCGAGAATGTCCAAAGTTTCAGCGGGATTTCCAAAATGTTGAAAGGAACTCGAAACATGTCAACCTTGGTTTTGAGAATCTCTCCCGAAGTTTGAGAGATTTGGACGTGAAAGGGTACCAATCTTGTCGGGGATTGGGAACCCTTCGCGAGAATGTCCAAAGTTTCAGCGGGATTTCCAAAATGTTGAAAGGAACTCGAAACATGTCAACCTTGGTTTTGAGAATCTCTCCCGGAGTTTGAGAGATTTGGACGTGAAAGGGTACCAGTCTTGTCGGGGATTGGGAACCCTTCGCGAGAATGTCCAAAGTTTCAGCGGGATTTCCAAAATGTTGAAAGGAACTCGAAACATGTCAACCTTGGTTTTGAGAATCTCTCCCGGAGTTTGAGAGATTTGGACGTGAAAGGGTACCAGTCTTGTTGGGGATTGGGAACCCTTCGCGAGAATGTCCAAAGTTTCAGCGGGATTTCCAAAATGTTGAAAGGATCTCGAAACATGTCAACCTTGGTTTTGAGAATCTCTCCCGGAGTTTGAGAGATTTGGACGTGAAAGGGTACCAGTCTTGTCGGGGATTGGGAACCCTTCGCGAGAATGTCCAAAGTTTCAGCGGGATTTCCAAAATGTTGAAAGGAACTCGAAACATGTCAACCTTGGTTTTGAGAATCTCTCCCGGAGTTTGAGAGATTTGGACGTGAAAGGGTACCAGTCTTGTCGGGGATTGGGAACCCTTCGCGAGAATGTCCAAAGTTTCAGCGGGATTTCCAAAATGTTGAAAGGAACTCGAAACATGTCAACCTTGGTTTTGAGAATCTCTCCCGGAGTTTGAGAGATTTGGACGTGAAAGGGTACCAGTCTTGTCGGGGATTGGGAACCCTTCGCGAGAATGTCCAAAGTTTCAGCGGGATTTCCAAAATGTTGAAAGGAACTCGAAACATGTCAACCTTGGTTTTGAGAATCTCTCCCGGAGTTTGAGAGATTTGGACGTGAAAGGGTACCAGTCTTGTCGGGGATTGGGAACCCTTCGCGAGAATGTCCAAAGTTTCAGCGGGATTTCCAAAATGTTGAAAGGAACTCGAAACATGTCAACCTTGGTTTTGAGAATCTCTCCCAGAGTTTGAGAGATTTGGACGTGAAAGAGTACCAGTCTTGTCGGGGATTGGGAACCCTTCGCGAGAATGTCCAAAGTTTCAGTGGGATTTCCAAAATGTTGAAAGGAACTCGAAACATGTCAACCTTGGTTTTGAGAATCTCTCCCGGAGTTTGAGAGATTTGGACGTGAAAGGGTACCAGTCTTGTTGGGGATTGGGAACCCTTCGAGAGAATGTCCAAAGTTTCAGCGGGATTTCCAAAATGTTGAAAGGAACTCGAAACATGTCAACCATGGTTTTGAGAATCTCACCCGGAGTTTGAGAGATCTGGACGTGAAAGGGTACCAGTCTTGTCGGGGATTGGGAACCCTTCGCGAGAATGTCCAAAGTTTCAGCGGGATTTCCAAAATGTTGAAAGGAACTCGAAACATGTCAACCTTGGTTTTGAGAATCTCTCCCGGACTTTGAGAGATTTGGACGTGAAAGGGTACCAGTCTTGTCGGGGATTGGGAACCCTTCGCGAGAATGTTCAAAGTTTCAGCGGGATTTCCAAAATGTTGAAAGGAACTCGAAACATGTCAACCTTGGTTTTGAGAATCTCTCCCGGAGTTTGAGAGATTTGGACGTGAAAGGGTACCAGTCTTGTCGGGGATTGGGAACCCTTCGCGAGAATGTCCAAAGTTTCAGCGGGATTTCCAAAATGTTGAAAGGAACTCGAAACATGTCAACCTTGGTTTTGAGAATCTCTCCCGGAGTTTGAGAGATTTGGACGTGAAAGGGTACCAATCTTGTCGGGGATTGGGAACCCTTCGCGAGAATGTCCAAAGTTTCAGCGGGATTTCCAAAATGTTGAAAGGAACTCGAAACATGTCAACCTTGGTTTTGAGAATCTCTCCCGGAGTTTGAAAGATTTGGACGTGAAAGGTACCAGTCTTGTCGGGGATTGGGAACCCTTCGCGAGAATGTCCAAAGTTTCAGCGGGATTTCCAAAATGTTGAAAGGATCTCGAAACATGTCAACCTTGGTTTTGAGAATCTCTCCCGGAGTTTGAGAGATTTGGACGTGAAAGGGTACCAGTCTTGTCGGGGATTGGGAACCCTTCGCGAGAATGTCCAAAGTTTCAGCGGGATTTCCAAAATGTTGAAAGGAACTCGAAACATGTCAACCTTGGTTTTGAGAATCTCTCCCGGAGTTTGAGAGATTTGGACGTGAAAGGGTACCAGTCTTGTCGGGGATTGGGAACCCTTCGCGAGAATGTCCAAAGTTTCAGCGGGATTTCCAAAATGTTGAGAGGAACTCGAAACATGTCAACCTTGGTTTTGAGAATCTCTCCCGGAGTTTGAGAGATCTGGACGTGAAAGGGTACCAGTCTTGTCGGGGATTGGGAACCCTTCGCGAGAATGTCCAAAGTTTCAGCGGGATTTCCAAAATGTTGAAAGGAACTCGAAACATGTCAACCTTGGTTTTGAGAATCTCTCCCGGAGTTTGAGAGATTTGGACGTGAAAGGGTACCAGTCTTGTCGGGGATTGGGAACCCTTCGCGAGAATGTCCAAAGTTTCAGCGGGATTTCCAAAATGTTGAAAGGAACTCGAAACATGTCAGCCTTGGTTTTGAGAATCTCTCCCAGAGTTTGAGAGATTTGGACGTGAAAGAGTACCAGTCTTGTCGGGGATTGGGAACCCTTTGCGAGAATGTCCAAAGTTTCAGCGGGATTTCCAAAATGTTGAAAGGAGCTCGAAACATGTCAACCTTGGTTTTGAGAATCTCTCCCGGAGTTTGAGAGATTTGGACGTGAAAGGGTACCAGTCTTGTCGGGGATTGGGAACCCTTCATGAGAATGTCCAAAGTTTCAGCAGGATTTCCAAAATGTTAGAAAGGAACTCGAAACATGTCAACCTTGGTTTTGAGAATCTCTCCCGGAGTTTGAGAGATTTGGACGTGAAAGGGTACCAATCTTGTCGGGGATTGGGAACCCTTCGCGAGAATGTCCAAAGTTTCAGTGGGATTTCCAAAATGTTGAAAGGAACTCGAAACATGTCAACCTTGGTTTTGAGAATCTCTCCCGGAGTTTGAGAGATTTGGACGTGAAAGGGTACCAGTCTTGTTGGGGATTGGGAACCCTTCGAGAGAATGTCCAAAGTTTCAGCGGGATTTCCAAAATGTTGAAAGGAACTCGAAACATGTCAACCTTGGTTTTGAGAATCTCACCCGGAGTTTGAGAGATCTGGACGTGAAAGGGTACCAGTCTTGTCGGGGATTGGGAACCCTTCGCGAGAATGTCCAAAGTTTCAGCGGGATTTCCAAAATGTTGAAAGGAACTCGAAACATGTCAACCTTGGTTTTGAGAATCTCTCCCGGACTTTGAGAGATTTGGACGTGAAAGGGTACCAGTCTTGTCGGGGATTGGGAACCCTTCGCGAGAATGTCCAAAGTTTCAGCGGGATTTCCAAAATGTTGAAAGGAACTCGAAACATGTCAACCTTGGTTTTGAGAATCTCTCCCGGAGTTTGAGAGATTTGGACGTGAAAGGGTACCAGTCTTGTCGGGGATTGGGAACCCTTCGCGAGAATGTCCAAAGTTTCAGCGGGATTTCCAAAATGTTGAAAGGAACTCGAAACATGTCAACCTTGGTTTTGAGAATCTCTCCCGGAGTTTGAGAGATTTGGACGTGAAAGGGTACCAATCTTGTCGGGGATTGGGAACCCTTCGCGAGAATGTCCAAAGTTTCAGCGGGATTTCCAAAATGTTGAAAGGAACTCGAAACATGTCAACCTTGGTTTTGAGAATCTCTCCCGGAGTTTGAGAGATTTGGACGTGAAAGGTACCAGTCTTGTCGGGGATTGGGAACCCTTCGTGAGAATGTCCAAAGTTTCAGCGGGATTTCCAAAATGTTGAAAGGATCTCGAAACATGTCAACCTTGGTTTTGAGAATCTCTCCCGGAGTTTGAGAGATTTGGACGTGAAAGGGTACCAGTCTTGTCGGGGATTGGGAACCCTTCGCGAGAATGTCCAAAGTTTCAGCGGGATTTCCAAAATGTTGAAAGGAACTCGAAACATGTCAACCTTGGTTTTGAGAATCTCTCCTGGAGTTTGAGAGATTTGGACGTGAAAGGGTACCAGTCTTGTCGGGGATTGGGAACCCTTCGCGAGAATGTCCAAAGTTTCAGTGCGATTTCCAAAATGTTGAAAGGAACTCGAAACATGTCAACCTTGGTTTTGAGAATCTCTCCCGGAGTTTGAGAGATTTGGACGTGAAAGGGTACCAGTCTTGTCGGGGATTGGGAACCCTTCGCGAGAATGTCCAAAGTTTCAGCAGGATTTCCAAAATGTTGAAAGGAACTCGAAACATGTCAACCTTGGTTTTGAGAATCTCTCCCGGAGTTTGAGAGATTTGGACGTGAAAGGGTACCAGTCTTGTCTGGGATTGGAAACCCTTCGCGAGAATGTCCAAAGTTTCAGCGGGATTTCCAAAATGTTGACAGGAACTTGAAACATGTCAACCTTGGTTTTGAGAATCTCTCCCGGAGTTTGAGAGATCTGGACGTGAAAGGGTACCAATCTTGTCGGGGATTGGGAACCCTTCGCGAGAATGTCCAAAGTTTCAGCGGGATTTCCAAAATGTTGAAAGGAACTCGAAACATGTCAACCTTGATTTTGAGAATCTCTCCCGGAGTTTGAGAGATTTAGACGTGAAAGAGTGCCAGTCTTGTCGGGGATTGGGAACCCTTCGCGAGAATGTCCAAAGTTTCAGCGGGATTTCCAAAATGTTGAGAGGAACTCGAAACATGTCAACCTTGGTTTTGAGAATCTCTCCCGGAGTTTGAGAGATTTGGACGTGAAAGGGTATCAGTCTTGTCGGGGATTGGGAACCCTTCGCGAGAATGTCCAAAGTTTCAGCGGGATTTCCAAAATGTTGAAAGGAACTCGAAACATGTCAACCTTGGTTTTGAGAATCTCTCCCGGAGTTTGAGAGATTTGGACGTGAAAGGGTACCAGTCTTGTCGGGGATTGGGAACCCTTCGCGAGAATGTCCAAAGTTTCAGCGGGATTTCCAAAATGTTGAAAGGAACTCGAAACATGTCAACCTTGGTTTTGAGAATCTCTCCCGGAGTTTGAGAGATTTGGACGTGAAAGGGTACCAGTCTTGTCGGGGATTGGGAACCCTTCGCCAGAATGTCCAAAGTTTCAGCGGGATTTCCAAAATGTTGAAAGGAACTCGAAACATGTCAACCTTGGTTTTGAGAATCTCTCCCGGAGTTTGAGAGATTTGGACGTGAAAGGGTACCAGTCTTGTCGGGGATTGGGAACCCTTCGCCAGAATGTCCAAAGTTTCAGCGGGATTTCCAAAATTTTGAATGGATCTCGAAACATGTCAACCTTGGTTTTGAGAATCTCTCCCGGAGTTTGAGAGATTTGGACGTGAAAGGGTACCAGTCTTGTCGGGGATTGGGAACCCTTCGCGAGAATGTCCAAAGTTTCAGCGGGATTTCCAAAATGTTGAAAGGAACTCGAAACATGTCAACCTTGGTTTTGAGAATCTCTCCCGGAGTTTGAGAGATTTGGACGTGAAAGGGTACCAGTCTTGTCGGGGATTGGGAACCCTTCGCGAGAATGTCCAAAGTTTCAGCGGGATTTCCAAAATGTTGAAAGGAACTCGAAACATGTCCACCTTGGTTTTGAGAATCTCTCCCGGAGTTTGAGAGATTTGGATGTGAAAGTGTACCAATCTTGTCGGGGATTGGGAACCCTTCGCGAGAATGTCCAAGGTTTCAGCGGGATTTCCAAAATGTTGAGAGGAACTCGAAACATGTCAACCTTGGTTTTGCAAATCTCTCCCAGAGTTTGAGAGATTTGGACGTGAAAGGGTACCAGTCTTGTCGGGGATTGGGAACCCTTCGCGAGAATGTCCAAGGTTTCAGCGGGATTTCCAAAATGTTGAAAGGAACTCGAAACATGTCAACCTTGGTTTTGAGAATCTCTCCCGGAGTTTGAGAGATTTGGACGTGAAAGGGTACCAGTCTTGTCGGGGATTGGGAACCCTTCGCGAGAATGTCCAAAGTTTCAGCGGGATTTCCAAAATGTTGAAAGGAACTCGAAACATGTCAACCTTGGTTTTGAGAATCTCTCCCGGAGTTTGAGAGATTTGGACGTGAAAGGGTACCAGTCTTGTCGGGGATTGGGAACCCTTCGCGAGAATGTCCAAAGTTTCAGCGGGATTTCCAAAATGTTGAGAGGAACTCGAAACATGTCAACCTTGGTTTTGAGAATCTCTCCCGGAGTTTGAGAGATTTGGACGTGAAAGGGTACCAGTCTTGTCGGGGATTGGGAACCCTTCGCGAGAATGTCCAAAGTTTCAGCGGGATTTCCAAAATGTTGAAAGGAACTCGAAACATGTCAACCTTGGTTTTGAGAATCTCTCCCGGAGTTTGAGAGATTTGGACGTGAAAGGGTACCAGTCTTGTCGGGGATTGGGAACCCTTCGCGAGAATGTCCAAAGTTTCAGCGGGATTTCCAAAATGTTGAAAGGAACTCGAAACATGTCAACCTTGGTTTTGAGAATCTCTCCCAGAGTTTGAGAGATTTGGACGTGAAAGGGTACCAGTCTTGTCGGGGATTGGGAACCCTTCGCGAGAATGTCCAAAGTTTCAGCGGGATTTCCAAAATGTTGAAAGCAACTCGAAACATGTCAACCCTGGTTTTGAGAATCTCTCCCGGAGTTTGAGAGATTTGGACGTGAAAGGGTACCAGTCTTGTCGGGGATTGGGAACCCTTCGTGAGAATGTCCAAAGTTTCAGCGGGATTTCCAAAATGTTGAAAGGAACTCGAAACATGTCAACCTTGGTTTTGAGAATCTCTCCCGGAGTTTGAGAGATTTGGACGTGAAAGGGTACCAGTCTTGTCGGGGATTGGGAACCCTTCGCGAGAATGTCCAAAGTTTCAGCGGGATTTCCAAAATGTTGAAAGGAACTCGAAACATGTCAACCTTGGTTTTGAGAATCTCTCCCGGAGTTTGAGAGATTTGGACGTGAAAGGGTACCAGTCTTGTCGAGGATTGGGAACCCTTCGCGAGAATGTCCAAAGTTTCAGCGGGATTTCCAAAATTTTGAAAGGAACTCGAAACATGTCAACCTTGGTTTTGAGAATCTCTCCCGGAGTTTGAGAGATTTGGACGTGAAAGGGTACCAGTCTTGTCGGGGATGGGGAACCCTTCGCGAGAATGTCCAAAGTTTCAGCGGGATTTCCAAAATGTTGAAAGGATCTCGAAACATGTCAACCTTGGTTTTGAGAATCTCTCCCGGAGTTTGAGAGATTTGGACGTGAAAGGGTACCAGTCTTGTTGGGGATTGGGAACCCTTCGCGAGAATGTCCAAAGTTTCAGAGGGGTTTCCAGATTGTTGAAAGGAACTCGAAACATGTCAACCTTGGTTTTGAGAATCTCTCCCGGAGTTTGAGAGATTTGGACGTGAAAGGGTACCAGTCTTGTCGGGGATTGGGAACCCTTCGCGAGAATGTCCAAAGTTTCAGCGCGATTTCCAAAATGTTGAAAGGAACTCGAAACATGTCAACCTTGGTTTTGAGAATCTCTCCCGGAGTTTGAGAGATTTGGACGTGAAAGGGTACCAGTCTTGTCGGGGATTGGGAACCCTTCGCGAGAATGTCCAAGGTTTCAGCGGGATTTCCAAAATGTTGAGAGGAACTCGAAACATGTCAACCTTGGTTTTGAGAATCTCTCCCGGAGTTTGAGAGATTTGGACGTGAAAGGGTACCAGTCTTGTCGGGGATTGGGAACCCTTTGCGAGAATGTCCAAAGTTTCAGCGGGATTTCCAAAATGTTGAAAGGAACTCGAAACATGTCAACCTTGGTTTTGAGAATCTCTCCCGGAGTTTGAGAGATTTGGACGTGAAAGGGTACCAGTCTTGTCGGGGATTGGGAACCCTTCGCGAGAATGTCCAAAGTTTCAGCGGGATTTCCAAAATGTTGAAAGGAACTCGAAACATGTCAACCTTGGTTTTGAGAATCTCTCCCGGAGTTTGAGAGATTTGGACGTGAAAGGGTACCAGTCTTGTCGGGGATTGGAAACCCTTCGCGAGAATGACGAAAGTTTCAGTGGGATTTCCAAAATGCTGAAAGGAACTCGAAACATGTCAACCTTGGTTTTGAGAATCTCTCCCGGAGTTTGAGAGATTTGGACGTGAAAGGGTACCAGTCTTGTCGGGGATTGGGAACCCTTCGCGAGAATGTCCAAAGTTTCAGCGGGATTTCCAAAATGTTGAAAGCAACTCGAAACATGTCAACCCTGGTTTTGAGAATCTCTCCCGGAGTTTGAGAGATTTGGACGTGAAAGGTTACCAGTCTTGTCGGGGATTGGGAACCCTTCGTGAGAATGTCCAAAGTTTCAGCGGGATTTCCAAAATGTTGAAAGGAACTCGAAACATGTCAACCTTGGTTTTGAGAATCTCTCCCGGAGTTTGAGAGATTTGGACGTGAAAGGGTACCAGTCTTGTCGGGGATTGGGAACCCTTCGCGAGAATGTCCAAAGTTTCAGCGGGATTTCCAAAATGTTGAAAGGAACTCGAAACATGTCAACCTTGGTTTTGAGAATCTCTCCCGGAGTTTGAGAGATTTGGACGTGAAAGGGTACCAGTCTTGTCGGGGATTGGGAACCCTTCGCGAGAATGTCCAAAGTTTCAGCGGGATTTCCAAAATGTTGAAAGGAACTCGAAACATGTCAACCTTGGTTTTGAGAATCTCTCCCGGAGTTTGAGAGATTTGGACGTGAAAGGGTACCAGTCTTGACGGGGATTGGGAACCCTTCGCGAGAATGTCCAAAGTTTCAGCGGGATTTCCAAAATGTTGAAAGGAACTCGAAACATGTCAACCTTGGTTTTGAGAATCTCTCCCGGAGTTTGAGAGATTTGGACGTGAAAGGGTACCAGTCTTGTCGGGGATGGGGAACCCTTCGCGAGAATGTCCAAAGTTTCAGCGGGATTTCCAAAATGTTGAAAGGATCTCGAAACATGTCAACCTTGGTTTTGAGAATCTCTCCCGGAGTTTGAGAGATTTGGACGTGAAAGGGTACCAGTCTTGTTGGGGATTGGGAACCCTTCGCGAGAATGTCCAAAGTTTCAGAGGGGTTTCCAGATTGTTGAAAGGAAATCGAAACATGTCAACCTTGGTTTTGAGAATCTCTCCCGGAGTTTGAGAGATTCGGACGTGAAAGGGTACCAGTCTTGTCGGGGATTGGAAACCCTTCGTGAGAATGTCCAAAGTTTCAGCGGGATTTCCAAAATGTTGAAAGGAACTCGAAACATGTCAACCTTGGTTTTGAGAATCTCTCCCGGAGTTTGAGAGATTTGGACGTGAAAGGGTACCAGTCTTGTCGGGGATTGGAAACCCTTCGCGAGAATGACGAAAGTTTCAGTGGGATTTCCAAAATGCTGAAAGGAACTCGAAACATGTCAACCTTGGTTTTGAGAATCTCTCCCGGAGTTTGAGAGATTTGGACGTGAAAGGGTACCAGTCTTGTCGGGGATTGGGAACCCTTCGCGAGAATGTCCAAAGTTTCAGCGGGATTTCCAAAATGTTGAAAGCAACTCGAAACATGTCAACCCTGGTTTTGAGAATCTCTCCCGGAGTTTGAGAGATTTGGACGTGAAAGGTTACCAGTCTTGTCGGGGATTGGGAACCCTTCGTGAGAATGTCCAAAGTTTCAGCGGGATTTCCAAAATGTTGAAAGGAACTCGAAACATGTCAACCTTGGTTTTGAGAATCTCTCCCGGAGTTTGAGAGATTTGGACGTGAAAGGGTACCAGTCTTGTCGGGGATTGGGAACCCTTCGCGAGAATGTCCAAAGTTTCAGCGGGATTTCCAAAATGTTGAAAGGAACTCGAAACATGTCAACCTTGGTTTTGAGAATCTCTCCCGGAGTTTGAGAGATTTGGACGTGAAAGGGTACCAGTCTTGTCGGGGATTGGGAACCCTTCGCGAGAATGTCCAAAGTTTCAGCGGGATTTCCAAAATGTTGAAAGGAACTCGAAACATGTCAACCTTGGTTTTGAGAATCTCTCCCGGAGTTTGAGAGATTTGGACGTGAAAGGGTACCAGTCTTGACGGGGATTGGGAACCCTTCGCGAGAATGTCCAAAGTTTCAGCGGGATTTCCAAAATGTTGAAAGGAACTCGAAACATGTCAACCTTGGTTTTGAGAATCTCTCCCGGAGTTTGAGAGATTTGGACGTGAAAGGGTACCAGTCTTGTCGGGGATGGGGAACCCTTCGCGAGAATGTCCAAAGTTTCAGCGGGATTTCCAAAATGTTGAAAGGATCTCGAAACATGTCAACCTTGGTTTTGAGAATCTCTCCCGGAGTTTGAGAGATTTGGACGTGAAAGGGTACCAGTCTTGTTGGGGATTGGGAACCCTTCGCGAGAATGTCCAAAGTTTCAGAGGGGTTTCCAGATTGTTGAAAGGAAATCGAAACATGTCAACCTTGGTTTTGAGAATCTCTCCCGGAGTTTGAGAGATTCGGACGTGAAAGGGTACCAGTCTTGTCGGGGATTGGAAACCCTTCGTGAGAATGTCCAAAGTTTCAGCGGGATTTCCAAAATGTTGAAAGGAACTCGAAACATGTCAACCTTGGTTTTGAGAATCTCTCCCGGTGTTTGAGAGATTTGGACGTGAAAGGGTACCAGTCTTGTCGGGGATTGGGAACCCTTCGCCAGAATGTCCAAAGTTTCAGCGGGATTTCCAAAATGTTGAAAGGAACTCGAAACATGTCAACCTTGGTTTTGAGAATCTCTCCCGGAGTTTGAGAGATTTGGACGTGAAAGGGTACCAGTCTTGTCGGGGATTGGGAACCCTTCGCGAGAATGTCCAAAGTTTCAGCGGGATTTCCAAAATGTTGAAAGGAACTCGAAACATGTCAACCTTGGTTTTGAGAATCTCTCCCGGAGTTTGAGAGATTTGGACGTGAAAGGGTACCAGTCTTGTCGGGGATTGGGAACCCTTCGCGAGAATGTCCAAAGTTTCAGCGGGATTTCCAAAATGTTGAAAGGAACTCGAAACATGTCAACCTTGGTTTTGAGAATCTCTCCCGGAGTTTGAGAGATTTGGACGTGAAAGGGTACCAGTCTTGACGGGGATTGGGAACCCTTCGCGAGAATGTCCAAAGTTTCAGCGGGATTTCCAAAATGTTGAAAGGAACTCGAAACATGTCAACCTTGGTTTTGAGAATCTCTCCCGGAGTTTGAGAGATTTGGACGTGAAAGGGTACCAGTCTTTTCGGGGATGGGGAACCCTTCGCGAGAATGTCCAAAGTTTCAGCGGGATTTCCAAAATGTTGAAAGGATCTCGAAACATGTCAAACTTGGTTTTGAGAATCTCTCCCGGAGTTTGAGAGATTTGGACGTGAAAGGGTACCAGTCTTGTTGGGGATTGGGAACCCTTCGCGAGAATGTCCAAAGTTTCAGAGGGGTTTCCAGATTGTTGAGAGGAACTCGAAACATGTCAACCTTGGTTTTGAGAATCTCTCCCGGAGTTTGAGAGATTTGGACGTGAAAGGGTACCAGTCTTGTCGGGGATTGGAAACCCTTCGCGAGAACGTCCAAAGTTTCAGCGGGATTTCCAAAATGTTGAAAGGAACTCGAAACATGTCAACCTTGGTTTTGAGAATCTCTCCCGGTGTTTGAGAGATTTGGACGTGAAAGGGTACCAGTCTTGTCGGGGATTGGGAACCCTTCGCGAGAATGTCCAAAGTTTCAGCGGGATTTCCAAAATGTTGAAAGGAACTCGAAACATGTCAACCTTGATTTTGAGAATCTCTCCCAGAGTTTGAGAGATTTGGACGTGAAAGGGTACCAGTCTTGTCGGGGATTGGGAACCCTTCGCCAGAATGTCCAAAGTTTCAGCGGGATTTCCAAAATGTTGAAAGGAACTCGAAACATGTCAACCTTGGTTTTGAGAATCTCTCCCGGAGTTTGAGAGATTTGGACGTGAAAGGGTACCAGTCTTGTCGGGGATTGGGAACCCTTCGCGAGAATTTCCAAGGTTTCAGCGGGATTTCCAAAATGTTGAAAGGAACTCGAAACATGTCAACCTTGGTTTTGAGAATCTCTCCCGGAGTTTGAGTGATTTGGACGTGAAAGGGTACCAGTCTTGTCGGGGATTGGGAACCCTTCGCGAGAATGTCCAAATTTACAGCGGGATTTCCAAAATGTTGAAAGCAACTCGAAACATGTCAACCCTGGTTTTGAGAATCTCTCCCGGAGTTGGAGAGATTTGGACGTGAAAGGGTACCAGTCTTGTCGGGGATTGGAAACCCTTCGCGAGAATGACGAAAGTTTCAGCGGGATTTCCAAAATGTTGAAAGGAACTCGAAACATGTCAACCTTGGTTTTGAGAATCTCTCCCGGAGTTTGAGAGATTTGGACGTGAAAGGGTACCAGTCTTGTCGGGGATTGGGAACCCTTCGCGAGAATGTCCAAAGTTTCAGCGGGATTTCCAAAATGTTGAAAGGAACTCGAAACATGTCAACCCTGGTTTTGAGAATCTCTCCCGGAGTTTGAGAGATTTGGACGTGAAAGGTTACCAGTCTTGTCGGGGATTGGGAACCCTTCGTGAGAATGTCCAAAGTTTCAGCGGGATTTCCAAAATGTTGAAAGGAACTCGAAACATGTCAACCTTGGTTTTGAGAATCTCTCCCGGAGTTTGAGAGATTTGGACGTGAAAGGGTACCAGTCTTGTCGGGGATTGGGAACCCTTCGCGAGAATGTCCAAAGTTTCAGCGGGATTTCCAAAATGTTGAAAGGAACTCGAAACATGTCAACCTTGGTTTTGAGAATCTCTCCCGGAGTTTGAGAGATTTGGACGTGAAAGGGTACCAGTCTTGTCGGGGATTGGGAACCCTTCGCGAGAATGTCCAAAGTTTCAGCGGGATTTCCAAAATGTTGAAAGGAACTCGAAACATGTCAACCTTGGTTTTGAGAATCTCTCCCGGAGTTTGAGAGAGTTGGACGTGAAAGGGTACCAGTCTTGACGGGGATTGGGAACCCTTCGCGAGAATGTCCAAAGTTTCAGCGGGATTTCCAAAATGTTGAAAGGAACTCGAAACATGTCAACCTTGGTTTTGAGAATCTCTCCCGGAGTTTGAGAGATTTGGACGTGAAAGGGTACCAGTCTTTTCGGGGATGGGGAACCCTTCGCGAGAATGTCCAAAGTTTCAGCGGGATTTCCAAAATGTTGAAAGGATCTCGAAACATGTCAACCTTGGTTTTGAGAATCTCTCCCGGAGTTTGAGAGATTTGGACGTGAAAGGGTACCAGTCTTGTTGGGGATTGGGAACCCTTCGCGAGAATGTCCAAAGTTTCAGAGGGGTTTCCAGATTGTTGAGAGGAACTCGAAACATGTCAACCTTGGTTTTGAGAATCTCTCCCGGAGTTTGAGAGATTTGGACGTGAAAGGGTACCAGTCTTGTCGGGGATTGGAAACCCTTCGCGAGAACGTCCAAAGTTTCAGCGGGATTTCCAAAATGTTGAAAGGAACTCGAAACATGTCAACCTTGGTTTTGAGAATCTCTCCCGGTGTTTGAGAGATTTGGACGTGAAAGGGTACCAGTCTTGTCGGGGATTGGGAACCCTTCGCGAGAATGTCCAAAGTTTCAGCGGGATTTCCAAAATGTTGAAAGGAACTCGAAACATGTCAACCTTGATTTTGAGAATCTCTCCCAGAGTTTGAGAGATTTGGACGTGAAAGGGTACCAGTCTTGTCGGGGATTGGGAACCCTTCGCCAGAATGTCCAAAGTTTCAGCGGGATTTCCAAAATGTTGAAAGGAACTCGAAACATGTCAACCTTGGTTTTGAGAATCTCTCCCGGAGTTTGAGAGATTTGGACGTGAAAGGGTACCAGTCTTGTCGGGGATTGGGAACCCTTCGCGAGAATTTCCAAGGTTTCAGCGGGATTTCCAAAATGTTGAAAGGAACTCGAAACATGTCAACCTTGGTTTTGAGAATCTCTCCCGGAGTTTGAGTGATTTGGACGTGAAAGGGTACCAGTCTTGTCGGGGATTGGGAACCCTTCGCGAGAATGTCCAAATTTACAGCGGGATTTCCAAAATGTTGAAAGCAACTCGAAACATGTCAACCCTGGTTTTGAGAATCTCTCCCGGAGTTGGAGAGATTTGGACGTGAAAGGTTACCAGTCTTGTCGGGGACTGGGAACCCTTCGTGAGAATGTCCAAAGTTTCAGCGGGATTTCCAAAATGTTGAAAGGAACTCGAAACATGTCAACCTTGGTTTTGAGAATCTCTCCCGGAGTTTGAGAGATTTGGACGTGAAAGGGTACCAGTCTTGTCGGGGATTGGGAACCCTTCGCGAGAATGTCCAAAGTTTCAGCGGGATTTCCAAAATGTTGAAAGGAACTCGAAACATGTCAACCTTGGTTTTGAGAATCTCTCCCGGAGTTTGAGAGATTTGGACGTGAAAGGGTACCAGTCTTGTCGGGGATTGGGAACCCTTCGCGAGAATGTCCAAGGTTTCAGCGGGATTTCCAAAATGTTGAAAGGAACTCGAAACATGTCAACCTTGGTTTTGAGAATCTCTCCCGGAGTTTGAGAGATTTGGACGTGAAAGGGTACCAGTCTTGTCGGGGATTGGGAACCCTTCGCGAGAATGTCCAAAGTTTCAGCGGGATTTCCAAAATGTTGAAAGGAACTCGAAACATGTCGACCTTGATTTTGAGAATCTCTCCCGGAGTTTGAGAGATTTGGACGTGAAAGGGTACCAGTCTTGTCGGGGATTGGGAACCCTTCGCGAGAATGTCCAAAGTTTCAGCGGGATTTCCAAAATGTTGAAAGGAACTCGAAACATGTCAACCTTGGTTTTGAGAATCTCTCCCGGAGTTTGAGAGATTTGGACGTGAAAGGGTACCAGTCTTGTCGGGGATTGGGAACCCTTCGCGAGAATGTCCAAGGTTTCAGCGGGATTTCCAAAATGTTGAAAGGAACTCGAAACATGTCAACCTTGGTTTTGAGAATCTCTCCCGGAGTTTGAGTGATTTGGACGTGAAAGGGTACCAGTCTTGTCGGGGATTGGGAACCCTTCGCGAGAATGTCCAAAGTTTCAGCGGGATTTCCAAAATGTTGAAAGGAACTCGAAACATGTCAACCTTGGTTTTGAGAATCTCTCCCGGAGTTTGAGAGATTTGGACGTGAAAGGGTACCAGTCTTGTCGGGGATTGGGAACCCTTCGCGAGAATGTCCAAAGTTTCAGCGGGATTTCCAAAATGTTGAAAGGAACTCGAAACATGTCAACCTTGGTTTTGAGAATCTCTCCCGGAGTTTGAGAGATTTGGACGTGAAAGGGTACCAGTCTTGTCGGGGATTGGGAACCCTTCACGATAATGTCCAAGGTTTCAGCGGGATTTCCAAAATGTTGAAAGGAACTCGAAACATGTCAACCTTGGTTTTGAGAATCTCTCCCGGAGTTTGAGAGATTTGGATGTGAAAGGGTACCAGTCTTGTCGGTGATTGGGAACCCTTCGCGAGAATGTCCAAT
Source organism: Streptopelia decaocto (assembly GCF_964273445.1). NCBI lineage: Eukaryota > Metazoa > Chordata > Aves > Columbiformes > Columbidae > Streptopelia > Streptopelia decaocto. The sequence goes on along the minus strand of NW_028115428.1, from coordinate 114,035 downwards.
GTTTCAGCAGGATTTCCAAAATGTTGAAAGGAACTCGAAACATGTCAACCTTGGTTTTGAGAATCTCTCCCGGAGTTTGAGAGATTTGGACGTGAAAGGGTACCAGTCTTGTCGGGGATTGGGAACCCTTCGCGAGAATGTCCAAAGTTTCAGCGGGATTTCCAGAATGTTGAAAGGAACTCGAAACATGTCAACCTTGGTTTTGAGAATCTCTCCCGGAGTTTGAGAGATTTGGACGTGAAAGGGTACCAGTCTTGTCGGGGATTGGGAACCCTTCGCGAGAATGTCCAAAGTTTCAGCGGGATTTCCAAAATGTTGAAAGGAACTCGAAACATGTCAACCTTGGTTTTGAGAATCTCTCCCGGAGTTTGAGAGATTTGGACGTGAAAGGGTACCAGTCTTGTCGGGGATTGGGAACCCTTCGCGAGAATGTCCAAAGTTTCGGCGGGATTTCCAAAATGTTGAAAGGAACTCGAAACATGTCAACATTGGTTTTGAGAATCTCTCCCGGAGTTTGAGAGATTTGGATGTGAAAGGGTACCAGTCTTGTCGGGGATTGGGAACCCTTCGCGAGAATGTCCAAGGTTTCAACGGGATTTCCAAAATGTTGAAAGGAACTCGAAACATGTCAACCTTGGTTTTGAGAATCTCTCCCGGAGTTTGAGAGATTTGGACGTGAAAGGGTACCAGTCTTGTCGGGGATTGGGAACCCTTCTCGAGAATGTCCAAAGTTTCAGCGGGATTTCCAAAATGTTGAGAGGAACTCGAAACATGTCAACCTTGGTTTTGAGAATCTCTCCCGGAGTTTGAGAGATTTGGACGTGAAAGGGTACCAATCTTGTCGGGGATTGGGAACCCTTCGCGAGAATGTCCAAAGTTTCAGCGGGATTTCCAAAATGTTGAAAGGAACTCGAAACATGTCAACCTTGGTTTTGAGAATCTCTCCCGGAGTTTGAGAGATTTGGACGTGAAAGGGTACCAATCTTGTTGGGGATTGGGAACCCTTCGCGAGAATGTCCAAAGTTTCAGCGGGATTTCCAAAATGTTGAAAGGAACTCGAAACATGTCAACCTTGGTTTTGAGAATCTCTCCCGGAGTTTGAGAGATTTGGACGTGAAAGGGTACCAGTCTTGTCAGGGATTGGGAACCCTTCGCGAGAATGTCCAAAGTTTCAGCGGGATTTCCAAAATGTTGAAAGGAACTCGAAACATGTCAACCTTGGTTTTGAGAATCTCTCCCGGAGTTTGAGAGATTTGGACGTGAAAGGGTACCAGTCTTGTCGGGGATTGGGAACCCTTCGCGAGAATGTCCAAAGTTTCAGCGGGATTTCCAAAATGTTGAAAGGAACTCGAAACATGTCAACCTTGGTTTTGAGAATCTCTCCCGGAGTTTGAGAGATTTGGACGTGAAAGGGTACCAGTCTTGTCGGGGATTGGGAACCCTTCGCGAGAATGTCCAAAGTTTCAGCGGGATTTCCAAAATGTTGAAAGGAACTCGAAACATGTCAACCTTGGTTTTGAGAATCTCTCCCGGAGTTTGAGAGATTTGGACGTGAAAGGGTACCAGTCTTGTCGGGGATTGGGAACCCTTCGAGAGAATGTCCAAGGTTTCAGCGGGATTTCCAAAATGTTGAAAGGAACTCGAAACATGTCAACCTTGGTTTTGAGAATCTCTCCCGGAGTTTGAGAGATTTGGACGTGAAAGGGTACCAGTCTTGTCGGGGATTGGGAACCCTTCGCGAGAATGTCCAAAGTTTCAGCGGGATTTCCAAAATGTTGAAAGGAACTCGAAACATGTCAACCTTGGTTTTGAGAATCTCTCCCGGAGTTTGAGAGATTTGGACGTGAAAGGGTACCAGTCTTGTCGGGGATTGGGAACCCTTCGCGAGAATGTCCAAAGTTTCAGCGGGATTTCCAGAATGTTGAAAGGAAATCGAAACATGTCAACCTTGGTTTTGAGAATCTCTCCCGGAGTTTGAGAGATTCGGACGTGAAAGGGTACCAGTCTTGTCGGGGATTGGAAACCCTTTGCGAGAATGTCCAAAGTTTCAGCGGGATTTCCAGAATGTTGAAAGGAACTCGAAACATGTCAACCTTGGTTTTGAGAATCTCTCCCGGAGTTTGAGAGATTTGGACGTGAAAGGGTACCAGTCTTGTCGGGGATTTGGAACCCTTCGCGAGAATGTCCAAAGTTTCAGTGGGATTTCCAAAATGTTGAAAGGAACTCGAAACATGTCAACCTTGGTTTTGAGAATCTCTCCCGGAGTTTGAGAGATTTGGACGTGAAAGGGTACCAGTCTTGTCGGGGATTTGGAACCCTTCGCGAGAATGTCCAAAGTTTCAGCGGGATTTCCAAAATGTTGAAAGGAACTCGAAACATGTCAACCTTGGTTTTGAGAATCTCTCCCGGAGTTTGAGAGATTTGGACGTGAAAGGGTACCAGTCTTGTCGGGGATTGGGAACCCTTCGCGAGAATGTCCAAAGTTTCAGCGGGATTTCCAAAATGTTGAAAGGATCTCGAAACATGTCAAACTTGGTTTTGAGAATCTCTCCCGGAGTTTGAGAGATTTGGACGTGAAAGGGTACCAGTCTTGTCGGGGATTGGGAACCCTTCGCGAGAATGTCCAACGTTTCAGCGGGATTTCCAGAATGTTGAAAGGAAATCGAAACATGTCAACCTTGGTTTTGAGAATCTCTCCCGGAGTTTGAGAGATTCGGACGTGAAAGGGTACCAGTCTTGTCGGGGATTGGAAACCCTTTGCGAGAATGTCCAAAGTTTCAGCGGGATTTCCAGAATGTTGAAAGGAACTCGAAACATGTCAACCTTGGTTTTGAGAATCTCTCCCGGAGTTTGAGAGATTTGGACGTGAAAGGGTACCAGTCTTGTCGGGGATTGGGAACCCTTCGCGAGAATGTCCAAAGTTTCAGCGGGATTTCCAAAATGTTGAAAGGAACTCGAAACATGTCAACCTTGGTTTTGAGAATCTCTCCCGGAGTTTGAGAGATTTGGACGTGAAAGGGTACCAGTCTTGTCGGGGATTGGGAACCCTTCGCGAGAATGTCCAAAGTTTCAGCGGGATTTCCAAAATGTTGAAAGGAACTTGAAACATGTCAACCTTGGTTTTGAGAATCTCTCCCGGAGTTTGAGAGATTTGGACGTGAAAGTGTACCAATCTTGTCGGGGATTGGGAACCCTTCGCGAGAATGTCCAAGGTTTCAGCGGGATTTCCAAAATGTTGAAAGGAACTCGTAACATGTCAACCTTGGTTTTGAGAATCTCTCCCGGAGTTTGAGAGATTTGGACGTGAAAGGGTACCAGTCTTGTCGGGGATTGGGAACCCTTCGCGAGAATGTCCAAGGTTTCAGCGGGATTTCCAAAATGTTGAAAGGAACTCGAAACATGTCAACCTTGGTTTTGAGAATCTCTCCCGGAGTTTGAGAGATTTGGACGTGAAAGGGTACCAGTCTTGTCGGGGATTGGGAACCCTTCGCCAGAATGTCCAAAGTTTCAGCGGGATTTCCAAAATGTTGAAAGGAACTCGAAACATGGCAGCCTTGGTTTTGAGAATCTCTCCCGGAGTTTGAGAGATTTGGACGTGAAAGGGTACCAGTCTTGTCGGGGATTGGGAACCCTTCGCGAGAATGTCCAAAGTTTCAGCGGGATTTCCAAAATGTTGAAAGGAACTCGAAACATGTCAACCTTGGTTTTGAGAATCTCTCCCGGAGTTTGAGAGATTTGGACGTGAAAGGGTACCAGTCTTGTCGGGGATTGGGAACCCTTCGCGAGAATGTCCAAAGTTTCAGCGGGATTTCCAAAATGTTGAAAGGAACTCGAAACATGTCAACCTTGGTTTTGAGAATCTCTCCCGGAGTTTGAGAGATTTGGACGTGAAAGGGTACCAGTCTTGTCGGGGATTGGGAACCCTTCGCGAGAATGTCCAAAGTTTCAGCGGGATTTCCAAAATGTTGAAAGGAACTCGAAACATGTCAACCTTGGTTTTGAGAATCTCTCCCGGAGTTTGAGAGATTTGGACGTGAAAGGGTACCAGTCTTGTCGGGGATTTGGAACCCTTCGCGAGAATGTCCAAAGTTTCAGCGGGATTTCCAAAATGTTGAAAGGAACTCGAAACATGTCAACCTTGGTTTTGAGAATCTCTCCCGGAGTTTGAGAGATTTGGACGTGAAAGGGTACCAGTCTTGTCGGGGATTGGGAACCCTTCGCGAGAATGTCCAAAGTTTCAGCGGGATTTCCAAAATGTTGAAAAAAACTCGAAACATGTCAACCTTGGTTTTGAGAATCTCTCCCGGAGTTTGAGAAATTTGGACGTGAAAGGGTACCAGTCTTGTCTGGCATTGGAAACCCTTCGCGAGAATGTCCAAAGTTTCAGCGGGATTTCCAAAATGTTGAAAGGAACTCGAAACATGTCAACCTTGGTTTTGAGAATCTCTCCCGGAGTTTGAGAAATTTGGACGTGAAACGGTACCAGTCTTGTCGGGGATTGGGAACCCTTCGCCAGAATGTCCAAAGTTTCAGCGAGATTTCCAAAATGTTGAAAGGAACTCGAAACATGTCAACCTTGGTTTTGAGAATCTCTCCCGGAGTTTGAGAGATTTGGACGTGAAAGGGTACCAGTCTTGTCGGGGATTGGGAACCCTTCGCGAGAATGTCCAAAGTTTCAGCGGGATTTCCAAAATGTTGAAAGGAACTCGAAACATGTCAACCTTGGTTTTGAGAATCTCTCCCGGAGTTTGAGAGATTTGGACGTGAAAGGGTACCAGTCTTGTCGGGGATTGGGAACCCTTCGCGAGAATGTCCAAAGTTTCAGCGGGATTTCCAAAATGTTGAAAGCAACTCGAAACATGTCAACCTTGGTTTTGAGCATCTCTCCCGGAGTTTGAGAGATTTGGACGTGAAAGGTTACCAGTCTTGTCGGGGATTGGGAACCCTTCGTGAGAATGTCCAAAGTTTCAGCGGGATTTCCAAAATGTTGAAAGGAACTCGAAACATGTCAACCTTGGTTTTGAGAATCTCTCCCGGAGTTGGAGAGATTTGGACTTGAAAGGGTACCAGTCTTGTCGGGGATTGGGAACCCTTCGCGAGAATGTCCAAAGTTTCAGCGGGATTTCCAAAATGTTGAAAGGAACTCGAAACATGTCAACCTTGGTTTTGAGAATCTCTCCCGGAGTTTGAGAGATTTGGACGTGAAAGGGTACCAGTCTTGTCGGGGATTGGGAACCCTTCATGAGAATGTCCAAGGTTTCAGCGGGATTTCCAAAATGTTGAAAGGAACTCGAAACATGTCAACCTTGGTTTTGAGAATCTCTCCCGGAGTTTGAGAGATTTAGACGTGAAAGGGTACCAGTCTTGTCGGGGATTGGGAACCCTTCTCGAGAATGTCCAAAGTTTCAGCGGGATTTCCAAAATGTTGCGAGGAACTCGAAACATGTCAAACTTGGTTTTGAGAATCTCTCCCGGAGTTTGAGAGATTTGGACGTGAAAGGGTACCAGTCTTGTTGTGGATTGGGAACCCTTCGTGAGAATGTTTAAAGTTTCAGCGGGATTTCCAAAATGTTGAAAGGAACTCGAAACATGTCAACCTTGGTTTTGAGAATCTCTCCCGGAGTTTGAGAGATTTGGACGTGAAAGGGTACCAGTCTTGTCGGGGATTGGGAACCCTTCGCGAGAATGTCCAAAGTTTCAGCGGGATTTCCAAAATGTTGAAAGGAACTCGAAACATGTCAACCTTGGTTTTGAGAATCTCTCTCGGAGTTTGAGAGATTTGGACGTGAAAGGGTACCAGTCTTGTCGGGGATTGGGAACCCTTCGCGAGAATGTCCAAAGTTTCAGCGGGATTTCCAAAATGTTGAAAGGAACTTGAAACATGTCAACCTTGGTTTTGAGAATCTCTCCCGGAGTTTGAGAGATTTGGACGTGAAAGGGTACCAGTCTTGTCGGGGATTGGGAACCCTTCGCGAGAATGTCCAAAGTTTCAGCGGGATTTCCAAAATGTTGAAAGGAACTCGAAACATGTCAACCTTGGTTTTGAGAATCTCTCCCGGAGTTTGAGAGATTTGGACGTGAAAGGGTACCAGTCTTGTCGGGGATTTGGAACCCTTCGCGAGAATGTCCAAGGTTTCAGCGGGATTTCCAAAATGTTGAGAGGAACTCGAAACATGTCAACCTTGGTTTTGAGAATCTCTCCCGGAGTTTGAGAGATTTGGACGTGAAAGGGTACCAGTCTTGTCGGGGATTGGGAACCCTTCGCGAGAATGTCCAAAGTTTCATCGGGATTTCCAAAATGTTGAAAGGAACTCGAAACATGTCAACCTTGGTTTTGAGAATCTCTCCCGGAGTTTGAGAGATTTGGACGTGAAAGGGTACCAGTCTTGTCGGGGATTGGGAACCCTTCGCGAGAATGTCCAAAGTTTCAGCGGGATTTCCAAAATGTTGAAAGGATCTCGAAACATGTCAACCTTGGTTTTGAGAATCTCTCCCGGAGTTTGAGAGATTTGGACGTGAAAGGGTACCAGTCTTGTCGGGGATTGGGAACCCTTCGCGAGAATGTCCAAAGTTTCAGCGGGATTTCCAAAATGTTGAAAGGAACTCGAAACATGTCAACCTTGGTTTTGAGAATCTCTCCCGGAGTTTGAGAGATTTGGACGTGAAAGGGTACCAGTCTTGTCGGGGATTTGGAACCCTTCGCGAGAATGTCCAAGGTTTCAGCGGGATTTCCAAAATGTTGAGAGGAACTCGAAACATGTCAACCTTGGTTTTGAGAATCTCTCCCGGAGTTTGAGAGATTTGGACGTGAAAGGGTACCAGTCTTGTCGGGGATTGGGAACCCTTCGCGAGAATGTCCAAAGTTTCAGCGGGATTTCCAAAATGTTGAAAGGAACTCGAAACATGTCAACCTTGGTTTTGAGAATCTCTCCCGGAGTTTGAGAGATTTGGACGTGAAAGGGTACCAGTCTTGTCGGGGATTGGGAACCCTTCGCGAGAATGTCCAAAGTTTCAGCGGGATTTCCAAAATGTTGAAAGGATCTCGAAACATGTCAACCTTGGTTTTGAGAATCTCTCCCGGAGTTTGAGAGATTTGGACGTGAAAGGGTACCAGTCTTGTCGGGGATTGGGAACCCTTCGCGAGAATGTCCAAAGTTTCAGCGGGATTTCCAGAATGTTGAAAGGAACTCGAAACATGTCAACCTTGGTTTTGAGAATCTCTCCCGGAGTTTGAGAGATTCGGACGTGAAAGGGTACCAGTCTTGTCGGGGATTGGGAACCCTTTGCGAGAATGTCCAAAGTTTCAGCGGGATTTCCAAAATGTTGAAAGGAACTCGAAACATGTCAACCTTGGTTTTGAGAATCTCTCCTGGAGTTTGAGAGATTTGGACGTGAAAGGGTACCAGTCTTGTCGGGGATTGGGAACCCTTCGCGAGAATGTCCAAAGTTTCAGCGGGATTTCCAAAATGTTGAAAGGAACTCGAAACATGTCAACCTTGGTTTTGAGAATCTCTCCCGGAGTTTGAGAGATTTGGACGTGAAAGGGTACCAGTCTTGTCGGGGATTGGGAACCCTTCGAGAGAATGTCCAAGGTTTCAGCGGGATTTCCAAAATGTTGAAAGGAACTCGAAACATGTCAACCTTGGTTTTGAGAATCTCTCCCGGAGTTTGAGAGATTTGGACGTGAAAGGGCACCAGTCTTGTCGGGGATTGGGAACCCTTCGCGAGAATGTCCAAAGTTTCAGCAGGATTTCCAAAATGTTGAAAGGAACTCGAAACATGTCAACCTTGGTTTTGAGAATCTCTCCCGGAGTTGGAGATATTTGGACGTGAAAGGGTACCAGTCTTGTCGGGGATTGGGAACCCTTCGCGAGAATGTCCAAAGTTTCAGCGGGATTTCCAAAATGTTGAAAGGAACTCGAAACATGTCGACCTTGGTTTTGAGAATCTCTCCCGGAGTTTGAGAGATTTGGACGTGAAAGGGTACCAGTCTTGTCGGGGATTGGGAACCCTTCGCGAGAATGTCCAAGGTTTCAGCGGGATTTCCATAATGTTGAAAGGAACTCGAAACATGTCAACCTTGGTTTTGAGAATCTCTCCCGGAGTTTGAGAGATTTGGACGTGAAAGGGTACCAGTCTTGTCGGGGATTGGGAACCCTTCGCGAGAATGTCCAAAGTTTCAGCGGGATTTCTAAAATGTTGAAAGGAACTCGAAACATGTCAACCTTGGTTTTGAGAATCTCTCCCGGAGTTTGAGAGATTTGGACGTGAAAGGGTACCAGTCTTGTCGGGGATTGGGAACCCTTCGCGAGAATGTCCGAAGTTTCAGCGGGATTTCCAAAATGTTGAAAGGAACTCGGAACATGTCAACCTTGGTTTTGAGAATCTCTCCCGGAGTTTGAGAGATTTGGACGTGAAAGGGTACCAGTCTTGTCGGGGATTTGAAACCCTTTGCGAGAATGTCCAAAGTTTCGGCGGGATTTCCAAAATGTTGAAAGGAACTCGAAACATGTCAGCCTTGGTTTTGAGAATCTCTCCCGGAGTTTGAGAGATTTGGACGTGAAAGGGTACCAGTCTTGTCGGGGATTGAGAACCCTTCGCGACAATTTCCAAATTTTCAGCGGGATTTCCAAAATGTTGAAAGGAACTCGAAACATGTCAACCTTGGTTTTGAGAATCTCTCCCGGAGTTTGAGAGATTTGGACGTGAAAGGGTACCAGTCTTGTCGGGGATTGGGAACCCTTCGCGAGAATGTCCAAAGTTTCAGCGGGATTTCCAAAATGTTGAAAGGAACTCGAAACATGTCACCCTTGGTTTTGAGAATCTCTCCCGGAGTTTGAGAGATTTGGACGTGAAAGGGTACCAGTCTTGTCGGGGATTGGGAACCCTTCACGAGAATGTCCAAGGTTTCAGCGGGATTTCCAAAATGTTGAAAGGAACTCGAAACATGTCAACCTTGGTTTTGAGAATCTCTCCCGGAGTTTGAGAGATTTGGACGTGAAAGGGTACCAGTCTTGTCGGGGATTGGGAACCCTTCGCGAGAATGTCCAAAGTTTCAGCAGGATTTCCAAAATGTTGAAAGGAACTCGAAACATGTCAACCTTGGTTTTGAGCATCTCTCCCGGAGTTTGAGAGATTTGGACGTGAAAGGGTACAAGTCTTGTCGGGGATTGGAAACCCTTTGCGAGAATGTCCAAAGTTTCGGCGGGATTTCCAAAATGTTGAAAGGAACTCGAAACATGTCAACCTTGGTTTTGAGAATCTCTCCCGGAGTTTGAGAGATTTGGACGTGAGAGGGTACCAGTCTTGTCGGGGATTGGGAACCCTTCGCGAGAATGTCCAAGGTTTCAGCGGGATTTCCAAAATGTTGAAAGGAACTCGAAACATGTCAACCTTGGTTTTGAGAATCTCTCCCGGAGTTTGAGAGATTTGGACGTGAAAGGGTACCAGTCTTGTCGGGGATTGGGAACCCTTCGCGAGAATGTCCAAAGTTTCAGCAGGATTTCCAAAATGTTGAAAGGAACTCGAAACATGTCAACCTTGGTTTTGAGAATCTCTCCCGGAGTTTGAGAGATTTGGACGTGAAAGGGTACAAGTCTTGTCGGGGATTGGAAACCCTTCGCGAGAATGTCCATAGTTTCCGCGGGATTTCCAAAATGTTGAAAGGAACTCGAAACATGTCAACCTTGGTTTTGAGAATCTCTCCCGGAGTTTGAGAGATTTGGACGTGAAAGCGTACCAGTCTTGTCGGGGTTTGGAAACCCTTCGCGAGAATGTCCAAAGCTTCAGCGGGATTTCCAAAATGTTGAGAGGAACTTGAAACATGTCAACCTTGGTTTTGAGAATCTCTCCCGGAGTTTGAGAGATTTGGACGTGAAAGGGTACCAGTCTTGTCGGGGATTGGGAACCCTTCGAGAGAATGTCCAAGGTTTCAGCGGGATTTCCAAAATGTTGAAAGGAACTCGAAACATGTCAACCTTGGTTTTGAGAATCTCTCCCGGAGTTTGAGAGATTTGGACGTGAAAGGGTACCAGTCTTGTCGGGGATTGGGAACCCTTCGCGAGAATGTCCAAAGTTTCAGCGGGATTTCCAAAATGTTGAAAGGAACTCGAAACATGTCAACCTTGGTTTTGAGAATCTCTCCCAGAGTTTGAGAGATTTGGACGTGAAAGGGTACCAGTCTTGTCGGGGATTGGGAACCCTTCGCGAGAATGTCCAAAGTTTCAGCGGGATTTCCAAAATGTTGAAAGGAACTCGAAACATGTCGACCTTGGTTTTGAGAATCTCTCCCGGAGTTTGAGAGATTTGGACGTGAAAGGGTACCAGTCTTGTCGGGGATTGGGAACCCTTCGCGAGAATGTCCAAGGTTTCAGCGGGATTTCCAAAATGTTGAAAGGAACTCGAAACATGTCAACCTTGGTTTTGAGAATCTCTCCCGGAGTTTGAGAGATTTGGACGTGAAAGGGTACCAGTCTTGTCGGGGATTGGGAACCCTTCGCGAGAATGTCCAAAGTTTCAGCGGGATTTCCAAAATGTTGAAAGGAACTCGAAACATGTCAACCTTGGTTTTGAGAATCTCTCCCGGAGTTTGAGAGATTTGGACGTGAAAGGGTACCAGTCTTGTCGGGGATTGGGAACCCTTCGCGAGAATGTCCAAAGTTTCAGCGGGATTTCCAAAATGTTGAAAGGAACTCGAAACATGTCAACCTTGGTTTTGAGAATCTCTCCCGGAGTTTGAGAGATTTGGACGTGAAAGGGTACCAGTCTTGTCGGGGATTTGAAACCCTTTCACGAGAATGTCCAAAGTTTCGGCGGGATTTCCAAAATGTTGAAAGGAACTCGAAACATGTCACCCTTGGTTTTGAGAATCTCTCCCGGAGTTTGAGAGATTTGGACGTGAAAGGGTACCAGTCTTGTCGGGGATTGGGAACCTTTCGCGAGAATGTCCGAAGTTTCAGCGGGATTTCCAAAATGTTGAAAGGAACTAGAAACATGTCAACCTTGGTTTTGAGAATCTCTCCCGGAGTTGGAGAGATTTGGACGTGAAAGGGTACCAGTCTTTTCGGGGATTGGAAACCCTTCGCGAGAATGTCCAAAGTTTCAGCGGGATTTCCAAAATGTTGAAAGGAACTCGAAACATGTCAACCTTGGTTTTGAGAATCTCTCCCGGAGTTTGAGAGATTTGGACGTGAAAGGGTACCAGTCTTGTCGGGGATTGGGAACCCTTCGCGAGAATGTCCAAAGTTTCAGCGGGATTTCCAAAATGTTGAAAGGAACTCGAAACATGTCAACCTTGGTTTTGAGAATCTCTCCCGGAGTTGGAGAGATTTGGACGTGAAAGGGTACCAGTCTTGTCGGGGATTGGGAACCCTTCGCGAGAATGTCCAAGGTTTCAGCGGGATTTCCAAAATGTTGCGAGGAACTCGAAACATGTCAACCTTGGTTTTGAGAATCTCTCCCGGAGTTTGAGAGATTTGGACGTGAAAGGGTACCAGTCTTGTCGGGGATTGGGAACCCTTCGCGAGAATGTCCAAAGTTTCAGCGGGATTTCCAAAATGTAGAAAGGAACTCGAAACATGTCAACCTTGGTTTTGAGAATCTCTCCCGGAGTTTGAGAGATTTGGACGTGAAAGGGTACAAGTCTTGTCGGGGATTGGAATCCCTTCGCGAGAATGTCCAAAGTTTCGGCGGGATTTCCAAAATGTTGAAAGGAACTCGAAACATGTCAACCTTGGTTTTGAGAATCTCTCCCGGAGTTTGAGAGATTTGGACGTGAAAGGGTACCAGTCTTGTCGGGGATTGGAAACCCTTCGCGAGAATGTCCAAAGCTTCAGCGGGATTTCCAAAATGTTTAGAGGAACTTGAAACATGTCAACCTTGGTTTTGAGAATCTTTCCCGGAGTTTGAGAGATTTGGACGTGAAAGGGTACCAGTCTTGTCGGGGATTGGAAACCCTTCGCGAGAATGTCCAAAGTTTCAGCGGGATTTCCAAAATGTTGAAAGGAACACGAAACATGTCACCCTTGGTTTTGAGAATCTCTCCCGGAGTTTGAGAGATTTGGACGTGAAAGGGTACCAGTCTTGTCGGGGATTGGGAACCCGTCGCGAGAATGTCCAAAGCTTCAGCGGGATTTCCAAAATGTTGAAAGGAACTCGAAACATGTCAACCTTGGTTTTGAGAATCTCTCCCGGAGTTTGAGAGATTTGGACGTGAAAGGGTACCAGTCTTGTCGGGGATTGGCGACCCTTCGTGAGAATGTCCAAAGTTTCAGCGGGATTTCCAAAATGTTGAAAGGAACTCGAAACATGTCGAACTTGGTTTTGAGAATCTCTCCCGGAGTTGGAGAGATTTGGACGTGAAAGGGTACCAGTCTTGTCGGGGATTGGGAACCCTTCACGAGAATGTCCAAGGTTTCAGTGGGATTTCCAAAATGTTGAAAGGAACTCGAAACATGTCAACCTTGGTTTTGAGAATCTCTCCCGGAGTTTGAGAGATTTGGACGTGAAAGGGTACCAGTCTTGTCGGGGATTGGGAACCCTTCGCGAGAATGTCCAAAGTTTCAGCGGGATTTCCAAAATGTTGAAAGGAACTCGAAACATGTCAACCTTGGTTTTGAGAATCTCTCCCGGAGTTTGAGAGATTTGGACGTGAAAGGGTACCAGTCTTGTCGGGGATCGGGAACCCTTCGCGAGAATGTCCAAAGTTTCAGCGGGATTTCCAAAATGTTGAAAGGAACTCGAAACATGTCACCCTTGGTTTTGAGAATCTCTCCCGGAGTTGGAGAGATTTGGACGTGAAAGGGTACCAGTCTTGTCGGGGATTGGGAACCTTTCGCGAGAATGTCCGAAGTTTCAGCGGGATTTCCAAAATGTTGAAAGGAACTAGAAACATGTCAACCTTGGTTTTGAGAATCTCTCCCGGAGTTTGAGAGATTTGGACGTGAAAGGGTACCAGTCTTTTCGGGGATTGGAAACCCTTCGCGAGAATGTCCAAAGTTTCAGCGGGATTTCCAAAATGTTGAAAGGAACTCGAAACATGTCAACCTTGGTTTTGAGAATCTCTCCCGGAGTTTGAGAGATTTGGACGTGAAAGGGTACCAGTCTTGTCGGGGATTGGGAACCCTTCGCGAGAATGTCCAAAGTTTCAGCGGGATTTCCAAAATGTTGAAAGGAACTCGAAACATGTCAACCTTGGTTTTGAGAATCTCTCCCGGAGTTTGAGAGATTTGGACGTGAAAGGGTACCAGTCTTGTCGGGGATTGGGAACCCTTCGCGAGAATGTCCAAAGTTTCAGCGGGATTTCCAAAATGTTGAAAGGAACTCGAAACATGTCAACCTTGGTTTTGAGAATCTCTCCCGGAGTTGGAGAGATTTGGACGTGAAAGGGTACCAGTCTTGTCGGGGATTGGGAACCCTTCGCGAGAATGTCCAAGGTTTCAGCGGGATTTCCAAAATGTTGCGAGGAACTCGAAACATGTCAACCTTGGTTTTGAGAATCTCTCCCGGAGTTTGAGAGATTTGGACGTGAAAGGGTACCAGTCTTGTCGGGGATTGGGAACCCTTCGCGAGAATGTCCAAAGTTTCAGCGGGATTTCCACAATGTTGAAAGGAACTCGAAACATGTCAACCTTGGTTTTGAGAATCTCTCCCGGAGTTGGAGAGATTTGGACGTGAAAGGGTACCAGTCTTGTCGGGGATTGGGAACCCTTCGCGAGAATGTCCAAGGTTTCAGCGGGATTTCCAAAATGTTGCGAGGAACTCGAAACATGTCAACCTTGGTTTTGAGAATCTCTCCCGGAGTTTGAGAGATTTGGACGTGAAAGGGTACCAGTCTTGTCGGGGATTGGGAACCCTTCGCGAGAATGTCCAAAGTTTCAGCGGGATTTCCAAAATGTTGAAAGGAACTCGAAACATGTCAACCTTGGTTTTGAGAATCTCTCCCGGAGTTTGAGAGATTTGGACGTGAAAGGGTACAAGTCTTGTCGGGGATTGGAATCCCTTCGCGAGAATGTCCAAAGTTTCAGCGGGATTTCCAAAATGTTGAAAGGAACTCGAAACATGTCAACCTTGGTTTTGAGAATCTCTCCCGGAGTTTGAGAGATTTGGACGTGAAAGCGTACCAGTCTTGTCGGGGATTGGAAACCCTTCGCGAGAATGTCCAAAGCTTCAGCGGGATTTCCAAAATGTTGAGAGGAACTTGAAACATGTCAACCTTGGTTTTGAGAATCTTTCCCGGAGTTTGAGAGATTTGGACGTGAAAGGGTACCAGTCTTGTCGGGGATTGGAAACCCTTCGCGAGAATGTCCAAAGTTTCAGCGGGATTTCCAAAATGTTGAAAGGAACACGAAACATGTCACCCTTGGTTTTGAGAATCTCTCCCGGAGTTTGAGAGATTTGGACGTGAAAGGGTACCAGTCTTGTCGGGGATTGGGAACCCTTCGCGAGAATGTCCAAAGCTTCAGCGGGATTTCCAAAATGTTGAAAGGAACTCGAAACATGTCAACCTTGGTTTTGAGAATCTCTCCCGGAGTTTGAGAGATTTGGACGTGAAAGGGTACCAGTCTTGTCGGGGATTGGGAACCCTTCGTGAGAATGTCCAAAGTTTCAGCGGGATTTCCAAAATGTTGAAAGGAACTCGAAACATGTCGAACTTGGTTTTGAGAATCTCTCCCGGAGTTGGAGAGATTTGGACGTGAAAGGGTACCAGTCTTGTCGGGGATTGGGAACCCTTCGCGAGAATGTCCAAGGTTTCAGCGGGATTTCCAAAATGTTGAAAGGAACTCGAAACATGTCAACCTTGGTTTTGAGAATCTCTCCCGGAGTTTGAGAGATTTGGACGTGAAAGGGTACCAGTCTTGTCGGGGATTCGGAACCCTTCGCGAGAATGTCCAAGGTTTCAGCGGGATTTCCAAAATGTTGAAAGGAACTCGAAACATGTCAACCTTGGTTTTGAGAATCTCTTCCGGAGTTTGAGAGATTTGGACGTGAAAGGGTAGCAGTCTTGTCGGGGATTGGGAACCCTTCGCGAGAATGTCCAAAGTTTCAGCGGGATTTCCAAAATGTTGAAAGGAACTCGAAACATGTCAACCTTGGTTTTGAGAATCTCTCCCGGAGTTTGAGACATTTGGACGTGAAAGGGTACCAGTCTTGTCGGGGATCGGGAACCCTTCGCGAGAATGTCCAAAGTTTCAGCGGGATTTCCAAAATGTTGAAAGGAACTCGAAACATGTCAACCTTGGTTTTGAGAATCTCTCCTGGAGTTTGAGAGATTTGGACGTGAAAGGGTACCAGTCTTGTCGGGGATTGGGAACCCTTCGCGAGAATGTCCGAAGTTTCAGCGGGATTTCCAAAATGTTGAAAGGAACTCGAAACATGTCAACCTTGGTTTTGAGAATCTCTCCCGGAGTTTGAGAGATTTGGACGTGAAAGGGTACCAGTCTTGTCGGGGATTGGGAACCCTTCGCGAGAATGTCCAAAGTTTCAGCGGGATTTCCAAAATGTTGAAAGGAACTCGAAACATGTCAACCTTGGTTTTGAGAATCTTTCCCGGAGTTTGAGAGATTTGGACGTGAAAGGGTACCAGTCTTGTCGGGGATTGGAAACCCTTCGCGAGAATGTCCAAAGTTTCAGCGGGATTTCCAAAATGTTGAAAGGAACTCGAAACATGTCAACCTTGGTTTTGAGAATCTCTCCCGGAGTTTGAGAGATTTGGACGTGAAAGGGTACCAGTCTTGTCGGGGATTGGGAACCCTTCGTGAGAATGTCCAAAGTTTCAGCGGGATTTCCAAAATGTTGAAAGGAACTCGAAACATGTCGACCTTGGTTTTGAGAATCTCTCCCGGAGTTGGAGAGATTTGGACGTGAAAGGGTACCAGTCTTGTCGGGGATTCGGAACCCTTCGCGAGAATGTCCAAGGTTTCAGCGGGATTTCCAAAATGTTGAAAGGAACTCGAAACATGTCAACCTTGGTTTTGAGAATCTCTCCCGGAGTTTGAGAGATTTGGACGTGAAAGGGTAGCAGTCTTGTCGGGGATTGGGAACCCTTCGCGAGAATGTCCAAAGTTTCAGCGGGATTTCCAAAATGTTGAAAGGAACTCGAAACATGTCAACCTTGGTTTTGAGAATCTCTCCCGGAGTTTGAGAGATTTGGACGTGAAAGGGTACCAGTCTTGTCGGGGATTGGGAACCCTTCGCGAGAATGTCCAAAGTTTCAGCGGGATTTCCAAAATGTTGAAAGGAACTCGAAACATGTCAGCCTTGGTTTTGAGAATCTCTCCCGGAGTCTGAGAGATTTGGACGTGAAAGGGTACCAGTCTTGTCGGGGGTTGTGAACCCTTCGCGAGAATGTCCAAAGTTTCAGCGGGATTTCCAAAATGTTGAAAGGAACTCGAAACATGTCGACCTTGGTTTTGAGAATCTCTCCCGGAGTTTGAGAGATTTGGACGTGAAAGGGTACCAGTCTTGTCGGGGATTGGGAACCCTTCGCCAGAATGTCCAAAGTTTCAGCGGGATTTCCAAAATGTTGAAAGGAACTCGAAACATGTCAACCTTGGTTTTGAGAATCTCTCCCGGAGTTTGAGAGATTTGGACGTGAAAGGGTACCAGTCTTATCGGGGATTGGGAACCCTTCGCGAGAATGTCCAAGGTTTCAGCGGGATTTCCAAAATGTTGAAAGGAACTCGAAACATGTCAACCTTGGTTTTGAGAATCTCTCCCGGAGTTTGAGAGATTTGGACGTGAAAGGGTACCAGTCTTGTCGGGGATTGGGAACCCTTCGCGAGAATGTCCAAAGTTTCAGCGGGATTTCCAAAATGTTGAAAGGAACTCGAAACATGTCAACCTTGGTTTTGAGAATCTCTCCCGGAGTTTGAGAGATTTGGACGTGAAAGGGTACCAGTCTTGTCGGGGATTGGGAACCCTTCGCGAGAATGTCCAAAGTTTCAGCGGGATTTCCAAAATGTTGAAAGGAACTTGAAACATGTCAACCTTGGTTTTGAGAATCTCTCCCGGAGTTGGAGAGATTTGGACGTGAAAGGGTACCAGTCTTGTCGGGGATTGGGAACCTTTCGCGAGAATGTCCGAAGTTTCAGCGGGATTTCCAAAATGTTGAAAGGAACTCGAAACATGTCAACCTTGGTTTTGAGAATCTCTCCCGGAGTTTGAGAGATTTGGACGTGAAAGTGTACCAGTCTTTTCGGGGATTGGAAACCCTTCGCGAGAATGTCCAAAGTTTCAGCGGGATTTCCAAAATGTTGAAAGGAACTCGAAACATGTCAACCTTGGTTTTGAGAATCTCTCCCGGAGTTTGAGAGGTTTGGACGTGAAAGGGTACCAGTCTTGTCGGGGATTGGGAACCCTTCGCGAGAATGTCGAATGTTTCAGCGGGATTTCCAAAATGTTGAAAGGAACTCGAAACATGTCAACCTTGGTTTTGAGAATCTCTCCCGGAGTTGGAGAGATTTGGAAGTGAAAGGGTACCAGTCTTGTCGGGGATTGGGAACCCTTCGCGAGAATGTCCGAAGTTTCAGCGGGATTTCCAAAATGTTGAGAGGAACTCGAAACATGTCAACCTTGGTTTTGAGAATCTCTCCCGGAGTTTGAGAGATTTGGACGTGAAAGGGTACCAGTCTTGTCAGGGATTGGGAACCCTTCGCGAGAATGTCCAAAGTTTCAGCGGGATTTCCAAAATGTTGAAAGGAACTCGAAACATGTCAACCTTGGTTTTGAGAATCTCTCCCAGAGTTTGAGAGATTTGGACGTGAAAGGGTACCAGTCTTGTCGGGGATTGGAAACCCTTCGCGAGAATGTCCAAAGTTACAGCGGGACTTCCAAAATGTTGAGAGGAACTCGAAACATGTCAACCTTGGTTTTGAGAATCTCTCCCGGAGTTTGAGAGATCTGGACATGAAAGGGTACCAATCTTGTCGGGGATTGGGAACCCTTCGCGAGAATGTCCAAAGTTTCAGCGGGATTTCCAAAATGTTGAAAGGAACTCGAAACATGTCAACCTTGGTTTTGAGAATCTCTCCCGGAGTTGGAGAAATTTGGACGTGAAAGGGTACCAGTCTTGTCGGGGATTGGGAACCCTTCGCCAGAATGTCCAAAGTTTCAGCGGGATTTCCCAAATGTTGAAAGGAACTCGAAACACGTCAACCTTGGTTTTGAGAATCTCTCCCGGAGTTTGAGAGATTTGGACGTGAAAGGGTACCAGTCTTGTCGGGGATTGGGAACCCTTCGCGAGAATGTCCAAAGTTTCAGCGGGATTTCCAAAATGTTGACAGGAACTCGAAACATGTCAACCTTGGTTTTGAGAATCTCTCCCGGAGTTTGAGAGATTTGGACGTGAAAGGGTACCAGTCTTGTCGGGGATTGGGAACCCTTCGCGAGAATGTCCAAAGTTTCAGCGGGATTTCCAAAATGTTGAAAGGAACTCGAAACATGTCAGCCTTGGTTTTGAGAATCTCTCCCGGACTTTGAGAGATTTGGACGTGAAAGGGTAGCAGTCTTGTCGGGGGTTGTGAACCCTTCGCGAGAATGTCCAAAGTTTCAGCGGGATTTCCCAAATGTTGAAAGGAACTCGAAACATGTCGACCTTGGTTTTGAGAATCTCTCCCGGAGTTTGAGAGATTTGGACGTGAAAGGGTACCAGTCTTGTCGGGGATTGGGAACCCTTTGCGAGAATGTCCAAAGTTTCAGCGGGATTTCCAAAATGTTGAAAGGAACTCGAAACATGTCAACCTTGGTTTTGAGAATCTCTCCCGGAGTTTGAGAGATTTGGACGTGAAAGGGTACCAGTCTTGTCGGGGATTGGGAACCCTTCGCGAGAATGTCCAAAGTTTCAGCGGGATTTCCAAAATGTTGAAAGGAACTCGAAACATGTCAACCTTGGTTTTGAGAATCTCTCCCGGAGTTTGAGAGATTTGGACGTGAAAGGGTACCAGTCTTTTCGGGGATCGGGAACCCTTCGCGAGAATGTCCAAAGTTTCAGCGGGATTTCCAAAATGTTGAAAGGAACTCGAAACATGTCAACCTTGGTTTTGAGAATCTCTCCCGGAGTTTGAGAGATTTGGACGTGAAAGGGTACCAGTCTTGTCGGGGATTGGGAACCTTTCGCGAGAATGTCCGAAGTTTCAGCGGGATTTCCAAAATGTTGAAAGGAACTCGAAACATGTCAACCTTGGTTTTGAGAATCTCTCCCGGAGTTTGAGAGATTTGGACGTGAAAGTGTACCAGTCTTTTCGGGGATTGGAAACCCTTCGCGAGAATGTCCAAAGTTTCAGCGGGATTTCCAAAATGTTGAAAGGAACTCGAAAGATGTCAACCTTGGTTTTGAGAATCTCTCCCGGACTCTGAGAGATCTGGACGTGAAAGGGAACCAATCTTGTCGGGGATTGGGAACCCTTCGCGAGAATGTCCAAAGTTTCAGCGGGATTTCCAAAATGTTGAGAGGAACTCGAAACATGTCAACCTTTGTTTTGAGAATCTCTCCCAGAGTTTGAGAGATTTGGACGTGAAAGGGTACCAGTCTTGTCAGGGATTGGGAACCCTTCGCGAGAATGTCCTAAGTTTCAGCGGGATTTCCAAAATGTTGAAAGGAACTCGAAACATGTCAACCTTGGTTTTGAGAATCTCTCCCGGAGTTTGAGAGATTTGGACGTGAAAGTGTACCAGTCTTTTCGGGGATTGGAAACCCTTCGCGAGAATGTCCAAAGTTTCAGCGGGATTTCCAAAATGTTGAAAGGAACTCGAAACATGTCAACCTTGGTTTTGAGAATCTCTCCCGGAGTTTGAGAGGTTTGGACGTGAAAGGGTACCAGTCTTGTCGGGGATTGGGAACCCTTCGCGAGAATGTCCAAAGTTTCAGCGGGATTTCCAAAATGTTGAAAGGAACTCGAAACATGTCAACCTTGGTTTTGAGAATCTCTCCCGGACTTGGAGAGATTTGGAAGTGAAAGGGTACCAGTCTTGTCGGGGATTGGGAACCCTTCGCGAGAATGTCCGAAGTTTCAGCGGGATTTCCAAAATGTTGAGAGGAACTCGAAACATGTCAACCTTGGTTTTGAGAATCTCTCCCGGAGTTTGAGAGATTTGGACGTGAAAGGGTACCAGTCTTGTCAGGGATTGGGAACCCTTCGCGAGAATGTCCAAAGTTTCAGCGGGATTTCCAAAATGTTGAAAGGAACTCGAAACATGTCAACCTTGGTTTTGAGAATCTCTCCCAGAGTTTGAGAGATTTGGACGTGAAAGGGTACCAGTCTTGTCGGGGATTGGAAACCCTTCGCGAGAATGTCCAAAGTTACAGCGGGACTTCCAAAATGTTGAGAGGAACTCGAAACATGTCAACCTTGGTTTTGAGAATCTCTCCCGGAGTTTGAGAGATCTGGACATGAAAGGGTACCAATCTTGTCGGGGATTGGGAACCCTTCGCGAGAATGTCCAAAGTTTCAGCGGGATTTCCAAAATGTTGAAAGGAACTCGAAACATGTCAACCTTGGTTTTGAGAATCTCTCCCGGAGTTGGAGAAATTTGGACGTGAAAGGGTACCAGTCTTGTCGGGGATTGGGAACCCTTCGCCAGAATGTCCAAAGTTTCAGCGGGATTTCCAAAATGTTGAAAGGAACTCGAAACACGTCAACCTTGGTTTTGAGAATCTCTCCCGGAGTTTGAGAGATTTGGACGTGAAAGGGTACCAGTCTTGTCGGGGATTGGGAACCCTTCGCGAGAATGTCCAAAGTTTCAGCGGGATTTCCAAAATGTTGACAGGAACTCGAAACATGTCAACCTTGGTTTTGAGAATCTCTCCCGGAGTTTGAGAGATTTGGACGTGAAAGGGTACCAGTCTTGTCGGGGATTGGGAACCCTTCGCGAGAATGTCCAAAGTTTCAGCGGGATTTCCAAAATGTTGAAAGGAACTCGAAACATGTCAGCCTTGGTTTTGAGAATCTCTCCCGGACTTTGAGAGATTTGGACGTGAAAGGGTAGCAGTCTTGTCGGGGGTTGTGAACCCTTCGCGAGAATGTCCAAAGTTTCAGCGGGATTTCCCAAATGTTGAAAGGAACTCGAAACATGTCGACCTTGGTTTTGAGAATCTCTCCCGGAGTTTGAGAGATTTGGACGTGAAAGGGTACCAGTCTTGTCGGGGATTGGGAACCCTTTGCGAGAATGTCCAAAGTTTCAGCGGGATTTCCAAAATGTTGAAAGGAACTCGAAACATGTCAACCTTGGTTTTGAGAATCTCTCCCGGAGTTTGAGAGATTTGGACGTGAAAGGGTACCAGTCTTGTCGGGGATTGGGAACCCTTCGCGAGAATGTCCAAAGTTTCAGCGGGATTTCCAAAATGTTGAAAGGAACTCGAAACATGTCAACCTTGGTTTTGAGAATCTCTCCCGGAGTTTGAGAGATTTGGACGTGAAAGGGTACCAGTCTTGTCGGGGATCGGGAACCCTTCGCGAGAATGTCCAAAGTTTCAGCGGGATTTCCAAAATGTTGAAAGGAACTCGAAACATGTCAACCTTGGTTTTGAGAATCTCTCCCGGAGTTGGAGAGATTTGGACGTGAAAGGGTACCAGTCTTGTCGGGGATTGGGAACCTTTCGCGAGAATGTCCGAAGTTTCAGCGGGATTTCCAAAATGTTGAAAGGAACTCGAAACATGTCAACCTTGGTTTTGAGAATCTCTCCCGGAGTTTGAGAGATTTGGACGTGAAAGTGTACCAGTCTTTTCGGGGATTGGAAACCCTTCGCGAGAATGTCCAAAGTTTCAGCGGGATTTCCAAAATGTTGAAAGGAACTCGAAAGATGTCAACCTTGGTTTTGAGAATCTCTCCCGGACTCTGAGAGATCTGGACGTGAAAGGGAACCAATCTTGTCGGGGATTGGGAACCCTTCGCGAGAATGTCCAAAGTTTCAGCGGGATTTCCAAAATGTTGAGAGGAACTCGAAACATGTCAACCTTTGTTTTGAGAATCTCTCCCAGAGTTTGAGAGATTTGGACGTGAAAGGGTACCAGTCTTGTCAGGGATTGGGAACCCTTCGCGAGAATGTCCTAAGTTTCAGCGGGATTTCCAAAATGTTGAAAGGAACTCGAAACATGTCAACCTTGGTTTTGAGAATCTCTCCCGGAGTTTGAGAGATTTGGACGTGAAAGGGTACCAGTCTTGTCGGGGATTGGAAACCCTTCGCGAGAATGTCCAAAGTTACAGCGGGATTTCCAAAATGTTGAGAGGAACTCGAAACATGTCAACCTTGGTTTTGAGAATCTCTCCCGGAGTTTGAGAGATCTGGACATGAAAGGGTACCAATCTTGTCGGGGATTGGGAACCCTTCGCGAGAATGTCCAAAGTTTCAGCGGGATTTCCAAAATGTTGAAAGGAACTCGAAACATGTCAACCTTGGTTTTGAGAATCTCTCCCGGAGTTGGAGAAATTTGGACGTGAAAGGGTACCAGTCTTGTCGGGGATTGGGAACCCTTCGCCAGAATGTCCAAAGTTTCAGCGGGATTTCCCAAATGTTGAAAGGAACTCGAAACACGTCAACCTTGGTTTTGAGAATCTCTCCCGGAGTTTGAGAGATTTGGACGTGAAAGGGTACCAGTCTTGTCGGGGATTGGGAACCCTTCGCGAGAATGTCCAAAGTTTCAGCGGGATTTCCAAAATGTTGACAGGAACTCGAAACATGTCAACCTTGGTTTTGAGAATCTCTCCCGGAGTTTGAGAGATTTGGACGTGAAAGGGTACCAGTCTTGTCGGGGATTGGGAACCCTTCGCGAGAATGTCCAAAGTTTCAGCGGGATTTCCAAAATGTTGAAAGGAACTCGAAACATGTCAGCCTTGGTTTTGAGAATCTCTCCCGGACTTTGAGAGATTTGGACGTGAAAGGGTAGCAGTCTTGTCGGGGGTTGTGAACCCTTCGCGAGAATGTCCAAAGTTTCAGCGGGATTTCCAAAATGTTGAAAGGAACTCGAAACATGTCAACCTTGGTTTTGAGAATCTCTCCCGGAGTTTGAGAGATTTGGACGTGAAAGGGTACCAGTCTTGTCGGGGATTGGGAACCCTTCGCCAGAATGTCCAAAGTTTCAGCGGGATTTCCAAAATGTTGAAAGGAACTCGAAACATGTCAACCTTGGTTTTGAGAATCTCTCCCGGAGTTTGAGAGATTTGGACGTGAAAGGGTACCAGTCTTGTCGGGGATTGGGAACCCTTCGCGAGAATGTCCAAAGTTTCAGCGGGATTTCCAAAATGTTGAAAGGAACTCGAAACATGTCAACCTTGGTTTTGAGAATCTCTCCCGGAGTTTGAGAGATTTGGACGTGAAAGGGTACCAGTCTTATCGGGGATTGGGAACCCTTCGCGAGAATGTCCAAGGTTTCAGCGGGATTTCCAAAATGTTGAAAGGAACTCGAAACATGTCAACCTTGGTTTTGAGAATCTCTCCCGGAGTTTGAGAGATTTGGACGTGAAAGGGTACCAGTCTTGTCGGGGATTGGGAACCCTTCACGAGAATGTCCAAAGTTTCAGCGGGATTTCCAAAATGTTGAAAGGAACTCAAAACATGTCCACCTTGGTTTTGAGAATCTCTCCCGGAGTTTGAGAGATTTGGACGTGAAAGGGTACCAGTCTTGTCGGGGATTGGGAACCCTTCGCGAGAATGTCCAAAGTTTCAGCGGGATTTCCAAAATGTTGAAAGGAACTCGAAACATGTCAACCTTGGTTTTGAGAATCTCTCCCGGAGTTTGAGAGATTTGGACGTGAAAGGGTACCAGTCTTGTCGGGGATCGGGAACCCTTCGCGAGAATGTCCAAAGTTTCAGCGGGATTTCCAAAATGTTGAAAGGAACTCGAAACATGTCAACCTTGGTTTTGAGAATCTCTCCTGGAGTTTGAGAGATTTGGACGTGAAAGGGTACCAGTCTTGTCGGGGATTGGGAACCCTTCGCGAGAATGTCCGAAGTTTCAGCGGGATTTCCAAAATGTTGAAAGGAACTCGAAACATGTCAACCTTGGTTTTGAGAATCTCTCCCGGAGTTTGAGAGATTTGGACGTGAAAGGGTACCAGTCTTGTCGGGGATTGGAAACCCTTCGCGAGAATGTCCAAAGTTACAGCGGGATTTCCAAAATGTTGAGAGGAACTCGAAACATGTCAACCTTGGTTTTGAGAATCTCTCCCGGAGTTTGAGAGATCTGGACATGAAAGGGTACCAATCTTGTCGGGGATTGGGAACCCTTCGCGAGAATGTCCAAAGTTTCAGCGGGATTTCCAAAATGTTGAAAGGAACTCGAAACATGTCAACCTTGGTTTTGAGAATCTCTCCCGGAGTTGGAGAAATTTGGACGTGAAAGGGTACCAGTCTTGTCGGGGATTGGGAACCCTTCGCCAGAATGTCCAAAGTTTCAGCGGGATTTCCAAAATGTTGAAAGGAACTCGAAACACGTCAACCTTGATTTTGAGAATCTCTCCCGGAGTTTGAGAGATTTGGACGTGAAAGGGTACCAGTCTTGTCGGGGATTGGGAACCCTTCGCGAGAATGTCCAAAGTTTCAGCGGGATTTCCAAAATGTTGACAGGAACTCGAAACATGTCAACCTTGGTTTTGAGAATCTCTCCCGGAGTTTGAGAGATTTGGACGTGAAAGGGTACCAGTCTTGTCGGGGATTGGGAACCCTTCGCGAGAATGTCCAAAGTTTCAGCGGGATTTCCAAAATGTTGAAAGGAACTCGAAACATGTCAGCCTTGGTTTTGAGAATCTCTCCCGGACTTTGAGAGATTTGGACGTGAAAGGGTAGCAGTCTTGTCGGGGGTTGTGAACCCTTCGCGAGAATGTCCAAAGTTTCAGCGGGATTTCCCAAATGTTGAAAGGAACTCGAAACATGTCGACCTTGGTTTTGAGAATCTCTCCCGGAGTTTGAGAGATTTGGACGTGAAAGGGTACCAGTCTTGTCGGGGATTGGGAACCCTTCGCCAGAATGTCCAAAGTTTCAGCGGGATTTCCAAAATGTTGAAAGGAACTCGAAACATGTCAACCTTGGTTTTGAGAATCTCTCCCGGAGTTTGAGAGATTTGGACGTGAAAGGGTACCAGTCTTGTCGGGGATTGGAAACCCTTCGCGAGAATGTCCAAAGTTTCAGCGGGATTTCCAAAATGTTGGTGGGAACTCAAAATATGTCAGCCTTGGTTTTGAGAATCTCTCCCGGAGTTTGAGAGATTTGGACGTGAAAGGGTACCAGTCTTGTCGGGGATTGGGAACCCTTCGCGAGAATGTCCAAAGTTTCAGCGGGATTTCCAAAATGTTGAAAGGAACTCGAAACATGTCAACCTTGGTTTTGAGAATCTCTCCCGGAGTTGGAGAGATTTGGACGTGAAAGGGTACCAGTCTTGTCGGGGATTGGGAACCCTTTGCGAGAATGTCCAAAGTTTCAGCGGGATTTCCAAAATGTTGAAAGGAACTCGAAACATGTCAACCTTGCTTTTGAGAATCTCTCCCGGAGTTGGAGAGATTTGGACGTGAAAGGGTACCAGTCTTGTCGGGGATTGGGAACCCTTCACGAGAATGTCCAAAGTTTCAGCGGGATTTCCAAAATGTTGAAAGGAACTCAAAACATGTCCACCTTGGTTTTGAGAATCTCTCCCGGAGTTTGAGAGATTTGGACGTGAAAGGGTACCAGTCTTGTCGGGGATTGGGAACCCTTCGCGAGAATGTCCAAAGTTTCAGCGGGATTTCCAAAATGTTGAAAGGAACTCGAAACATGTCAACCTTGGTTTTGAGAATCTCTCCCGGAGTTTGAGAGATTTGGACGTGAAAGGGTACCAGTCTTGTCGGGGATCGGGAACCCTTCGCGAGAATGTCCAAAGTTTCAGCGGGATTTCCAAAATGTTGAAAGGAACTCGAAACATGTCAACCTTGGTTTTGAGAATCTCTCCTGGAGTTTGAGAGATTTGGACGTGAAAGGGTACCAGTCTTGTCGGGGATTGGGAAACCTTCGCGAGATTGTCCGAAGTTTCAGCGGGATTTCCAAAATGTTGAAAGGAACTCGAAACATGTCAACCTTGGTTTTGAGAATCTCTCCCGGAGTTTGAGAGATTTGGACGTGAAAGGGTACCAGTCTTGTCGGGGATTGGAAACCCTTCGCGAGAATGTCCAAAGTTACAGCGGGATTTCCAAAATGTTGAGAGGAACTCGAAACATGTCAACCTTGGTTTTGAGAATCTCTCCCGGAGTTTGAGAGATCTGGACATGAAAGGGTACCAATCTTGTCGGGGATTGGGAACCCTTCGCGAGAATGTCCAAAGTTTCAGCGGGATTTCCAAAATGTTGAAAGGAACTCGAAACATGTCAACCTTGGTTTTGAGAATCTCTCCCGGAGTTGGAGAAATTTGGACGTGAAAGGGTACCAGTCTTGTCGGGGATTGGGAACCCTTCGCCAGAATGTCCAAAGTTTCAGCGGGATTTCCAAAATGTTGAAAGGAACTCGAAACACGTCAACCTTGATTTTGAGAATCTCTCCCGGAGTTTGAGACATTTGGACGTGAAAGGGTACCAGTCTTGTCGGGGATTGGGAACCCTTCGCGAGAATGTCCAAAGTTTCAGCGGGATTTCCAAAATGTTGAAAGGAACTCGAAACATGTCAACCTTGGTTTTGAGAATCTCTCCCGGAGTTGGAGAGATTTGGACGTGAAAGGGTACCAGTCTTTTCGGGGATTGGAAACCCTTCGCGAGAATGTCCAAAGTTTCAGCGGGATTTCCAAAATGTTGGTGGGAACTCAAAATATGTCAGCCTTGGTTTTGAGAATCTCTCCCGGAGTTTGAGAGATTTGGACGTGAAAGGGTACCAGTCTTGTCGGGGATTGGGAACCCTTCGCGAGAATGTCCAAAGTTTCAGCGGGATTTCCAAAATGTTGAAAGGAACTCGAAACATGTCAGCCTTGGTTTTGAGAATCTCTCCCGGACTTTGAGAGATTTGGACGTGAAAGGGTAGCAGTCTTGTCGGGGGTTGTGAACCCTTCGCGAGAATGTCCAAAGTTTCAGCGGGATTTCCAAAATGTTGAAAGGAACTCGAAACATGTCGACCTTGGTTTTGAGAATCTCTCCCGGAGTTTGAGAGATTTGGACGTGAAAGGGTACCAGTCTTGTCGGGGATTGGGAACCCTTCGCCAGAATGTCCAAAGTTTCAGCGGGATTTCCAAAATGTTGAAAGGAACTCGAAACATGTCAACCTTGGTTTTGAGAATCTCTCCCGGAGTTTGAGAGATTTGGACGTGAAAGGGTACCAGTCTTGTCGGGGATTGGGAACCCTTCGCGAGAATGTCCAAAGTTTCAGCGGGATTTCCAAAATGTTGAAAGGAACTCGAAACATGTCAACCTTGGTTTTGAGAATCTCTCCCGGAGTTTGAGAGATTTGGACGTGAAAGGGTACCAGTCTTATCGGGGATTGGGAACCCTTCGCGAGAATGTCCAAGGTTTCAGCGGGATTTCCAAAATGTTGAAAGGAACTCGAAACATGTCAACCTTGGTTTTGAGAATCTCTCCCGGAGTTTGAGAGATTTGGACGTGAAAGGGTACCAGTCTTGTCGGGGATTGGGAACCCTTCACGAGAATGTCCAAAGTTTCAGCGGGATTTCCAAAATGTTGAAAGGAACTCAAAACATGTCCACCTTGGTTTTGAGAATCTCTCCCGGAGTTTGAGAGATTTGGACGTGAAAGGGTACCAGTCTTGTCGGGGATTGGGAACCCTTCGCGAGAATGTCCAAAGTTTCAGCGGGATTTCCAAAATGTTGAAAGGAACTCGAAACATGTCAACCTTGGTTTTGAGAATCTCTCCCGGAGTTTGAGAGATTTGGACGTGAAAGGGTACCAGTCTTGTCGGGGATCGGGAACCCTTCGCGAGAATGTCCAAAGTTTCAGCGGGATTTCCAAAATGTTGAAAGGAACTCGAAACATGTCAACCTTGGTTTTGAGAATCTCTCCTGGAGTTTGAGAGATTTGGACGTGAAAGGGTACCAGTCTTGTCGGGGATTGGGAACCCTTCGCGAGAATGTCCGAAGTTTCAGCGGGATTTCCAAAATGTTGAAAGGAACTCGAAACATGTCAACCTTGGTTTTGAGAATCTCTCCCGGAGTTTGAGAGATTTGGACGTGAAAGGGTACCAGTCTTGTCGGGGATTGGAAACCCTTCGCGAGAATGTCCAAAGTTACAGCGGGATTTCCAAAATGTTGAGAGGAACTCGAAACATGTCAACCTTGGTTTTGAGAATCTCTCCCGGAGTTTGAGAGATCTGGACATGAAAGGGTACCAATCTTGTCGGGGATTGGGAACCCTTCGCGAGAATGTCCAAAGTTTCAGCGGGATTTCCAAAATGTTGAAAGGAACTCGAAACATGTCAACCTTGGTTTTGAGAATCTCTCCCGGAGTTGGAGAAATTTGGACGTGAAAGGGTACCAGTCTTGTCGGGGATTGGGAACCCTTCGCCAGAATGTCCAAAGTTTCAGCGGGATTTCCAAAATGTTGAAAGGAACTCGAAACACGTCAACCTTGATTTTGAGAATCTCTCCCGGAGTTTGAGAGATTTGGACGTGAAAGGGTACCAGTCTTGTCGGGGATTGGGAACCCTTCGCGAGAATGTCCAAAGTTTCAGCGGGATTTCCAAAATGTTGACAGGAACTCGAAACATGTCAACCTTGGTTTTGAGAATCTCTCCCGGAGTTTGAGAGATTTGGACGTGAAAGGGTACCAGTCTTGTCGGGGATTGGGAACCCTTCGCGAGAATGTCCAAAGTTTCAGCGGGATTTCCAAAATGTTGAAAGGAACTCGAAACATGTCAGCCTTGGTTTTGAGAATCTCTCCCGGACTTTGAGAGATTTGGACGTGAAAGGGTAGCAGTCTTGTCGGGGGTTGTGAACCCTTCGCGAGAATGTCCAAAGTTTCAGCGGGATTTCCCAAATGTTGAAAGGAACTCGAAACATGTCGACCTTGGTTTTGAGAATCTCTCCCGGAGTTTGAGAGATTTGGACGTGAAAGGGTACCAGTCTTGTCGGGGATTGGGAACCCTTCGCCAGAATGTCCAAAGTTTCAGCGGGATTTCCAAAATGTT
Organism: Streptopelia decaocto; assembly: GCF_964273445.1. Classification (NCBI taxonomy): domain Eukaryota; kingdom Metazoa; phylum Chordata; class Aves; order Columbiformes; family Columbidae; genus Streptopelia; species Streptopelia decaocto. The sequence continues at coordinate 84,955 of NW_028115428.1, read as the reverse complement.
GAAAGGAACTCGAAACATGTCAACCTTGGTTTTGAGAATCTCTCCCGGAGTTTGAGAGATTTGGACGTGAAAGGGTACCAGTCTTGTCGGGGATTGGAAACCCTTCGCGAGAATGTCCAAAGTTTCAGCGGGATTTCCAAAATGTTGGTGGGAACTCAAAATATGTCAGCCTTGGTTTTGAGAATCTCTCCCGGAGTTTGAGAGATTTGGACGTGAAAGGGTACCAGTCTTGTCGGGGATTGGGAACCCTTCGCGAGAATGTCCAAAGTTTCAGCGGGATTTCCAAAATGTTGAAAGGAACTCGAAACATGTCAACCTTGGTTTTGAGAATCTCTCCCGGAGTTGGAGAGATTTGGACGTGAAAGGGTACCAGTCTTGTCGGGGATTGGGAACCCTTTGCGAGAATGTCCAAAGTTTCAGCGGGATTTCCAAAATGTTGAAAGGAACTCGAAACATGTCAACCTTGCTTTTGAGAATCTCTCCCGGAGTTGGAGAGATTTGGACGTGAAAGGGTACCAGTCTTGTCGGGGATTGGGAACCCTTCACGAGAATGTCCAAAGTTTCAGCGGGATTTCCAAAATGTTGAAAGGAACTCAAAACATGTCCACCTTGGTTTTGAGAATCTCTCCCGGAGTTTGAGAGATTTGGACGTGAAAGGGTACCAGTCTTGTCGGGGATTGGGAACCCTTCGCGAGAATGTCCAAAGTTTCAGCGGGATTTCCAAAATGTTGAAAGGAACTCGAAACATGTCAACCTTGGTTTTGAGAATCTCTCCCGGAGTTTGAGAGATTTGGACGTGAAAGGGTACCAGTCTTGTCGGGGATCGGGAACCCTTCGCGAGAATGTCCAAAGTTTCAGCGGGATTTCCAAAATGTTGAAAGGAACTCGAAACATGTCAACCTTGGTTTTGAGAATCTCTCCTGGAGTTTGAGAGATTTGGACGTGAAAGGGTACCAGTCTTGTCGGGGATTGGGAAACCTTCGCGAGATTGTCCGAAGTTTCAGCGGGATTTCCAAAATGTTGAAAGGAACTCGAAACATGTCAACCTTGGTTTTGAGAATCTCTCCCGGAGTTTGAGAGATTTGGACGTGAAAGGGTACCAGTCTTGTCGGGGATTGGAAACCCTTCGCGAGAATGTCCAAAGTTACAGCGGGATTTCCAAAATGTTGAGAGGAACTCGAAACATGTCAACCTTGGTTTTGAGAATCTCTCCCGGAGTTTGAGAGATCTGGACATGAAAGGGTACCAATCTTGTCGGGGATTGGGAACCCTTCGCGAGAATGTCCAAAGTTTCAGCGGGATTTCCAAAATGTTGAAAGGAACTCGAAACATGTCAACCTTGGTTTTGAGAATCTCTCCCGGAGTTGGAGAAATTTGGACGTGAAAGGGTACCAGTCTTGTCGGGGATTGGGAACCCTTCGCCAGAATGTCCAAAGTTTCAGCGGGATTTCCAAAATGTTGAAAGGAACTCGAAACACGTCAACCTTGATTTTGAGAATCTCTCCCGGAGTTTGAGACATTTGGACGTGAAAGGGTACCAGTCTTGTCGGGGATTGGGAACCCTTCGCGAGAATGTCCAAAGTTTCAGCGGGATTTCCAAAATGTTGAAAGGAACTCGAAACATGTCAACCTTGGTTTTGAGAATCTCTCCCGGAGTTGGAGAGATTTGGACGTGAAAGGGTACCAGTCTTTTCGGGGATTGGAAACCCTTCGCGAGAATGTCCAAAGTTTCAGCGGGATTTCCAAAATGTTGGTGGGAACTCAAAATATGTCAGCCTTGGTTTTGAGAATCTCTCCCGGAGTTTGAGAGATTTGGACGTGAAAGGGTACCAGTCTTGTCGGGGATTGGGAACCCTTCGCGAGAATGTCCAAAGTTTCAGCGGGATTTCCAAAATGTTGGTGGGAACTCAAAATATGTCAGCCTTGGTTTTGAGAATCTCTCCCGGAGTTTGAGAGATTTGGACGTGAAAGGGTACCAGTCTTGTCGGGGATTGGGAACCCTTCGCGAGAATGTCCAAAGTTTCAGCGGGATTTCCAAAATGTTGAAAGGAACTCGAAACATGTCAACCTTGGTTTTGAGAATCTCTCCCGGAGTTGGAGAGATTTGGACGTGAAAGGGTACCAGTCTTGTCGGGGATTGGGAACCCTTTGCGAGAATGTCCAAAGTTTCAGCGGGATTTCCAAAATGTTGAAAGGAACTCGAAACATGTCAACCTTGGTTTTGAGAATCTCTCCCGGAGTTGGAGAGATTTGGACGTGAAAGGGTACCAGTCTTTTCGGGGATTGGAAACCCTTCGCGAGAATGTCCAAAGTTTCAGCGGGATTTCCAAAATGTTGGTGGGAACTCAAAATATGTCAGCCTTGGTTTTGAGAATCTCTCCCGGAGTTTGAGAGATTTGGACGTGAAAGGGTACCAGTCTTGTCGGGGATTGGGAACCCTTCGCGAGAATGTCCAAAGTTTCAGCGGGATTTCCAAAATGTTGAAAGGAACTCGAAACATGTCAACCTTGGTTTTGAGAATCTCTCCCGGAGTTGGAGAGATTTGGACGTGAAAGGGTACCAGTCTTTTCGGGGATTGGAAACCCTTCGCGAGAATGTCCAAAGTTTCAGCGGGATTTCCAAAATGTTGGTGGGAACTCAAAATATGTCAGCCTTGGTTTTGAGAATCTCTCCCGGAGTTTGAGAGATTTGGACGTGAAAGGGTACCAGTCTTGTCGGGGATTGGGAACCCTTCGCGAGAATGTCCAAAGTTTCAGCGGGATTTCCAAAATGTTGAAAGGAACTCGAAACATGTCAGCCTTGGTTTTGAGAATCTCTCCCGGACTTTGAGAGATTTGGACGTGAAAGGGTAGCAGTCTTGTCGGGGGTTGTGAACCCTTCGCGAGAATGTCCAAAGTTTCAGCGGGATTTCCCAAATGTTGAAAGGAACTCGAAACATGTCGACCTTGGTTTTGAAAATCTCTCCCGGAGTTTGAGAGATTTGGACGTGAAAGGGTACCAGTCTTGTCGGGGATTGGAAAACCTTCGCGAGAATGTCCAAAGTTTCAGCGGGATTTCCAAAATGTTGGTGGAAACTCAAAATATGTCAGCCTTGGTTTTGAGAATCTCTCCCGGAGTTTGAGAGATTTGGACGTGAAAGGGTACCAGTCTTGTCGGGGATTGGGAACCCTTCGCGAGAATGTCCAAAGTTTCAGCGGGATTTCCAAAATGTTGAAAGGAACTCGAAACATGTCAACCTTGGTTTTGAGAATCTCTCCCGGAGTTGGAGAGATTTGGACGTGAAAGGGTACCAGTCTTGTCGGGGATTGGGAACCCTTTGCGAGAATGTCCAAAGTTTCAGCGGGATTTCCAAAATGTTGAAAGGAACTCGAAACATGTCAACCTTGGTTTTGAGAATCTCTCCCGGAGTTGGAGAGATTTGGACGTGAAAGGGTACCAGTCTTTTCGGGGATTGGAAACCCTTCGCGAGAATGTCCAAAGTTTCAGCGGGATTTCCAAAATGTTGGTGGGAACTCAAAATATGTCAGCCTTGGTTTTGAGAATCTCTCCCGGAGTTTGAGAGATTTGGACGTGAAAGGGTACCAGTCTTGTCGGGGATTGGGAACCCTTCGCGAGAATGTCCAAAGTTTCAGCGAGATTTCCAAAATGTTGAAAGGAACTCGAAACATGTCAACCTTGGTTTTGAGAATCTCTCCCGGAGTTTGAGAGATTTGGACGTGAAAGGGTACCAGTCTTGTCGGGGATCGGGAACCCTTCGCGAGAATGTCCAAAGTTTCAGCGGGATTTCCAAAATGTTGAAAGGAACTCGAAACATGTCAACCTTGGTTTTGAGAATCTCTCCCGGAGTTGGAGAGATTTGGACGTGAAAGGGTACCAGTCTTGTCGGGGATTGGAAACCCTTCGCGAGAAAGTCCGAAGTTTCAGCGGGATTTCCAAAATGTTGAAAGGAACTCGAAACATGTCAACCTTGGTTTTGAGAATCTCTCCCGGAGTTTGAGAGATTTGGACGTGAAAGGGTACCAGTCTTGTCAGGGATTGGGAACCCTTCGCGAGAATGTCCGAAGTTTCAGCGGGATTTCCAAAATGTTGAAAGGAACTCGAAACATGTCAACCTTGGTTTTGAGAATCTCTCCCGGAGTTTGAGAGATTTGGACGTGAAAGGGTACCAGTCTTTTCGGGGATTGGAAACCCTTCGCGAGAATGTCCAAAGTTTCAGCGGGATTTCCAAAATGTTGAGAGGAACTCGAAACATGTCAACCTTGGTTTTGAGAATCTCTCCCGGAGTTTGAGAGATTTGGACGTGAAAGGGTAGCAGTCTTGTCGGGGATTGGGAACCCTTCGCAAGAATGTCCAAAGTTTCAGCGGGATTTCCAAAATGTTGAAAGGAACTCGAAACATGTCAACCTTGGTTTTGAGAATCTCTCCCGGAGTTTGAGAGATTTGGACGTGAAAGGGTACCAGTCTTGTCGGGGATTGGGAACCCTTTGCGAGAATGTCCAAAGTTTCAGCGGGATTTCCAAAATGTTGAAAGGAACTCGAAACATGTCAACCTTGGTTTTGAGAATCTCTCCCGGAGTTTGAGAGATTTGGACGTGAAAGGGTACCAGTCTTGTCGGGGATTGGGAACCCTTCGCGAGAATGTCCAAAGTTTCAGCGGGATTTCCAAAATGTTGAAAGGAACTCGAAACATGTCAACCTTGGTTTTGAGAATCTCTCCCGGAGTGTGAGAGATTTGGACGTGAAAGGGTACCAGTCTTGTCGGGGATTGGGAACCCTTCGCGAGAATCTCCAAAGTTTCAGCGGGATTTCCAAAATGTTGAAAGGAACTCGAAACATGTCAACCTTGGTTTTGAGAATCTCTCCCGGAGTTGGAGAGATTTGGACGTGAAAGGGTACCAGTCTTGTCCGGGATCGGGAACCCTTCGCGAGAATGTCCAAAGTTTCAGCGGGATTTCCAAAATGTTGAGAGGAACTCGAAACATGTCAACCTTGGTTTTGAGAATCTCTCCCGGAGTTTGAGAGATTTGGACGTGAAAGGGTACCAGTCTTGTCGGGGATTGGGAACCCTTCGCGAGAATGTCCAAAGTTTCAGCGGGATTTCCAAAATGTTGAGAGGAACTCGAAACATGTCAACTTTGGTTTTGAGAATCTCTCCCGGAGTTTGAGAGATCTGGACGTGAAAGGGTACCAGTCTTGTCGGGGATTGGGAACCCTTCGCGAGAATGTCCAAAGTTTCAGCGGGATTTCCAAATGTTGAAAGGAACTCGAAACATGTCAACCTTGGTTTTGAGAATCTCTCCCGGAGTTTGAGAGATTTGGACGTGAAAGGGTACCAGTCTTGTCGGGGGTTGGGAACCCTTCGCGAGAATGTCCAAAGTTTCAGCGGGATTTTCAAAATGTTGAAAGGAACTCGAAACATGTCAACCTTGGTTTTGAGAATCTCTCCCGGAGTTTGAGAGATTTGGACGTGAAAGGGTACCAGTCTTGTCGGGGATTGGGAACCCTTCGCGAGAATGTCCAAAGTTTCAGCGGGATTTCCAAAATGTTGAAAGGAACTCGAAACATGTCAACCTTGGTTTTGAGAATCTCTCCCGGAGTTTGAGAGATTTGGACGTGAAAGGGTACCAGTCTTGTCAGGGATTGGGAACCCTACGCGAGAATGTCCAAAATTTCAGCGGGATTTCCAAAATGTTGAAAGGAACTCGAAACATGTCAACCTTGGTTTTGAGAATCTCTCCCGGAGTTTGAGAGATTTGGACGTGAAAGGGTACCAGTCTTGTCGGGGATTGGGAACCCTTCGCGAGAGTGTCCAAAGTTTCAGCGGGATTTCCAAAATGTTGAAAGGAACTCGAAACATGTCAACCTTGGTTTTGAGAATCTCTCCCGGAGTTTGAGAGATTTGGACGTGAAAGGGTACCAGTCTTGTCGGAGATTGGGAACCCTTCGCGAGAATGTCCAAAGTTTCAGCGGGATTTCCAAAATGTTGAAAGGAACTCGAAACATGTCAACCTTGGTTTTGAGAATCTCTCCCGGAGTTTGAGAGATTTGGACGTGAAAGGGTACCAGTCTTGTCGGGGATTGGGAACCCTTCGCGAGAATGTCCAAAGTTTCAGTGGGATTTCCAAAATGTTGAAAGGAACTCGAAACATGTCAACCTTGGTTTTGAGAATCTCTCCCGGAGTTTGAGAGATTTGGACGTGAAAGGGTACCAGTCTTGTCGGGGATTGGGAACCCTTCGCGAGAATGTCCAAAGTTTCAGCGGGATTTCCAAAATGTTGAAAGGAACTCGAAACATGTCAACCTTGGTTTTGAGAATCTCTCCCGGAGTCTGAGAGATCTGGACGTGAAAGGGAACCAATCTTGTCGGGGATTGGGAACCCTTCACGAGAATGTCCAAAGTTTCAGCGGGATTTCCAAAATGTTGAAAGGAACTCGAAACATGTCCACCTTGGTTTTGAGAATCTCTCCCGGAGTTTGAGAGATTTGGACGTGAAAGGGTACCAGTCTTGTCGGGGATTGGGAACCCTTCGCGAGAATGTCCAAAGTTTCAGCGGGATTTCCAAAATGTTGAAAGGAACTCGAAACATGTCAACCTTGGTTTTGAGAATCTCTCCCGGAGTTTGAGAGATTTGGACGTGAAAGGGTACCAGTCTTGTCGGGGATTGGGAACCCTTCGCGAGAATGTCCGAAGTTTCAGCTGGATTTCTAAAATGTTGAAAGGAACTCGAAACATGTCAACCTTGGTTTTGAGAATCTCTCCCGGAGTTTGAGAGATTTGGACGTGAAAGGGTACCAGTCTTGTCGGAGATTGGGAACCCTTCGCGAGAATGTCCAAAGTTTCAGCGGGATTTCCAAAATGTTGAAAGGAACTCGAAACATGTCAACCTTGGTTTTGAGAATCTCTCCCGGAGTTTGAGAGATCTGGACGTGAAAGGGAACCAATCTTGTCAGGGATTGGGAACCCTTCATGAGAATGTCCAAAGTTTCAGCGGGATTTCCAAAATGTTGAAAGGAACTCGAAACATGTCCACCTTGGTTTTGAGAATCTCTCCCGGAGTTTGAGAGATTTGGACGTGAAAGGGTACCAGTCTTGTCGGGGATTGGGAACCCTTCGCGAGAATGTCCAAAGTTTCAGCGGGATTTCCAAAATGTTGAAAGGAACTCGAAACATGTCAACCTTGGTTTTGAGAATCTCTCCCGGAGTTTGAGAGATTTGGACGTGAAAGGGTACCAGTCTTGTCGGGGATTGGGAACCCTTCGCGAGAATGTCCGAAGTTTCAGCTGGATTTCCAAAATGTTGAAAGGAACTCGAAACATGTCAACCTTGGTTTTGAGAATCTCTCCCGGAGTTTGAGAGACTTGGACGTGAAAGGGTACCAGTCTTTTCGGGGATTGGGAACCCTTCGCGAGAATGTCCAAAGTTTCAGCGGGATTTCCAAAATGTTGAAAGGAACTCGAAACATGTCAACCTTGGTTTTGAGAATCTCTCCCGGAGTTTGAGAGATTTGGACGTGAAAGGGTACCAGTCTTGTCGGGGATTGGGAACCCTTCGCGAGAATGTCCAAGGTTTCAGCGGGATTTCCAAAATGTTGAAAGGAACTCGAAACATGTCAACCTTGGTTTTGAGAATCTCTCCCGGAGTTTGAGAGATTTGGACGTGAAAGGGTACCAGTCTTGTCGGGGATTGGGAACCCTTCGCGAGAATGTCCAAAGTTTCAGCGGGATTTCCAAAATGTTGAAAGGAACTCGAAACATGTCAACCTTGGTTTTGAGAATCTCTCCCGGAGTTTGAGAGATTTGGACGTGAAAGGGTACCAGTCTTATCGGGGATTGGGAACCCTTCGCGAGAATGTCCGAAGTTTCAGCGGGATTTCCAAAATGTTGAAAGGAACTCGAAACATGTCAACCTTGGTTTTGAGAATCTCTCCCGGAGTTTGAGAGATTTGGACGTGAAAGGGTACCAGTCTTGTCGGGGATTGGGAACCCTTCGCGAGAATGTCCAAAGTTTCAGCGGGATTTCCAAAATGTTGAAAGGAACTCGAAACATGTCAGCCTTGGTTTTGAGAATCTCTCCCGGAGTTTGAGAGATTTGGACGTGAAAGGGTACCAGTCTTGTCGGGGATTGGGAACCCTTCGCGAGAATGTCCAAAGTTTCAGCGGGATTTCCAAAATGTTGAAAGGAACTCGAAACATGTCAACCTTGGTTTTGAGAATCTCTCCCGGAGTTTGAGAGATTTGGACGTGAAAGGGTACCAGTCTTGTCAGGGATTGGGAACCCTTCGCGAGAATGTCCGAAGTTTCAGCTGGATTTCCAAAATGTTGAAAGGAACTCGAAACATGTCAACCTTGGTTTTGAGAATCTCTCCCGGAGTTTGAGAGACTTGGACGTGAAAGGGTACCAGTCTTTTCGGGGATTGGGAACCCTTCGCGAGAATGTCCAAAGTTTCAGCGGGATTTCCAAAATGTTGAAAGGAACTCGAAACATGTCAACCTTGGTTTTGAGAATCTCTCCCGGAGTTTGAGAGATTTGGACGTGAAAGGGTACCAGTCTTGTCGGGGATTGGGAACCCTTCGCGAGAATGTCCAAAGTTTCAGCGGGATTTCCAAAATGTTGAAAGGAACTCGAAACATGTCAACCTTGGTTTTGAGAATCTCTCCCGGAGTTTGAGAGACTTGGACGTGAAAGGGTACCAGTCTTTTCGGGGATTGGAAACCCTTCGCGAGAATGTCCAAAGTTTCAGCGGGATTTCCAAAATGTTGAAAGGAACTCGAAACATGTCAACCTTGGTTTTGAGAATCTCTCCCGGAGTTTGAGAGATTTGGACGTGAAAGGGTACCAGTCTTGTCGGGGATTGGGAACCCTTCGCGAGAATGTCCAAAGTTTCAGCGGGATTTCCAAAATGTTGAAAGGAACTCGAAACATGTCAACCTTGGTTTTGAGAATCTCTCCCGGAGTTTGAGAGATTTGGACGTGAAAGGGTACCAGTCTTGTCGGGGATTGGGAACCCTTCGCGAGAATGTCCAAAGTTTCAGCGGGATTTCCAAAATGTTGAGAGGAACTCGAAACATGTCAACTTTGGTTTTGAGAATCTCTCCCGGAGTTTGAGAGATCTGGACGTGAAAGGGTACCACTCTTGTCGGGGATTGGGAACCCTTCGCGAGAATGTCCAAAGTTTCAGCGGGATTTCCAAATGTTGAAAGGAACTCGAAACATGTCAACCTTGGTTTTGAGAATCTCTCCCGGAGTTTGAGAGATTTGGACGTGAAAGGGTACCAGTCTTGTCGGGGGTTGGGAACCCTTCGCGAGAATGTCCAAAGTTTCAGCGGGATTTTCAAAATGTTGAAAGGAACTCGAAACATGTCAACCTTGGTTTTGAGAATCTCTCCCGGAGTTTGAGAGATTTGGACGTGAAAGGGTACCAGTCTTGTCGGGGATTGGGAACCCTTCGCGAGAATGTCCAAAGTTTCAGCGGGATTTCCAAAATGTTGAAAGGAACTCGAAACATGTCAACCTTGGTTTTGAGAATCTCTCCCGGAGTTTGAGAGATTTGGACGTGAAAGGGTACCAGTCTTGTCAGGGATTGGGAACCCTTCGCGAGAATGTCCAAAATTTCAGCGGGATTTCCAAAATGTTGAAAGGAACTCGAAACATGTCAACCTTGGTTTTGAGAATCTCTCCCGGAGTTTGAGAGATTTGGACGTGAAAGGGTACCAGTCTTGTCGGGGATTGGGAACCCTTCGCGAGAGTGTCCAAAGTTTCAGCGGGATTTCCAAAATGTTGAAAGGAACTCGAAACATGTCAACCTTGGTTTTGAGAATCTCTCCCGGAGTTTGAGAGATTTGGACGTGAAAGGGTACCAGTCTTGTCGGAGATTGGGAACCCTTCGCGAGAATGTCCAAAGTTTCAGCGGGATTTCCAAAATGTTGAAAGGAACTCGAAACATGTCAACCTTGGTTTTGAGAATCTCTCCCGGAGTTTGAGAGATTTGGACGTGAAAGGGTACCAGTCTTGTCGGGGATTGGGAACCCTTCGCGAGAATGTCCAAAGTTTCAGTGGGATTTCCAAAATGTTGAAAGGAACTCGAAAGATGTCAACCTTGGTTTTGAGAATCTCTCCCGGAGTTTGAGAGATTTGGACGTGAAAGGGTACCAGTCTTGTCGGGGATTGGGAACCCTTCGCGAGAATGTCCAAAGTTTCAGCGGGATTTCCAAAATGTTGAAAGGAACTCGAAACATGTCAACCTTGGTTTTGAGAATCTCTCCCGGAGTTTGAGAGATCTGGACGTGAAAGGGAACCAATCTTGTCGGGGATTGGGAACCCTTCACGAGAATGTCCAAAGTTTCAGCGGGATTTCCAAAATGTTGAAAGGAACTCGAAACATGTCCACCTTGGTTTTGAGAATCTCTCCCGGAGTTTGAGAGATTTGGACGTGAAAGGGTACCAGTCTTGTCGGGGATTGGGAACCCTTCGCGAGAATGTCCAAAGTTTCAGCGGGATTTCCAAAATGTTGAAAGGAACTCGAAACATGTCAACCTTGGTTTTGAGAATCTCTCCCGGAGTTTGAGAGATTTGGACGTGAAAGGGTACCAGTCTTGTCGGGGATTGGGAACCCTTCGCGAGAATGTCCAAAGTTTCAGCTGGATTTCTAAAATGTTGAAAGGAACTCGAAACATGTCAACCTTGGTTTTGAGAATCTCTCCCGGAGTTTGAGAGATTTGGACGTGAAAGGGTACCAGTCTTGTCGGAGATTGGGAACCCTTCGCGAGAATGTCCAAAGTTTCAGCGGGATTTCCAAAATGTTGAAAGGAACTCGAAACATGTCAACCTTGGTTTTGAGAATCTCTCCCGGAGTTTGAGAGATTTGGACGTGAAAGGGTACCAGTCTTGTCGGGGATTGGGAACCCTTCGCGAGAATGTCCAAAGTTTCAGTGGGATTTCCAAAATGTTGAAAGGAACTCGAAACATGTCAACCTTGGTTTTGAGAATCTCTCCCGGAGTTTGAGAGATTTGGACGTGAAAGGGTACCAGTCTTGTCGGGGATTGGGAACCCTTCGCGAGAATGTCCAAAGTTTCAGCGGGATTTCCAAAATGTTGAAAGGAACTCGAAACATGTCAACCTTGGTTTTGAGAATCTCTCCCGGAGTTTGAGAGATCTGGACGTGAAAGGGAACCAATCTTGTCGGGGATTGGGAACCCTTCACGAGAATGTCCAAAGTTTCAGCGGGATTTCCAAAATGTTGAAAGGAACTCGAAACATGTCCACCTTGGTTTTGAGAATCTCTCCCGGAGTTTGAGAGATTTGGACGTGAAAGGGTACCAGTCTTGTCGGGGATTGGGAACCCTTCGCGAGAATGTCCAAAGTTTCAGCGGGATTTCCAAAATGTTGAAAGGAACTCGAAACATGTCAACCTTGGTTTTGAGAATCTCTCCCGGAGTTTGAGAGATTTGGACGTGAAAGGGTACCAGTCTTGTCGGGGATTGGGAACCCTTCGCGAGAATGTCCGAAGTTTCAGCTGGATTTCTAAAATGTTGAAAGGAACTCGAAACATGTCAACCTTGGTTTTGAGAATCTCTCCCGGAGTTTGAGAGATTTGGACGTGAAAGGGTACCAGTCTTGTCGGAGATTGGGAACCCTTCGCGAGAATGTCCAAAGTTTCAGCGGGATTTCCAAAATGTTGAAAGGAACTCGAAACATGTCAACCTTGGTTTTGAGAATCTCTCCCGGAGTTTGAGAGATTTGGACGTGAAAGGGTACCAGTCTTGTCGGGGATTGGGAACCCTTTGCGAGAATGTCCAAAGTTTCAGTGGGATTTCCAAAATGTTGAAAGGAACTCGAAACATGTCAACCTTGGTTTTGAGAATCTCTCCCGGAGTTTGAGAGATTTGGACGTGAAAGGGTACCAGTCTTGTCGGGGATTGGGAACCCTTCGCGAGAATGTCCAAAGTTTCAGCGGGATTTCCAAAATGTTGAAAGGAACTCGAAACATGTCAACCTTGGTTTTGAGAATCTCTCCCGGAGTTTGAGAGATCTGGACGTGAAAGGGAACAAATCTTGTCGGGGATTGGGAACCCTTCATGAGAATGTCCAAAGTTTCAGCGGGATTTCCAAAATGTTGAAAGGAACTCGAAACATGTCCACCTTGGTTTTGAGAATCTCTCCCGGAGTTTGAGAGATTTGGACGTGAAAGGGTACCAGTCTTGTCGGGGATTGGGAACCCTTCGCGAGAATGTCCAAAGTTTCAGCGGGATTTCCAAAATGTTGAAAGGAACTCGAAACATGTCAACCTTGGTTTTGAGAATCTCTCCCGGAGTTTGAGAGATTTGGACGTGAAAGGGTACCAGTCTTGTCGGGGATTGGGAACCCTTCGCGAGAATGTCCGAAGTTTCAGCTGGATTTCCAAAATGTTGAAAGGAACTCGAAACATGTCAACCTTGGTTTTGAGAATCTCTCCCGGAGTTTGAGAGACTTGGACGTGAAAGGGTACCAGTCTTGTCGGGGATTGGGAACCCTTCGCGAGAATGTCCAAAGTTTCAGCGGGATTTCCAAAATGTTGAAAGGAACTCGAAACATGTCAACCTTGGTTTTGAGAATCTCTCCCGGAGTTTGAGAGATTTGGACGTGAAAGGGTACCAGTCTTTTCGGGGATTGGGAACCCTTCGCGAGAATGTCCAAGGTTTCAGCGGGATTTCCAAAATGTTGAAAGGAACTCGAAACATGTCAACCTTGGTTTTGAGAATCTCTCCCGGAGTTTGAGAGATTTGGACGTGAAAGGGTACCAGTCTTGTCGGGGATTGGGAACCCTTCGCGAGAATGTCCAAGGTTTCAGCGGGATTTCCAAAATGTTGAAAGGAACTCGAAACATGTCAACCTTGGTTTTGAGAATCTCTCCCGGAGTTTGAGAGATTTGGACGTGAAAGGGTACCAATCTTGTCGGGGATTGGGAACCCTTCGCGAGAATGTCCAAGGTTTCAGCGGGATTTCCAAAATGTTGAAAGGAACTCGAAACATGTCAACCTTGGTTTTGAGAATCTCTCCCGGAGTTTGAGAGATTTGGACGTGAAAGGGTACCAGTCTTGTCGGGGATTGGGAACCCTTCGCGAGAATGTCCAAAGTTTCAGCGGGATTTCCAAAATGTTGAAAGGAACTCGAAACATGTCAGCCTTGGTTTTGAGAATCTCTCCCGGAGTTTGAGAGATTTGGACGTGAAAGGGTACCAGTCTTGTCGGGGATTGGGAACCCTTCGCGAGAATGTCCAAAGTTTCAGCGGGATTTCCAAAATGTTGAAAGGAACTCGAAACATGTCAACCTTGGTTTTGAGAATCTCTCCCGGAGTTTGAGAGATTTGGACGTGAAAGGGTACCAGTCTTGTCGGGGATTGGGAACCCTTCGCGAGAATGTCCGAAGTTTCAGCGGGATTTCCAAAATGTTGAAAGGAACTCGAAACATGTCAACCTTGGTTTTGAGAATCTCTCCCGGAGTTTGAGAGACTTGGACGTGAAAGGGTACCAGTCTTTTCGGGGATTGGGAACCCTTCGCGAGAATGTCCAAAGTTTCAGCGGGATTTCCAAAATGTTGAAAGGAACTCGAAACATGTCAACCTTGGTTTTGAGAATCTCTCCCGGAGTTTGAGAGACTTGGACGTGAAAGGGTACCAGTCTTGTCGGGGATTGGGAACCCTTCGCGAGAATGTCCAAGGTTTCAGCGGGATTTCCAAAATGTTGAAAGGAACTCGAAACATGTCAACCTTGGTTTTGAGAATCTCTCCCGGAGTTTGAGAGATTTGGACGTGAAAGGGTACCAGTCTTGTCGGGGATTGGGAACCCTTCGCGAGAATGTCCAAGGTTTCAGCGGGATTTCCAAAATGTTGAAAGGAACTCGAAACATGTCAACCTTGGTTTTGAGAATCTCTCCCGGAGTTTGAGAGATTTGGACGTGAAAGGGTACCAGTCTTGTCGGGGATTGGGAACCCTTCGCGAGAATGTCCAAAGTTTCAGCGGGATTTCCAAAATGTTGAAAGGAACTCGAAACATGTCAGCCTTGGTTTTGAGAATCTCTCCCGGAGTTTGAGAGATTTGGACGTGAAAGGGTACCAGTCTTGTCGGGGATTGGGAACCCTTCGCGAGAATGTCCAAAGTTTCAGCGGGATTTCCAAAATGTTGAAAGGAACTCGAAACATGTCAACCTTGGTTTTGAGAATCTCTCCCGGAGTTTGAGAGATTTGGACGTGAAAGGGTACCAGTCTTGTCGGGGATTGGGAACCCTTCGCGAGAATGTCCGAAGTTTCAGCGGGATTTCCAAAATGTTGAAAGGAACTCGAAACATGTCAACCTTGGTTTTGAGAATCTCTCCCGGAGTTTGAGAGACTTGGACGTGAAAGGGTACCAGTCTTTTCGGGGATTGGGAACCCTTCGCGAGAATGTCCAAAGTTTCAGCGGGATTTCCAAAATGTTGAAAGGAACTCGAAACATGTCAACCTTGGTTTTGAGAATCTCTCCCGGAGTTTGAGAGACTTGGACGTGAAAGGGTACCAGTCTTGTCGGGGATTGGGAACCCTTCGCGAGAATGTCCAAAGTTTCAGCGGGATTTCCAAAATGTTGAAAGGAACTCGAAACATGTCAACCTTGGTTTTGAGAATCTCTCCCGGAGTTTGAGAGACTTGGACGTGAAAGGGTACCAGTCTTTTCGGGGATTGGAAACCCTTCGCGAGAATGTCCAAAGTTTCAGCGGGATTTCCAAAATGTTGAAAGGAACTCGAAACATGTCAACCTTGGTTTTGAGAATCTCTCCCGGAGTTTGAGAGACTTGGACGTGAAAGGATACCAGTCTTGTCGGGGATTGGGAACCCTTCGCGAGAATGTCCAAAGTTTCAGCGGGATTTCCAAAATGTTGAAAGGAACTCGAAACATGTCAACCTTGGTTTTGAGAATCTCTCCCGGAGTTTGAGAGATTTGGACGTGAAAGGGTACCAGTCTTGTCGGGGATTGGGAACCCTTCGCGAGAATGTCCAAAGTTTCAGCGGGATTTCCAAAATGTTGAAAGGAACTCGAAACATGTCAACCTTGGTTTTGAGAATCTCTCCCGGAGTTTGAGAGATTTGGACGTGAAAGGGTACCAGTCTTGTCGGGGATTGGGAACCCTTCGCGAGAATGTCCAAAGTTTCAGCGGGATTTCCAAAATGTTGAAAGGAACTCGAAACATGTCAACCTTGGTTTTGAGAATCTCTCCCGGAGTTTGAGAGATTTGGACGTGAAAGGGTACCAGTCTTGTCGGGGATTGGGAACCCTTCGCGAGAATGTCCAAGGTTTCAGCGGGATTTCCAAAATGTTGAAAGGAACTCGAAAGATGTCAACCTTGGTTTTGAGAATCTCTCCCGGAGTTTGAGAGATTTGGACGTGAAAGCGTACCAGTCTTGTCGGGGATTGGGAACCCTTCGCGAGAATGTCCAAGGTTTCAGCGGGATTTCCAAAATGTTGAAAGGAACTCGAAACATGTCAACCTTGGTTTTGAGAATCTCTCCCGGAGTTTGAGAGATTTGGACGTGAAAGCGTACCAGTCTTGTCGGGGATTGGGAACCCTTCGCGAGAATGTCCAAAGTTTCAGCGGGATTTCCAAAATGTTGAAAGGAACTCGAAACATGTCAACCTTGGTTTTGAGAATCTCTCCCGGAGTTTGAGAGATTTGGACGTGAAAGGGTACCAGTCTTGTCGGGGATTGGGAACCCTTCGCGAGAATGTCCAAAGTTTCAGCGGGATTTCCAAAATGTTGAAAGGAACTCGAAACATGTCAACCTTGGTTTTGAGAATCTCTCCCGGAGTTTGAGAGATTTGGACGTGAAAGTGTACCAGTCTTGTCGGGGATTGGGAACCCTTCACGAGAATGTCCAAAGTTTCAGCGGGATTTCCAAAATGTTGAAAGGAACTCGAAACATGTCAACCTTGGTTTTGAGAATCTCTCCCGGAGTTTGAGAGATTTGGACGTGAAAGGGTACCAGTCTTTTCGGGGATTGGAAACCCTTCGCGAGAATGTCCAAAGTTTCAGCGGGATTTCCAAAATGTTGAGAGGAACTCGAAACATGTCAACTTTGGTTTTGAGAATCTCTCCCGGAGTTTGAGAGATCTGGACGTGAAAGGGTACCAATCTTGTCGGGGATTGGGAACCCTTCGCGAGAATGTCCAAGGTTTCAGCGGGATTTCCAAAATGTTGAAAGGAACTCGAAACATGTCAACCTTGGTTTTGAGAATCTCTCCCGGAGTTTGAGAGATTTGGACGTGAAAGGGTACCAGTCTTGTCGGGGATTGGGAACCCTTCGCGAGAATGTCCAAAGTTTCAGCGGGATTTCCAAAATGTTGAAAGGAACTCGAAACATGTCAACCTTGGTTTTGAGAATCTCTCCCGGAGTTTGAGAGACTTGGACGTGAAAGGGTACCAGTCTTTTCGGGGATTGGGAACCCTTCGCGAGAATGTCCAAAGTTTCAGCGGGATTTCCAAAATGTTGAAAGGAACTCGAAACATGTCAACCTTGGTTTTGAGAATCTCTCCCGGAGTTTGAGAGATTTGGACGTGAAAGGGTACCAGTCTTGTCGGGGATTGGGAACCCTTCGCGAGAATGTCCAAGGTTTCAGCGGGATTTCCAAAATGTTGAAAGGAACTCGAAACATGTCAACCTTGGTTTTGAGAATCTCTCCCGGAGTTTGAGAGATTTGGACGTGAAAGGGTACCAGTCTTGTCGGGGATTGGGAACCCTTCGCGAGAATGTCCAAAGTTTCAGCGGGATTTCCAAAATGTTGAAAGGAACTCGAAACATGTCAACCTTGGTTTTGAGAATCTCTCCCGGAGTTTGAGAGATCTGGACGTGAAAGGGAACCAATCTTGTCGGGGATTGGGAACCCTTCACGAGAATGTCCAAAGTTTCAGCGGGATTTCCAAAATGTTGAAAGGAACTCGAAACATGTCGACCTTGGTTTTGAGAATCTCTCCCGGAGTTTGAGAGATTTGGACGTGAAAGGGTACCAGTCTTGTCGGGGATTGGGAACCCTTCGCGAGAATGTCCAAAGTTTCAGCGGGATTTCCAAAATGTTGAAAGGAACTCGAAACATGTCAACCTTGGTTTTGAGAATCTCTCCCGGAGTTTGAGAGATTTGGACGTGAAAGGGTACCAGTCTTATCGGGGATTGGGAACCCTTCGCGAGAATGTCCAAGGTTTCAGCGGGATTTCCAAAATGTTGAAAGGAACTCGAAACATGTCAACCTTGGTTTTGAGAATCTCTCCCGGAGTTTGAGAGATTTGGACGTGAAAGCGTACCAGTCTTGTCGGGGATTGGGAACCCTTCGCGAGAATGTCCAAAGTTTCAGCGGGATTTCCAAAATGTTGAAAGGAACTCGAAACATGTCAGCCTTGGTTTTGAGAATCTCTCCCGGAGTTTGAGAGATTTGGACGTGAAAGGGTACCAGTCTTGTCGGGGATTGGGAACCCTTCGCGAGAATGTCCAAAGTTTCAGCGGGATTTCCAAAATGTTGAAAGGAACTCGAAACATGTCAACCTTGGTTTTGAGAATCTCTCCCGGAGTTTGAGAGATTTGGACGTGAAAGGGTACCAGTCTTGTCGGGGATTGGGAACCCTTCGCGAGAATGTCCGAAGTTTCAGCTGGATTTCCAAAATGTTGAAAGGAACTCGAAACATGTCAACCTTGGTTTTGAGAATCTCTCCCGGAGTTTGAGAGACTTGGACGTGAAAGGGTACCAGTCTTGTCGGGGATTGGGAACCCTTCGCGAGAATGTCCAAAGTTTCAGCGGGATTTCCAAAATGTTGAAAGGAACTCGAAACATGTCAACCTTGGTTTTGAGAATCTCTCCCGGAGTTTGAGAGATTTGGACGTGAAAGGGTACCAGTCTTGTCGGGGATTGGGAACCCTTCGCGAGAATGTCCAGAGGTTCAGCGGGATTTCCAAAATGTTGAAAGGAACTCGAAACATGTCAAGCTTGGTTTTGAGAATCTCTCCCGGAGTTTGAGAGATTTGGACGTGAAAGGGTACCAGTCTTGTCGGGGATTGGGAACCCTTCGCGAGAATGTCCAAAGTTTCAGCGGGATTTCCAAAATGTTGAAAGGAACTCGAAACATGTCAACCTTGGTTTTGAGAATCTCTCCCGGAGTTTGAGAGATTTGGACGTGAAAGGGTACAAGTCTTGTCGGGGATTGGGAACCCTTCACGAGAATGTCCGAAGTTTCAGCGGGATTTCCAAAATGTTGAAAGGAACTCGAAACATGTCCACCTTGGTTTTGAGAATCTCTCCCGGAGTTTGAGAGATTTGGACGTGAAAGGGTACCAGTCTTGTCGGGGATTGGGAACCCTTCGCGAGAATGTCCAGAGTTTCAGCGGGATTTCCAAAATGTTGAAAGGAACTCGAAACATGTCAACCTTGGTTTTGAGAATCTCTCCCGGAGTTTGAGAGATTTGGACGTGAAAGGGTACCAGTCTTGTCGGGGATTGGGAACCCTTCGCGAGAATGTCCGAAGTTTCAGCTGGATTTCCAAAATGTTGAAAGGAACTCGAAACATGTCAACCTTGGTTTTGAGAATCTCTCCCGGAGTTTGAGAGATTTGGACGTGAAAGGGTACCAGTCTTGTCGGGGATTGGGAACCCTTCGCGAGAATGTCCAAAGTTTCAGCGGGATTTCCAAAATGTTGAAAGGAACTCGAAACATGTCAACCTTGGTTTTGAGAATCTCTCCCGGAGTTTGAGAGATTTGGACGTGAAAGGGTACAAGTCTTGTCGGGGATTGGGAACCCTTCACGAGAATGTCCGAAGTTTCAGCGGGATTTCCAAAATGTTGAAAGGAACTCGAAACATGTCCACCTTGGTTTTGAGAATCTCTCCCGGAGTTTGAGAGATTTGGACGTGAAAGGGTACCAGTCTTGTCGGGGATTGGGAACCCTTCGCGAGAATGTCCAGAGTTTCAGCGGGATTTCCAAAATGTTGAAAGGAACTCGAAACATGTCAACCTTGGTTTTGAGAATCTCTCCCGGAGTTTGAGAGATTTGGACGTGAAAGGGTACCAGTCTTGTCGGGGATTGGGAACCCTTCGCGAGAATGTCCGAAGTTTCAGCTGGATTTCCAAAATGTTGAAAGGAACTCGAAACATGTCAACCTTGGTTTTGAGAATCTCTCCCGGAGTTTGAGAGATTTGGACGTGAAAGGGTACCAGTCTTGTCGGGGATTGGGAACCCTTCGCGAGAATGTCCAAAGTTTCAGCGGGATTTCCAAAATGTTGAAAGGAACTCGAAACATGTCAACCTTGGTTTTGAGAATCTCTCCCGGAGTTTGAGAGATCTGGACGTGAAAGGGAACCAATCTTGTCGGGGATTGGGAACCCTTCACGAGAATGTCCAAAGTTTCAGCGGGATTTCCAAAATGTTGAAAGGAACTCGAAACATGTCGACCTTGGTTTTGAGAATCTCTCCCGGAGTTTGAGAGATTTGGACGTGAAAGGGTACCAGTCTTGTCGGGGATTGGGAACCCTTCGCGAGAATGTCCAAAGTTTCAGCGGGATTTCCAAAATGTTGAAAGGAACTCGAAACATGTCAACCTTGGTTTTGAGAATCTCTCCCGGAGTTTGAGAGATTTGGACGTGAAAGGGTACCAGTCTTATCGGGGATTGGGAACCCTTCGCGAGAATGTCCAAGGTTTCAGCGGGATTTCCAAAATGTTGAAAGGAACTCGAAACATGTCAACCTTGGTTTTGAGAATCTCTCCCGGAGTTTGAGAGATTTGGACGTGAAAGCGTACCAGTCTTGTCGGGGATTGGGAACCCTTCGCGAGAATGTCCAAAGTTTCAGCGGGATTTCCAAAATGTTGAAAGGAACTCGAAACATGTCAGCCTTGGTTTTGAGAATCTCTCCCGGAGTTTGAGAGATTTGGACGTGAAAGGGTACCAGTCTTGTCGGGGATTGGGAACCCTTCGCGAGAATGTCCAAAGTTTCAGCGGGATTTCCAAAATGTTGAAAGGAACTCGAAACATGTCAACCTTGGTTTTGAGAATCTCTCCCGGAGTTTGAGAGATTTGGACGTGAAAGGGTACCAGTCTTGTCGGGGATTGGGAACCCTTCGCGAGAATGTCCGAAGTTTCAGCTGGATTTCCAAAATGTTGAAAGGAACTCGAAACATGTCAACCTTGGTTTTGAGAATCTCTCCCGGAGTTTGAGAGACTTGGACGTGAAAGGGTACCAGTCTTGTCGGGGATTGGGAACCCTTCGCGAGAATGTCCAAAGTTTCAGCGGGATTTCCAAAATGTTGAAAGGAACTCGAAACATGTCAACCTTGGTTTTGAGAATCTCTCCCGGAGTTTGAGAGACTTGGACGTGAAAGGATACCAGTCTTGTCGGGGATTGGGAACCCTTCGCGAGAATGTCCAAAGTTTCAGCGGGATTTCCAAAATGTTGAGAGGAACTCGAAACATGTCAACTTTGGTTTTGAGAATCTCTCCCGGAGTTTGAGAGATCTGGACGTGAAAGGGTACCAATCTTGTCGGGGATTGGGAACCCTTCGCGAGAATGTCCAAGGTTTCAGCGGGATTTCCAAAATGTTGAAAGGAACTCGAAACATGTCAACCTTGGTTTTGAGAATCTCTCCCGGAGTTTGAGAGATTTGGACGTGAAAGGGTACCAGTCTTGTCGGGGATTGGGAACCCTTCGCGAGAATGTCCAAAGTTTCAGCGGGATTTCCAAAATGTTGAAAGGAACTCGAAACATGTCAACCTTGGTTTTGAGAATCTCTCCCGGAGTTTGAGAGACTTGGACGTGAAAGGGTACCAGTCTTTTCGGGGATTGGGAACCCTTCGCGAGAATGTCCAAAGTTTCAGCGGGATTTCCAAAATGTTGAAAGGAACTCGAAACATGTCAACCTTGGTTTTGAGAATCTCTCCCGGAGTTTGAGAGATTTGGACGTGAAAGGGTACCAGTCTTGTCGGGGATTGGGAACCCTTCGCGAGAATGTCCAAGGTTTCAGCGGGATTTCCAAAATGTTGAAAGGAACTCGAAACATGTCAACCTTGGTTTTGAGAATCTCTCCCGGAGTTTGAGAGATTTGGACGTGAAAGGGTACCAGTCTTGTCGGGGATTGGGAACCCTTCGCGAGAATGTCCAAAGTTTCAGCGGGATTTCCAAAATGTTGAAAGGAACTCGAAACATGTCAACCTTGGTTTTGAGAATCTCTCCCGGAGTTTGAGAGATCTGGACGTGAAAGGGAACCAATCTTGTCGGGGATTGGGAACCCTTCACGAGAATGTCCAAAGTTTCAGCGGGATTTCCAAAATGTTGAAAGGAACTCGAAACATGTCGACCTTGGTTTTGAGAATCTCTCCCGGAGTTTGAGAGATTTGGACGTGAAAGGGTACCAGTCTTGTCGGGGATTGGGAACCCTTCGCGAGAATGTCCAAAGTTTCAGCGGGATTTCCAAAATGTTGAAAGGAACTCGAAACATGTCAACCTTGGTTTTGAGAATCTCTCCCGGAGTTTGAGAGATTTGGACGTGAAAGGGTACCAGTCTTATCGGGGATTGGGAACCCTTCGCGAGAATGTCCAAGGTTTCAGCGGGATTTCCAAAATGTTGAAAGGAACTCGAAACATGTCAACCTTGGTTTTGAGAATCTCTCCCGGAGTTTGAGAGATTTGGACGTGAAAGCGTACCAGTCTTGTCGGGGATTGGGAACCCTTCGCGAGAATGTCCAAAGTTTCAGCGGGATTTCCAAAATGTTGAAAGGAACTCGAAACATGTCAGCCTTGGTTTTGAGAATCTCTCCCGGAGTTTGAGAGATTTGGACGTGAAAGGGTACCAGTCTTGTCGGGGATTGGGAACCCTTCGCGAGAATGTCCAAAGTTTCAGCGGGATTTCCAAAATGTTGAAAGGAACTCGAAACATGTCAACCTTGGTTTTGAGAATCTCTCCCGGAGTTTGAGAGATTTGGACGTGAAAGGGTACCAGTCTTGTCGGGGATTGGGAACCCTTCGCGAGAATGTCCGAAGTTTCAGCTGGATTTCCAAAATGTTGAAAGGAACTCGAAACATGTCAACCTTGGTTTTGAGAATCTCTCCCGGAGTTTGAGAGACTTGGACGTGAAAGGGTACCAGTCTTGTCGGGGATTGGGAACCCTTCGCGAGAATGTCCAAAGTTTCAGCGGGATTTCCAAAATGTTGAAAGGAACTCGAAACATGTCAACCTTGGTTTTGAGAATCTCTCCCGGAGTTTGAGAGATTTGGACGTGAAAGGGTACCAGTCTTGTCGGGGATTGGGAACCCTTCGCGAGAATGTCCAGAGGTTCAGCGGGATTTCCAAAATGTTGAAAGGAACTCGAAACATGTCAAGCTTGGTTTTGAGAATCTCTCCCGGAGTTTGAGAGATTTGGACGTGAAAGGGTACCAGTCTTGTCGGGGATTGGGAACCCTTCGCGAGAATGTCCAAAGTTTCAGCGGGATTTCCAAAATGTTGAAAGGAACTCGAAACATGTCAACCTTGGTTTTGAGAATCTCTCCCGGAGTTTGAGAGATTTGGACGTGAAAGGGTACAAGTCTTGTCGGGGATTGGGAACCCTTCACGAGAATGTCCGAAGTTTCAGCGGGATTTCCAAAATGTTGAAAGGAACTCGAAACATGTCCACCTTGGTTTTGAGAATCTCTCCCGGAGTTTGAGAGATTTGGACGTGAAAGGGTACCAGTCTTGTCGGGGATTGGGAACCCTTCGCGAGAATGTCCAGAGTTTCAGCGGGATTTCCAAAATGTTGAAAGGAACTCGAAACATGTCAACCTTGGTTTTGAGAATCTCTCCCGGAGTTTGAGAGATTTGGACGTGAAAGGGTACCAGTCTTGTCGGGGATTGGGAACCCTTCGCGAGAATGTCCGAAGTTTCAGCTGGATTTCCAAAATGTTGAAAGGAACTCGAAACATGTCAACCTTGGTTTTGAGAATCTCTCCCGGAGTTTGAGAGATTTGGACGTGAAAGGGTACCAGTCTTGTCGGGGATTGGGAACCCTTCGCGAGAATGTCCAAAGTTTCAGCGGGATTTCCAAAATGTTGAAAGGAACTCGAAACATGTCAACCTTGGTTTTGAGAATCTCTCCCGGAGTTTGAGAGATTTGGACGTGAAAGGGTACAAGTCTTGTCGGGGATTGGGAACCCTTCACGAGAATGTCCGAAGTTTCAGCGGGATTTCCAAAATGTTGAAAGGAACTCGAAACATGTCCACCTTGGTTTTGAGAATCTCTCCCGGAGTTTGAGAGATTTGGACGTGAAAGGGTACCAGTCTTGTCGGGGATTGGGAACCCTTCGCGAGAATGTCCAGAGTTTCAGCGGGATTTCCAAAATGTTGAAAGGAACTCGAAACATGTCAACCTTGGTTTTGAGAATCTCTCCCGGAGTTTGAGAGATTTGGACGTGAAAGGGTACCAGTCTTGTCGGGGATTGGGAACCCTTCGCGAGAATGTCCGAAGTTTCAGCTGGATTTCCAAAATGTTGAAAGGAACTCGAAACATGTCAACCTTGGTTTTGAGAATCTCTCCCGGAGTTTGAGAGATTTGGACGTGAAAGGGTACCAGTCTTGTCGGGGATTGGGAACCCTTCGCGAGAATGTCCAAAGTTTCAGCGGGATTTCCAAAATGTTGAAAGGAACTCGAAACATGTCAACCTTGGTTTTGAGAATCTCTCCCGGAGTTTGAGAGATCTGGACGTGAAAGGGAACCAATCTTGTCGGGGATTGGGAACCCTTCACGAGAATGTCCAAAGTTTCAGCGGGATTTCCAAAATGTTGAAAGGAACTCGAAACATGTCGACCTTGGTTTTGAGAATCTCTCCCGGAGTTTGAGAGATTTGGACGTGAAAGGGTACCAGTCTTGTCGGGGATTGGGAACCCTTCGCGAGAATGTCCAAAGTTTCAGCGGGATTTCCAAAATGTTGAAAGGAACTCGAAACATGTCAACCTTGGTTTTGAGAATCTCTCCCGGAGTTTGAGAGATTTGGACGTGAAAGGGTACCAGTCTTATCGGGGATTGGGAACCCTTCGCGAGAATGTCCAAGGTTTCAGCGGGATTTCCAAAATGTTGAAAGGAACTCGAAACATGTCAACCTTGGTTTTGA
Source organism: Streptopelia decaocto (assembly GCF_964273445.1). NCBI lineage: Eukaryota > Metazoa > Chordata > Aves > Columbiformes > Columbidae > Streptopelia > Streptopelia decaocto. The sequence continues at coordinate 60,832 of NW_028115428.1, read as the reverse complement.
GAATCTCTCCCGGAGTTTGAGAGATTTGGACGTGAAAGCGTACCAGTCTTGTCGGGGATTGGGAACCCTTCGCGAGAATGTCCAAAGTTTCAGCGGGATTTCCAAAATGTTGAAAGGAACTCGAAACATGTCAGCCTTGGTTTTGAGAATCTCTCCCGGAGTTTGAGAGATTTGGACGTGAAAGGGTACCAGTCTTGTCGGGGATTGGGAACCCTTCGCGAGAATGTCCAAAGTTTCAGCGGGATTTCCAAAATGTTGAAAGGAACTCGAAACATGTCAACCTTGGTTTTGAGAATCTCTCCCGGAGTTTGAGAGATTTGGACGTGAAAGGGTACCAGTCTTGTCGGGGATTGGGAACCCTTCGCGAGAATGTCCGAAGTTTCAGCTGGATTTCCAAAATGTTGAAAGGAACTCGAAACATGTCAACCTTGGTTTTGAGAATCTCTCCCGGAGTTTGAGAGACTTGGACGTGAAAGGGTACCAGTCTTGTCGGGGATTGGGAACCCTTCGCGAGAATGTCCAAAGTTTCAGCGGGATTTCCAAAATGTTGAAAGGAACTCGAAACATGTCAACCTTGGTTTTGAGAATCTCTCCCGGAGTTTGAGAGATTTGGACGTGAAAGGGTACCAGTCTTGTCGGGGATTGGGAACCCTTCGCGAGAATGTCCAGAGGTTCAGCGGGATTTCCAAAATGTTGAAAGGAACTCGAAACATGTCAAGCTTGGTTTTGAGAATCTCTCCCGGAGTTTGAGAGATTTGGACGTGAAAGGGTACCAGTCTTGTCGGGGATTGGGAACCCTTCGCGAGAATGTCCAAAGTTTCAGCGGGATTTCCAAAATGTTGAAAGGAACTCGAAACATGTCAACCTTGGTTTTGAGAATCTCTCCCGGAGTTTGAGAGATTTGGACGTGAAAGGGTACAAGTCTTGTCGGGGATTGGGAACCCTTCACGAGAATGTCCGAAGTTTCAGCGGGATTTCCAAAATGTTGAAAGGAACTCGAAACATGTCCACCTTGGTTTTGAGAATCTCTCCCGGAGTTTGAGAGATTTGGACGTGAAAGGGTACCAGTCTTGTCGGGGATTGGGAACCCTTCGCGAGAATGTCCAGAGTTTCAGCGGGATTTCCAAAATGTTGAAAGGAACTCGAAACATGTCAACCTTGGTTTTGAGAATCTCTCCCGGAGTTTGAGAGATTTGGACGTGAAAGGGTACCAGTCTTGTCGGGGATTGGGAACCCTTCGCGAGAATGTCCGAAGTTTCAGCTGGATTTCCAAAATGTTGAAAGGAACTCGAAACATGTCAACCTTGGTTTTGAGAATCTCTCCCGGAGTTTGAGAGACTTGGACGTGAAAGGGTACCAGTCTTATCGGGGATTGGGAACCTTTCGCGAGAATGTCCAAGGTTTCAGCGGGATTTCCAAAATGTTGAAAGGAACTCGAAACATGTCAACCTTGGTTTTGAGAATCTCTCCCGGAGTTTGAGAGATTTGGACGTGAAAGGGTACCAGTCTTGTCGGGGATTGGGAACCCTTCGCGAGAATGTCCAAAGTTTCAGCGGGATTTCCAAAATGTTGAAAGGAACTCGAAACATGTCAGCCTTGGTTTTGAGAATCTCTCCCGGAGTTTGAGAGATTTGGACGTGAAAGGGTACCAGTCTTGTCGGGGATCGGGAACCCTTCGCGAGAATGTCCAAAGTTTCAGCGGGATTTCCAAAATGTTGAAAGGAACTCGAAACATGTCAACCTTGGTTTTGAGAATCTCTCCCGGAGTTTGAGAGATTTGGACGTGAAAGGGTACCAGTCTTGTCGGGGATTGGGAACCCTTCGCGAGAATGTCCGAAGTTTCAGCTGGATTTCCAAAATGTTGAAAGGAACTCGAAACATGTCAACCTTGGTTTTGAGAATCTCTCCCGGAGTTTGAGAGACTTGGATGTGTAAGGGTACCAGTCTTTTCGGGGATTGGGAACCCTTCGCGAGAATGTCCAAAGTTTCAGCGGGATTTCCAAAATGTTGAAAGGAACTCGAAACATGTCAACCTTGGTTTTGAGAATCTCTCCCGGAGTTTGAGAGGTTTGGACGTGAAAGGGTACCAGTCTTGTCGGGGATTGGGAACCCTTCGCGAGAATGTCCAAAGTTTCAGCGGGATTTCCAAAATGTTGAAAGGAACTCGAAACATGTCAACCTTGGTTTTGAGAATCTCTCCCGGAGTTTGAGAGACTTGGACGTGAAAGGGTACCAGTCTTTTCGGGGATTGGAAACCCTTCGCGAGAATGTCCAAAGTTTCAGCGGGATTTCCAAAATGTTGAAAGGAACTCGAAACATGTCAACCTTGGTTTTGAGAATCTCTCCCGGAGTTTGAGAGATTTGGACGTGAAAGGGTACCAGTCTTGTCGGGGATTGGGAACCCTTCGCCAGAATGTCCGAAGTTTCAGCGGGATTTCCAAAATGTTGAAAGGAACTCGAAACATGTCAACCTTGGTTTTGAGAATCTCTCCCGGAGTTTGAGAGATTTGGACGTGAAAGGGTACAAGTCTTGTCGGGGATTGGGAACCCTTCGCGAGAATGTCCAAAGTTTCAGCGGGATTTCCAAAATGTTGAAAGGAACTCGAAACATGTCAACCTTGGTTTTGAGAATCTCTCCCGGAGTTTGAGAGATTTGGACGTGAAAGGGTACCAGTCTTATCGGGGATTGGGAACCCTTCGCGAGAATGTCCAAGGTTTCAGCGGGATTTCCAAAATGTTGAAAGGAACTCGAAACATGTCAACCTTGGTTTTGAGAATCTTTCCCGGAGTTTGAGAGATTTGGACGTGAAAGGGTACCAGTCTTGTCGGGGATTGGGAACCCTTCGCGAGAATGTCCAAAGTTTCAGCGGGATTTCCAAAATGTTGAAAGGAACTCGAAACATGTCAACCTTGGTTTTGAGAATCTCTCCCGGAGTTTGAGAGATTTGGACGTGAAAGGGTACCAGTCTTGTCGGGGATTGGGAACCCTTCGCGAGAATGTCCAAAGTTTCAGCGGGATTTCCAAAATGTTGAAAGGAACTCGAAACATGTCAACCTTGGTTTTGAGAATCTCTCCCAGAGTTTGAGAGATTTGGACGTGAAAGTGTACCAGTCTTGTCGGGGATTGGGAACCCTTCGCGAGAATGTCCAAAGTTTCAGCGGGATTTCCAAAATGTTGAAAGGAACTCGAAACATGTCAACCTTGGTTTTGAGAATCTCTCCCGGAGTTCGAGAGATTTGGACGTGAAAGGGTACCAGTCTTTTCGGGGATTGGAAACCCTTCGCGAGAATGTCCAATGTTTCAGCGGGATTTCCAAAATGTTGAAAGGAACTCAAAACATGTCAACCTTGGTTTTGAGAATCTCTCCCGGAGTTTGAGAGATTTGGACGTGAAAGGGTACCAGTCTTGTCGGGGATTGGGAACCCTTCGCGAGAATGTCCAAAATTTCAGCGGGATTTCCAAAATGTTGAGAGGAACTCGAAACATGTCAACCTTGGTTTTGAGAATCTCTCCCGGAGTTTGAGAGATTTGGACGTGAAAGTGTACCAGTCTTGTCGGGGATTGGGAACCCTTCGCGAGAATGTCCAAAGTTTCAGCGGGATTTCCAGAATGTTGAAAGGAACTCGAAACATGTCAACCTTGGTTTTGAGAATCTCTCCCGGAGTTTGAGAGATTTGGACGTGAAAGGGTACCAGTCTTGTCGGGGATTGGGAACCCTTCGCGAGAATGTCCAAAGTTTCAGCGGGATTTCCAGAATGTTGAAAGGAACTCGAAACATGTCAACCTTGGTTTTGAGAATCTCTCCCGGAGTTTGAGAGATTTGGACGTGAAAGGGTACCAGTCTTGTCGGGGATTGGGAACCCTTCGCGAGAATGTCCGAAGTTTCAGCTGGATTTCCAAAATGTTGAAAGGAACTCGAAACATGTCAACCTTGGTTTTGAGAATCTCTCCCGGAGTTTGAGAGATTTGGACGTGAAAGGGTACCAGTCTTGTCGGGGATTGGGAACCCTTCGCGAGAATGTCCAAAGTTTCAGCGGGATTTCCAGAATGTTGAAAGGAACTCGAAACATGTCAACCTTGGTTTTGAGAATCTCTCCCGGAGTTTGAGAGATTTGGACGTGAAAGGGTACCAGTCTTGTCGGGGATTGGGAACCCTTCGCGAGAATGTCCAAAGTTTCAGCGGGATTTCCAAAATGTTGAAAGGAACTCGAAACATGTCAACCTTGGTTTTGAGAATCTCTCCCGGAGTTTGAGAGATTTGGACGTGAAAGGGTACCAGTCTTGTCGGGGATTGGGAACCCTTCGAGAGAATGTCCAAAGTTTCAGCGGGATTTCCAGAATGTTGAAAGGAACTCGAAACATGTCAACCTTGGTTTTGAGAATCTCTCCTGGAGTTGGAGAGATTTGGACGTGAAAGGGTACCAGTCTTGTCGGGGATTGGGAACCCTTCGCGAGAATGTCCAAAGTTTCAGCGGGATTTCCAAAATGTTGAAAGGAACTCGAAACATGTCAACCTTGGTTTTGAGAATCTCTCCCCGAGTTTGAGAGATTTGGACGTGAAAGGTTACCAGTCTTGTCGGGGTTTGGGAACCCTTCGCGAGAATGTCCAAAGTTTCAGCGGGATTTCCAAAATGTTGAAAGGAACTCGAAACATGTCAACCTTGGTTTTGAGAATCTCTCCCGGAGTTTGAGAGGTTTGGACGTGAAAGGGTACCAGTCTTGTCGGGGATTGGGAACCCTTCGCGAGAATGTCCAAAGTTTCAGCGGGATTTCCAAAATGTTGAAAGGAACTCGAAACATGTCAACCTTGGTTTTGAGAATCTCTCCCGGAGTTTGAGAGATTTGGACGTGAAAGGGTACCAGTCTTGTCGGGGATTGGGAACCCTTCGCGAGAATGTCCAAAGTTTCAGCGGGATTTCCCAAATGTTGAAAGGAACTCGAAACATGTCAACCTTGGTTTTGAGAATCTCTCCCGGAGTTTGAGAGATTTGGACGTGTAAGGGTACCAGTCTTGTCGGGGATTGGGAACCCTTCGCGAGAATGTCCAAAGTTTCAGCGGGATTTCCAAAATGTTGAAAGGAACTCGAAACATGTCAACCTGGGTTTGAGAATCTCTCCCGGAGTTTGAGATATCTGGACGTGAAAGGGTACTAATCTTGTCGGGGATTGGGAACCCTTCGCGAGAATGTCCAAAGTTTCAGCGGGATTTCCAAAATGTTGAAAGGAACTCGAAACATGTCAGCCTTGGTTTTGAGAATCTCTCCCGGAGTTTGAGAGATTTGGACGTGAAAGTGTACCAGTCTTGTCGGGGATTGAGAACCCTTCGCGAGAATGTCCAAAGTTTCAGCGGGATTTCCAAAATGTTGAAAGGAACTCGAAACATGTCAACCTTGGTTTTGAGAATCTCTCCCGGAGTTTGAGAGATCTGGACGTGAAAGGGAACCAATCTTGTCGGGGATTGGGAACCCTTCGCGAGAATGTCCAAAGTTTCAGCGGGATTTCCAAAATGTTGAAAGGAACTCAAAACATGTCAACCTTGGTTTTGAGAATCTCTCCCGGAGTTTGAGAGATTTGGACGTGAAAGGGTACCAGTCTTGTCGGGGATTGGGAACCCTTCGCGAGAATGTCCAAAGTTTCAGCGGGATTTCCAAAATGTTGAAAGGAACTCTAAACATGTCAACCTTGTTTTTGAGAATCTCTCCCGGAGTTTGAGAGATTTGGACGTGAAAGGGTACCAGTCTTGTCGGGGATTGGGAACCCTTCGCGAGAATGTCCAAAATTTCAGCGGGATTTCCAGAATGTTGAAAGGAACTCGAAACATGTCAACCTTGGTTTTGAGAATCTCTCCCGGAGTTTGAGAGATTTGGACGTGAAAGTGTACCAGTCTTGTCGGGGATTGGGAACCCTTCGCGAGAATGTCCAAAGTTTCAGCGGGATTTCCAGAATGTTGAAAGGAACTCGAAACATGTCAACCTTGGTTTTGAGAATCTCTCCCGGAGTTTGAGAGATTTGGACGTGAAAGGGTACCAGTCTTGTCGGGGATTGGGAACCCTTCGCCAGAATGTCCAAAGTTTCAGCGGGATTTCCAAAATGTTGAAAGGAACTCGAAACATGTCAACCTTGGTTTTGAGAATCTCTCCCGGAGTTTGAGAGATTTGGACGTGAAAGGGTACCAGTCTTGTCAGGGATTGGGAACCCTTTGCGAAAATGTCCAAAGTTTCAGCGGGATTTCCAAAATGTTGAGAGGAACTCGAAACATGTCAACCTTGGTTTTGAGAATCTCTCCCGGAGTTTGAGAGATTTGGACGTGAAAGGGTACCAGTCTTGTCGGGGATTGGGAACCCTTCGCGAGAATGTCCAAAGTTTCAGCGGGATTTCCAAAATGTTGAGAGGAACTCGAAACATGTCAACCTTGGTTTTGAGAATCTCTCCCGGAGTTTGAGAGATTTGGACGTGAAAGGGTACCAGTCTTGTCGGGGATTGGGAACCCTTCGTGAGAATGTCCAAAGTTTCAGCGGGATTTCCAAAATGTTGAAAGGAACTCGAAACATGTCAACCTTGGTTTTGAGAATCTCTCCCGGAGTTTGAGAGATTTGGACGTGAAAGGGTACCAGTCTTGTCGGGGATTGGGAACCCTTCGCGAGAATGTCCAAAGTTTCAGCGGGATTTCCAAAATGTTGAAAGGAACTCGAAACATGTCAACCTTGGTTTTGAGAATCTCTCCCAGAGTTTGAGAGATTTGGACGTGAAAGTGTACCAGTCTTGTCGGGGATTGGGAACCCTTCACGAGAATGTCCAAAGTTTCAGCGGGATTTCCAAAATGTTGAAAGGAACTCGAAACATGTCAACCTTGGTTTTGAGAATCTCTCCCGGAGTTTGAGAGATTTGGACGTGAAAGGGTACCAGTCTTGTCGGGGATTGGGAACCCTTCGTGAGAATGTCCAAAGTTTCAGCGGGATTTCCAAAATGTTGAAAGGAACTCGAAACATGTCAACCTTGGTTTTGAGAATCTCTCCCGGAGTTTGAGAGATTTGGACGTGAAAGGGTACCAGTCTTGTCGGGGATTGGGAACCCTTCGTGAGAATGTCCAAAGTTTCAGCGGGATTTCCAAAATGTTGAAAGGAACTCGAAACATGTCAACCTGGGTTTGAGAATCTCTCCCGGAGTTTGAGAGATCTGGACGTGAAAGGGTACTAATCTTGTCGGGGATTGGGAACCCTTCGCGAGAATGTCCAAAGTTTCAGCGGGATTTCCAAAATGTTGAAAGGAACTCGAAACATGTCAACCTTGGTTTTGAGAATCTCTCCCGGAGTTTGAGAGATTTGGACGTGAAAGGGTACCAGTCTTGTCGGGGATTGAGAACCCTTCGCGAGAATGTCCAAAGTTTCAGCGGGATTTCCAAAATGTTGAAAGGAACTCGAAACATGTCAACCTTGGTTTTGAGAATCTCTCCCGGAGTTTGAGAGATCTGGACGTGAAAGGGAACCAATCTTGTCGGGGATTGGGAACCCTTCGCGAGAATGTCCAAAGTTTCAGCGGGATTTCCAAAATGTTGAAAGGAACTCAAAACATGTCAACCTTGGTTTTGAGAATCTCTCCCGGATTTTGAGAGATTTGGACGTGAAAGGGTACCAGTCTTGTCGGGGATTGGGAACCCTTCGCGAGAATGTCCAAAGTTTCAGCGGGATTTCCAAAATGTTGAAAGGAACTCGAAACATGTCAACCTTGGTTTTGAGAATCTCTCCCCGAGTTTGAGAGATTTGGACGTGAAAGGTTACCAGTCTTGTCGGGGATTGGGAACCCTTCGCGAGAATGTCCAAAGTTTCAGCGGGATTTCCAAAATGTTGAAAGGAACTCGAAACATGTCAACCTTGGTTTTGAGAATCTCTCCCGGAGTTTGAGAGATTTGGACGTGAAAGGGTACCAGTCTTGTCGGGGATTGGGAACCCTTCGCGAGAATGTCCAAAGTTTCAGCGGGATTTCCCAAATGTTGAAAGGAACTCGAAACATGTCAACCTTGGTTTTGAGAATCTCTCCCGGAGTTTGAGAGATTTGGACGTGCAAGGGTACCAGTCTTGTCGGGGATTGGGAACCCTTCGTGAGAATGTCCAAAGTTTCAGCGGGATTTCCAAAATGTTGAAAGGAACTCGAAACATGTCAACCTGGGTTTGAGAATCTCTCCCGGAGTTTGAGAGATCTGGACGTGAAAGGGTACTAATCTTGTCGGGGATTGGGAACCCTTCGCGAGAATGTCCAAAGTTTCAGCGGGATTTCCAAAATGTTGAAAGGAACTCGAAACATGTCAACCTTGGTTTTGAGAATCTCTCCCGGAGTTTGAGAGATTTGGACGTGAAAGGGTACCAGTCTTGTCGGGGATTGAGAACCCTTCGCGAGAATGTCCAAAGTTTCAGCGGGATTTCCAAAATGTTGAAAGGAACTCGAAACATGTCAACCTTGGTTTTGAGAATCTCTCCCGGAGTTTGAGAGATCTGGACGTGAAAGGGAACCAATCTTGTCGGGGATTGGGAACCCTTCGCGAGAATGTCCAAAGTTTCAGCGGGATTTCCAAAATGTTGAAAGGAACTCAAAACATGTCAACCTTGGTTTTGAGAATCTCTCCCGGATTTTGAGAGATTTGGACGTGAAAGGGTACCAGTCTTGTCGGGGATTGGGAACCCTTCGCGAGAATGTCCAAAGTTTCAGCGGGATTTCCAAAATGTTGAAAGGAACTCGAAACATGTCAACCTTGGTTTTGAGAATCTCTCCCGGAGTTTGAGAGATTTGGACGTGAAAGGGTACCAGTCTTGTCGGGGATTGGGAACCCTTCGCGAGAATGTCCATAATTTCAGCGGGATTTCCAGAATGTTGAAAGGAACTCGAAACATGTCAACCTTGGTTTTGAGAATCTCTCCCGGAGTTTGAGAGATTTGGACGTGAAAGTGTACCAGTCTTGTCGGGGATTGGGAACCCTTCGCGAGAATGTCCAAAGTTTCAGCGGGATTTCCAGAATGTTGAAAGGAACTCGAAACATGTCAACCTTGGTTTTGAGAATCTCTCCCGGAGTTTGAGAGATTTGGACGTGAAAGGGTACCAGTCTTGTCGGGGATTGGGAACCCTTCGCGAGAATGTCCAAAGTTTCAGCGGGATTTCCAAAATGTTGAAAGGAACTCGAAACATGTCAACCTTGGTTTTGAGAATCTCTCCCGGAGTTTGAGAGATTTGGACGTGAAAGGGTACCAGTCTTGTCGGGGATTGGGAACCCTTCGCGAGAATGTCCAAAGTTTCAGCGGGATTTCCAAAATGTTGAAAGGAACTCGAAACATGTCAACCTTGGTTTTGAGAATCTCTCCCGGAGTTTGAGAGATTTGGACGTGAAAGGGTACCAGTCTTGTCGGGGATTGGGAACCCTTCGCGAGAATGTCCAAAGTTTCAGCGGGATTTCCAAAATGTTGAAAGGAACTCGAAACATGTCAACCTTGGTTTTGAGAATCTCTCCCGGAGTTTGAGAGATTTGGACGTGAAAGGGTACCAGTCTTGTCGGGGATTGGGAACCCTTCGCGAGAATGTCCAAAGTTTCAGCGGGATTTCCAAAATGTTGAAAGGAACTCGAAACATGTCAACCTTGGTTTTGAGAATCTCTCCCGGAGTTTGAGAGATTTGGACGTGAAAGGGTACCAGTCTTGTCGGGGATTGGGAACCCTTCGCGAGAATGTCCAAAGTTTCAGCGGGATTTCCAGAATGTTGAAAGGAACTCGAAACATGTCAACCTTGGTTTTGAGAATCTCTCCCGGAGTTTGAGAGATTTGGACGTGAAAAGGTACCAGTCTTGTCGGGGATTGGGAACCCTTCGCCAGAATGTCCAAAGTTTCAGCGGGATTTCCAAAATGTTGAAAGGAACTCGAAACATGTCAACCTTGGTTTTGAGAATCTCTCCCGGAGTTTGAGAGATTTGCACGTGTAAGGGTACCAGTCTTGTCGGGGATTGGGAACCCTTCGTGAGAATGTCCAAAGTTTCAGCGGGATTTCCAAAATGTTGAAAGGAACTCGAAACATGTCAACCTGGGTTTGAGAATCTCTCCCGGAGTTTGAGAGATCTGGACGTGAAAGGGTACTAATCTTGTCGGGGATTGGGAACCCTTCGCGAGAATGTCCAAAGTTTCAGCGGGATTTCCAAAATGTTGAAAGGAACTCGAAACATGTCAACCTTGGTTTTGAGAATCTCTCCCGGAGTTTGAGAGATTTGGACGTGAAAGGGTACCAGTCTTGTCGGGGATTGGGAACCCTTCGCGAGAATGTCCAAAGTTTCAGCGGGATTTCCAAAATGTTGAAAGGAACTCGAAAGATGTCAACCTTGGTTTTGAGAATCTCTCCCGGACTCTGAGAGATCTGGACGTGAAAGGGAACCAATCTTGTCGGGGATTGGGAACCCTTCGCGAGAATGTCCAAAGTTTCAGCGGGATTTCCAAAATGTTGAAAGGAACTCGAAACATGTCAACCTTGGTTTTGAGAATCTCTCCCGGAGTTTGAGAGATTTGGACGTGAAAGGGTACCAGTCTTGTCGGGGATTGGGAACCCTTCGGGAGAATGTCCAAAATTTCAGCGGGATTTCCAGAATGTTGAAAGGAACTCGAAACATGTCAACCTTGGTTTTGAGAATCTCTCCCGGAGTTTGAGAGATTTGGACGTGAAAGTGTACCAGTCTTGTCGGGGATTGGGAACCCTTCGCGAGAATGTCCAAAGTTTCAGCGGGATTTCCAGAATGTTGAAAGGAACTCGAAACATGTCAACCTTGGTTTTGAGAATCTCTCCCGGAGTTTGAGAGATTTGGACGTGAAAGGGTACCAGTCTTGTCGGGGATTGGGAACCCTTCGCGAGAATGTCCAAAGTTTCAGCGGGATTTCCAAAATGTTGAAAGGAACTCGAAACATGTCAACCTTGGTTTTGAGAATCTCTCCCGGAGTTTGAGAGATTTGGACGTGAAAGGGTACCAGTCTTGTCGGGGATTGGGAACCCTTCGCGAGAATGTCCAAAGTTTCAGCGGGATTTCCAAAATGTTGAAAGGAACTCGAAACATGTCAACCTTGGTTTTGAGAATCTCTCCCGGAGTTTGAGAGATTTGGACGTGAAAGGGTACCAGTCTTGTCGGGGATTGGGAACCCTTCGCCAGAATGTCCAAAGTTTCAGCGGGATTTCCAAAATGTTGAAAGGAACTCGAAACATGTCAACCTTGGTTTTGAGAATCTCTCCCGGAGTTTGAGAGATTTGGACGTGAAAGTGTACCAGTCTTGTCGGGGATTGGGAACCCTTCGCGAGAATGTCCAAAGTTTCAGCGGGATTTCCAGAATGTTGAAAGGAACTCGAAACATGTCAACCTTGGTTTTGAGAATCTCTCCCGGAGTTTGAGAGATTTGGACGTGAAAGGGTACCAGTCTTGTCGGGGATTGGGAACCCTTCGCGAGAATGTCCAAAGTTTCAGCGGGATTTCCAAAATGTTGAAAGGAACTCGAAACATGTCAACCTTGGTTTTGAGAATCTCTCCCGGAGTTTGAGAGATTTGGACGTGAAAGGGTACCAGTCTTGTCGGGGATTGGGAACCCTTCGCGAGAATGTCCAAAGTTTCAGCGGGATTTCCAAAATGTTGAAAGGAACTCGAAACATGTCAACCTTGGTTTTGAGAATCTCTCCCGGAGTTTGAGAGATTTGGACGTGAAAGGGTACCAGTCTTGTCGGGGATTGGGAACCCTTCGCGAGAATGTCCAAAGTTTCAGCGGGATTTCCAAAATGTTGAAAGGAACTCGAAACATGTCAACCTTGGTTTTGAGAATCTCTCCCGGAGTTTGAGAGATTTGGACGTGAAAGGGTACCAGTCTTGTCGGGGATTGGGAACCCTTCGCGAGAATGTCCAAAGTTTCAGCGGGATTTCCAAAATGTTGAAAGGAACTCGAAACATGTCAACCTTGGTTTTGAGAATCTCTCCCGGAGTTTGAGAGATTTGGACGTGAAAGGGTACCAGTCTTGTCGGGGATTGGGAACCCTTCGCGAGAATGTCCAAAGTTTCAGCGGGATTTCCAGAATGTTGAAAGGAACTCGAAACATGTCAACCTTGGTTTTGAGAATCTCTCCCGGAGTTTGAGAGATTTGGACGTGAAAAGGTACCAGTCTTGTCGGGGATTGGGAACCCTTCGCCAGAATGTCCAAAGTTTCAGCGGGATTTCCAAAATGTTGAAAGGAACTCGAAACATGTCAACCTTGGTTTTGAGAATCTCTCCCGGAGTTTGAGAGATTTGCACGTGTAAGGGTACCAGTCTTGTCGGGGATTGGGAACCCTTCGTGAGAATGTCCAAAGTTTCAGCGGGATTTCCAAAATGTTGAAAGGAACTCGAAACATGTCAACCTGGGTTTGAGAATCTCTCCCGGAGTTTGAGAGATCTGGACGTGAAAGGGTACTAATCTTGTCGGGGATTGGGAACCCTTCGCGAGAATGTCCAAAGTTTCAGCGGGATTTCCAAAATGTTGAAAGGAACTCGAAACATGTCAACCTTGGTTTTGAGAATCTCTCCCGGAGTTTGAGAGATTTGGACGTGAAAGGGTACCAGTCTTGTCGGGGATTGGGAACCCTTCGCGAGAATGTCCAAAGTTTCAGCGGGATTTCCAAAATGTTGAAAGGAACTCGAAAGATGTCAACCTTGGTTTTGAGAATCTCTCCCGGACTCTGAGAGATCTGGACGTGAAAGGGAACCAATCTTGTCGGGGATTGGGAACCCTTCGCGAGAATGTCCAAAGTTTCAGCGGGATTTCCAAAATGTTGAAAGGAACTCGAAACATGTCAACCTTGGTTTTGAGAATCTCTCCCGGAGTTTGAGAGATTTGGACGTGAAAGGGTACCAGTCTTGTCGGGGATTGGGAACCCTTCGGGAGAATGTCCAAAATTTCAGCGGGATTTCCAGAATGTTGAAAGGAACTCGAAACATGTCAACCTTGGTTTTGAGAATCTCTCCCGGAGTTTGAGAGATTTGGACGTGAAAGTGTACCAGTCTTGTCGGGGATTGGGAACCCTTCGCGAGAATGTCCAAAGTTTCAGCGGGATTTCCAGAATGTTGAAAGGAACTCGAAACATGTCAACCTTGGTTTTGAGAATCTCTCCCGGAGTTTGAGAGATTTGGACGTGAAAGGGTACCAGTCTTGTCGGGGATTGGGAACCCTTCGCGAGAATGTCCAAAGTTTCAGCGGGATTTCCAAAATGTTGAAAGGAACTTGAAACATGTCAACCTTGGTTTTGAGAATCTCTCCCGGAGTTTGAGAGATTTGGACGTGAAAGGGTACCAGTCTTGTCGGGGATTGGGAACCCTTCGCGAGAATGTCCAAAGTTTCAGCGGGATTTCCAAAATGTTGAAAGGAACTCGAAACATGTCAACCTTGGTTTTGAGAATCTCTCCCGGAGTTTGAGAGATTTGGACGTGAAAGGGTACCAGTCTTGTCGGGGATTGGGAACCCTTCGCGAGAATGTCCAAAGTTTCAGCGGGATTTCCAAAATGTTGAAAGGAACTCGAAACATGTCAACCTTGGTTTTGAGAATCTCTCCCGGAGTTTGAGAGATTTGGACGTGAAAGGGTACCAGTCTTGTCGGGGATTGGGAACCCTTCGCGAGAATGTCCAAAGTTTCAGCGGGATTTCCAAAATGTTGAAAGGAACTCGAAACATGTCAACCTTGGTTTTGAGAATCTCTCCCGGAGTTTGAGAGATTTGGACGTGAAAGGGTACCAGTCTTGTCGGGGATTGGGAACCCTTCGCCAGAATGTCCAAAGTTTCAGCGGGATTCCCCAAATGTTGAAAGGAACTCGAAACATGTCAACCTTGGTTTTGAGAATCTCTCCCGGAGTTTGAGAGATTTGCACATGTAAGGGTACCAGTCTTGTCGGGGATTGGGAACCCTTCGTGAGAATGTCCAAAGTTTCAGCGGGATTTCCAAAATGTTGAAAGGAACTCGAAACATGTCAACCTGGGTTTGAGAATCTCTCCCGGAGTTTGAGAGATCTGGACGTGAAAGGGTACTAATCTTGTCGGGGATTGGGAACCCTTCGCGAGAATGTCCAAAGTTTCAGCGGGATTTCCAAAATGTTGAAAGGAACTCGAAACATGTCAACCTTGGTTTTGAGAATCTCTCCCGGAGTTTGAGAGATTTGGACGTGAAAGGGTACCAGTCTTGTCGGGGATTGGGAACCCTTCGCGAGAATGTCCAAAGTTTCAGCGGGATTTCCAAAATGTTGAAAGGAACTCGAAAGATGTCAACCTTGGTTTTGAGAATCTCTCCCGGACTCTGAGAGATCTGGACGTGAAAGGGTACCAATCTTGTCGGGGATTGGGAACCCTTTGCGAGAATGTCCAAAGTTTCAGCGGGATTTCCAAAATGTTGAAAGGAACTCGAAACATGTCAACCTTGGTTTTGAGAATCTCTCCCGGAGTTTGAGAGATTTGGACGTGAAAGGGTACCAGTCTTGTCGGGGATTGGGAACCCTTCGCGAGAATGTCCAAAGTTTCAGCGGGATTTCCAAAATGTTGAAAGGAACTCGAAAGATGTCAACCTTGGTTTTGAGAATCTCTCCCGGACTCTGAGAGATCTGGACGTGAAAGGGAACCAATCTTGTCGGGGATTGGGAACCCTTCACGAGAATGTCCAAAGTTTCAGCGGGATTTCCAAAATGTTGAAAGGAACTCGAAACATGTCAACCTTGGTTTTGAGAATCTCTCCCGGAGTTTGAGAGATTTGGACGTGAAAGGGTACCAGTCTTGTCGGGGATTGGGAACCCTTCGCGAGAATGTCCAAAGTTTCAGCGGGATTTCCAAAATGTTGAAAGGAACTCGAAACATGTCAACCTTGGTTTTGAGAATCTCTCCCGGAGTTTGAGAGATTTGGACGTGAAAGGGTACCAGTCTTGTCGGGGATTGGGAACCCTTCGCGAGAATGTCCAAAGTTTCAGCGGGATTTCCAAAATGTTGAGAGGAACTCGAAACATGTCAACCTTGGTTTTGAGAATCTCTCCCGGAGTTTGAGAGATTTGGACGTGAAAGGGTACCAGTCTTGTCGGGGATTGGGAACCCTTCGCGAGAATGTCCAAAGTTTCAGCGGGATTTCCAAAATGTTGAAAGGAACTCGAAACATGTCAACCTTGGTTTTGAGAATCTCTCCCAGAGTTTGAGAGATTTGGACGTGAAAGTGTACCAGTCTTGTCGGGGATTGGGAACCCTTCGCGAGAATGTCCAAAGTTTCAGCGGGATTTCCAAAATGTTGACAGGAACTCGAAACATGTCAACCTTGGTTTTGAGAATCTCTCCCGGAGTTTGAGAGATTTGGACGTGAAAGGGTACCAGTCTTGTCGGGGATTGGGAACCCTTCGCGAGAATGTCCAAAGTTTCAGCGGGATTTCCAAAATGTTGAAAGGAACTCGAAAGATGTCAACCTTGGTTTTGAGAATCTCTCCCGGAGTTTGAGAGATTTGGACGTGAAAGGGTACCAGTCTTGTCGGGGATTGGGAACCCTTCGCGAGAATGTCCAAAGTTTCAGCGGGATTTCCAAAATGTTGAAAGGAACTCGAAACATGTCAACCTTGGTTTTGAGAATCTCTCCCGGAGTTTGAGAGATTTGGACGTGAAAGGGTACCAGTCTTGTCGGGGATTGGGAACCCTTCGCGAGAATGTCCAAAGTTTCAGCGGGATTTCCAAAATGTTGAAAGGAACTCGAAACATGTCAACCTTGGTTTTGAGAATCTCTCCCGGAGTTTGAGAGATTTGGACGTGAAAGGGTACCAGTCTTGTCGGGGATTGGGAACCCTTCGCGAGAATGTCCAAAGTTTCAGCGGGATTTCCAAAATGTTGAGAGGAACTCGAAACATGTCAACCTTGGTTTTGAGAATCTCTCCCGGAGTTTGAGAGATTTGGACGTGAAAGGGTACCAGTCTTGTCGGGGATTGGGAACCCTTCGCGAGAATGTCCAAAGTTTCAGCGGGATTTCCAAAATGTTGAGAGGAACTCGAAACATGTCAACCTTGGTTTTGAGAATCTCTCCCGGAGTTTGAGAGATTTGGACGTGAAAGGGTACCAGTCTTGTCGGGGATTGGGAACCCTTCGTGAGAATGTCCAAAGTTTCAGCGGGATTTCCAAAATGTTGAGAGGAACTCGAAACATGTCAACCTTGGTTTTGAGAATCTCTCCCGGAGTTTGAGAGATTTGGACGTGAAAGGGTACCAGTCTTGTCGGGGATTGGGAACCCTTCGCGAGAATGTCCAAAGTTTCAGCGGGATTTCCAAAATGTTGAAAGGAACTCGAAACATGTCAACCTTGGTTTTGAGAATCTCTCCCGGAGTTTGAGAGATATGGACGTGAAAGGGTACCAGTCTTGTCGGGGATTGGGAACCCTTCGCGAGAATGTCCAAAGTTTCAGCGGGATTTCCAAAATGTTGAAAGGAACTCGAAACATGTCAACCTTGGTTTTGAGAATCTCTCCCGGAGTTTGAGAGATTTGGACGTGAAAGGGTACCAGTCTTGTCGGGGATTGGGAACCCTTCGCGAGAATGTCCAAAGTTTCAGCGGGATTTCCAAAATGTTGAAAGGAACTCGAAACATGTCAACCTTGGTTTTGAGAATCTCTCCCGGAGTTTGAGCGATTTGGACCTGAAAGGGTACCAGTCTTGTCGGGGATTGGGAACCCTTTGCGAGAATGTCCAAAGTTTCAGCGGGATTTCCAAAATGTTGAAAGGAACTCGAAACATGTCAACCTTGGTTTTGAGAATCTCTCCCGGAGTTTGAGAGATTTGGATGTGAAAGGGTACCAGTCTTGTCGGGGATTGGGAACCCTTCGCGAGAATGTCCAAAGTTTCAGCGGGATTTCCAAAATGTTGAAAGGAACTCGAAACATGTCAACCTTGGTTTTGAGAATCTCTCCCGGAGTTTGAGAGATTTGGACGTGAAAGGGTACCAGTCTTGTCGGGGATTGGGAACCCTTCGCGAGAATGTCCAAAGTTTCAGCGGGATTTCCAAAATGTTGAAAGGAACTCGAAACATGTCAACCTTGGTTTTGAGAATCTCTCCCGGAGTTTGAGAGATTTGGACGTGAAAGGGTACCAGTCTTGTCGGGGATTGGGAACCCTTCGCGAGAATGTCCAAAGTTTCAGCGGGATTTCCAAAATGTTGAAAGGAACTCGAAAGATGTCAACCTTGGTTTTGAGAATCTCTCCCGGACTCTGAGAGATCTGGACGTGAAAGGGAACCAATCTTGTCGGGGATTGGGAACCCTTCGCGAGAATGTCCAAAGTTTCAGCGGGATTTCCAAAATGTTGAAAGGAACTCGAAACATGTCAACCTTGGTTTTGAGAATCTCTCCCGGAGTTTGAGAGATTTGGACGTGAAAGGGTACCAGTCTTGTCGGGGATTGGGAACCCTTCGCGAGAATGTCCAAAGTTTCAGCGGGATTTCCAAAATGTTGAAAGGAACTCGAAACATGTCAACCTTGGTTTTGAGAATCTCTCCCGGAGTTTGAGAGATTTGGACGTGAAAGGGTACCAGTCTTGTCGGGGATTGGGAACCCTTCGCGAGAATGTCCAAAGTTTCAGCGGGATTTCCAAAATGTTGAGAGGAACTCGAAACATGTCAACCTTGGTTTTGAGAATCTCTCCCGGAGTTTGAGAGATTTGGACGTGAAAGGGTACCAGTCTTGTCGGGGATTGGGAACCCTTCGCGAGAATGTCCAAAGTTTCAGCGGGATTTCCAAAATGTTGAAAGGAACTCGAAACATGTCAACCTTGGTTTTGAGAATCTCTCCCAGAGTTTGAGAGATTTGGACGTGAAAGTGTACCAGTCTTGTCGGGGATTGGGAACCCTTCGCGAGAATGTCCAAAGTTTCAGCGGGATTTCCAAAATGTTGACAGGAACTCGAAACATGTCAACCTTGGTTTTGAGAATCTCTCCCGGAGTTTGAGAGATTTGGACGTGAAAGGGTACCAGTCTTGTCGGGGATTGGGAACCCTTCGCGAGAATGTCCAAAGTTTCAGCGGGATTTCCAAAATGTTGAAAGGAACTCGAAAGATGTCAACCTTGGTTTTGAGAATCTCTCCCGGAGTTTGAGAGATTTGGACGTGAAAGGGTACCAGTCTTGTCGGGGATTGGGAACCCTTCGCGAGAATGTCCAAAGTTTCAGCGGGATTTCCAAAATGTTGAAAGGAACTCGAAACATGTCAACCTTGGTTTTGAGAATCTCTCCCGGAGTTTGAGAGATTTGGACGTGAAAGGGTACCAGTCTTGTCGGGGATTGGGAACCCTTCGCGAGAATGTCCAAAGTTTCAGCAGGATTTCCAAAATGTTGAAAGGAACTCGAAACATGTCAACCTTGGTTTTGAGAATCTCTCCCGGAGTTTGAGAGATATGGACGTGAAAGGGTACCAGTCTTGTCGGGGATTGGGAACCCTTCGCGAGAATGTCCAAAGTTTCAGCGGGATTTCCAAAATGTTGAAAGGAACTCGAAACATGTCAACCTTGGTTTTGAGAATCTCTCCCGGAGTTTGAGAGATATGGACGTGAAAGGGTACCAGTCTTGTCGGGGATTGGGAACCCTTCGCGAGAATGTCCAAAGTTTCAGCGGGATTTCCAAAATGTTGAAAGGAACTCGAAACATGTCAACCTTGGTTTTGAGAATCTCTCCCGGAGTTTGAGAGATTTGGACGTGAAAGGGTACCAGTCTTGTCGGGGATTGGGAACCCTTCGCGAGAATGTCCAAAGTTTCAGCGGGATTTCCAAAATGTTGAAAGGAACTCGAAACATGTCAACCTTGGTTTTGAGAATCTCTCCCGGAGTTTGAGCGATTTGGACCTGAAAGGGTACCAGTCTTGTCGGGGATTGGGAACCCTTCGCGAGAATGTCCAAAGTTTCAGCGGGATTTCCATAATGTTGAAAGGAACTCGAAACATGTCAACCTTGGTTTTGAGAATCTCTCCCGGAGTTTGAGAGATTTGGACGTGAAAGGGTACCAGTCTTGTCGGGGATTGGGAACCCTTCGCCAGAATGTCCAAAGTTTCAGCAGGATTTCCAGAATGTTGAAAGGAACTCGAAACATGTCAACCTTGGTTTTGAGAATCTCTCCCGGAGTTTGAGAGATTTGGACGTGAAAGGGTACCAGTCTTGTCGGGGATTGGGAACCCTTCGCGAGAATGTCCAAAGTTTCAGCGGGATTTCCAAAATGTTGAAAGGAACTCGAAACATGTCAACCTTGGTTTTGAGAATCTCTCCCAGAGTTTGAGAGATTTGGACGTGAAAGGGTACCAGTCTTGTCGGGGATTGGGAACCCTTTGCGAGAATGTCCAAAGTTTCAGCGGGATTTCCAAAATGTTGAAAGGAACTCGAAACATGTCAACCTTGGTTTTGAGAATCTCTCCCGGAGTTTGAGAGATTTGGACGTGAAAGGGTACCAGTCTTGTCGGGGATTGGGAACCCTTCGCGAGAATGTCCAAAGTTTCAGCGGGATTTCCAAAATGTTGAAAGGAACTCGAAACATGTCAACCTTGGTTTTGAGAATCTCTCCCGGAGTTTGAGAGATTTGGACGTGAAAGGGTACCAGTCTTGTCGGGGATTGGGAACCCTTCGCGAGAATGTCCAAAGTTTCAGCGGGATTTCCAAAATGTTGAAAGGAACTCGAAACATGTCAACCTTGGTTTTGAGAATCTCTCCCGGAGTTTGAGAGATTTGGACGTGAAAGGGTACCAGTCTTGTCGGGGATTGGGAACCCTTCGCGAGAATGTCCAAAATTTCAGCGGGATTTCCAGAATGTTGAAAGGAACTCGAAACATGTCAACCTTGGTTTTGAGAATCTCTCCCGGAGTTTGAGAGATTTGGACGTGAAAGGGTACCAGTCTTGTCGGGGATTGGGAACCCTTCGCGAGAATGTCCAAAGTTTCAGCGGGATTTCCAAAATGTTGAAAGGAACTCGAAACATGTCAACCTTGGTTTTGAGAATCTCTCCCGGAGTTTGAGAGATTTGGACGTGAAAGGGTACCAGTCTTGTCGGGGATTGGGAACCCTTCGTGAGAATGTCCAAAGTTTCAGCGGGATTTCCAAAATGTTGAGAGGAACTCGAAACATGTCAACCTTGGTTTTGAGAATCTCTCCCGGAGTTTGAGAGATTTGGACGTGAAAGGGTACCAGTCTTGTCGGGGATTGGGAACCCTTCGCGAGAATGTCCAAAGTTTCAGCGGGATTTCCAAAATGTTGAAAGGAACTCGAAACATGTCAACCTTGGTTTTGAGAATCTCTCCCGGAGTTTGAGAGATATGGACGTGAAAGGGTACCAGTCTTGTCGGGGATTGGGAACCCTTCGCGAGAATGTCCAAAGTTTCAGCGGGATTTCCAAAATGTTGAAAGGAACTCGAAACATGTCAACCTTGGTTTTGAGAATCTCTCCCGGAGTTTGAGAGATTTGGACGTGAAAGGGTACCAGTCTTGTCGGGGATTGGGAACCCTTCGCGAGAATGTCCAAAGTTTCAGCGGGATTTCCAAAATGTTGAAAGGAACTCGAAACATGTCAACTTTGGTTTTGAGAATCTCTCCCGGAGTTTGAGCGATTTGGACGTGAAAGGGTACCAGTCTTGTCGGGGATTGGGAACCCTTCGCGAGAATGTCCAAAGTTTCAGCGGGATTTCCATAATGTTGAAAGGAACTCGAAACATGTCAACCTTGGTTTTGAGAATCTCTCCCGGAGTTTGAGAGATTTGGACGTGAAAGGGTACCAGTCTTGTCGGGGATTGGGAACCCTTCGCCAGAATGTCCAAAGTTTCAGCAGGATTTCCAGAATGTTGAAAGGAACTCGAAACATGTCAACCTTGGTTTTGAGAATCTCTCCCGGAGTTTGAGAGATTTGGACGTGAAAGGGTACCAGTCTTGTCGGGGATTGGGAACCCTTCGCGAGAATGTCCAAAGTTTCAGCGGGATTTCCAAAATGTTGAAAGGAACTCGAAACATGTCAACCTTGGTTTTGAGAATCTCTCCCAGAGTTTGAGAGATTTGGACGTGAAAGGGTACCAGTCTTGTCGGGGATTGGGAACCCTTTGCGAGAATGTCCAAAGTTTCAGCGGGATTTCCAAAATGTTGAAAGGAACTCGAAACATGTCAACCTTGGTTTTGAGAATCTCTCCCGGAGTTTGAGAGATTTGGACGTGAAAGGGTACCAGTCTTGTCGGGGATTGGGAACCCTTCGCGAGAATGTCCAAAGTTTCAGCGGGATTTCCAAAATGTTGAGAGGAACTCGAAACATGTCAACCTTGGTTTTGAGAATCTCTCCCGGAGTTTGAGAGATTTGGACGTGAAAGGGTACCAGTCTTGTCGGGGATTGGGAACCCTTCGCGAGAATGTCCAAAGTTTCAGCGGGATTTCCAAAATGTTGAAAGGAACACGAAACATGTCACCCTTGGTTTTGAGAATCTCTCCCGGAGTTTGAGAGATTTGGACGTGAAAGGGTACCAGTCTTGTCGGGGATTGGGAACCCTTCGCGAGAATGTCCAAAATTTCAGCGGGATTTCCAGAATGTTGAAAGGAACTCGAAACATGTCAACCTTGGTTTTGAGAATCTCTCCCGGAGTTTGAGAGATTTGGACGTGAAAGGGTACCAGTCTTGTCGGGGATTGGGAACCCTTCGCGAGAATGTCCAAAGTTTCAGCGGGATTTCCAGAATGTTGAAAGGAACTCGAAACATGTCAACCTTGGTTTTGAGAATCTCTCCCGGAGTTTGAGAGATTTGGACGTGAAAGGGTACCAGTCTTGTCGGGGATTGGGAACCCTTCGCGAGAGTGTCCAAAGTTTCAGCGGGATTTCCAAAATGTTGAAAGGAACTCGAAACATGTCAACCTTGGTTTTGAGAATCTCTCCCGGAGTTTGAGAGATTTGGACGTGAAAGGGTACCAGTCTTGTCGGGGATTGGGAACCCTTCGCCAGAATGTCCAAAGTTTCAGCGGGATTTCCAGAATGTTGAAAGGAACTCGAAACATGTCAACCTTGGTTTTGAGAATCTCTCCCGGAGTTTGAGAGATTTGGACGTGAAAGGGTACCAGTCTTGTCGGGGATTGGGAACCCTTCGCCAGAATGTCCAAAGTTTCAGCGGGATTTCCAAAATGTTGAAAGGAACTCGAAACATGTCAACCTTGGTTTTGAGAATCTCTCCCGGAGTTTGAGAGATTTGGACGTGAAAGGGTACCAGTCTTGTCGGGGATTGGGAACCCTTCGCGAGAATGTCCAAAATTTCAGCGGGATTTCCAGAATGTTGAAAGGAACTCGAAACATGTCAACCTTGGTTTTGAGAATCTCTCCCGGAGTTTGAGAGATTTGGACGTGAAAGGGTACCAGTCTTGTCGGGGATTGGGAACCCTTCGCGAGAATGTCCAAAGTTTCAGCGGGATTTCCAGAATGTTGAAAGGAACTCGAAACATGTCAACCTTGGTTTTGAGAATCTCTCCCGGAGTTTGAGAGATTTGGACGTGAAAGGGTACCAGTCTTGTCGGGGATTGGGAACCCTTCGCGAGAGTGTCCAAAGTTTCAGCGGGATTTCCAAAATGTTGAAAGGAACTCGAAACATGTCAACCTTGGTTTTGAGAATCTCTCCCGGACTTTGAGAGATTTGGACGTGAAAGGGTACCAGTCTTGTCGGGGATTGGGAACCCTTCGCCAGAATGTCCAAAGTTTCAGCGGGATTTCCAGAATGTTGAAAGGAACTCGAAACATGTCAACCTTGGTTTTGAGAATCTCTCCCGGAGTTTGAGAGATTTGGACGTGAAAGGGTACCAGTCTTGTCGGGGATTGGGAACCCTTCGCCAGAATGTCCAAAGTTTCAGCGGGATTTCCAAAATGTTGAAAGGAACTCGAAACATGTCAACCTTGGTTTTGAGAATCTCTCCCGGAGTTTGAGAGATTTGGACGTGAAAGGGTACCAGTCTTGTCGGGGATTGGGAACCCTTCGCGAGAATGTCCAAAGCTTCAGCGGGATTTCCAAAATGTTGAAAGGAACTCGAAACATGTCAACCTTGGTTTTGAGAATCTCTCCCGGAGTTTGAGAGATTTGGACGTGAAAGGGTACCAGTCTTGTCGGGGATTGGGAACCCTTCGTGAGAATGTCCAAAGTTTCAGCGGGATTTCCAAAATGTTGAGAGGAACTCGAAACATGTCAACCTTGGTTTTGAGAATCTCTCCCGGAGTTTGAGAGATTTGGACGTGAAAGGGTACCAGTCTTGTCGGGGATTGGGAACCCTTCGCGAGAATGTCCAAAGTTTCAGCGGGATTTCCAAAATGTTGAAAGGAACTCGAAACATGTCAACCTTGGTTTTGAGAATCTCTCCCGGACTTTGAGAGATTTGGACGTGAAAGGGTACCAGTCTTGTCGGGGATTGGGAACCCTTCGCGAGAATGTCCAAAGTTTCAGCGGGATTTCCAAAATGTTGAAAGGAACTCGAAACATGTCAACCTTGGTTTTGAGAATCTCTCCCGGAGTCTGAGAGATTTGGACGTGAAAGGGTACCAGTCTTGTCGGGGATTGGGAACCCTTCGCGAGAATGTCCAAAGTTTCAGCGGGATTTCCAAAATGTTGAAAGGAACTCGAAACATGTCAACCTTGGTTTTGAGAATCTCTCCCGGAGTTTGAGAGATTTGCACGTGTAAGGGTACCAGTCTTGTCGGGGATTGGGAACCCTTCGCGAGAATGTCCAAAGTTTCAGCGGGATTTCCAAAATGTTGAAAGGAACTCGAAACATGTCAACCTTGGTTTTGAGAATCTCTCCCGGAGTTTGAGAGATTTGCACGTGTAAGGGTACCAGTCTTGTCGGGGATTGGGAACCCTTCGCGAGAATGTCCAAAGTTTCAGCGGGATTTCCAGAATGTTGAAAGGAACTCGAAACATGTCAACCTTGGTTTTGAGAATCTCTCCCGGAGTTTGAGAGATTTGGACGTGAAAGGGTACCAGTCTTGTCGGGGATTGGGAACCCTTCGCGAGAGTGTCCAAAGTTTCAGCGGGATTTCCAAAATGTTGAAAGGAACTCGAAACATGTCAACCTTGGTTTTGAGAATCTCTCCCGGAGTTTGAGAGATTTGGACGTGAAAGGGTACCAGTCTTGTCGGGGATTGGGAACCCTTCGCCAGAATGTCCAAAGTTTCAGCGGGATTTCCAGAATGTTGAAAGGAACTCGAAACATGTCAACCTTGGTTTTGAGAATCTCTCCCGGAGTTTGAGAGATTTGGACGTGAAAGGGTACCAGTCTTGTCGGGGATTGGGAACCCTTCGCCAGAATGTCCAAAGTTTCAGCGGGATTTCCAAAATGTTGAAAGGAACTCGAAACATGTAAACCTTGGTTTTGAGAATCTCTCCCGGAGTTTGAGAGATTTGGACGTGAAAGGGTACCAGTCTTGTCGGGGATTGGGAACCCTTCGTGAGAATGTCCAAAGTTTCAGCGGGATTTCCAAAATGTTGAGAGGAACTCGAAACATGTCAACCTTGGTTTTGAGAATCTCTCCCGGAGTTTGAGAGATCTGGACGTGAAAGGGAACCAATCTTGTCGGGGATTGGGAACCCTTCGCGAGAATGTCCAAAGTTTCAGCGGGATTTCCAAAATGTTGAAAGGAACTCGAAACATGTCAACCTTGGTTTTGAGAATCTCTCCCGGAGTTTGAGAGATTTGGACGTGAAAGGGTACCAGTCTTGTCGGGGATTGGGAACCCTTCGCCAGAATGTCCAAAGTTTCAGCGGGATTTCCAGAATGTTGAAAGGAACTCGAAACATGTCAACCTTGGTTTTGAGAATCTCTCCCGGAGTTTGAGAGATTTGGACGTGAAAGGGTACCAGTCTTGTCGGGGATTGGGAACCCTTCGCCAGAATGTCCAAAGTTTCAGCGGGATTTCCAAAATGTTGAAAGGAACTCGAAACATGTCAACCTTGGTTTTGAGAATCTCTCCCGGAGTTTGAGAGATTTGGACGTGAAAGGGTACCAGTCTTGTCGGGGATTGGGAACCCTTCGCGAGAATGTCCAAAATTTCAGCGGGATTTCCAGAATGTTGAAAGGAACTCGAAACATGTCAACCTTGGTTTTGAGAATCTCTCCCGGAGTTTGAGAGATTTGGACGTGAAAGGGTACCAGTCTTGTCGGGGATTGGGAACCCTTCGCGAGAATGTCCAAAGTTTCAGCGGGATTTCCAGAATGTTGAAAGGAACTCGAAACATGTCAACCTTGGTTTTGAGAATCTCTCCCGGAGTTTGAGAGATTTGGACGTGAAAGGGTACCAGTCTTGTCGGGGATTGGGAACCCTTCGCGAGAGTGTCCAAAGTTTCAGCGGGATTTCCAAAATGTTGAAAGGAACTCGAAACATGTCAACCTTGGTTTTGAGAATCTCTCCCGGACTTTGAGAGATTTGGACGTGAAAGGGTACCAGTCTTGTCGGGGATTGGGAACCCTTCGCCAGAATGTCCAAAGTTTCAGCGGGATTTCCAGAATGTTGAAAGGAACTCGAAACATGTCAACCTTGGTTTTGAGAATCTCTCCCGGAGTTTGAGAGATTTGGACGTGAAAGGGTACCAGTCTTGTCGGGGATTGGGAACCCTTCGCCAGAATGTCCAAAGTTTCAGCGGGATTTCCAAAATGTTGAAAGGAACTCGAAACATGTCCACCTTGGTTTTGAGAATCTCTCCCGGAGTTTGAGAGATTTGGACGTGAAAGGGTACCAGTCTTGTCGGGGATTGGGAACCCTTCGTGAGAATGTCCAAAGTTTCAGCGGGATTTCCAAAATGTTGAGAGGAACTCGAAACATGTCAACCTTGGTTTTGAGAATCTCTCCCGGAGTTTGAGAGATCTGGACGTGAAAGGGAACCAATCTTGTCGGGGATTGGGAACCCTTCGCGAGAATGTCCAAAGTTTCAGCGGGATTTCCAAAATGTTGAAAGGAACTCGAAACATGTCAACCTTGGTTTTGAGAATCTCTCCCGGAGTTTGAGAGATCTGGACGTGAAAGGGAACCAATCTTGTCGGGGATTGGGAACCCTTCGCGAGAATGTCCAAAGTTTCAGCGGGATTTCCAAAATGTTGAAAGGAACTCGAAACATGTCAACCTTGGTTTTGAGAATCTCTCCCGGAGTTTGAGAGATTTGGACGTGAAAGGGTACCAGTCTTGTCGGGGATTGGGAACCCTTCGCGAGAATGTCCAAAGCTTCAGCGGGATTTCCAAAATGTTGAAAGGAACTCGAAACATGTCAACCTTGGTTTTGAGAATCTCTCCCGGAGTTTGAGAGATTTGGACGTGAAAGGGTACCAGTCTTGTCGGGGATTGGGAACCCTTCGTGAGAATGTCCAAAGTTTCAGCGGGATTTCCAAAATGTTGAGAGGAACTCGAAACATGTCAACGTTGGTTTTGAGAATCTCTCCCGGAGTTTGAGAGATTTGGACGTGAAAGGGTACCAGTCTTGTCGGGGATTGGGAACCCTTCGCGAGAATGTCCAAAGTTTCAGCGGGATTTCCAGAATGTTGAAAGGAACTCGAAACATGTCAACCTTGGTTTTGAGAATCTCTCCCGGAGTCTGAGAGATTTGGACGTGAAAGGGTACCAGTCTTGTCGGGGATTGGGAACCCTTCGCGAGAATGTCCAAAGTTTCAGCGGGATTTCCAAAATGTTGAAAGGAACTCGAAACATGTCAACCTTGGTTTTGAGAATCTCTCCCGGAGTTTGAGAGATTTGCACGTGTAAGGGTACCAGTCTTGTCGGGGATTGGGAACCCTTCGTGAGAATGTCCAAAGTTTCAGCGGGATTTCCAAAATGTTGAAAGGAACTCGAAACATGTCAACCTCGGTTTGAGAATCTCTCCCGGAGTTTGAGAGATCTGGACGTGAAAGGGTACTAATCTTGTCGGGGATTGGGAACCCTTCGCGAGAATGTCCAAAGTTTCAGCGGGATTTCCAGAATGTTGAAAGGAACTCGAAACATGTCAACCTTGGTTTTGAGAATCTCTCCCGGAGTTTGAGAGATTTGGACGTGAAAGGGTACCAGTCTTGTCGGGGATTGGGAACCCTTCGCGAGAATGTCCAAAGTTTCAGCGGGATTTCCAAAATGTTGAAAGGAACTCGAAACATGTCAACCTTGGTTTTGAGAATCTCTCCCGGAGTCTGAGAGATTTGGACGTGAAAGGGTACCAGTCTTGTCGGGGATTGGGAACCCTTCGCGAGAATGTCCAAAGTTTCAGCGGGATTTCCAAAATGTTGAAAGGAACTCGAAACATGTCAACCTTGGTTTTGAGAATCTCTCCCGGAGTTTGAGAGATTTGGACGTGAAAGGGTACCAGTCTTGTCGGGGATTGGGAACCCTTCGCGAGAATGTCCAAAGTTTCAGCGGGATTTCCAAAATGTTGAAAGGAACTCGAAACATGTCAACCTTGGTTTTGAGAATCTCTCCCGGACTTTGAGAGATTTGGACGTGAAAGGGTACCAGTCTTGTCGGGGATTGGGAACCCTTCGCGAGAATGTCCAAAGTTTCAGCGGGATTTCCAAAATGTTGAAAGGAACTCGAAACATGTCAACCTTGGTTTTGAGAATCTCTCCCGGAGTCTGAGAGATTTGGACGTGAAAGGGTACCAGTCTTGTCGGGGATTGGGAACCCTTCGCGAGAATGTCCAAAGTTTCAGCGGGATTTCCAAAATGTTGAAAGGAACTCGAAACATGTCAACCTTGGTTTTGAGAATCTCTCCCGGAGTTTGAGAGATTTGCACGTGTAAGGGTACCAGTCTTGTCGGGGATTGGGAACCCTTCGCGAGAATGTCCAAAGTTTCAGCGGGATTTCCAAAATGTTGAAAGGAACTCGAAACATGTCAACCTTGGTTTTGAGAATCTCTCCCGGAGTTTGAGAGATTTGCACGTGTAAGGGTACCAGTCTTGTCGGGGATTGGGAACCCTTCGCGAGAATGTCCAAAGTTTCAGCGGGATTTCCAGAATGTTGAAAGGAACTCGAAACATGTCAACCTTGGTTTTGAGAATCTCTCCCGGAGTTTGAGAGATTTGGACGTGAAAGGGTACCAGTCTTGTCGGGGATTGGGAACCCTTCGCGAGAGTGTCCAAAGTTTCAGCGGGATTTCCAAAATGTTGAAAGGAACTCGAAACATGTCAACCTTGGTTTTGAGAATCTCTCCCGGAGTTTGAGAGATTTGGACGTGAAAGGGTACCAGTCTTGTCGGGGATTGGGAACCCTTCGCCAGAATGTCCAAAGTTTCAGCGGGATTTCCAGAATGTTGAAAGGAACTCGAAACATGTCAACCTTGGTTTTGAGAATCTCTCCCGGAGTTTGAGAGATTTGGACGTGAAAGGGTACCAGTCTTGTCGGGGATTGGGAACCCTTCGCCAGAATGTCCAAAGTTTCAGCGGGATTTCCAAAATGTTGAAAGGAACTCGAAACATGTAAACCTTGGTTTTGAGAATCTCTCCCGGAGTTTGAGAGATTTGGACGTGAAAGGGTACCAGTCTTGTCGGGGATTGGGAACCCTTCGTGAGAATGTCCAAAGTTTCAGCGGGATTTCCAAAATGTTGAGAGGAACTCGAAACATGTCAACCTTGGTTTTGAGAATCTCTCCCGGAGTTTGAGAGATCTGGACGTGAAAGGGAACCAATCTTGTCGGGGATTGGGAACCCTTCGCGAGAATGTCCAAAGTTTCAGCGGGATTTCCAAAATGTTGAAAGGAACTCGAAACATGTCAACCTTGGTTTTGAGAATCTCTCCCGGAGTTTGAGAGATTTGGACGTGAAAGGGTACCAGTCTTGTCGGGGATTGGGAACCCTTCGCCAGAATGTCCAAAGTTTCAGCGGGATTTCCAGAATGTTGAAAGGAACTCGAAACATGTCAACCTTGGTTTTGAGAATCTCTCCCGGAGTTTGAGAGATTTGGACGTGAAAGGGTACCAGTCTTGTCGGGGATTGGGAACCCTTCGCCAGAATGTCCAAAGTTTCAGCGGGATTTCCAAAATGTTGAAAGGAACTCGAAACATGTCAACCTTGGTTTTGAGAATCTCTCCCGGAGTTTGAGAGATTTGGACGTGAAAGGGTACCAGTCTTGTCGGGGATTGGGAACCCTTCGCGAGAATGTCCAAAATTTCAGCGGGATTTCCAGAATGTTGAAAGGAACTCGAAACATGTCAACCTTGGTTTTGAGAATCTCTCCCGGAGTTTGAGAGATTTGGACGTGAAAGGGTACCAGTCTTGTCGGGGATTGGGAACCCTTCGCGAGAATGTCCAAAGTTTCAGCGGGATTTCCAGAATGTTGAAAGGAACTCGAAACATGTCAACCTTGGTTTTGAGAATCTCTCCCGGAGTTTGAGAGATTTGGACGTGAAAGGGTACCAGTCTTGTCGGGGATTGGGAACCCTTCGCGAGAGTGTCCAAAGTTTCAGCGGGATTTCCAAAATGTTGAAAGGAACTCGAAACATGTCAACCTTGGTTTTGAGAATCTCTCCCGGACTTTGAGAGATTTGGACGTGAAAGGGTACCAGTCTTGTCGGGGATTGGGAACCCTTCGCCAGAATGTCCAAAGTTTCAGCGGGATTTCCAGAATGTTGAAAGGAACTCGAAACATGTCAACCTTGGTTTTGAGAATCTCTCCCGGAGTTTGAGAGATTTGGACGTGAAAGGGTACCAGTCTTGTCGGGGATTGGGAACCCTTCGCCAGAATGTCCAAAGTTTCAGCGGGATTTCCAAAATGTTGAAAGGAACTCGAAACATGTCCACCTTGGTTTTGAGAATCTCTCCCGGAGTTTGAGAGATTTGGACGTGAAAGGGTACCAGTCTTGTCGGGGATTGGGAACCCTTCGTGAGAATGTCCAAAGTTTCAGCGGGATTTCCAAAATGTTGAGAGGAACTCGAAACATGTCAACCTTGGTTTTGAGAATCTCTCCCGGAGTTTGAGAGATCTGGACGTGAAAGGGAACCAATCTTGTCGGGGATTGGGAACCCTTCGCGAGAATGTCCAAAGTTTCAGCGGGATTTCCAAAATGTTGAAAGGAACTCGAAACATGTCAACCTTGGTTTTGAGAATCTCTCCCGGAGTTTGAGAGATCTGGACGTGAAAGGGAACCAATCTTGTCGGGGATTGGGAACCCTTCGCGAGAATGTCCAAAGTTTCAGCGGGATTTCCAAAATGTTGAAAGGAACTCGAAACATGTCAACCTTGGTTTTGAGAATCTCTCCCGGAGTTTGAGAGATTTGGACGTGAAAGGGTACCAGTCTTGTCAGGGATTGGGAACCCTTCGCGAGAATGTCCAAAGCTTCAGCGGGATTTCCAAAATGTTGAAAGGAACTCGAAACATGTCAACCTTGGTTTTGAGAATCTCTCCCGGAGTTTGAGAGATTTGGACGTGAAAGGGTACCAGTCTTGTCGGGGATTGGGAACCCTTCGTGAGAATGTCCAAAGTTTCAGCGGGATTTCCAAAATGTTGAGAGGAACTCGAAACATGTCAACCTTGGTTTTGAGAATCTCTCCCGGAGTTTGAGAGATTTGGACGTGAAAGGGTACCAGTCTTGTCGGGGATTGGGAACCCTTCGCGAGAATGTCCAAAGTTTCAGCGGGATTTCCAGAATGTTGAAAGGAACTCGAAACATGTCAACCTTGGTTTTGAGAATCTCTCCCGGAGTCTGAGAGATTTGGACGTGAAAGGGTACCAGTCTTGTCGGGGATTGGGAACCCTTCGCGAGAATGTCCAAAGTTTCAGCGGGATTTCCAAAATGTTGAAAGGAACTCGAAACATGTCAACCTTGGTTTTGAGAATCTCTCCCGGAGTTTGAGAGATTTGCACGTGTAAGGGTACCAGTCTTGTCGGGGATTGGGAACCCTTCGTGAGAATGTCCAAAGTTTCAGCGGGATTTCCAAAATGTTGAAAGGAACTCGAAACATGTCAACCTCGGTTTGAGAATCTCTCCCGGAGTTTGAGAGATCTGGACGTGAAAGGGTACTAATCTTGTCGGGGATTGGGAACCCTTCGCGAGAATGTCCAAAGTTTCAGCGGGATTTCCAAAATGTTGAAAGGAACTCGAAACATGTCAACCTTGGTTTTGAGAATCTCTCCCGGAGTTTGAGAGATTTGGACGTGAAAGGGTACCAGTCTTGTCGGGGATTGGGAACCCTTCGCGAGAATGTCCAAAGTTTCAGCGGGATTTCCAAAATGTTGAAAGGAACTCGAAAGATGTCAACCTTGGTTTTGAGAATCTCTCCCGGACTCTAGAGAGATCTGGACGTGAAAGGGAACCAATCTTGTCGGGGATTGGGAACCCTTCGCGAGAATGTCCAAAGTTTCAGCGGGATTTCCAAAATGTTGAAAGGAACTCGAAACATGTCAACCTTGGTTTTGAGAATCTCTCCCGGAGTTTGAGAGATTTGGACGTGAAAGGGTACCAGTCTTGTCGGGGATTGGGAACCCTTCGCGAGAATGTCCAAAGTTTCAGCGGGATTTCCAAAATGTTGAAAGGAACTCGAAACATGTCAACCTTGGTTTTGAGAATCTCTCCCGGAGTTTGAGAGATTTGGACGTGAAAGGGAACCAATCTTGTCGGGGATTGGGAACCCTTCGCGAGAATGTCCATAGTTTCAGCGGGATTTCCAAAATGTTGAAAGGAACTCGAAACATGTCGACCTTGGTTTTGAGAATCTCTCCCGGAGTTTGAGAGATTTGGACGTGAAAGGGTACCAGTCTTGTCGGGGATTGGGAACCCTTCGCGAGAATGTCCAAAGTTTCAGTGGGATTTCCAAAATGTTGAGAGGAACTCGAAACATGTCAACCTTGGTTTTGAGAATCTCTCCCGGAGTTTGAGAGATTTGGACGTGAAAGGGTACCAGTCTTGTCGGGGATTGGGAACGCTTCGCGAGAATGTCCAAAGTTTCAGCGGGATTTCCAAAATGTTGAAAGGAACTCGAAACATGTCAACCTTGGTTTTGAGAATCTCTCCCAGAGTTTGAGAGATTTGGACGTGAAAGTGTACCAGTCTTGTCGGGGATTGGGAACCCTTCGCGAGAATGTCCAAAGTTTCAGCGGGATTTCCAAAATGTTGAAAGGAACTCGAAACATGTCAACCTTGGTTTTGAGAATCTCTCCCGGAGTTTGAGAGATTTGGACGTGAAAGGGTACCAGTCTTGTCGGGGATTGGGAACCCTTCGCGAGAATGTCCAAAGTTTCAGCGGGATTTCCAAAATGTTGAAAGGAACTCGAAACATGTCAACCTTGGTTTTGAGAATCTCTCCCGGAGTTTGAGAGATTTGGACGTGAAAGGGTACCAGTCTTGTCGGGGATTGGGAACCCTTCGCGAGAATGTCCAAAGTTTCAGCGGGATTTCCAGAATGTTGAAAGGAACTCGAAACATGTCAACCTTGGTTTTGAGAATCTCTCCCGGAGTTTGAGAGATTTGGACGTGAAAGGGTACCAGTCTTGTCGGGGATTGGGAACCCTTCGCGAGAATGTCCAAAGTTTCAGCGGGATTTCCAAAATGTTGAAAGGAACTCGAAACATGTCAACCTTGGTTTTGAGAATCTCTCCCGGAGTTTGAGAGTTCTGGACGTGAAAGGGTACCAGTCTTGTCGGGGATTGGGAACCCTTCGCGAGAATGTCCAAAGTTTCAGCGGGATTTCCAAAATGTTGAAAGGAACTCGAAACATGTCAACCTTGGTTTTGAGAATCTCTCCCGGAGTTTGAGAGATTTGGACGTGAAAGGGTACCAGTCTTGTCGGGGATTGGGAACCCTTCGCGAGAATGTCCAAAGTTTCAGCGGGATTTCCAAAATGTTGAAAGGAACTCGAAACATGTCAACCTTGGTTTTGAGAATCTCTCCCGGAGTTTGAGAGATTTGGACGTGAAAGGGTACCAGTCTTGTCGGGGATTGGGAACCCTTCGCGAGAATGTCCAAAGTTTCAGCGGGATTTCCAAAATGTTGAAAGGAACTCGAAACATGTCAACCTTGGTTTTGAGAATCTCTCCCGGAGTTTGAGAGATTTGGACGTGAAAGGGTACCAGTCTTGTCGGGGATTGGGAACCCTTCGCCAGAATGTCCAAAGTTTCAGCAGGATTTCCAGAATGTTGAAAGGAACTCGAAACATGTCAACCTTGGTTTTGAGAATCTCTCCCGGAGTTTGAGAGATTTGGACGTGAAAGGGTACCAGTCTTGTCGGGGATTGGGAACCCTTCGCGAGAATGTCCAAAGTTTCAGCGGGATTTCCAAAATGTTGAAAGGAACTCGAAACATGTCAACCTTGGTTTTGAGAATCTCTCCCGGAGTTTGAGAGATTTGGACGTGAAAGGGTACCAGTCTTGTCGGGGATTGGGAACCCTTCGTGAGAATGTCCAAAGTTTCAGCGGGATTTCCAAAATGTTGAGAGGAACTCGAAACATGTCAACCTTGGTTTTGAGAATCTCTCCCGGAGTTTGAGAGATCTGGACGTGAAAGGGAACCAATCTTGTCGGGGATTGGGAACCCTTCGCGAGAATGTCCAAAGTTTCAGCGGGATTTCCAAAATGTTGAAAGGAACTCGAAACATGTCAACCTTGGTTTTGAGAATCTCTCCCGGAGTTTGAGAGATCTGGACGTGAAAGGGAACCAATCTTGTCGGGGATTGGGAACCCTTCGCGAGAATGTCCAAAGTTTCAGCGGGATTTCCAAAATGTTGAAAGGAACTCGAAACATGTCAACCTTGGTTTTGAGAATCTCTCCCGGAGTTTGAGAGATTTGGACGTGAAAGGGTACCAGTCTTGTCGGGGATTGGGAACCCTTCGCGAGAATGTCCAAAGCTTCAGCGGGATTTCCAAAATGTTGAAAGGAACTCGAAACATGTCAACCTTGGTTTTGAGAATCTCTCCCAGAGTTTGAGAGATTTGGACGTGAAAGTGTACCAGTCTTGTCGGGGATTGGGAACCCTTCGCGAGAATGTCCAAAGTTTCAGCGGGATTTCCAAAATGTTGAAAGGAACTCGAAACATGTCAACCTTGGTTTTGAGAATCTCTCCCGGAGTTTGAGAGATTTGGACGTGAAAGGGTACCAGTCTTGTCGGGGATTGGGAACCCTTCGCGAGAATGTCCAAAGTTTCAGCGGGATTTCCAAAATGTTGAAAGGAACTCGAAACATGTCAACCTTGGTTTTGAGAATCTCTCCCGGAGTTTGAGAGATTTGGACGTGAAAGGGTACCAGTCTTGTCGGGGATTGGGAACCCTTCGCGAGAATGTCCAAAGTTTCAGCGGGATTTCCAGAATGTTGAAAGGAACTCGAAACATGTCAACCTTGGTTTTGAGAATCTCTCCCGGAGTTTGAGAGATTTGGACGTGAAAGGGTACCAGTCTTGTCGGGGATTGGGAACCCTTCGCGAGAATGTCCAAAGTTTCAGCGGGATTTCCAAAATGTTGAAAGGAACTCGAAACATGTCAGCCTTGGTTTTGAGAATCTCTCCCGGAGTTTGAGAGATTTGGACGTGAAAGGGTACCAGTCTTGTCGGGGATTGGGAACCCTTCGTGAGAATGTTCAAAGTTTCAGCGGGATTTCCAAAATGTTGAGAGGAACTCGAAACATGTCAACCTTGGTTTTGAGAATCTCTCCCGGAGTTTGAGAGATTTGGACGTGAAAGGGTACCAGTCTTGTCGGGGATTGGGAACCCTTCGCGAGAATGTCCAAAGTTTCAGCGGGATTTCCAAAATGTTGAAAGGAACTCGAAACATGTCAACCTTGGTTTTGAGAATCTCTCCCGGAGTTTGAGAGATTTGGACGTGGAAGGGTACCAGTCTTGTCGGGGATTGGGAACCCTTCGCGAGAATGTCCAAAGTTTCAGCAGGATTTCCAAAATGTTGAAAGGAACTCGAAACATGTCAACCTTGGTTTTGAGAATCTCTCCCGGAGTTTGAGAGATTTGGACGTGAAAGGGTACCAGTCTTGTCGGGGATTGGGAACCCTTCGCCAGAATGTCCAAAGTTTCAGCGGGATTTCCAAAATGTTGAAAGGAACTCGAAACATGTCAACCTTGGTTTTGAGAATCTCTCCCGGAGTTTGAGAGATTTGGACCTGAAAGGGTACCAGTCTTGTCGGGGATTGGGAACCCTTCGCGAGAATGTCCAAAGTTTCAGCGGGATTTCCAAAATGTTGAAAGGAACTCGAAACATGTCAACCTTGGTTTTGAGAATCTCTCCCGGAGTTTGAGAGATTTGGACGTGAAAGGGTACCAGTCTTGTCGGGGATTGGGAACCCTTCGCGAGAATGTCCAAAGTTTCAGCAGGATTTCCAGAATGTTGAAAGGAACTCGAAACATGTCAACCTTGGTTTTGAGAATCTCTCCCGGAGTTTGAGAGATTTGGACGTGAAAGGGTACCAGTCTTGTCGGGGATTGGGAACCCTTCGCGAGAATGTCCAAAGTTTCAGCGGGATTTCCAAAATGTTGAAAGGAACTCGAAACATGTCAACCTTGGTTTTGAGAATCTCTCCCGGAGTTTGAGAGATTTGGACGTGAAAGGGTACCAGTCTTGTCGGGGATTGGGAACCCTTCGCGAGAATGTCCAAAGTTTCAGCGGGATTTCCAAAATGTTGAAAGGAACTCGAAACATGTCAACCTTGGTTTTGAGAATCTCTCCCGGAGTTTGAGAGATTTGGACGTGAAAGGGTACCAGTCTTGTCGGGGATTGGGAACCCTTCGCCAGAATGTCCAAAGTTTCAGCAGGATTTCCAGAATGTTGAAAGGAACTCGAAACATGTCAACCTTGGTTTTGAGAATCTCTCCCGGAGTTTGAGAGATTTGGACGTGAAAGGGTACCAGTCTTGTCGGGGATTGGGAACCCTTCGCGAGAATGTCCAAAGTTTCAGCGGGATTTCCAAAATGTTGAAAGGAACTCGAAACATTTCAACCTTGGTTTTGAGAATCTCTCCCAGAGTTTGAGAGATTTGGACGTGAAAGGGTACCAGTCTTGTCGGGGATTGGGAACCCTTTGCGAGAATGTCCAAAGTTTCAGCGGGATTTCCAAAATGTTGAAAGGAACTCGAAACATGTCAACCTTGGTTTTGAGAATCTCTCCCGGAGTTTGAGAGATTTGGACGTGAAAGGGTACCAGTCTTGTCGGGGATTGGGAACCCTTCGCGAGAATGTCCAAAGTTTCAGCGGGATTTCCAAAATGTTGAAAGGAACTAGAAACATGTGAACCTTGGTTTTGAGAATCTCTCCCGGACTTTGAGAGATTTGGACGTGAAAGGGTACCAGTCTTGTCGGGGATTGGGAACCCTTCGCGAGAATGTCCAAAGTTTCAGCGGGATTTCCAAAATGTTGAAAGGAACTCGAAACATGTCAACCTTGGTTTTGAGAATCTCTCCCGGAGTTTGAGAGATTTGGACGTGAAAGGGTACCAGTCTTGTCGGGGATTGGGAACCCTTCGCGAGAATGTCCAAAATTTCAGCGGGATTTCCAGAATGTTGAAAGGAACTCGAAACATGTCAACCTTGGTTTTGAGAATCTCTCCCGGAGTTTGAGAGATTTGGACGTGAAAGGGTACCAGTCTTGTCGGGGATTGGGAACCCTTCGCGAGAATGTCCAAAGTTTCAGCGGGATTTCCAGAATGTTGAAAGGAACTCGAAACATGTCAACCTTGGTTTTGAGAATCTCTCCCGGAGTTTGAGAGATTTGGACGTGAAAGGGTACCAGTCTTGTCGGGGATTGGGAACCCTTCGCGAGAGTGTCCAAAGTTTCAGCGGGATTTCCAAAATGTTGAAAGGAACTCGAAACATGTCAACCTTGGTTTTGAGAATCTCTCCCGGAGTTTGAGAGATTTGGACGTGAAAGGGTACCAGTCTTGTCGGGGATTGGGAACCCTTCGCCAGAATGTCCAAAGTTTCAGCGGGATTTCCAGAATGTTGAAATTAACTCGAAACATGTCAACCTTGGTTTTGAGAATCTCTCCCGGAGTTTGAGAGATTTGGACGTGAAAGGGTACCAGTCTTGTCGGGGATTGGGAACCCTTCGCCAGAATGTCCAAAGTTTCAGCGGGATTTCCAAAATGTTGAAAGGAACTCGAAACATGTAAACCTTGGTTTTGAGAATCTCTCCCGGAGTTTGAGAGATTTGGACGTGAAAGGGTACCAGTCTTGTCGGGGATTGGGAACCCTTCGTGAGAATGTCCAAAGTTTCAGCGGGATTTCCAAAATGTTGAGAGGAACTCGAAACATGTCAACCTTGGTTTTGAGAATCTCTCCCGGAGTTTGAGAGATCTGGACGTGAAAGGGAACCAATCTTGTCGGGGATTGGGAACCCTTCGCGAGAATGTCCAAAGTTTCAGCGGGATTTCCAAAATGTTGAAAGGAACTCGAAACATGTCAACCTTGGTTTTGAGAATCTCTCCCGGAGTTTGAGAGATCTGGACGTGAAAGGGAACCAATCTTGTCGGGGATTGGGAACCCTTCGCGAGAATGTCCAAAGTTTCAGCGGGATTTCCAAAATGTTGAAAGGAACTCGAAACATGTCAACCTTGGTTTTGAGAATCTCTCCCGGAGTTTGAGAGATTTGGACGTGAAAGGGTACCAGTCTTGTCGGGGATTGGGAACCCTTCGCGAGAATGTCCAAAGCTTCAGCGGGATTTCCAAAATGTTGAGAGGAACTCGAAACATGTCAACCTTGGTTTTGAGAATCTCTCCCGGAGTTTGAGAGATTTGGACGTGAAAGGGTACCAGTCTTGTCGGGGATTGGGAACCCTTCGTGAGAATGTCCAAAGTTTCAGCGGGATTTCCAAAATGTTGAGAGGAACTCGAAACATGTCAACCTTGGTTTTGAGAATCTCTCCCGGAGTTTGAGAGATTTGGACGTGAAAGGGTACCAGTCTTGTCGGGGATTGGGAACCCTTCGCGAGAATGTCCAAAGTTTCAGCGGGATTTCCAAAATGTTGAAAGGAACTCAAAACATGTCAACCTTGGTTTTGAGAATCTCTCCCGGAGTTTGAGAGATTTGGACGTGAAAGGGTACCAGTCTTGTCGGGGATTGGGAACCCTTCGCGAGAATGTCCAAAGTTTCAGCGGGATTTCCAAAATGTTGAAAGGAACTCGAAACATGTCAACCTTGGTTTTGAGAATCTCTCCCGGAGTTTGAGAGATTTGGACGTGAAAGGGTACCAGTCTTGTCGGGGATTGGGAACCCTTCGCGAGAATGTCCAAAATTTCAGCGGGATTTCCAGAATGTTGAAAGGAACTCGAAACATGTCAACCTTGGTTTTGAGAATCTCTCCCGGAGTTTGAGAGATTTGGACGTGAAAGGGTACCAGTCTTGTCGGGGATTGGGAACCCTTCGCGAGAATGTCCAAAGTTTCAGCGGGATTTCCAGAATGTTGAAAGGAACTCGAAACATGTCAACCTTGGTTTTGAGAATCTCTCCCGGAGTTTGAGAGATTTGGACGTGAAAGGGTACCAGTCTTGTCGGGGATTGGGAACCCTTCGCGAGAATGTCCAAAGTTTCAGCGGGATTTCCAGAATGTTGAAAGGAACTCGAAACATGTCAACCTTGGTTTTGAGAATCTCTCCCGGAGTTTGAGAGATTTGGACATGAAAGGGTACCAGTCTTGTCGGGGATTGGGAACCCTTCGCGAGAATGTCCAAAGTTTCAGCGGGATTTCCAAAATGTTGAAAGGAACTCGAAACATGTCAACCTTGGTTTTGAGAATCTCTCCCGGAGTTTGAGAGATTTGGACGTGAAAGGGTACCAGTCTTGTCGGGGATTGGGAACCCTTCGTGAGAATGTCCAAAGTTTCAGCGGGATTTCCAAAATGTTGAGAGGAACTCGAAACATGTCAACCTTGGTTTTGAGAATCTCTCCCGGAGTTTGAGAGATTTGGACGTGAAAGGGTACCAGTCTTGTCGGGGATTGGGAACCCTTCGCGAGAATGTCCAAAGTTTCAGCGGGATTTCCAAAATGTTGAAAGGAACTCGAAACATGTCAACCTTGGTTTTGAGAATCTCTCCCGGAGTTGGAGAGATCTGGACGTGAAAGGGAACCAGTCTTGTCGGGGATTGGGAACCCTTCGCGAGAATGTCCAAAGTTTCAGCGGGATTTCCAAAATGTTGAAAGGAACTCGAAACATGTCAACCTTGGTTTTGAGAATCTCTCCCGGAGTTTGAGAGATTTGGACGTGAAAGGGTACCAGTCTTGTCGGGGATTGGGAACCCTTCGCGAGAATGTCCAAAGTTTCAGCGGGATTTCCAGAATGTTGAAAGGAACTCGAAACATGTCAACCTTGGTTTTGAGAATCTCTCCCGGACTTTGAGAGATTTGGACGTGAAAGGGTACCAGTCTTGTCGGGGATTGGGAACCCTTCGCGAGAATGTCCAAAGTTTCAGCGGGATTTCCAGAATGTTGAAAGGAACTCGAAACATGTCAACCTTGGTTTTGAGAATCTCTCCCGGAGTTTGAGAGATTTGGACGTGAAAGGGTACCAGTCTTGTCGGGGATTGGGAACCCTTTGCGAGAATGTCCAAAGTTTCAGCGGGATTTCCAAAATGTTGAAAGGAACTCGAAACATGTCAACCTTGGTTTTGAGAATCTCTCCCGGAGTTTGAGAGATTTGGACGTGAAAGGGTACCAGTCTTGTCGGGGATTGGGAACCCTTCGTGAGAATGTCCAAAGTTTCAGCGGGATTTCCAAAATGTTGAAAGGAACTCGAAACATGTCAACCTTGGTTTTGAGAATCTGTACCGGAGTTTGAGAGATTTGGACGTGAAAGGGTACCAGTCTTGTCGGGGATTGGGAACCCTTCGCGAGAATGTCCAAAGTTTCAGCGGGATTTCCAAAATGTTGAAAGGAACTCGAAACATGTCAACCTTGGTTTTGAGAATCTCTCCCGGAGTTTGAGAGATTTGGACGTGAAAGGGTACCAGTCTTGTCGGGGATTGGGAACCCTTCGCGAGAATGTCCAAAATTTCAGCGGGATTTCCATAATGTTGAAAGGAACTCGAAACATGTCAACCTTGGTTTTGAGAATCTCTCCCGGAGTTTGAGAGATTTGGACGTGAAAGGGTACCAGTCTTGTCGGGGATTGGAAACCCTTCGCGAGAATGTCCAAAGTTTCAGCGGGATTTCCAAAATGTTGAAAGGAACTCGAAACATGTCAACCTGGGTTTGAGAATCTCTCCCGGAGTTTGAGAGATCTGGACATGAAAGGGTACCAATCTTGTCGGGGATTTCGAACCCTTCGCGAGAATGTCCAAAGTTTCAGCGGGATTTCCAAAATGTTGAAAGGAACTCGAAACATGTCAACCTTGGTTTTGAGAATCTCTCCCGGAGTTTGAGAGATTTGGACGTGAAAGGGTACCAGTCTTGTCGGGGATTGGGAACCCTTCGCGAGAATGTCCAAAGTTTCAGCGGGATTTCCAAAATGTTGAAAGGAACTCGAAACATGTCAACCTTGGTTTTGAGAATCTCTCCCGGAGTTTGAGAGATTTGGACGTGAAAGGGTACCAGTCTTGTCGGGGATTGGGAACCCTTCGCGAGAATGTCCAAAGTTTCAGCGGGATTTCCAAAATGTTTAAAGGAACTCGAAACATGTCAACCTTGGTTTTGAGAATCTCTCCCGGAGTTTGAGAGATTTGGACGTGAAAGGGTACCAGTCTTGTCGGGGATTGGGAACCCTTCGCGAGAATGTCCAAAGTTTCAGCGGGATTTCCAAAATGTTGAAAGGAACTCGAAACATGTCAACCTTGGTTTTGAGAATCTCTCCCGGAGTTTGAGAGATTTGGACGTGAAAGGGTACCAGTCTTGTCGGGGATTGGAAACCCTTCGCGAGAATGTCCAAAGTTTCAGCGGGATTTCCAAAATGTTGAAAGGAACTCGAAACATGTCAACCTGGGTTTGAGAATCTCTCCCGGAGTTTGAGAGATCTGGACGTGAAAGGGTACCAATATTGTCGGGGATTGGGAACCCTTCGTGAGAATGTCCAAAGTTTCAGCGGGATTTCCAAAATGTTGAAAGGAACTCGAAACATGTCAACCTTGGTTTTGAGAATCTCTCCCGGAGTTTGAGAGATTTGGACGTGAAAGGGTACCAGTCTTGTCGGGGATTGGGAACCCTTCGCGAGAATGTCCAAAGTTTCAGCGGGATTTCCAAAATGTTGAAAGGAACTCGAAACATGTCAACCTTGGTTTTGAGAATCTCTCCCGGAGTTTGAGAGATTTGGACGTGAAAGGGTACCAGTCTTGTCGGGGATTGGGAACCCTTCGCGAGAATGTCCAAAGTTTCAGCGGGATTTCCAAAATGTTGAAAGGAACTCGAAACATGTCAAGCTTGGTTTTGAGAATCTCTCCCGGAGTTTGAGAGATTTGGACGTGAAAGGGTACCAGTCTTGTCGGGGATTGGGAACCCTTCGCGAGAATGTCCAAAGTTTCAGCGGGATTTCCAAAATGTTGAAAGGAACTCGAAACATGTCAACCTGGGTTTGAGAATCTCTCCCGGAGTTTGAGAGATCTGGACGTGAAAGGGTACCAATCTTGTCGGGGATTGGGAACCCTTCGTGAGAATGTCCAAAGTTTCAGCGGGATTTCCAAAATGTTGAAAGGAACTCGAAACATGTCAACCTTGGTTTTCAGAATCTCTCCCGGAGTTTGAGAGATTTGGACGTGAAAGGGTACCAGTCTTGTCGGGGATTGGGAACCCTTCGCGAGAATGTCCAAAGTTTCAGCGGGATTTCCAAAATGTTGAAAGGAACTCGAAACATGTCAACCTTGGTTTTGAGAATCTCTCCCGGAGTTTGAGAGATTTGGACGTGAAAGGGTACCAGTCTTGTCGGGGATTGGGAACCCTTCGCGAGAATGTCCAAAGTTTCAGCGGGATTTCCAAAATGTTGAAAGGAACTCGAAACATGTCAACCTTGGTTTTGAGAATCTCTCCCGGAGTTTGAGAGATTTGGACGTGAAAGGGTACCAGTCTTGTCGGGGATTGGGAACCCTTCGCGAGAATCTCCAAAGTTTCAGCGGGATTTCCAAAATGTTGAAAGGAACTCGAAACATGTCAACCTTGGTTTTGAGAATCTCTCCCGGAGTTTGAGAGATTTGGACGTGAAAGGGTACCAGTCTTGTCGAGGATTGGGAACCCTTCGCGAGAATGTCCAAAGTTTCAGCGGGATTTCCAAAATGTTGAAAGGAACTCAAAACATGTCAACCTTGGTTTTGAGAATCTCTCCCGGAGTTTGAGAGATTTGGACGTGAAAGGGTACCAATCTTGTCGGGGATTGGGAACCCTTTGCGAGAATGTCCAAAGTTTCAGCGGGATTTCCAAAATGTTGAAAGGAACTCGAAACATGTCAACCTTGGTTTTGAGAATCTCTCCCGGAGTTTGAGAGATTTGGACGTGAAAGGGTACCAGT
Organism: Streptopelia decaocto; assembly: GCF_964273445.1. Lineage (NCBI taxonomy): Eukaryota > Metazoa > Chordata > Aves > Columbiformes > Columbidae > Streptopelia > Streptopelia decaocto. Next base: position 18,455 of record NW_028115428.1, on the reverse strand, counting down.
CTTGTCGGGGATTGGGAACCCTTCGCGAGAATGTCCAAAGTTTCAGCGGGATTTCCAAAATGTTGAAAGGAACTCGAAACATGTCAACCTTGGTTTTGAGAATCTCTCCCGGAGTTTGAGAGATCTGGACGTGAAAGGGAACCAATCTTGTCGGGGATTGGGAACCCTTCGCGAGAATGTCCAAAGTTTCAGCGGGATTTCCAAAATGTTGAAAGGAACTCGAAACATGTCAACCTTGGTTTTGAGAATCTCTCCCGGAGTTTGAGAGATTTGGACGTGAAAGGGTACCAGTCTTGTCGGGGATTGGGAACCCTTCGCGAGAATGTCCAAAGTTTCAGCGGGATTTCCAAAATGTTGAAAGGAACTCGAAACATGTCAACCTTGGTTTTGAGAATCTCTCCCGGAGTTTGAGAGATTTGGACGTGAAAGGGAACCAATCTTGTCTGGGATTGGGAACCCTTCGCGAGAATGTCCAAAGTTTCAGCGGGATTTCCAAAATGTTGAAAGGAACTCGAAACATGTCAACCTTGGTTTTGAGAATCTCTCCCGGAGTTTGAGAGATTTGGACGTGAAAGGGTACCAGTCTTGTCGGGGATTGGGAACCCTTTGCGAGAATGTCCAAAGTTTCAGCGGGATTTCCAAAATGTTGAAAGGAACTCGAAACATGTCAACCTTGGTTTTGAGAATCTCTCCCGGAGTTTGAGAGATTTGGACGTGAAAGGGTACCAGTCTTGTCGGGGATTGGGAACCCTTTGCGAGAATGTCCAAAGTTTCAGCGGGATTTCCAAAATGTTGAAAGGAACTCGAAACATGTCAGCCTTGGTTTTGAGAATCTCTCCCGGAGTTTGAGAGATTTGGACGTGAAAGGGTACCAGTCTTGTCGGGGATTGGGAACCCTTCGCGAGAATGTCCAAAGTTTCAGCGGGATTTCCAAAATGTTGAAAGGAACTCGAAACATGTCAACCTTGGTTTTGAGAATCTCTCCCGGAGTTTGAGAGATTTGGACGTGAAAGGGTACCAGTCTTGTCGGGGATTGGGAACCCTTCGCGAGAATCTCCAAAATTTCAGCGGGATTTCTAGAATGTTGAAAGGAACTCGAAACATGTCAACCTTGGTTTTGAGAATCTCTCCCGGAGTTTGAGAGATTTGGACGTGAAAGGGTACCAATCTTGTCGGGGATTGGGAACCCTTCGTGAGAATGTCCAAAGTTTCAGCAGGATTTCCAAAATGTTGAGAGGACTCGAAACATGTCAACCTTGGTTTTGAGAATCTCTCCCGGAGTTTGAGAGATTTGGACGTGAAAGGGTACCAGTCTTGTCGGGGATTGGGAACCCTTCGCGAGAATGTCCAAAGTTTCAGCGGGATTTCCAAAATGTTGAAAGGAACTCGAAACATGTCAACCTTGGTTTTGAGAATCTCTCCCGGAGTTTGAGAGATTTGGACGTGAAAGGGTACCAGTCTTGTCGGGGATTGGGAACCCTTCGCGAGAATCTCCAAAGTTTCAGCGGGATTTCCAAAATGTTGAAAGGAACTCGAAACATGTCAACCTTGGTTTTGAGAATCTCTCCCGGAGTTTGAGAGATTTGGATGTGAAAGGGTACCAGTCTTGTCGGGGATTGGGAACCTTTCGCGAGAATGTCCAAAGTTTCAGCGGGATTTCCAAAATGTTGAAAGGAACTCGAAACATGTCAACCTTGGTTTTGAGAATCTCTCCCGGAGTTTGAGAGATTTGGACGTGAAAGGGTACCAGTCTTGTCGGGGATTGGGAACCCTTCGCGAGAATCTCCAAAATTTCAGCGGGATTTCCAGAATGTTGAAAGGAACTCGAAACATGTCAACCTTGGTTTTGAGAATCTCTCCCGGAGTTTGAGAGATTTGGACGTGAAAGGGTACCAGTCTTGTCGGGGATTGGGAACCCTTCGCGAGAATGTCCAAAGTTTCAGCAGGATTTCCAAAATGTTGAGAGGAACTCGAAACATGTCAACCTTGGTTTTGAGAATCTCTCCCGGAGTTTGAGAGATTTGGATGTGAAAGGGTACCAATCTTGTCGGGGATTGGGAACCCTTCGCGAGAATGTCCAAAGTTTCAGCGGGATTTCCAGAATGTTGAAAGGAACTCGAAACATGTCAACCTTGGTTTTGAGAATCTCTCCCGGAGTTTGAGAGATTTGGACGTGAAAGGGTACCAGTCTTGTCGGGGATTGGGAACCCTTCGCGAGAATCTCCAAAGTTTCAGCGGGATTTCCAGAATGTTGAAAGGAACTCGAAACATGTCAACCTTGGTTTTGAGAATCTCTCCCGGAGTTTAAGAGATTTGGACGTGAAAGGGTACCAGTCTTGTCGGGGATTGGGAACCCTTCGCGAGAATGTCCAAAGTTTCAGCGGGATTTCCAAAATGTTGAAAGGAACTCGAAACATGTCAACCTTGGTTTTGAGAATCTCTCCCGGAGTTTGAGAGATTTGGACGTGAAAGGGTACCAGTCTTGTCGGGGATTGGGAACCCTTCGCGAGAATGTCCAAAGTTTCAGCAGGATTTCCAAAATGTTGAGAGGAACTCGAAACATGTCAACCTTGGTTTTGAGAATCTCTCCCGGAGTTTGAGAGATTTGGATGTGAAAGGGTACCAATCTTGTCGGGGATTGGGAACCCTTCGCGAGAATGTCCAAAGTTTCAGCGGGATTTCCAGAATGTTGAAAGGAACTCGAAACATGTCAACCTTGGTTTTGAGAATCTCTCCCGGAGTTTGAGAGATTTGGACGTGAAAGGGTACCAATCTTGTCGGGGATTGGGAACCCTTCGCGAGAATGTCCAAAGTTTCAGCGGGATTTCCAAAATGTTGAAAGGAACTCGAAACATGTCAGCCTTGGTTTTGAGAATCTCTCCCGGAGTTTGAGAGATTTGGGCGTGAAATTGTACAAGTCTTGTCGGGGATTGGGAACCCTTCGCGAGAATGTCCAAAGTTTCAGCGGGATTTCCAAAATGTTGAAAGGAACTCGAAACATGTCAACCTTGGTTTTGAGAATCTCTCCCGGAGTTTGAGAGTTCTGGACGTGAAAGGGTACCAGTCTTGTCGGGGATTGGGAACCCTTCGCGAGAATGTCCAAAGTTTCAGCGGGATTTCCAAAATGTTGAAAGGAACTCGAAACATGTCAACCTTGGTTTTGAGAATCTCTCCCGGAGTTTGAGAGATTTGGACGTGAAAGGGTACCAGTCTTGTCGGGGATTGGGAACCCTTCGCGAGAATGTCCAAAGTTTCAGCGGGATTTCCAAAATGTTGAAAGGAACTCGAAACATGTCAACCTTGGTTTTGAGAATCTCTCCCGGAGTTTGAGAGATTTGGACGTGAAAGGGTACCAGTCTTGTCGGGGATTGGGAACCCTTCGCGAGAATGTCCAAAGTTTCAGCGGGATTTCCAAAATGTTGAAAGGAACTCGAAACATGTCAACCTTGGTTTTGAGAATCTCTCCCGGAGTTTGAGAGATTTGGACGTGAAAGGGTACCAGTCTTGTCGGGGATTGGGAACCCTTCGCGAGAATGTCCAAAATTTCAGCGGGATTTCCAGAATGTTGAAAGGAACTCGAAACATGTCAACCTTGGTTTTGAGAATCTCTCCCGGAGTTTGAGAGATTTGGACGTGAAAGGGTACCAGTCTTGTCGGGGATTGGGAACCCTTCGCGAGAATGTCCAAAGTTTCAGCGGGATTTCCAAAATGTTGAAAGGAACTCGAAACATGTCAACCTTGGTTTTGAGAATCTCTCCCGGAGTTTGAGAGTTCTGGACGTGAAAGGGAACAAATCTTGTCGGGGATTGGGAACCCTTCGCGAGAATGTCCAAAGTTTCAGCGGGATTTCCAGAATGTTAAAAGGAACTCGAAACATGTCAACATTGGTTTTGAGAATCTCTCCCGGAGTTTGAGAGATTTGGACGTGAAAGGGTACCAATCTTGTCGGGGATTGGGAACCCTTCGCGAGAATGTCCAAAGTTTCAGCGGGATTTCCAAAATGTTGAAAGGAACTCGAAACATGTCAACCTTGGTTTTGAGAATCTCTCCCGGAGTTTGAGAGATTTGGACGTGAAAGGGTACCAGTCTTGTCGGGGATTGGGAACCCTTCGCGAGAATGTCCAAAGTTTCAGCGGGATTTCCAAAATGTTGAAAGGAACTCGAAACATGTCAACCTTTGTTTTGATAATCTCTCCCGGAGTTTGAGAGATTTGGACGTGAAAGGGAACCAATCTTGTCGGGGATTGGGAACCCTTCGCGAGAATGTCCAAAGTTTCAGCGGGATTTCCAAAATGTTGAAAGGAACTCGAAACATGTCAACCTTGGTTTTGAGAATCTCTCCCGGAGTTTGAGAGATTTGGACGTGAAAGGGTACCAGTCTTGTCGGGGATTGGGAACCCTTTGCGAGAATGTCCAAAGTTTCAGCGGGATTTCCAAAATGTTGAAAGGAACTCGAAACATGTCAACCTTGGTTTTGAGAATCTCTCCCGGAGTTTGAGAGATTTGGACGTGAAAGGGTACCAATCTTGTCGGGGATTGGGAACCCTTCGCGAGAATGTCCAAAGTTTCAGCGGGATTTCCAAAATGTTGAAAGGAACTCGAAACATGTCAACCTTGGTTTTGAGAATCTCTCCCGGAGTTTGAGAGATTTGGACGTGAAAGGGTACCAGTCTTGTCGGGGATTGGGAACCCTTCGCGAGAATGTCCAAAGTTTCAGCGGGATTTCCAAAATGTTGAAAGGAACTCGAAACATGTCAACCTTGGTTTTGAGAATCTCTCCCGGAGTTTGAGAGATTTGGACGTGAAAGGGTACCAGTCTTGTCGGGGATTGGGAACCCTTCGCGAGAATGTCCAAAGTTTCAGCGGGATTTCCAAAATGTTGAAAGGAACTCGAAACATGTCAACCTTGGTTTTGAGAATCTCTCCCGGAGTTTGAGAGATTTGGACGTGAAAGGGTACCAGTCTTGTCGGGGATTGGGAACCCTTTGCGAGAATGTCCAAAGTTTCAGCGGGATTTCCAAAATGTTGAAAGGAACTCGAAACATGTCAACCTTGGTTTTGAGAATCTCTCCCGGAGTTTGAGAGATTTGGACGTGAAAGGGTACCAGTCTTGTCGGGGATTGGAAACCCTTCGCGAGAATGTCCAAAGTTTCAGCGGGATTTCCAAAATGTTGAAAGGAACTCGAAACATGTCAACCTGGGTTTGAGAATCTCTCCCGGAGTTTGAGAGATCTGGACGTGAAAGGGTACCAATCTTGTCGGGGATTGGGAACCCTTCGTGAGAATGTCCAAAGTTTCAGCGGGATTTCCAAAATGTTGAAAGGAACTCGAAACATGTCAACCTTGGTTTTGAGAATCTCTCCCGGAGTTTGAGAGATTTGGACGTGAAAGGGTACCAGTCTTGTCGGGGATTGGGAACCCTTCGCGAGAATGTCCAAAGTTTCAGCGGGATTTCCAAAATGTTGAAAGGAACTCGAAACATGTCAACCTTGGTTTTGAGAATCTCTCCCGGAGTTTGAGAGATTTGGACGTGAAAGGGTACCAGTCTTGTCGGGGATTGGGAACCCTTCGCGAGAATGTCCAAAGTTTCAGCGGGATTTCCAAAATGTTGAAAGGAACTCGAAACATGTCAAGCTTGGTTTTGAGAATCTCTCCCGGAGTTTGAGAGATTTGGACGTGAAAGGGTACCAGTCTTGTCGGGGATTGGGAACCCTTCGCGAGAATGTCCAAAGTTTCAGCGGGATTTCCAAAATGTTGAAAGGAACTCGAAACATGTCAACCTGGGTTTGAGAATCTCTCCCGGAGTTTGAGAGATCTGGACGTGAAAGGGTACCAATCTTGTCGGGGATTGGGAACCCTTCGTGAGAATGTCCAAAGTTTCAGCGGGATTTCCAAAATGTTGAAAGGAACTCGAAACATGTCAACCTTGGCTTTCAGAATCTCTCCCGGAGTTTGAGAGATTTGGACGTGAAAGGGTACCAGTCTTGTCGGGGATTGGGAACCCTTCGTGAGAATGTCCAAAGTTTCAGCGGGATTTCCAAAATGTTGAAAGGAACTCGAAACATGTCAACCTTGGTTTTGAGAATCTCTCCCGGAGTTTGAGAGATTTGGACGTGAAAGGGTACCAGTCTTGTCGGGGATTGGGAACCCTTCGCGAGAATGTCCAAAGTTTCAGCGGGATTTCCAAAATGTTGAAAGGAACTCGAAACATGTCAACCTTGGTTTTGAGAATCTCTCCCGGAGTTTGAGAGATTTGGACGTGAAAGGGTACCAGTCTTGTCGGGGATTGGGAACCCTTCGCGAGAATCTCCAAAGTTTCAGCGGGATTTCCAAAATGTTGAAAGGAACTCGAAACATGTCAACCTTGGTTTTGAGAATCTCTCCCGGAGTTTGAGAGATTTGGACGTGAAAGGGTACCAGTCTTGTCGAGGATTGGGAACCCTTCGCGAGAATGTCCAAAGTTTCAGCGGGATTTCCAAAATGTTGAAAGGAACTCAAAACATGTCAACCTTGGTTTTGAGAATCTCTCCCGGAGTTTGAGAGATTTGGACGTGAAAGGGTACCAATCTTGTCGGGGATTGGGAACCCTTTGCGAGAATGTCCAAAGTTTCAGCGGGATTTCCAAAATGTTGAAAGGAACTCGAAACATGTCAACCTTGGTTTTGAGAATCTCTCCCGGAGTTTGAGAGATTTGGACGTGAAAGGGTACCAGTCTTGTCGGGGATTGGGAACCCTTCGCGAGAATGTCCAAAGTTTCAGCGGGATTTCCAAAATGTTGAAAGGAACTCGAAACATGTCAACCTTGGTTTTGAGAATCTCTCCTGGAGTTTGAGAGATTTGGACGTGAAAGGGTACCAGTCTTGTCGGGGATTGGGAACCCTTCGCGAGAATGTCCAAAGTTTCAGCGGGATTTCCAAAATGTTGAAAGGAACTCGAAACATGTCAACCTTGGTTTTGAGAATCTCTCCCGGAGTTTGAGAGATCTGGACGTGAAAGGGAACCAATCTTGTCGGGGATTGGGAACCCTTCGCGAGAATGTCCAAAGTTTCAGCGGGATTTCCAAAATGTTGAAAGGAACTCGAAACATGTCAACCTTGGTTTTGAGAATCTCTCCCGGAGTTTGAGAGATTTGGACGTGAAAGGGTACCAGTCTTGTCGGGGATTGGGAACCCTTCGCGAGAATGTCCAAAGTTTCAGCGGGATTTCCAAAATGTTGAAAGGAACTCGAAACATGTCAACCTTGGTTTTGAGAATCTCTCCCGGAGTTTGAGAGATTTGGACGTGAAAGGGAACCAATCTTGTCTGGGATTGGGAACCCTTCGCGAGAATCTCCAAAGTTTCAGCGGGATTTCCAAAATGTTGAAAGGAACTCGAAACATGTCAACCTTGGTTTTGAGAATCTCTCCCGGAGTTTGAGAGATTTGGACGTGAAAGGGTACCAGTCTTGTCGGGGATTGGGAACCCTTTGCGAGAATGTCCAAAGTTTCAGCGGGATTTCCAAAATGTTGAAAGGAACTCGAAACATGTCAACCTTGGTTTTGAGAATCTCTCCCGGAGTTTGAGAGATTTGGACGTGAAAGGGTACCAGTCTTGTCGGGGATTGGGAACCCTTTGCGAGAATGTCCAAAGTTTCAGCGGGATTTCCAAAATGTTGAAAGGAACTCGAAACATGTCAACCTTGGTTTTGAGAATCTCTCCCGGAGTTTGAGAGATTTGGACGTGAAAGGGTACCAGTCTTGTCGGGGATTGGGAACCCTTCGCGAGAATGTCCAAAGTTTCAGCGGGATTTCCAAAATGTTGAAAGGAACTCGAAACATGTCAACCTTGGTTTTGAGAATCTCTCCCGGAGTTTGAGAGATTTGGACGTGAAAGGGTACCAGTCTTGTCGGGGATTGGGAACCCTTCGCGAGAATCTCCAAAATTTCAGCGGGATTTCTAGAATGTTGAAAGGAACTCGAAACATGTCAACCTTGGTTTTGAGAATCTCTCCCGGAGTTTGAGAGATTTGGACGTGAAAGGGTACCAATCTTGTCGGGGATTGGGAACCCTTCGTGAGAATGTCCAAAGTTTCAGCAGGATTTCCAAAATGTTGAGAGGACTCGAAACATGTCAACCTTGGTTTTGAGAATCTCTCCCGGAGTTTGAGAGATTTGGACGTGAAAGGGTACCAGTCTTGTCGGGGATTGGGAACCCTTCGCGAGAATGTCCAAAGTTTCAGCGGGATTTCCAAAATGTTGAAAGGAACTCGAAACATGTCAACCTTGGTTTTGAGAATCTCTCCCGGAGTTTGAGAGATTTGGACGTGAAAGGGTACCAGTCTTGTCGGGGATTGGGAACCCTTCGCGAGAATCTCCAAAGTTTCAGCGGGATTTCCAAAATGTTGAAAGGAACTCGAAACATGTCAACCTTGGTTTTGAGAATCTCTCCCGGAGTTTGAGAGATTTGGATGTGAAAGGGTACCAGTCTTGTCGGGGATTGGGAACCTTTCGCGAGAATGTCCAAAGTTTCAGCGGGATTTCCAAAATGTTGAAAGGAACTCGAAACATGTCAACCTTGGTTTTGAGAATCTCTCCCGGAGTTTGAGAGATTTGGACGTGAAAGGGTACCAGTCTTGTCGGGGATTGGGAACCCTTCGCGAGAATCTCCAAAATTTCAGCGGGATTTCCAGAATGTTGAAAGGAACTCGAAACATGTCAACCTTGGTTTTGAGAATCTCTCCCGGAGTTTGAGAGATTTGGACGTGAAAGGGTACCAGTCTTGTCGGGGATTGGGAACCCTTCGCGAGAATGTCCAAAGTTTCAGCAGGATTTCCAAAATGTTGAGAGGAACTCGAAACATGTCAACCTTGGTTTTGAGAATCTCTCCCGGAGTTTGAGAGATTTGGACGTGAAAGGGTACCAGTCTTGTCGGGGATTGGGAACCCTTCGCGAGAATGTCCAAAGTTTCAGCGGGATTTCCAAAATGTTGAAAGGAACTCGAAACATGTCAACCTTGGTTTTGAGAATCTCTCCCGGAGTTTGAGAGATTTGGACGTGAAAGGGTACCAGTCTTGTCGGGGATTGGGAACCCTTCGCGAGAATCTCCAAAGTTTCAGCGGGATTTCCAGAATGTTGAAAGGAACTCGAAACATGTCAACCTTGGTTTTGAGAATCTCTCCCGGAGTTTGAGAGATTTGGACGTGAAAGGGTACCAGTCTTGTCGGGGATTGGGAACCCTTCGCGAGAATGTCCAAAGTTTCAGCGGGATTTCCAAAATGTTGAAAGGAACTCGAAACATGTCAACCTTGGTTTTGAGAATCTCTCCCGGAGTTTGAGAGATTTGGACCTGAAAGGGTACCAGTCTTGTCGGGGATTGGGAACCCTTCGCGAGAATGTCCAAAGTTTCAGCGGGATTTCCAAAATGTTGAAAGGAACTAGAAACATGTCAACCTTGGTTTTGAGAATCTCTCCCGGAGTTTGAGAGATTTGGGCGTGAAATTGTACAAGTCTTGTCGGGGATTGGGAACCCTTCGCGAGAATGTCCAAAGTTTCAGCGGGATTTCCAAAATGTTGAAAGGAACTCGAAACATGTCAACCTTGGTTTTGAGAATCTCTCCCGGAGTTTGAGAGTTCTGGACGTGAAAGGGTACCAGTCTTGTCGGGGATTGGGAACCCTTCGCGAGAATGTCCAAAGTTTCAGCGGGATTTCCAAAATGTTGAAAGGAACTCGAAACATGTCAACCTTGGTTTTGAGAATCTCTCCCGCAGTTTGAGAGATTTGGACGTGAAAGGGTACCAGTCTTGTCGGGGATTGGGAACCCTTCGCGAGAATGTCCAAAGTTTCAGCGGGATTTCCAAAATGTTGAAAGGAACTCGAAACATGTCAACCTTGGTTTTGAGAATCTCTCCCGGAGTTTGAGAGATTTGGACGTGAAAGGGTACCAGTCTTGTCGGGGATTGGGAACCCTTCGCGAGAATGTCCAAAGTTTCAGCGGGATTTCCAAAATGTTGAAAGGAACTCGAAACATGTCAACCTTGGTTTTGAGAATCTCTCCCGGAGTTTGAGAGATTTGGACGTGAAAGGGTACCAGTCTTGTCGGGGATTGGGAACCCTTTGCGAGAATGTCCAAAGTTTCAGCGGGATTTCCAAAATGTTGAAAGGAACTCGAAACATGTCAACCTTGGTTTTGAGAATCTCTCCCGGAGTTTGAGAGATTTGGACGTGAAAGGGTACCAGTCTTGTCGGGGATTGGGAACCCTTCGCGAGAATGTCCAAAGTTTCAGCGGGATTTCCAAAATGTTGAAAGGAACTCGAAACATGTCAACCTTGGTTTTGAGAATCTCTCCCGGAGTTTGAGAGATTTGGACGTGAAAGGGTACCAGTCTTGTCGGGGATTGGGAACCCTTCGCGAGAATCTCCAAAATTTCAGCGGGATTTCTAGAATGTTGAAAGGAACTCGAAACATGTCAACCTTGGTTTTGAGAATCTCTCCCGGAGTTTGAGAGATTTGGACGTGAAAGGGTACCAATCTTGTCGGGGATTGGGAACCCTTCGTGAGAATGTCCAAAGTTTCAGCAGGATTTCCAAAATGTTGAGAGGACTCGAAACATGTCAACCTTGGTTTTGAGAATCTCTCCCGGAGTTTGAGAGATTTGGACGTGAAAGGGTACCAGTCTTGTCGGGGATTGGGAACCCTTCGCGAGAATGTCCAAAGTTTCAGCGGGATTTCCAAAATGTTGAAAGGAACTCGAAACATGTCAACCTTGGTTTTGAGAATCTCTCCCGGAGTTTGAGAGATTTGGACGTGAAAGGGTACCAGTCTTGTCGGGGATTGGGAACCCTTCGCGAGAATCTCCAAAGTTTCAGCGGGATTTCCAAAATGTTGAAAGGAACTCGAAACATGTCAACCTTGGTTTTGAGAATCTCTCCCGGAGTTTGAGAGATTTGGATGTGAAAGGGTACCAGTCTTGTCGGGGATTGGGAACCTTTCGCGAGAATGTCCAAAGTTTCAGCGGGATTTCCAAAATGTTGAAAGGAACTCGAAACATGTCAACCTTGGTTTTGAGAATCTCTCCCGGAGTTTGAGAGATTTGGACGTGAAAGGGTACCAGTCTTGTCGGGGATTGGGAACCCTTCGCGAGAATGTCCAAAGTTTCAGCGGGATTTCCAAAATGTTGAAAGGAACTCGAAACATGTCAACCTTGGTTTTGAGAATCTCTCCCGGAGTTTGAGAGATTTGGACGTGAAAGGGTACCAGTCTTGTCGGGGATTGGGAACCCTTCGCGAGAATGTCCAAAGTTTCAGCAGGATTTCCAAAATGTTGAGAGGAACTCGAAACATGTCAACCTTGGTTTTGAGAATCTCTCCCGGAGTTTGAGAGATTTGGACGTGAAAGGGTACCAGTCTTGTCGGGGATTGGGAACCCTTCGCGAGAATGTCCAAAGTTTCAGCGGGATTTCCAAAATGTTGAAAGGAACTCGAAACATGTCAACCTTGGTTTTGAGAATCTCTCCCGGAGTTTGAGAGATTTGGACGTGAAAGGGTACCAGTCTTGTCGGGGATTGGGAACCCTTCGCGAGAATCTCCAAAGTTTCAGCGGGATTTCCAGAATGTTGAAAGGAACTCGAAACATGTCAACCTTGGTTTTGAGAATCTCTCCCGGAGTTTGAGAGATTTGGACGTGAAAGGGTACCAGTCTTGTCGGGGATTGGGAACCCTTCGCGAGAATGTCCAAAGTTTCAGCGGGATTTCCAAAATGTTGAAAGGAACTCGAAACATGTCAACCTTGGTTTTGAGAATCTCTCCCGGAGTTTGAGAGATTTGGACCTGAAAGGGTACCAGTCTTGTCGGGGATTGGGAACCCTTCGCGAGAATGTCCAAAGTTTCAGCGGGATTTCCAAAATGTTGAAAGGAACTAGAAACATGTCAACCTTGGTTTTGAGAATCTCTCCCGGAGTTTGAGAGATTTGGGCGTGAAATTGTACAAGTCTTGTCGGGGATTGGGAACCCTTCGCGAGAATGTCCAAAGTTTCAGCGGGATTTCCAAAATGTTGAAAGGAACTCGAAACATGTCAACCTTGGTTTTGAGAATCTCTCCCGGAGTTTGAGAGTTCTGGACGTGAAAGGGTACCAGTCTTGTCGGGGATTGGGAACCCTTCGCGAGAATGTCCAAAGTTTCAGCGGGATTTCCAAAATGTTGAAAGGAACTCGAAACATGTCAACCTTGGTTTTGAGAATCTCTCCCGGAGTTTGAGAGATTTGGACGTGAAAGGGTACCAGTCTTGTCGGGGATTGGGAACCCTTCGCGAGAATGTCCAAAGTTTCAGCGGGATTTCCAAAATGTTGAAAGGAACTCGAAACATGTCAACCTTGGTTTTGAGAATCTCTCCCGGAGTTTGAGAGATTTGGACGTGAAAGGGTACCAGTCTTGTCGGGGATTGGGAACCCTTCGCGAGAATCTCCAAAGTTTCAGCGGGATTTCCAGAATGTTGAAAGGAACTCGAAACATGTGAACCTTGGTTTTGAGAATCTCTCCCGGAGTTTGAGAGATTTGGACGTGAAAGGGTACCAGTCTTGTCGGGGATTGGGAACCCTTCGCGAGAATGTCCAAAGTTTCATCGGGATTTCCAAAATGTTGAAAGGAACTCGAAACATGTCAACCTTGGTTTTGAGAATCTCTCCCGGAGTTTGAGAGATTTGGACCTGAAAGGGTACCAGTCTTGTCGGGGATTGGGAACCCTTCGCGAGAATGTCCAAAGTTTCAGCGGGATTTCCAAAATGTTGAAAGGAACTCGAAACATGTCAACCTTGGTTTTGAGAATCTCTCCCGGAGTTTGAGAGATTTGGACGTGAAAGGGTACCAGTCTTGTCGGGGATTGGGAACCCTTCGCGAGAATGTCCAAAGTTTCAGCGGGATTTCCAAAATGTTGAAAGGAACTCGAAACATGTCAACCTTGGTTTTGAGAATCTCTCCCGGAGTTTGAGAGTTCTGGACGTGAAAGGGTACCAGTCTTGTCGGGGATTGGGAACCCTTCGCGAGAATGTCCAAAGTTTCAGCGGGATTTCCAAAATGTTGAAAGGAACTAGAAACATGTCAACCTTGGTTTTGAGAATCTCTCCCGGAGTTTGAGAGATTTGGGCGTGAAATTGTACAAGTCTTGTCGGGGATTGGGAACCCTTCGCGAGAATGTCCAAAGTTTCAGCGGGATTTCCAAAATGTTGAAAGGAACTCGAAACATGTCAACCTTGGTTTTGAGAATCTCTCCCGGAGTTTGAGAGTTCTGGACGTGAAAGGGTACCAGTCTTGTCGGGGATTGGGAACCCTTCGCGAGAATGTCCAAAGTTTCAGCGGGATTTCCAAAATGTTGAAAGGAACTCGAAACATGTCAACCTTGGTTTTGAGAATCTCTCCCGCAGTTTGAGAGATTTGGACGTGAAAGGGTACCAGTCTTGTCGGGGATTGGGAACCCTTCGCGAGAATGTCCAAAGTTTCAGCGGGATTTCCAAAATGTTGAAAGGAACTCGAAACATGTCAACCTTGGTTTTGAGAATCTCTCCCGGAGTTTGAGAGATTTGGACGTGAAAGGGTACCAGTCTTGTCGGGGATTGGGAACCCTTCGCGAGAATGTCCAAAGTTTCAGCGGGATTTCCAAAATGTTGAAAGGAACTCGAAACATGTCAACCTTGGTTTTGAGAATCTCTCCCGGAGTTTGAGAGATTTGGACGTGAAAGGGTACCAGTCTTGTCGGGGATTGGGAACCCTTTGCGAGAATGTCCAAAGTTTCAGCGGGATTTCCAAAATGTTGAAAGGAACTCGAAACATGTCAACCTTGGTTTTGAGAATCTCTCCCGGAGTTTGAGAGATTTGGACGTGAAAGGGTACCAGTCTTGTCGGGGATTGGGAACCCTTCGCGAGAATGTCCAAAGTTTCAGCGGGATTTCCAAAATGTTGAAAGGAACTCGAAACATGTCAACCTTGGTTTTGAGAATCTCTCCCGGAGTTTGAGAGATTTGGACGTGAAAGGGTACCAGTCTTGTCGGGGATTGGGAACCCTTCGCGAGAATCTCCAAAATTTCAGCGGGATTTCTAGAATGTTGAAAGGAACTCGAAACATGTCAACCTTGGTTTTGAGAATCTCTCCCGGAGTTTGAGAGATTTGGACGTGAAAGGGTACCAATCTTGTCGGGGATTGGGAACCCTTCGTGAGAATGTCCAAAGTTTCAGCAGGATTTCCAAAATGTTGAGAGGACTCGAAACATGTCAACCTTGGTTTTGAGAATCTCACCCGGAGTTTGAGAGATTTGGACGTGAAAGGGTACCAGTCTTGTCGGGGATTGGGAACCCTTCGCGAGAATGTCCAAAGTTTCAGCGGGATTTCCAAAATGTTGAAAGGAACTCGAAACATGTCAACCTTGGTTTTGAGAATCTCTCCCGGAGTTTGAGAGATTTGGACGTGAAAGGGTACCAGTCTTGTCGGGGATTGGGAACCCTTCGCGAGAATCTCCAAAGTTTCAGCGGGATTTCCAAAATGTTGAAAGGAACTCGAAACATGTCAACCTTGGTTTTGAGAATCTCTCCCGGAGTTTGAGAGATTTGGATGTGAAAGGGTACCAGTCTTGTCGGGGATTGGGAACCTTTCGCGAGAATGTCCAAAGTTTCAGCGGGATTTCCAAAATGTTGAAAGGAACTCGAAACATGTCAACCTTGGTTTTGAGAATCTCTCCCGGAGTTTGAGAGATTTGGACGTGAAAGGGTACCAGTCTTGTCGGGGATTGGGAACCCTTCGCGAGAATCTCCAAAATTTCAGCGGGATTTCCAGAATGTTGAAAGGAACTCGAAACATGTCAACCTTGGTTTTGAGAATCTCTCCCGGAGTTTGAGAGATTTGGACGTGAAAGGGTACCAGTCTTGTCGGGGATTGGGAACCCTTCGCGAGAATGTCCAAAGTTTCAGCAGGATTTCCAAAATGTTGAGAGGAACTCGAAACATGTCAACCTTGGTTTTGAGAATCTCTCCCGGAGTTTGAGAGATTTGGACGTGAAAGGGTACCAGTCTTGTCGGGGATTGGGAACCCTTCGCGAGAATGTCCAAAGTTTCAGCGGGATTTCCAAAATGTTGAAAGGAACTCGAAACATGTCAACCTTGGTTTTGAGAATCTCTCCCGGAGTTTGAGAGATTTGGACGTGAAAGGGTACCAGTCTTGTCGGGGATTGGGAACCCTTCGCGAGAATCTCCAAAGTTTCAGCGGGATTTCCAGAATGTTGAAAGGAACTCGAAACATGTCAACCTTGGTTTTGAGAATCTCTCCCGGAGTTTGAGAGATTTGGACGTGAAAGGGTACCAGTCTTGTCGGGGATTGGGAACCCTTCGCGAGAATGTCCAAAGTTTCAGCGGGATTTCCAAAATGTTGAAAGGAACTCGAAACATGTCAACCTTGGTTTTGAGAATCTCTCCCGGAGTTTGAGAGATTTGGACCTGAAAGGGTACCAGTCTTGTCGGGGATTGGGAACCCTTCGCGAGAATGTCCAAAGTTTCAGCGGGATTTCCAAAATGTTGAAAGGAACTAGAAACATGTCAACCTTGGTTTTGAGAATCTCTCCCGGAGTTTGAGAGATTTGGGCGTGAAATTGTACAAGTCTTGTCGGGGATTGGGAACCCTTCGCGAGAATGTCCAAAGTTTCAGCGGGATTTCCAAAATGTTGAAAGGAACTCGAAACATGTCAACCTTGGTTTTGAGAATCTCTCCCGGAGTTTGAGAGTTCTGGACGTGAAAGGGTACCAGTCTTGTCGGGGATTGGGAACCCTTCGCGAGAATGTCCAAAGTTTCAGCGGGATTTCCAAAATGTTGAAAGGAACTCGAAACATGTCAACCTTGGTTTTGAGAATCTCTCCCGGAGTTTGAGAGATTTGGACGTGAAAGGGTACCAGTCTTGTCGGGGATTGGGAACCCTTCGCGAGAATGTCCAAAGTTTCAGCGGGATTTCCAAAATGTTGAAAGGAACTCGAAACATGTCAACCTTGGTTTTGAGAATCTCTCCCGGAGTTTGAGAGATTTGGACGTGAAAGGGTACCAGTCTTGTCGGGGATTGGGAACCCTTCGCGAGAATGTCCAAAGTTTCAGCGGGATTTCCAAAATGTTGAAAGGAACTCGAAACATGTCAACCTTGGTTTTGAGAATCTCTCCCGGAGTTTGAGAGATTTGGACGTGAAAGGGTACCAGTCTTGTCGGGGATTGGGAACCCTTCGCGAGAATGTCCAAAGTTTCAGCGGGATTTCCAAAATGTTGAAAGGAACTCAAAACATGTCAGCCTTGGTTTTGAGAATCTCTCCCGGAGTTTGAGAGATTTGGACGTGAAAGGGTACCAATCTTGTCGGGGATTGGGAACCCTTCGCGAGAATGTCCAAAGTTTCAGCGGGATTTCCAAAATGTTGAAAGGAACTCGAAACATGTCAGCCTTGGTTTTGAGAATCTCTCCTGGAGTTTGAGAGATTTGGACGTGAAAGGGTACCAGTCTTGTCGGGGATTGGGAACCCTTCGCGAGAATGTCCAAAGTTTCAGCGGGATTTCCAAAATGTTGAAAGGAACTCGAAACATGTCAACCTTGGTTTTGAGAATCTCTCCCGGAGTTTGAGAGTTCTGGACGTGAAAGGGAACAAATCTTGTCGGGGATTGGGAACCCTTCGCGAGAATGTCCAAAGTTTCAGCGGGATTTCCAGAATGTTAAAAGGAACTCGAAACATGTCAACATTGGTTTTGAGAATCTCTCCCGGAGTTTGAGAGATTTGGACGTGAAAGGGTACCAATCTTGTCGGGGATTGGGAACCCTTCGCGAGAATGTCCAAAGTTTCAGCGGGATTTCCAAAATGTTGAAAGGAACTCGAAACATGTCAACCTTGGTTTTGAGAATCTCTCCCGGAGTTTGAGAGATTTGGACGTGAAAGGGTACCAGTCTTGTCGGGGATTGGGAACCCTTCGCGAGAATGTCCAAAGTTTCAGCGGGATTTCCAAAATGTTGAAAGGAACTCGAAACATGTCAACCTTTGTTTTGAGAATCTCTCCCGGAGTTTGAGAGATTTGGACGTGAAAGGGAACCAATCTTGTCGGGGATTGGGAACCCTTCGCGAGAATGTCCAAAGTTTCAGCGGGATTTCCAAAATGTTGAAAGGAACTCGAAACATGTCAACCTTGGTTTTGAGAATCTCTCCCGGAGTTTGAGAGATTTGGACGTGAAAGGGTACCAGTCTTGTCGGGGATTGGGAACCCTTCGCGAGAATGTCCAAAGTTTCAGCGGGATTTCCAAAATGTTGAAAGGAACTCGAAACATGTCAACCTTGGTTTTGAGAATCTCTCCCGGAGTTTGAGAGATTTGGACGTGAAAGGGTACCAATCTTGTCGGGGATTGGGAACCCTTCGCGAGAATGTCCAAAGTTTCAGCGGGATTTCCAAAATGTTGAAAGGAACTCGAAACATGTCAACCTTGGTTTTGAGAATCTCTCCCGGAGTTTGAGAGATTTGGACGTGAAAGGGTACCAGTCTTGTCGGGGATTGGGAACCCTTCGCGAGAATGTCCAAAGTTTCAGCGGGATTTCCAAAATGTTGAAAGGAACTCGAAACATGTCAACCTTGGTTTTGAGAATCTCTCCTGGAGTTTGAGAGATTTGGACGTGAAAGGGTACCAGTCTTGTCGGGGATTGCGAACCCTTTGCGAGAATGTCCAAAGTTTCAGCGGGATTTCCAAAATGTTGAAAGGAACTCGAAACATGTCAACCTTGGTTTTGAGAATCTCTCCCGGAGTTTGAGAGATTTGGACGTGAAAGGGTACCAGTCTTGTCGGGGATTGGGAACCCTTCGCGAGAATGTCCAAAGTTTCAGCGGGATTTCCAAAATGTTGAAAGGAACTCAAAACATGTCAGCCTTGGTTTTGAGAATCTCTCCCGGAGTTTGAGAGATTTGGACGTGAAAGGGTACCAATCTTGTCGGGGATTGGGAACCCTTCGCGAGAATGTCCAAAGTTTCAGCGGGATTTCCAAAATGTTGAAAGGAACTCGAAACATGTCAGCCTTGGTTTTGAGAATCTCTCCCGGACTTTGAGAGATTTGGACGTGAAAGGGTACCAGTCTTGTCAGGGATTGGGAACCCTTCGCGAGAATGTCCAAAGTTTCAGCGGGATTTCCAAAATGTTGAAAGGAACTCGAAACATGTCAACCTTGGTTTTGAGAATCTCTCCCAGAGTTTGAGAGATTTGGATGTGAAAGGTTACCAGTCTTGTCGGGGATTGGGAACCCTTCGCGAGAATGTCCAAAGTTTCAGCGGGATTTCCAAAATGTTGAAAGGAACTCGAAACATGTCAACCTTGGTTTTGAGAATCTCTCCCGGAGTTTGAGAGATTTGGACGTGAAAGGGTACCAGTCTTGTCGGGGATTGGGAACCCTTCGCGAGAATCTCCAAAGTTTCAGCGGGATTTCCAAAATGTTG